>NC_139222.1:232584600-233221475 GCF_055691185.1 Crinia signifera
CCTCTGTGGTTGGAGGCCAAAGGTTTAAATTGCACTGGACATCCGCTTCCTGAGTTGCCCATCGATCCATTTGCGTGCCATGGGCATGAAAGTTCGTATTTTGACCTCTACAAATGCAGGTTTTTTTTTTTGGTGGTGTGTATCTTGCTTAGTAGTCACCCTGGTTGTTGCAGTACGTATTCTGGTGTCCCCATTTCTTTCACCATTGCATTTGCAGGGTAACACATGTTTGGAGATATGCAACCTCTTGTTCTGGCTGTTTTATTATTTGTGTGTATATTTTTTTTTTTTTTTTTTGATTTCTCACATTAAAGTGTCAAGCTGTGATGCTGAACAGCAAATAAATTAATTTTACAAATTAAATCTAAATGGTGGTATGTGTAATTTCTTGTGTGAAACAAATACTAGATTTATGTGTACTTACTGACCAGGGTATTTTTGAACATTTGTTGAAGTGTGGTGGAAGTTTCCCATGTGTAACCCTCTCCATGGCCATTCCCATGTTCCTATCCAACTTTTCCCTGCTAATTAGTTTGTGTCAGCACATGTGCAGAGCAACTTAATAGGTGAGAAAGCAGTTTGTGTGCAGGTGAGGTAGCTCCTACAGTAGTAGGTAAAAGCAGGTCCAGAACAATGCTTTCCTCATGGAGTGGGTGAGGCAGACAAACAAGGGTGAAAAGGTACATTTGTGTAGGAATTCATATGTGTCCTCCCTAAAAAAAGATGTGTGAATGGGCCAAACATGATAAATTAGCTTGTGAACAAACATGCATAACTTTTAAAATATATATGATTTGACAGTGTCATAAGCAGATGTAGGAATCCTTTGTTAGAGAGATGAGAGTGCAATAATGTGATTGGTGGCATCTTACATCCAGAGTGTAGTGAAATCCAAATCATAGCAGATGAGATAGTGGTACAGGTCATAATTTGGGGTACTATACAAAGATTGTGTTGAAAATAGTGGTCATGTGCTTCAAACATTGCAGAAACATCGTTTGTAGGTGTTAGATGTGGTTTATGTTATTGTATCCTAAATACAAAACCTATGTTAGTATTAGAGTGAACACGTTGACACATGTCGACTTGTGTAGATTGAGTGTGCTACTGCGTAAAGTCTATGAAAGCAGGTAGTGAATGTGTCTGTTTATCAAATACCTACCTTAGCGTATAAAAAGATTCTTACCTTAAATTAAACAAACCTTTAAATGTGGAGAAGTATAGAAACATAAGCTTCCAATGTGTTTGCGTGCTGCATGTGTGGCTTGCAGGCAGTGAAATCATGGTTTGGAGTTAATAGACTGCAGCATTGCTTATTACATTCAGGTGTATGTGTTTGAGTACTAATCAGCGTTAATTAGCCAACTCAGGCGCACGCTGGCAAGCGGTATCTGTAGGAGTGGTTTTAGCTGTCGGTTGGCGGCCGCCTGTTTGGTGTCCGAAACGAACGGTGCCTTAGTCGATCGTGCGGTAGTAGCACCGCTCATTTCTGGTGCACACCCCCGTGTACGCCCATATTTACGCCCATTTTCCCTCATTATTTCGGCCGCTCCCATCAACACGCCCCTATGCCGCCCCATTACCCGTACGCTCGCGTACAGGTTTTTTCGCACGTTGAGACACCGGCCGTAAGCGTTGTGGAGTGCTCGCGCCGGCGCATTAGCGTATCTGCACATGCGCAGATCGTAAAAAAACCCGGGACGTACGCGTACGGCCCGGACGCTCCAACCAGAATAAGGCCCATTAATACTAGCAATACACATGTGTATTTGACATGTACTCATGAAACCACACATTTTGGGTAAAGTAAACACATTTATTTATATTCATGTCACAGTCAATGCCAGTGTGATGCAATGACCATAAAATAATACATACAAACAATAAACAACATGGCAGGAATGCCGCAAAATAAATAATAATACAAAACAAATATAATTGCACACAGATGGACTCCAGCACCTCCTATGTGCCACTGCACATGCAGCCAGTGGGAAATGAGGAGGCTGCTGGCCCTTCTACAGCAGGGCAAGCTGCACCTGACCATTCAACAGCAGGGCACCCTACACCTGGCCCTTCTGCAGCAGGCCAACCTGCAGCTGGCTCATATGCACCATCAGCAGAATCATTTGGAACACAACCGGGGACTTCACAAGATAGTACCATGGCCATCACTTCAAGTACAGCTGACAGTAATGGCAGGCAAAAGAGGGCAACAGGGGAACCACAAAGGACATATGAAGCAAGGGCTCAGCTGGTTACCCTCAGCACGTGATTGGACACAAGAAGCTTACACACACAGCACAATGGAAGATTTGGGAACACATAACGGCGGAGATTAATGCAGCCACAAGTTCATTTCCGACCACGTTTGGCCTTGGTAGGCTCCTTGGCCTGTGCAGCAGCTCTTCGGGGACGGCCAGATGCTGGGGCAGGTGGAGCAGATGATGTGGAGGGGTTGGCTGGTCTACCCCTCCTGCCAGCAGGGAGTGTTGCCGGTGGTAATGCACCAGAAACGGATGCCATTAGGACCCTGTTGCTGGTAACCAGCTCCACCATAAGCTCATTATGGTGGAGGAGGAGATCATTTTGGCGGGTGGCTTGCTCGGCCAGCACCTGAGCACTTGCAGCCATGGCCTGCATGCTCGCAGCCATGGACTGCTGGGTGCTGACCAAGCTCGCCAGGATCTCCTCGGTCCTACGCACCCGTTCTGATGCCAAGTCTCCCTGCTGGTTGATGTCCCCAAGCACCTCGGCCAAGGCGGCCAAATCGGCTTGGGCCGATGCCTGCTGCTGCACAGGCCTACCTCTGGGGCCAGGTGGCACGGACTCCTCCACCTCCTGAACAGAGTCGTCACCAAGCGGTGGGGTGTCTGTGGGAAAAGATAAACACAATTAGGAGACATTCTACGATAATTACTTGCACAAGTTTATGGCATGACCAATATTTACCTTCCAGAAAAGACGCAAACACTTCAGCTGGGGCCTCGCTATCCATCGTGCTCACCCCCCTGATCTCCTCAACTGATATACAGCTCTCGGCCATCACCTCCAGGGGGGTGAGCTCTAGCCCTGATGGCATGGGGCCGGCCCCAGATGTCTGGCTGTGGTCCCACCGCTTGGTCATCTTCCTCTTCAGGTTGGTTTTGAAGTCCTGCCACCTGCAATGTAAGTTGACATATTAATACATGTCACTCCCAATGTTAGCTGTTGCAGCCATTGCTCTGTGCTACATATTACAACATGTGATTAATGTCCCATATATAATATTACATGCAACTATGATATCAACCGTTACAATACACATTCACAATCACCCTACTCTAACTCTCAACGAAATAACATGGCAATAATGTATGTGTATCGTAACAACCTCACGGCCCATTTGCTAAATGCATCTAAGCATCAATTCAATCATTACTTGGCTATTACTGCCCACATGTATCACAAAACAACTTGCCTCTTCTTCACATGGTCCGTCTCACGAACTTGTGGCGCTACTTCATTAATCTCTGCCGTTATCTGTTCCCAAATCTTCCATCTGCGTGTGTGTGTCAGCTTCTCGGATGGACACTCTATCCAATCACGTGCTCGGGGAACCAGGATGGCCAGCTCCTGTGCTTCATATGCCTTATTTTTTTTGGGTGGTTCCGCTGTTGCACTGGCTCGCCCCTTGCCACGTCCCTGGCCACGCCCCCTGGCACCAGTCGCTGCACTTGAAGTGCTGGCCATGGTACTACCTTGTGAAGTCCCCTGTTGTGTTCCAAACAATTCTGCTGATGGTGGATATGAGCCAGCTGCAGGTTGGCCTGCTGCAGAAGGGCCAGGTGTAGGTTGCCCTGCTGTAGAATGGTCAGGTGCAGGTTCCCCTGCTGTAGAAGGGGCAGCAGCCTCCTCATTACCCACTGGCCGCATGTGCAGTGGCACATAGGTGGTGCTGGAGTCCATCTGGTCAAATAGTTGCTGCAGCACTGGGTCCACCTCTGGTTGGGATCCAGACATGTTAGCAACAACATTGTCACCTTCTAATACACCTTTATATACTGTTTGTGTAATCTGTTTGGCGGACATCAGCGGCAGCTGCGTTCCGTGCGTGAGCGTATGTCGCTGTATTTTCGCGCCGCATACGGTGGCGGAAATTACATTGTGTAAAACCTGGCGAAAGTTCTACATGAAATACTGGTCACCAATGCTAACATTGCATAGAATCTTCTGATACACCTGTGACTATTGCACAATACACATGCTATTTGCTAGCATGACATGACATTTCATTCATGACTACTGTGGTATTGTGGCGTTTTAGTGCAAGCTAAAAGTAGCCCAATCCCTTAGAGAATCCAGCCCACAAGTCATGCAATACTCATCTCTACTGTTATAGACCACACAAGCTCTTCCATGCTCCTTGTAGATATGATATCCATTAACAATGTAAGTGTATGAATGTATGCACCATTGCCTCACTGACTACAGATTGTTGGGCCAGCAAAGTGGTGTATCATTATTGCAACATGTCACATGTTCACTATTTCACTCACAGGTCTTCAACCTGTGTGGGTTCATCTATTGCAGGACAACATGTCCCAGCAATAGATGAAATGTGTCATAGTACATGATGTCGGCAAAAAATGCTGACACCTTTATCTGTGTGTTTTGGACGGTGTGTATTGAGTTCATATTATTGTGTCATCATTAGAGAGTCAAATGGATCTGCGGGATTTCACGGGGCGGCCATCTATTGTACGTATTGAAGGCTACAAATCTATTTGTAGTGGGATATGGCCATTATGTGCATAGGTGCATCAGTATTTATGTTCATTTCTTTATAGGTTGCTGAAGCTATTATGCGCTACATGGAGAGGAGGCTAAGGGCACTTGCGGCTCTCCCCACTCGTCGGCCAAGGAGGCCAGGACGTGCTAGAATCTATCGCACACGGGTGACTCTGTTTGCTATGCCCGATGATGAGGTACTTACTAGGTACCGGTTACCGCCACATGTCATTCTGGATCTGCTCACCTTAATTCAGAGCGATCTGGAACCTCTACACGGGATCACGACAGCAATTCCGCCTCACACACAGCTGCTGGCGGTGTTGCATTTCTGCGCCTCAGGATCATTCCAACAAGTAGTGGCAGTACTTGCTGGAATATCTCAGCCGGCCTTCTGCCGAATCCTGAGGCGTGTGACGTCGGCCATGTTCAGGCGCAAGGGGCACTTCATGGCCATGACATTTGCCACCGAGACCCTGCGCAGAAGCCAGCAGGCCTTCCATCAAATTGCTGGCTTCCCTAATGTGATAGGGGCTGTGGATGGCACCCATGTACCATTTGTGCCTCCATCTCGAAGTGAGAAGATATATAGGAACCGCAAATTGTTCCACTCACTGAACGTGATGGTGGTATGTGGCCCATCCATGGAGATTCTCGCCTTCAACTCGAAGTTTCCCGGAAGTGCCCATGACTCTCATGTCATCCGACAAACCGGGATATGGCAAAGACTCCAAGAGCTGGAAGGCCGTGATGCGTGGGTTCTGGGTGACTCCGGTTACCCATGTACGCCCTGGCTACTTACGCCGTACAGCTACCCAGCACCGGGCCCACAGGAGGCATTCAATCGGGCGCATGTTGCCACCAGGCAAGTGGTGGAGCGCTCAATTGGCCTTTTAAAAGGTCGATTTAGAGTGCTCCACCGCACTGGTGGTGACTTACAATATGCGCCTGAAATGGTGTCGAGGATCGTGGGCCTGTGTATATTTTTCCACAACATTGCTGTGCGGCGTGAGATACCCTTTGATGAGTGGGAGGTACCATCTGAGCCGCAAGATCCGCCCATGCGCCCATCCCGCGCCCCTGAATGCCGGAGGGGATACCAGCTGCGGGACTCTGTGGCGCAAAGATACTTCAGGTACATGTTATCGAGTTGACAGAACACACCAATTATTGTAAAAATCACTCCTTCAAATAAGTACAGTGTGTTAGTTGTCAGTGTTACAACACGAAAATTAGCCAGCCTGCCCTCCTAATGGCAAAGAAATAGGAGATATTTATCATATGTGCTTAGTTTTGGGGGAAGTTAAATATAGGTGCTAATTATTATACCTTGTTCAAGGGATCTTATGTGTTTGTTATATCTTCATTATTGTAGTTGATACTATCCCTGATGACTGGTGAGTACATTGATTTATTCTGTAATGTGTTTGGGATTTTTTCATGTGTTGATGTCTGATTTGTTTGCAGATATATATATATATATATATATATATATATATATATATATGCTATTCGAATTTATTCACATGTTTCAACATTTCAAGGAGCAGGCAGCCAGGCAGGCAGGCAGCCAGGCAGGCAGGCAGGCAGGCAGGCAGGGCTGGTGTATAATGCTGGTCTCAGGATACCTGCAAGTGTGTGTATGTGTCTTTTACACATAAATGTACGCATACACATAGATGCATAGAGTAAATAATGCTAAGTACAGCTAGGCGTTGCTAAGCTATAGCACGCGTTGCTTGGCGGAGCGAGGCGTCATTGGATTTGCTAAGTGCATACACACTGTGTTTTATATATATCAGATTTGTTCATTGCCATACATCAACACTACTGTTTTGAAGGCATGCGAATTTGTCACCATTTGTGTTTGCGCAGACACGCTGTTCATGTAAAGATGAACAATAAAGTTATTAACACAAATAACTGTGATCAACCAATGCCACCACCTGATTGGTTGATAGATGCCATTGTCAACATGGTGGAGACACGAAGGGCAGAACCCTTCACACATGCGGAGCTGAGGGTTCTTGTCTCCGTCATGGAGACAAGGCTGGGCCGTGCAGGGCCCTTTATCACGAACCGGCATAAGCGGAGGGCCTATGCTGCGGCAGGGCGCCGAATTTACGCCCGCACTCGGGTGCGTAGGTCCCTCGGCCAGCTGGAGAGGCGGTGGTCGGACCTCCGCAGGCGCCAGCCCCAGCTGCTCCAGCAACTCAGGGGCGAAATTGCTGATTGTGAGTATTTTAGCTATGAAATTTCGCACTTACAACATAGCATATATAAACAATAAAATGTGTCTCATGATAAGTGGGTGTCCATGGGTTTAAAAGTCCATAGACTGTTATGTGTGCTTCTTCCTGGTTAACATGCAGTCATGTGGCTTTTATATGTAATGCCATAGCATTGAGGATTATGATGCATACAATGTGCCAGATCTAATATGTGTTACACATTGATAAATGCCTGGGTTGTAATGTGTGAACAAATTACTACCAATCACATACTAATTTAAATGTCACAATTTGGAATCCATTAACAGTAAGGAGCTACTTTCTTGCATCGTTTGCCATCATTATCACCCTTCCATGTATGTCTTGTTATGGATTAATACATGTGCCCCAATGACCCCACATTGACCATGATGTTTTTTTCTACCACACAGCACGAGCCCAAGCACGACAGGCCCGTGAAGAGGCGGAGGCAGCCCTGGGCCAGGAGGAGGCCCAAGACCCGGAGGAGGAGGTGGCGGCAAGGGTGGAGGAGGAGGAAGTGGAGGAGGAGGAGATGGTGGTGGAGGAGGAGGAGGTGCGTGAGGAGGTGGTGGAGGAGGATGTGGAAGCGGAGTTGGTTGCGGAGGAGGAGGTGTTGGTGGCGGAGGAGGAGGTGGAGGAGGAGGTGGTGGTGGTGGTGGAGGAGGAGGAGGAGGAGGAGGAGGAGGAGGTGGAGGAGGAGTTGGAGGAGGAGGTTGTTGTGGCAGAGGAGCTGGCGGAGGAGGGGGCTGAGGAGGCCACGGTTGCCCCGGAGGAGTCGGATGACGATGGGGAGGAGGCGTGCCAGGCCCCGGAATACCAGCAGATCGGTATGTTAACATAATGCATCATTCATGAAGTAGTTGTACTGGTATTTGTTATGTTGCACTGGTGATAAAAAAATTTTGACCCATACTATTCATATAGACCCCAAAGTGGGTAGCTACAGATACAGGTACGGGTTAGATGGGGTGTCCAAGGCATCCCTTTCATCCAGGACACCTCTGAATTACACCGGTTTGTGGGATGGCTTGGAGCTCCATTTTGACTGCCACATAACCGTTGTAGTTAAACAGGATCCTGGAGTAAAGGGATGAGTGGATCATTTGTGGATTAAATTCACCTGCTGCAAGCGTTGATTATGACCCATCAAATAGTGGAATCTATATTGTTGGTGAATGTTATTTATAAACTATAGGATGTATGCTATAAATGGAGTATGGCCCGGCCTACCTTGGAATGGAGTCAGAAGTTGCCAGTGTCCCAGGAGCCTCCTCTACCTAAACACCCCCTGTAGTTCTGATTGTTTTTTTGCCCTCACAGAATTGTAGCTTGGTTTAGACAGAATTATGATTTTGAGGATGTGTACTGTGCATTCCTGACATTTGCATAACTCCCATGCCACGAACCATCACTGAACTTAAACTGAGCAGATTGTGACAAGTTCTTATTGACGGAGGCCATGACCTGGTTGTCATTGGTTAGTCATGGGTGGGTTGTGACTGAGAAGAAACAATATGACTGTTATGTCTTCTGCAGAGTAAAGGGTATAGGCCAAAAAATACAGTATGTAGTAAATAAGTTAGCATGTATGTATATATGTATGTGTCATATCTATTTATCTATGTGTGTCTCTATCTCTCTACATCATGGGTCCTCAAACTGCGGCCCTCCAGATGTTGTGAAACTACAAATCCCGCCATGCCTTGCCACAGTTTTAACACTTCCTTATAGCAAAACTGTGGCAAGGCATGCTGGGATTTGTAGTTTCACAACATCTGGAGGGCCGCAGTTTGAGGACCCATGCTCTACATAGATATATATATATATATATACACACATGTCACCTAGCATTTGTGCAATTTATGTCGCAGTATGTGAAATGTATGCAAGAATAACATGACTAATTTTTGCCCCTTTGACATGCCCACAGATGACACCACACCGGCAGATGAGGGGGTGCGTGGGGCCCTCCTGCGAGCGGAGCACCATCTGCGGCTCCTTCAAGCAGACCTGCAGGACCTCAAAGACCTGCTTATTTAATTTATAATTTTATATTTTTTTATTGATGTTAATTGTCTGGTTAAATTCTTTATGCAAGTTCACAGTTGTTGGTTTTATTTGCACTTTAAATAGTATATGTGTAGATTGGTTATAATCTTTTACACAGGGTGTAATACAAACCATTGCACTTACATTGCTGTAAGGGTTAATGTGTGCAATGCATGTGTTAGGCATGCTTGTAAGGATATATTGGAATCTAATTGATTCCAATTCCAAATAAGCAGTTTTTTATGAGGATAGGTAATTGAATAAGTGGGTCATGTGATGTATTGCAGAAGATACTTCATAGTGGGTTGTTTGGCGTAAATACTCCGCTTACGTGCGGTAGCACCGCTTGGCTCCCGTTCGGATGCGGTATTCCCGAGCATACTCTGTAATACTCTGTAATACCGTGCCGAATCGGAGTGTTTCTCCCGCACACGCATGGTTTGTATGTCGTCCGTAAACACGCCCTGTTCTTAAAGAGTGAGTCCGTCCGAATGCGGAGGACACGTGGGCGTTTCTACGGACGATGGCCGCATGCGGCAAAACACCGTTGCGTGCTGACCGCTCCGTAAGAATGCGGGAATTTCCGCACAGATCAGAATAAAGGCCACTGTATGGTCTTGTGCGACCAATTCTCTCTGTCCTTTGCTTTAATAATTTATTATTGTACAGATAGAATTAACAATATGAATTAATGTAATCCAAACCCAAATTTAAATGATGTCTACCAAGAGAGTTCCTTCTTATTTTTAATAAATAATTTGTGTATGAAAACCCCTATCCCCCAAAAATTCCCCAAAACAAAACATAAAAGAAAAAGAAAAGAAAATCACAACATGATCACTCTGCATGTGAGAGGTGTTTACTAGAGTACAGAAACTGTTTTACAGAAACCTCCAATCTTTCCATCTGTTCACAGTCAGGGATTAAATTAAATCCCATTAAGCCTCTGTAGTCTGAAACCTAGGGAACGGTAGTAATTGGTTGTTAAGATAATTGAGAGCTTTGTCACATTACTTTTTTGTAAAATAAAAAATATATTTATTTGAAGTTATATCAGCAATTAGTTCTAACTACAATAAACAACAAAACAACAAAAGTATATATATATATATATATATATATATATATATATATATATATATATATATATATACTGTATATACATACAGTATACACACAGTATTTACTATTAAAACAATAAAAGTAATTTAAAATGTCAAGATCACTTATGGATTTTAGCTTTGAATAGGGCTTCCAATTGCATTTTAATATAGAGTCTCATATAGGAAATACGAAAGACCAGAACATACCCTTTTAAATTTCTTCTAAGCAAGAATACAAACTGCCTAAACAATCACCATACCATTATCAACTGTTTTTGGAATAATTTCATAATATAAAGTCATTGAACATAAAACAACAACAAAAAAAGCCAAATCATTTTGATAATATAATAAGCTAACATGTGAACTCCACTGTTTATGCTGTCATTTAACAAATATGCTACGTAATTATTTCTTGTTGAGCCACTATTTCCGTGCTGAATCACTTAGTACTCTATATTTACAGAATACATTAGACCACTGGAGACTGTATGGAATACTATAATCAGTGTATCAAGAATTTTGCATTTATACATATGGCATAGATATCAAAGGCAAAAGCTTCTGCAATAATTATCTAAGATGGCGAAATAAATGAACCATTTAATTTTGTAAAAAGTAAAACAAGATCAGCATAATCCTCTCAATTATTTCCCCTGGCAAGGTTAAAAGAAAACCACTTTACACATAAAATAATGACTTACAAAATCATCTGTATTCACATATTTTTAAAACATTACAATAGCTTACTTTATCTGAACAAGTTTTAAATATGGATTATAGTATTACATTGGGCTATGTGCTATGAATGATTGACATGAAACAGGAAGCTTAAGAGTCTATAAAAATACAAAAGACTACAGCGCACTGTTATTTTTCTAAGACATAATCTACACATTTATTAATCTAACCTGGATAAATTTCCCAGAAGACCCATCAGCATTTGTCATGAAGTGTCATTTTTGGGAAGATCTCTCTGTATACTTCATCTTGAGTAATCAGGGGTGAAAATTTGGCTAACCGAGAGCTCTGCACAACGCAAAGAAGCTTGGACAACAAATTGCCTTTCTCATTCTCTCCACAACCAAATCCCAAAGAAGATTATAGATGTAGCTGCCAGACTGAGTATTAAGGTCTACACATTGGCAGACATACAGCTTCTACCTCAATATACATCGTCAATTATAAACTGAAACAGCAGTTAACTGTGTATCTATGACAAAGAATTTCAAATAAAATCCTTGTTTCTTATCGTCTGCTGTGGGACTTTTAATCACAATTCATGATTGGTGTTTTTTCTTTGAACTTACTTTTAATTAGTGCACGAATACGCGCATAAAGGGGCATTGTTACACAGACACAACAGGTGCAGCTCTAAGTTGCTGGTTCAGGTGAAAAGAGAACTTTATATCTAGGACTCCCAGATAAGCTTAAGGGGCCTACACACTGGGAGATTTGCTGAGCTTTCTGAGCGATGCTAGTTGGCTCAGAACACTCAGTAATATTGCTCAGCACAAAGCAATGGGAGAACAATGGCTGGTAAGAACACTGGCTCTGCCCGGCGATTAACTAGATTTATCCAGCATGCGGGCGATAGCGCCGCATGGTGCAGCGCATCGCTATGGCTTTGGCCCTTCACACAGAGCAATGTAGGGGCATTTTCTAAGCAATCAAGTCAGATTGCTTAGAAAATTCCACCAAAATCTAACCTTGTGTATGCCTCATTACTTTTACTTTTTTAATGTAAGCATTTTGAACTATATTTACTACTTTTTTTATTTTAAATAGCTGTTGAGGAGATGACATATTACAATTTCTGGATATCTGATGTTCAAATAAGAGATAACACAGATAAGCACATTTATATGGTTTGTAGCATGTACAATTGTTAGTGTTGAGGGGAAAATTATACAGCTTTCTTGACTGCTATCACAATCACGCAACTGCAATATATAATTCTGAGATATGGGAGATGTTATATGACATATTATTCATGGAAATAATGCCCCACTCTGTTAGTCAGCACCCAGACCATTGGAATCCAAGTGTAAAGGCACCATATATATATATATATATATATATATATATATATAGGTATAGACGGAAGATGCGGCACACCATTCACTTAAACAGGAACTAGTTTTTATTGCATGAAAGCAACGTTTCAATGCCTAACATGGCATTTTCATCAGGCTTTAGGACAAACATACACAAAGATCTTACCTAAATAGAGGATAGCTGGCGCAATGCCGTGTGCGGGACCACGCACCCGTCTGGCGACGCTGGTCGCGTGACGTCATCATCCGGCGACCCGTCCTGGATACTATGACGATGCGTCACGTGACCTGTATCAAAGCAACAAGAATAACAAAATGACGTACAATTAAAAACAGTCGTGATACATACAAGATACAAGTATAACAGGAATCCATGTTAATACTGAGCCTTTTCATATATGCATAAGAATAATCACAAGTATTGTGAACCTATATTAAAGGCAATGGGAACCAGCGATGTAGATCGCGGCGTCGGTCAGTAGCATGTCCCATGTATGGGTAAATGGGACTAATGTAGGACGTAGTAACCAAGTTAAATATACAATAAAAAAATGATATATATAAACTAAGCCGCTGGTGTGCAAATAGATCCTGAATCATATATAGAGAAACAAAAAGGACATACCACATTATGTAGGTACTCAAAAGGCAGGCATAACATGGATAGAGAAACTCCACATACATAACAAGGATACACTGTGGACTAAAAAGTAGATCAAGCAGTAACCATGTAACTCTAGGTAGAGGGGGATCAGAAAATGGCATATTGGTCACATGGATAATACGTTGATACCAGTGTGGTCATTGAGACCTTTAGGGGTTCCTGTCTCCAATCTAAGGATCCACCTCGCTTCACATTTAAGAAGCGAGAGACCCCTATTACCACCTCTGATAGAGGCGGGAATGTGATCTATCATGCTGTATTTCAATTGGGCCATTGTGTGACCAGCCTGCACCCAGTGTCGAGCCACTGGCTGCTCACTGGTACCTTTGGCAATGGCGGTTTTAATTGCTGACCTGTGGGCTGTCATACGCTCCTTGAAGGCACGTTCTGTTTTACCTATGTATGACAACCCACAGGGACAGACAATCTGGTAAACCACATATATACTGTTGCATGTTAAGGTGTGATTGATAGTCATGGTTTTCCCAGACTGGGGGTGTTGAAATGTGGAACCTCCGATTAGGAAACGGCAGGTAGTACATGTGCATCTTATGTTACCCCTAGGGGCCTGTTTATTCGGGGGATTTATAACCACATTAGTCTTAACTAATACATCCCTTAAATTAGGTGGTCGCCTATAGCATGATAGAAGATCAGTTTTCTGCAGGCCCAAATCTGGATCTGTCTTGATCATGGGCCATAACCGGTGGCAAGGCGAGGAAACAGGGCAGCAGGAAGAAAACCGCCGGCGGCCAAGAACAAAGCTTAGTCATTAATCTATCATCCTACCCTCTAACCCCCGATGAATCTAATCTTTTGGCCAAAGGCCTGTCTTTCACACCTACAGCACCATTTAACGCCAATAACTGGCATATAGAGCAACACCGTTTGGCTCGCCAGCTAAGACTTAAGGACTTTTTCATGAAACCACGTGACAATACTATTGGGTTGAAAACCACACCTAATGGATGGAATGAAATACCTCCCCAACTCAAGAAAATTTTGCCAAAATCCCAATTTGACCCCCAATCATTTAACCCTACCATCAAGACCTACGTACGGATGTTGAATGAAGGGGTGGCAGCCGAAATTCCAAAAATGCCTAGAATCCGCAACAACCTTTCCAAATCAGAACGTCTGGCATTGGATGCCCTGGCTAGTAATGACCAACTGATATTCAGGCCAGCCGACAAAGGCGGGGCCTTGGTCCTCCAAGACCGTGATAAATATCATACCCAAGTGATGGCACATTTGAATGACTCTTCCACTTATCGAAAACTCCACCAGGACCCCTCCACTGTGTTTAAGAAGGAACTGGAAACCGTATTGCAGAAGGCAGTGGACTCACAATTGATTACCCCACTAATTAAAGAGGCTTTATTACCAGCATACCCATTGGTTCCTCTCATGTATACTACCCCGAAAATACACAAGTCCCTGGCGGACCCTCCGGGTCGCCCCATCATCTCCGCCAGGGACTCATTATTTCAACCAGCATCCATCTTTGTGGATAGTGTACTCCAGCCCTGCATAAGATCTAACCCTAGATACCTTCTTGATACAACCTCGCTGTTATGCAAATTACAGTCTTTGCCGCCTTTGGAGGACGACACCTATATGTTTACGGTGGATGTGTGTAGCCTCTACACAGTCATCCCCCATGATATTGGGTTGGCTGCTGTGAGGGGCTACATCACTGACCACCCAGACTATCGGGGCCCTCGTATTGATTTAATACTCCAACTCCTTGAATTAATACTTACCAAAAATTTCTTTATATATAATGAATCTTTTTTTCTCCAGCTCACAGGCTGTGCTATGGGGGCGGCGGTAGCCCCCTCATATGCTAATATTTTCATGTTTAAAGTGGAGGAGGATGTATTTTTTGCTGATCATCATGTGGCGGGTCGTATTTTGTTTTACACCCGCTACATTGATGATCTGCTTATTTTTTGGAGAGGCCCTGCACAGGATTTGATTAATCATATTGAGTCACACAATTCCACAGAAAGTCCTGTAAAGTTTACTTATACATGTAGACCTGATGTGGTTAAGTACTTGGATGTGGAAATTCGTAAAGAGTTGGGGGCACTGGCTACTAGCCTCTATACTAAGGAGACAGATAGAAACAATACCTTACATTATGAGAGCTGTCACCCTAGGGCATCAGTGAGAGGATTGCCTTTCTCTCAACTATTGCGCACCAAACGCATTAACTCGAATCCACTCCAAGCAGAGGCCCAAATGGAAACCATGCTGGAGCGGTTTAAGCAAAGAGGGTATCCGCCACCGGTTTTGGAGTCAGCTAAATCCAAAGTAATGAGCCTTAAAAGAGAGGATTTGCTGATCCCCCAAAAAACTGTACCTTTGGTAACAACCCGTATGCCCTGGGTAACTACATACAGTACTGGTAGCAGTGTGGTTAATTCTGTTTCTAAACGGTTATGGCCCATGATCAAGACAGATCCAGATTTGGGCCTGCAGAAAACTGATCTTCTATCATGCTATAGGCGACCACCTAATTTAAGGGATGTATTAGTTAAGACTAATGTGGTTATAAATCCCCCGAATAAACAGGCCCCTAGGGGTAACATAAGATGCACATGTACTACCTGCCGTTTCCTAATCGGAGGTTCCACATTTCAACACCCCCAGTCTGGGAAAACCATGACTATCAATCACACCTTAACATGCAACAGTATATATGTGGTTTACCAGATTGTCTGTCCCTGTGGGTTGTCATACATAGGTAAAACAGAACGTGCCTTCAAGGAGCGTATGACAGCCCACAGGTCAGCAATTAAAACCGCCATTGCCAAAGGTACCAGTGAGCAGCCAGTGGCTCGACACTGGGTGCAGGCTGGTCACACAATGGCCCAATTGAAATACCGCATGATAGATCACATTCCCGCCTCTATCAGAGGTGGTAATAGGGGTCTCTCGCTTCTTAAATGTGAAGCGAGGTGGATCCTTAGATTGGAGACAGGAACCCCTAAAGGTCTCAATGACCACACTGGCATCAACGTATTATCCATGTGACCAATATGCCATTTTCTGATCCCCCTCTACCTAGAGTTACATGGTTACTGCTTGATCTACTTTTTAGTCCACAGTGTATCCTTGTTATGTATGTGGAGTTTCTCTATCCATGTTATGCCTGCCTTTTGAGTACCTACATAATGTGGTATGTCCTTTTTGTTTCTCTATATATGATTCAGGATCTATTTGCACACCAGCGGCTTAGTTTATATATATAATTTTTTTATTGTATATTTAACTTGGTTACTACGTCCTACATTAGTCCCATTTACCCATACATGGGACATGCTACTGACCGACGCCGCGATCTACATCGCTGGTTCCCATTGCCTTTAATATAGGTTCACAATACTTGTGATTATTCTTATGCATATATGAAAAGGCTCAGTATTAACATGGATTCCTGTTATACTTGTATCTTGTATGTATCACGACTGTTTTTAATTGTACGTCATTTTGTTATTCTTGTTGCTTTGATACAGGTCACGTGACGCATCGTCATAGTATCCAGGACGGGTCGCCGGATGATGACGTCACGCGACCAGCGTCGCCGGACGGGTGCGTGGTCCCGCACACGGCATTGCGCCAGCTATCCTCTATTTAGGTAAGATCTTTGTGTATGTTTGTCCTAAAGCCTGATGAAAATGCCATGTTAGGCATTGAAACGTTGCTTTCATGCAATAAAAACTAGTTCCTGTTTAAGTGAATGGTGTGCCGCATCTTCCGTCTATACCTACCTATTTCTACTTGCGGGCACCCATGCAGCAACTAACCTAGGAGGCTGTGCCGGACACCCAGGATCGTTATATATATATATATATATATATATATATATATATATATATACATATATACATGCTGATTCCCTGGAACCGCCGATCCCTCAAATGGAAAATCATCAGAAACAATCATCAGCGATCTGTTGGGGAATGTGACTGAGATCCTTAATACTTTAGGACAAAAAAAAAATGCTCAAATGATATGATTTAGCTGTTTTTAGCAAAGCAAATTTAAAATCTGGATCTAAAACTAAAACCAAACCCAAATCACAGGAGAGTGGTTTTGCCAAAACACTAAGGGCAGTCCATCTGACGGGACACATGAGCTTCTCACAATGTCCCAGCGGCGGGGAGCGGAATCCCTGCCCGTCTCCACTTCAGGGAGACGGACAGGGTTAGGGGGGTGTGGGGGACTGGCAGGGAGGTGGTGGGGAGGTGGTGGAGGGGGGCAGACAGCTTTGTCGGAACAGGGCACACTTGCATCTTGTGTGCACATGCCCCCTTACGGCAGTTGGCGCGGGCTGGCGGATGGCGATTCTATCGCCAGGAGCAGAACCGACAGGAGCTGCTCCATCTGTACTTTTTCCAGTTTAGCAGATGTAGGAGACTTTCTAGTGATGTGCATTAAGCCACACTTAGCAATCCTCTTTTAACCAATGAACAGAAGAGGTTCAAATTACAAGAATTTACCTGTTTTTAAATTTCAACAAATTGAAAAGCAAAACCAAAGCTGAACCAAAATACTTGAGGCTGGTTTTGCAAAAAAAAAAAAGAAAGAAAGAAAAAAAAAATGGCAAAGCCAAACCAAAAAAAAAGGAGGCCTGCATGTATACTCCTTCTTGGTCTCCTCCTCTCTAGACTGGAAGACTGTAGGCTATTGGCAATTGGGTCAATAGAGGAAACAAGCATTGTCCCAGAATCTTCTGGACACATAAACATTTTGTGGTGATTTCTGCAGTGTTACTGCTGCTGACGCATTGTAAATGTTGAAAAAAATGGGAGCAGGGTGGACTGTATGCACCACACACACTGCTCCCATTGTAAATCCACCACTAAGGTCTGCGCACATCTCTAAGTTTCAATGGAATATGTGAGGCTTTGTTTCCCCTGAATGTTAGTGTGCTGATGTATTATTTAGGGGGATGACACTGCTTAGTAGAGCCCATAGTTATTTCACTATTTATGACGATTATAGAGATAGTACATATATATGTTTACTATCTATAAATATAAAAAGCTAAATCCTCCTCACCTTTTTGAGGTTATGTACTGATATTGACCACTAGAGGTGAAAGAACAAATCATTCCTTAATAGAAACTGAAACCAACATGATCTGTTTCAACTTCCTGGACAGGACAGAGGGAGCTGCGAAGACAGAGATTGGAGGAGGTGCAGATTTTCATTTTAACAGGCTCTTAATTAGTTACATATTTATGCTAATACTAATTGGTCGCGGAATTGCTGCCGCCGCTGGTGCTGTCACGCAGGTATCCGATGATGATAATAAGCCAGAGTTGGAGTGGGCAACAGTTGTAAATGATGCCCATTGGGTTGCCACTGTGTGGGGGAGCTGATATGGTCCTTAGAAAACGCGTTTTGCCGTGCTCTGGGCAGTTTTATCAATTCAATACAGGATCCTGTAACCCAAATACTCTACTTATCATATATCTATCACTGTCTACAGGATAATATAAAGAATCTGATTGGTTGCAGTGGGCAACATCTCTCATTTCTTAAAACTTTCACTTTAATAAATGTACCCCTGAGTGGACATCAAATGTACCCCTGAGTGGACATCATATACAAAACTGTGCCTATTTTCACTTATATTTACAGTAGTCCATTTTATAACCTTTTATAGTCTATGTATCACATGCACCATTTTATACTAGTTTCTTAATCCTGAAGTTCAGGCTCCTAAAATGATATATTTGCTCACAGTGTTGTTTATGAATGATAGATACAGTAAATTATATTTAAAATTCACTTTTATGTTACATATAATCATAAACCTTAATGAAATCTAGGCTTAAAATCTGGATAAACATGTATTATTACTTATATTTAAAAAAAAATCACTGCAAATATAGTAATTATAAGGGGAAATGTTTGACATAACATAAATCGTTTTAATTTTCTTCAACATAAATTCTAATTTGTTTTAATGCTAATGAAAATAATCTTGAACTTTCTGTAGACCTACGAGTCTTATCTCAAATTCTACTAAATGATCAAATTATATCTTTTATCAGAAATGGCAAAAAAGTGACAGATTTTAATGATTTACCGAAACTCTTAACTCTTAAGATTATTATAAAATGTAAATCACCTTTTTTTATTTGAACTTGAAATAAACCAATTTAATGTAGAGCCATTGTAGACCTTCTAGTCATAAAAATGTTGAGTAAAAATTAGACTTTGAAGGTCATTACATGAAAAATTATGTAATTAGATTTTAAAATATCTCACATTTTAGGTCATGCTGTTTAAGATCAATTAAAATAGTGTTTTTTATTATTTAAATACAAATGTGGTCCTTGTACTTGTCCTTTCATTTTACACAATATGTAATGACTTAGAGGTGACGAAACCTTAATTAAATGTGTTTCAGACTAAGTAAAAATGTACAGACTATCTTCTGCACAATTACAAATATAATCAAAATTTCTATTACACATTATAACATGGTGGTGAACCTTCTCTGTTGTAGCTAAGGTCTAGGTATTGACAGTAACAAGTATTCCAACCATGTTTAGAGGATCAGTTAGGCCCACCCCGTGGAGGAATTATATTGGGTATCGGGAACAATAGTTTAAATCTCAATGTCAAGCATTTTTCTGGTCACATTCTCAACATACTGTAACCAGCTTGCTTTAATGGTTAAAATGTTTCTGATTGAAACCAATAAAAGAAAACAACTATCTACATATGTCGGAATTCCAATATATCATTCCACCAAACCATCGTTGAGAAATCCCCCTCCTGATTGTGATACTCTGTGTATACTCAAGTATACCCCTTGACCCGCTCTTCACTTCGAATGTATGTATATATTTAGATAGCTATAAAGATATACATATCCCACTCCGTGCCTTATTCATTGGAAAACATCAACAAAATGATTATTGTGGACCTATGATGTATTCCCCTTTTCCATTCTATTCTTATCCATTTTTTTCCACTCTATTACATTTTGTTTTAGATCCTCCCTCTCTCTTCAGAAATAAGAACTGCTCATTAGGTTATATGAAATGTGCAACATGTAATCCATTGTCAAACCATCAGGGGTCAGTAGATATGTATCCCCGTCTGGAATATCAAGCTTTAGGGTTGCTTAGCAACATTAAAATAGTAAGGGGAAAAAGAGCATAAGTCTACCCCTCATAAGAACATGAGTGTATATGTCCTTTTGAAACAATAGAAACATTGAAAAAGTATGTATAGGATGCACCTCCAATTGCCTATTGTAACGGTGCCGATCTTCCTGGTAACCTGGACTGTTTGTAAACAACAGGCAGCCCATGCCCACGCAGGTGACGATTGCCCGGAAATACCCGTCTCCCGCATGACGGTGAGAACGGGATACTGATTAGATCGAGAGACCGGAAGTGCCGATGACGCGGCAGGGTATGACTACATCCGCCCTCACTGCCCACATACATCAGTGGCCGAATGACCCGGAAGCAAATCGGGCTTCCTCCCAGTGAGATTGGCTGACAGACCGGGTCAGTCCAGTCACCATGATGACCCTGGTCACACAGGAAACACCGTACTTCGGTGTATCAAATCCTCATATTCTACACCCTTGTTTTTAAACACCTGTTATATTAATGCATATCGTATTAGCTGACTAACTGATACATTAAAGTATGACTATTTGCCTCCTACCCTAGTGTTGGTTTTATTTAAAGTATAGATTGGTTGATCTAATTGAGTTGTTCACATGACCCATGTTACAGGGAATAAAAAGCCAGAAATTTCCTAAGCCAGATATCCTTTGACAAAGCTGCCTGGAGCAGCGAAACCGGTTAGGATTTTATCTCCACCAATTCCAAAACCACCTACAACAACAAAAGAACCTGGGAGTGCAGACCCGCTCGTTTAACATCCGGATCCCCGTCCAATTTGGATTACAAATGTGTTGCAATAAGGTAGAGGTCGAGGACACCATCCCGCTATATTCCATCTAGCGGAGGGAGTCGGTGATTCGTGCCATCTTGGGCCGCTCCTGGACAGCACATCTGGTCCTCCCTCCCTATTGCCATATTGGGGACACTATTACAGTTCCGTTCGGACTTGTGGGACTCTCCTGGTCATATTCATTCCATGGTTTGGTTTGGTAAGATACAAACATTTATTTTAAACCGCTTTAAAAAATATCCATGTATTCTGGCTACATGTCTACTCCACTTTTTTAGAATTAATAAATAATTGTACTAGATCTAACCAATCTTTCCATTTATTTTTACCAACATTCCACAATTCACTATTTTTCATTTAGCGCTGCTCAAACCCCTTGTTTTTCTTTCTTTGTATATCCAGTACAGGACTAACTACCCTGTCACTGAGCAGCAGCTGGGAATCACAACTCAGGTCAGGCGCCTGACCCAGAGTCACCCAGTGTGATTTGGGTCACCCCCGTTCTTCTTAACTATCTACATCTGATGGTTTTAACAACTATCTACATCTGATGGTTTAACACCCCAGTGTCAGAACTCACTGTATTGAACTCACTGAATATTACAACTGGAGCGTCCCTCTTCTTTGCAAGGGCTGGCTGTAGATTTGCCAGCCCCTGCCAGCCGCCGGAAGGGGACGCACACGCATCCCATTACTACGATGACCCCCGCCGGTCCCCACCTCTTCGCCGCCGGTCCCCTCCGCCCGATACCACCTCCCCCCCCCTCTAACCCTGCCCATCTCCCTGAAGCAGAGACGGGCAGGGTTTGCGTCCCCCACCAGGAAACTGGAATGCATGTGCGTGTGGGACGCTCACACGTTCCAGTCAGTTGGAGCACCGGTTCACCAGAGGGGACGTTCTTGCAAGCCCCAGTGCTGAATGAATGGCGCGCCATCTGTATGGTGCTGCATATCAAACTAATAAGCACAGTCTCCTGGTTTGTCCTAGTCAGGATTTGGTGCTATTGTGCCAGGACCTATTATACCAAGGAGGTAGGCCCATACACTTTTTGGGGGGCTAACTCTCCTTTCAAAACCAGCACTTGTTGGTTAATGGACCCCTATATTGTTCCAGAAAGCCAAGCTGTCATTGCTCAGTGCTGGTTACCCTAAAATCCCAGCACTCCCAGCACTGAGCAATTAGGGAAACCAGCACTGAGCATTGCCAGCCTGGCAATGCTCAGTGCTGACCCCCATGTCATCTTTTTTTTTACTGTATTTGGGCTAACCAACTCTCGGACAGGTTTACTCAGATACCCTCACACTCTAGGGACACATAATTAGGTGGCTCTCTGTCTATAATGTTAAAATAATTATGCAACTCTTAAAAGACCCAAGTAGTGTTCTACTTTTACTCCTCTCCAAATGTCTCCTTTAAGAGCCTTGATGCATATGCTACAGTACACTAGAATTCATCTACAGATAAGCTCTGTTCATACAGTAGTTACAGTTTACAGTACTATACATTTTTACTACAAAGAGAATATCTGACTTTTTTCCTCTTTTATGTATTTTATTGCAAAAGTTCATTGAAACAAAATTTAAAAAATTCATGGGTTTGACTACTTCCACATTAAATGGCAAACTCCTTTGATGGAACTTGGACAAGCCACGTTCTGTAAGGAAAGAAGGAACGAGGAGTTGCACAGTAGACACCATCTAACACAAAGTAATATAAAAAGAAACAATATACATTTTCACAAAAAAATGTTTACCTGGATGACATTTATATGAAGTAAAAAAAAAGTATTTTTAAGGGTTGGCAGTCACTTTTAGTCACAGTTTTTCTGTGTGATTATAATCATTTCATTTTTTTTTCAAACCATAGCATTTTTATTAAGATCTAGCATTTGTCTGTCACTTAGCTCTTGTGAATGTCTATTAATGTTTAGTGGAACTAAAACATACAGAGTGTAAAACATCTGTTTTTTACTTTATTGCTCCTCTCTCTATATCACATTGAGAAAATACATACTGTACCTATGTTTCTTTCTAAGTCATTAAGTTATGCAATAGTGAAAACGCCATCCTTAATCATATGGTAGTTTTTGCGTGATGCTGGAATGAAATGATAGACAAGAATACAGATTAAAATGCTGACATTTTTGTTATCTCCATCGTTCATAAGCAGTTCTTAGCATGGGCGGAATTGACGGAGACAATGGAGTAAGCTGCCACCGGTCTCCGACCTTGAATGAGGCACCGCTACTCTGTTGCCCCAGCCAGCTTCCAGACCAGTGTTGTTTATGAAGCCTCAGCTGTCTGAAGGCTCTTATTAGATGGAACTGTCCCTAAATGACCAAATTATTTTCCACTGTTGCCAATGATTTCCCAGAGTGTGTGACTGACACTGACTGTTGTTATCCAGTGCAGCTCCACCTCCTGCTAGTCTCCTCACTTCTCCACCCAGAAGGGACTCAGGGCAGGATGCCACCTGTTTCCGCCCCCGCCAGCTACCACAACGATACTAATCGCATATGCTTTAACATATGTGATTAGTATAGCAATGGGCTGCTCTTGCAAAGCAGCCAGCAAAGAGTGAGTGAGTCCCCAGTGGCTCCCTCTCCCTCCATTATGCAGCTGTTGGCTCCCTGCACCCGGAAAAGAATGTATAGTGCAGGGAGGAGGAGGTCACTGGTCTGAACAGCACAGCACAAACACAGGTGAGGGGGGGTCAGTGGGGGTCTGTGTGTGTGGGGGGGGGCAATGCGGGGAGGTGGGGGTTCAGGGGAGGGGGCAGCACTGAGTTACCTTTTTAATGTATCGACAGCTTTTTCTGGTGATCCCCCTCCGCATCGAAAACCCAGCGTGCGGGTTTTCCTGTATATAAAAATGTGGGGAAAACTCAGATAATGGGATTTTTCCTGCATTTTTCGCTTAGTGCATCATGCCCACAAGCGGGTAGAAGCTCCGCCTCCCAGATGAGATTGACATCTGATTTCAGGGAGAAATGGTGGCTCACAGTATGGGGGCTGTCTCTGGGGGCATGTATCCTGTCCTCTATCCTTCAAGAGGCCAACTGGTTTAATATCAAAACAAGGGAAAGAGAAAGAAGAAGAGAAAGAAGATGGCAGTGTTCCAACAGAGGGCATCTGAAGCCTGTGTTGTCTGAATCGTCACTCCATTGCTACTCCTTTGCTCAGTGGAGTCAATTCTTTTTATATTTTTGCATACCTGCAGATTACTGAAAATCATGATCTGCTATTTTCAGTAATCTGTGGTGCTACAAATGTTGCACTAAAAAAAAATGAAAGGAATAGGTGTCTCCCAAGGATCTTTTTTTAGTCCTCTTCTTCTCTCTCTCTCTCTACACATCCTCTCTGGAGGCAAGATGTATCAAGCTTCAAAAAGTGATAAAGTGGAGAGTGATAAACAACCAGCCAATTAGCTCCTACTTGTCATTTCTCAAACCCAGCTTGTGACATGGCAGTTAGGAGCTGATTGGCTGGCTGTTCATATTTGAAGCTTAATACATTGGGCCCATAGTGAGCATATTCACTCATTCGACTTCCAACAGCCGGCTACATCTTTGCAGGGGCTGGTTATTCTATCGCCGGCTACCGCCAGGGGTGCACACGCACGAGACACTCATGTCCCATGCCAATGGAGCCTGCCGCGGGTCTCCGCTGCCTCCCTGCCATCACCGCCGGTCCCCCTCGCCGCCCGACCCCTCCCTGAACTGGGCAGTGTTTCCCCGAAGCGGAGATGGGCAGGGAGACGCTGGCCAACCGCCGTGATACTGGGACACGCGTGCACATGAGACGCACATGCGTCCCAGTCCCTATCACTGGTGCTCGCCAGAGAAGGGGATCTGGTGGGCGCCGGCAATGGATGGAGCCAGCTCCACCTGTATGCTGATAATTCTCAAATCTACCTCTTCTCTCCTGATTTCTCTTACTCTCTACTCACTCATATTTCCAACTGTCTCTTTGCTATCTCTTCTTGGATGACCCAACACTTTCTTAAATTTAAAATGTCTTAATGCCCCATGCATTAGGACAAATAGGACCTAATTTACCCTGAGCGCCCCCACAGCTGCCTGGGAGAGATCACTAATGATTTGCCACTTAATGTGTCATTTTATACATGGGATAAATTGCATGCAGGGGCCAAAAAAAAAAAACTTGAGCACCATGTGGTCTGGGCTGCGCTGAGCATCTGGGGGCTGTGGGTGCAGCGTCATTGTGGGGCGGGTTGTCCGACTCTGTGGCAAGACAGCGAGGCCACTGATTTGCTGAGAGCAGCCAGCCTATCTTTTGAAAAAAAAAATTCAAATTCTCCCACTGCATGCCGGCTTTCAGCAGCACTTCCCAGCACTGTGGAGTCTGACTACTTGCCCTGCTGCGATGATGAACCCATAGCCCTGAGAGCTTAATGCAGCCCGGGCCCCACACTGCCTGCCCCTTCACATAGGTGTATGCCACAGCTGGCACACACCTACGGATCGGACCAACACATCGTTGGTGCTAAAAAAGCAGCCGGGATGTGTCGCTGATAGATACAATTGGACAAATTGAACCTGCAGATGGGGTATCAAACACATTTGATTTGGGCCCATTTCTCGGCTTGATCCGTCAGAATCGGACGATATTGGCCCACATTGGATAAGTGTATGGGTACCTTTAGACTAAGCTGATCATCTTCCCACCATCCTGCATAAAACCCAGCCATCTCTTATCCTAAACTTCTGTTTTTGCTCACTTTTACCAATTCTTTGTCACCCCTGCCTGTATGACGATTCTCTTTAGAATATTAGCTCTAACAAGCAAGGCCCTCTCTCATCACGTGCTTTCCTTAGAATATATACTGTATGTCTCTCTGCAACACTAGTAACTGCTTCAGTGATCTGTACCCTGATGTTACGGTTGCCAAGTGGGTGCTGGATTTAACTACTGGAGGCTGGAAGATGGAGATCAGGCGTGAGCCCGTAGCCAGGACCGCTGGTTAGGACGGCCACAGTGAAACCTACACTGACTCTATTATGTCCCCAGGGCAGATGTCAAACCCCTGCAGGAACTAGGCTTCACCTGTGGCCGCCGCATTCGAAGGTGGATCAGGGCCGGGCACCGAAGCAGAGCCGCAGACGTAATGGAACCCAGAATGAGACGAAGGAACTGGGAGCTGAACTGCAGAGGATATATCCTGAGATCCAAACAGGAGACCGGAACAAGGGACCAGGTAGCATAGCTGAGAGCTGACAGAGAGTTCCCTGCGCAGGAAGCACGAAATAAACACTGGTAACAGGAAGCTATCACTGGCAGGATTTCACAGGTCAGCATGCCTTATCAAGGCCTCAGGTGATTAATAACACCTGGTGGATATCCAGGCAGCTCCCAAGCAAGTGCTAAATGAGCTAATTACCTCACAGCCTTGTGAATAATTGCTCACAGAAAATTGAGCTGATATGGCACAGACCTGCCACTGGAGGCCACCAGTGAGTCAAATGCCAAACTCAAACTGCACAGAAAACCAAAACAGACTGAACCATTCAACCTGGTTCCTGACACCCTGATGCAACTGTCTTTTACTTACTACATGTTCTTGTCCTAAAATGTTTTGTACTGCTATTCGTTATTTGTCTTTTGCTCATTTATGTATTGTTAGGCACCGCGGAATACTTATGGTACATATAAAGAAATAATAATAATAATTTTGTATAGAATTGTTTGTAAAAATGGAATTACCTACTTTAAAAACAAAACAAAAAAAACACAAAGGGCCAGATGCCCTAAGCTTCAAAAGTGATAACATGGAGAGTGATAAACAGCCAGCTAATCTGCTCCTAACTTCCATGTCACAGTCCCAATATCAGGGAGTGTGCAGTAAGTTTCTGGATGTATACAAAGTATTATGTTTACAAATAAAGTGAACATCACATTTTTTCCTGAAAAACACTTTAACTGTCCAATTTTTTTTTGCAGATACAGCTGCAGTCACACAGAATATAGGCATGCTGCTTAGTAGAAGCTACATGTGCATCCTATTCAGGGCCGGCACCACCACTAGGGAGCTGCCTGTTGGTGCCGACCACTGGAGGGCAGCACTTAGGAGCAGGTCAGTGGCAGCAGCACTGGCACCCCCCCACCCCTGTGGAGCCAGGTCCCCGCACCCCCCTGGCGTGGAGCCTGTTGAGCGGCGCCACTTGGTCCCTGTACTGGAGCAAGGCAGCGGCGGTTGCACACACCCCCCAGTGGAATGAATGAGAGGTGGGGATGTCGCAACCCCCCACCGCCTGTGGAGCAATTTGGCGGTGACCACACCCCCCCCCCCCCCGTGGAGCGGCTGAGCGGTGTGGCGCCTCTCCCAACTGGAGCAGTCAATCTGAGATGGTTCAGCCCAAAAAGGTATCTTTTCTGACTGTAATTAAACTTTATAGGCACTTAGGGGGTCATTCTGGTTTACTTGTAATATAGTTAATTCGGCCCCATCTCGTTGTTTAGGGGACTGCGCATGTGCATGGTCTATTATGCGCATGTGCATCTCCTTTTGTGAATGGCTTTGACGACTTGCATAGTCACAAGCAGTTCACAAGGAACGGGGTGGGCCAGTGGCGGATGCATTAGCCTGAGTGTACACACAAATGGCTATTGTGATTGGCTCAGATCAGAATTAGAGCAACAAAATGGTGGACATTACTGAGCGGTGGCTGGAAGTTTCCTGAAATTAACATAGTAAAATTCCTTGTCATATGTGTGTTATTGGAGTGATGTAAGCATGCCTGTGAATGTAAGTGCATTCTCAGACGCAGAGCTGGTTGCACAGAGGCCATGATAAGACAGAGAAACTGCACCAGTCATAGGCCCTTATTCAGATCTGATCGCAGACTAGCAAAACTTATACATTATGTGCCCTCCAACAAATGCAGATGTGACCTTTCTCATCGTAGCGGCCAGTGGCCACATCTCACTTGCTACTAGTTGTGGCAAGCTTCACCCCATCCATAGAAGTGTACACACTATGCGATCCTACGTACACTATGCGATCCTACACACACCCACAGGCAAGCTTATCACAACAAATGGCTCACGTTTGCCATTAATATCCTTTAGCCGAAAAGGGACACATCTTTCTGTCCACTCAACATTTCTCTGTAAAATGTTTCATGGTGAAATGGTGATGGGGAGAGGGTAAGAGTCAGTGGGTGAAAAGGGAGAGTGTCACCCACTACACTACTTCTGCTACCCTGCACCCCCTGCTCCACACACACACACACACACACACACACACACACACACTATACTATCGCTACTATCCTGCACCCCCCTCCCCACACACAGTACCACCGCTACCCTGCTGTCACACGCCGCCGTCCGTTATCCCCAGTACCCGGACGGTCAGCGGATGGAGAGCGGGGCCGTGAGGCTGGCTAGGCTGCTCGGCAGCGTTCCAAGCCTCTTTCTCAGTCCGGGCGTCGGGGCGTTGCTAGGAAACGTCCCCAAACTTCCACCCAGCAGCAGCGCTCGCACTGCGTGCCTGACGTCACGCAGGCGGCGCCAAGTTTGAATAAGAAGCTGTGTCTGCTGGGCACAGACGCCGGTTATAGCGTCTCCCAGTGCGTTCCCGGTCCCTGGCACTTCCTAGTGCAGCCCTTTCCCCTGAATCCGTCCTGGGTGATTCATGGTCTCCCTGCCTGTCCTTCCTGGTGGATGCTGATTCTCCTGTTACTCTCCAGTGACCTGATTTGCTCAGCCTAAGTGTTACCGGGGTCACGTAAGTGCTCCTTTGGAGCCTGGTGTATTTTTCTTTGGAGCCGCCGAGTTCCTTTCTCAGGCTGTGCTGCTATTCGTCCAGCTCCCCTGCTGGGGTATTGGACCTGCCCCGCCGCGGGCTTAATTCATACCAGCATACTCTCTGTCATTTACGCTCTCTCCCTGGTTCTTGCTTTCAGTTGCTTATCTTTCGTAGGCAGGGCCTTTCCTTTCTTTCCACCCTTGATTGGGGGTTTTGGGGATTCGCTATCTAGCCTTGCATTATTATCTTGTGGAGATTCCCCGTCAGTCCTCCTTGTGTCTGCGACTGGGTCGCATTCCCGGTATTGGCCTGGTGCCGGCAGACAGGGGTTTTCTTTCAGTTAGGCCCAGTAGTTAGTATTTCCTTTTGAGTTACCCCTGCAGATCACTTCTCCTTTGTCCACTCATAGACCTAGCTGCATCGGGGTTGGAGAGGGCCTAACTCGCTCCTTCGAACGCGGCGGCCACAGGTGAAGCCTAGTTCCCGCAGGGATTTGTCATCTGCCCGGGGTACTCAACAGAGTTAGTATAGGGTTTGCTCTGGCCGTCCTAACCGGCGGTCCCGGCTACGGGCTCACGCCTGACCTCCCGTTCCCTGTTCCCAAGACTCTGTGCCTAGCGGCAAGCATAACACCTGCACCCCCCTACCCACACACAGTAACACCGCTATACTGCACCCTGTTCCCGCATACACTACAGTATGGGCCTGATTCAGCTTGACATCACTGAAGTGTGAAAATCAATAGCTTAAAATGATGTGATAACATTTTGTTTGTCAGCAGGTACGGCAACAGGATAGCATAGCAGTGTTAGGGGTCACGGTCATGACAATGCAGGCATGTCAGGACCATATATGGACATCTGCCTGAGGTCAAATGCAGCTGCAGCGACCTGGAAAATGTTGGCCTTGCGCCTACCTTCGCAGCTGGGCTGTGCAGGCAAAGGGTTTCCCTGCTGCTCTGCATGTCATGTCTGCTGGGCTCCTCCAAAGTGCGCCACATGACTTCCTTTTTTCATATCCAGAATCAAATGAGAAAAAGGGGAAGGAGCATTTTTGCCCTCCTACTGATGGGAGGGGGAAGGGTGGTGATACTGCCTGTCCATCCTCAAGCATGACAGCTGCAGCAGGAGGAACACAGAAGATCATGCTGCCGGCGCTGCTGCCTGTCACAGGCCCAGCTGCAGCCGGAAGCAGCAGAAGCGCACAGCAGGGTATGAGAGCAGATAGAGCGCCTCTCCAGACTGGTACCTACCTGCACGCATACCTTGCTGAGTGGGTAGTGCCAGCCCTGGGTGGATGAACATTACTTCAGTGCCGCACCTTCAGCGCGGTAAGCACACTCATTATTTTGCTGTTGACGGTTTCCCTGTCATCATTGGCAATTGTGATTCCTGTAACATGCCATTTATCATCATCGCAATTATCCATACACGTGCATGCTGATTAATGAAAATAGCGTTGAAAATGTATACCACAAAATAGCTGTGGACCTACCAGCATTTCCCTATAGACTTTTATGGACTACAAAAATAGCTTATCTATCAAGTGATCAACCATTTATAGGTATTTAAAGGGACTTGTACATGATATAGTGTGAATACTGTATATCATATGATACTTTATATACATTTCCTTTTAAAAGTGGTTTAATGTAATTTTGTTTTTATGCTACAGGTGGCCACTTTTTTAAATGTATGGTAAAAGTTATATTTTTGTGATCACAATTATAATATAAATGCATAATGCATATTTATAATTTCAATATCTATGGTATGTGGTTTATTCAGCCAGATTATATGGCTGAATTGAAAGTGCTGTAGCTTTATTGAGAAATAATTTACAAAACAGTACCAAGAGCCTTGGGTATTCCTTGCCTTTCGGTGCTGATTTGTCCGGAATGGGCCTATGAGGCATTCAAATGGTATGAGTGTTTTGAGAAATATGACATGTGGAATGCATGGTGTCAGGTTTCTCAGAGGTAAACATTTTTCATGCAGAGAAGTGGTGGTAGTATTTTATTCAATAAAAGCATTGTCATGTTTCCAAAGACCTTCGTAGAGTCTACGGCACTGCAGAAAGGAGGGAACCTACACAGAGGAGTCTGCACACATGGCCTCTGTTAAGCTGCCCCTGGGTGCAAGTGTGAATGGTGAATGCAAATAATGTATACAGTAAAGTTGAAGAACGCGCACTCTCTGATCTTACACATGCTTTGTCTTAAAATAGACAGGTACATTTTTGAAAAGGTCGGCATTTCATTTGTACACATTTTCTTAATCTTTGTAAGTAGCTTGTTAGTTTTCTACTTCTACTGCCATATTAATTCTCTGTAGTTCAATGTTCATATTGCATTAATTAGCTATAGTAAACTGACCTCATAGGCATATTTATTAATTACCTCAGCTTTTTCCTTAAAATTAACTACTCTTACTGCCGCTAATTGCAGTGATAAGAGATATTGTTTTGGTGAAATATGTATTCTTCAGCCACAGATCGAAGCAGCATACATTTACAATGCCGGGTTCTCTTGCAGAAGTGTTCATTCACAAACATGACATTAGGAAAATATATAAACAAAGTACGGTTATATAAACTATTGTGGAACTATACAAAAATTAGCTTATTGGTATTGTTAACATTAGAAGGGACTGATAATGCATTCTGGAAACAAGGAATATGTCAAAATTAGTTATAGGAAAATAAGGGTAGCCATTTTGAAGCTGGAAAAATAGTATCTAAAAATACCAGTGGGCATATGGAATAGAATCCAAGTTTGCTAGGTGTGCAGGATGCCAGATGAAGTTTGTTTTTAAAGCGGCAATCATTTACATTGCAAAACCAACTTGCTTTGGCTTGAAAATTATTGTTGCTTTAAAAAAAAAACCACCCGTTTTTGCGAAAGATGTGGGAGTTTCCTCCTGACCTGCGAATGGATGTTTATGTAAAACATCTATTCACATGCCAGGTGAATGAGCACAGCGTGCAAAGGGGAGGCGGTTGACCCAACATTCGAAGGTCAGCATCTGGTGGAATCACAAGGTTGCGGATACACAGCCTTGCGAGTCAACCAGAATAATGTCCATAGTTCCTTACCCTAACACACATTTTTAGATCATATTCCTAACCCTCCCTCCAACCCTCACAACCAGTGGCGTAACTAAAGGGCTGCAGCCCCCGCGGTGGCGGGGAGGCGCCGGGGGTCTGCGGGCGCTGTTGTTTCTTCGCCAGCTCCCCACTGCTTGTGGGTGCAGCGGGGAGCTGGCAGGGGGGTCCATGCGGCGCGGGGGTACCTGTGGTCAGGGACTCGGGAGAGCCTGAAGGTCCCTGCGGCGCTGATTATGAGTTGCCGGGGTCCCTGCAGCGAAGTGGAAATACGGCGCTACCGCCGAGCGGCGGCGCGGGAAGCGCTTCTAACTTTGAAAACACTGGCCGCGGCCGCACACTGATCGGCTAAGATTCAGCCAATCAGCATGCGCCCAGTGTTTTCAGAGTCAGAAGTGCTTCCCGCGCCGCCGCACGGCGGTAGCGCAGTATTTCCACTTCGCTGCAGGGACCCCGGCAACTCATAATCAGCGCCGCAGGGACCTCCAGGCTCTCCCGAATCCCTGACCACAGGTACCCCCGTGCCGCACGGACCCCCCTGCCAGCTCCCCGGGGGGGGGTGGTCTTGTCTTTTCACGGGGGGGGCGACGATTTTGTCTCGGCGGGGGGGAGCAAAATTTTCTGTTACGCCACCCTTCAGTGCCTAAGCCTCCGTAGTCCCCTTTGTGGTGGGGTCAGTGCACCCAGAAACAGCCCTGACAGAGAAGAGAGACCGGACAAGAAATTACTAAGCCCCACCTCTTTACTGCAGATTAACATAAGCCGATGGAGGAAGTAGAGCCAATAAGATGCTATATCAATTAGAATTGCTCCATTTTGACACTTCCCCTCCTGATAGAACCACGAATTGTGGCATTTTGCAGTGAGGAGGCAGTGTGTGTGTGTGTGTGTGTACAGTATATGTTTATATGTATATGTAAATATGTAATGTATTGTCAACATCTCAACGGCCAGCATGCGGAATGCATCCTATTTTAAGAAACTGAGTGGCACAAATAGCTGGGTTGCCTTCCCTTCAGAGCATGGCATTAGGGAGTAACAGGTCCATGCACAAAACAGTATATGACATCAGATTCCTAGAAATGTGTATAATATATTGTCAGAGTACAGTTTGTGATATATGGTTGTACCTGCTCACTTGAATAAACCAGCAACACTAATTGAGCTGTTTATACTTATGCGCTTTATATAGTTTTGCACTGGGGCACTGGCAGAACTACCAGAGGCAATGGAAACATTTGCTTTTAGTTGCCAGCTGTCAGAGGGCACCCAGGAGCATGTCCATCTAAAGGGCAAGTATGGCAGCTGCCAGGACCCTCTACCAATAAATACTGATGGTGCTGGAGACAATTGCAGTGCCACAATCACCATCAGTATGCCATATCACCTACTCACTGTTGTTCTAGAGTAGAATCTGCACTGCCTGAAGTGATGCTGCACTGCCTGAAGTGATGCTGCAATCAATGCTGCCCTCACCAATGCTGCCAGCACCACAGATGAAACCATCAAGGGGCTGGGAGCACCTCTCTCTCATCTGATTCAGGTAAGTCTTTAGTGGGGGCTTTGACAATATGTGTTCTTTTTTGTGTGAGCCCATGTGTGTTTTTTCCAGTTGGAAACAATGGGTAACATTAAATACCATGCGATTTTTAGTAAGGATCTGAAATCGCACATTTTAAAAAAATTTAATGGGATGCAAATTTGCGGGTGAAAAATGCGATATGGTCTGAATTTTAGTCATGAAAATGTGAGAATTAATGTACATGTGTGATTTCTTAGGCATGTTAATGTGCGATTTTTGTTAGAAATAATGTAAAAAAAATGGTGTGGGGCACCCTTACTGAACATAACCAACCCCAGGCTCATATAACCGGTCCTGGTTTTAGAAATTCAGAGGACAAAAGACATATGGGATCCCCTGGTTTTCTAAAACCAGAACAAGGCTCATAGGCCGGTCCTGGTCCCCAAAATACTAAGGAGAAAATGAATAGGGGTCCCCCGTATTTTGAGAACCAGCACCGTGCCCAAACAGTCAACAGGGTAATGCCACAGCCGGGGGAAACTTTTTATGTAAATTCCCCCGGCCAAAGCATTCATCCCCGTGGATGGTTAACCCTGGAGGAGTGGGGACCCCCCAACAAAGAGGTCCCCCCCTCCACTGTTACCAAGCCCAAGGCTGTCCCCGGTGCCCCAGGGCTTTGGGCACCAGGCTGATGTTTAGAATGTCTCAACCTAAGCCCTGTCGACCTTCAGTGGTTGAGCCAATGCATTTCGACCTTTGTCATGTCTACCTAGTGACCTTACACCATCAAAGTAAAGTGAAAATATATATTTTTTTAAACTACTCAAATTAATTTGTAGGCTATTCATTCATATCTATAACAACAGTAAGCAATGCTCTATAGCATGATTCTAGATATCATGAAAATGAATTTGCATACCACAACTTCAAATGAAACCAGATACATTGTACACAAAGTATACCAATGTAATTTGATAAGCTACAATTCATAGAGCAAGTGGAATGTGCCCTTGAAACACATCATTCATATTGCACTATGCTGTTATTAGTCTAAACAATTGAGAGTCCTATTAGGGATATCTTTAAAATGAGATTTCTATAATCACTGAAGTTGGGTGCATTTTTTTTAAGTCTTTTGTTAATTTTTCATTTTTAGATTATTTTTTCCACTATGTATTATTATAAAACAAATTGTCTGGAATCGTATAATATATATGCAAGCATTCATTCTGTTTGTGGATAACTTTGTTCAAGGTTCATGCAAAGTCATGTGATGTGAATATGACATCTATAATTTAATACTCAAAGAATCTATCTGTACTGTATTATAAATTGCTTTTTATTTAAGGGGAAGTAAATTCTGTTGTTGTCAGAGCTTGGTTGGGCAGGGGATAAGAAAAGGCAGCATGACTTAAAGACAGGTCTTCGTTCCCTGTAGCATAGCATCAGCCTTGCACTTCAATTCCGATGGTAAAGATTAACCTTAGTCTTACATTATTCTGCGTTGAATTCACACAATACTGTAAATGTCTGTGTCTGTTCCCTTTATCATGACAATTACAAAACCATGCGGCTATGCGTGTTCTCTGTTTTTTATTTTATCCCAATAAATAAAATGTTCTCTGCAGTTATGATCAGTACAAATACAGGCGAACCAGTATTGGCAGTGGCATAAGTATAAATTATCTCTCCCCCCCCCATCCTGCCAAAAAAGTTTCAGCCCCCATCCGATGGTACCTACTCATTGTCAGAGAAACCCCCCCCCCCCATTATCTCTGCCATGGGTCTTTCCTGCTGGGTCCCATTAAAATATCCCTCTAAAAATAAATCACTTCTGCCTAGTCTACCATACCAAATAATGGTTTCCTCTGAGGTGGCGGCAGTTTAAGGATGGATTGGATTGATTGTATTGGTATAGGCACCTAAGATTGATTGGGGAATATTCTGCAGTGGGTGTGTAGAGGAAGTACTGTTTGTCTCTGGTAGCTTTAAAATTGTCCCTGTAGTTCAATTCTGGAGTGGAAAAAAGAGGGAATGGCAGCGCTTTAGTAAAAAAAATATCGGTATTATTAATAATAATCAAGTGAATGTTATAAAAGCTAATCAAAAAGACATAAACAGACAGATAAATAAAATATCCATGTTCCACACTTTCAGGAATTAAGACTCTCAGTAGTAAGTATAGTAGAATAAATAAGAAATATGTTCATACAGGTAAATGCACTTTGCCACAAGGTACCACCTCTGGAGGAAAAAGTCTGGAGCTGTTCCCAATCAATCCAATAGATCCACTCTAGTGGATGCGGCTGATGGAATAAGGCCGCTGGAGGAAGGTATCTGAAACAGCATCCCAATGGGTCCGGAATTATGATGTCCTCTCTAGTCTTGCGGTAATAAGATGAAGACCATTCCATAGTGGCTGAGGTCACTTAGGGCAATAAGTAGTCTGTGGAATAGGAGAGTCCTGAAGAGTGGGAGCCTCCAGCACAGATGCGTTTCGCTACCAGCCTGTAGCTTTATCGGAGGTGACGGGCTGAGTGTCTGGAGCTGGTATATACAGTATACCGCTGTTAATGAGCATCAATTGGTCACTCAACAAACATTCACTTGATTATATTAGGAAAACCACATAAAAAATACATACAAATATATATAGCAGGAGACAGATGTGTATATAAACTAAAAACAATATTTTTTTATAACAAAACCATTTTGTTAAATAAATATTGTTTTTGGTTTGTATATACATTTGTCTCCTGCTATATATTTTTCCAATATGGTCTATCCTTAAAGATAAATGATCTCTATATACTGTAAGCATCTGTCTCTTCTCCACCTGTCAGGGTTAAATGATGTTCAAATGCATAAGTTATCGTTAGCCTTTATATGTATTGCCATACATGTGTATGAATTAGTTTTTACTTAAATAAGCAACATAGGTTACAAAAACATGGCATTTACAGCTCATTTGTCAACTGACAGCAATTATCCATAGAAACAGCAGGACAAAGCTCAACATGTAGAGGCTAAAACATCCGTATAATGAGAGCAAGAGAAAGGGACTGCTATAAATACGTACAAGCAAATGTACAATGTAAAAACAATAACATACCTGTAGAAAAACTAATATACAGGGTTAAATACAATTGTCACTTCCCTGAGAAGGCTACTTACCAAAGCAATATTTGATGTAGTAAGAGTTTCTGAGATATGCAAATAAGTTGTTCATTTTGGTGCAATATTCAATTTATTATGCATTTACTATAAGTATGGCTTTGAAAATGATCTGAGATACTGTAATTACACTCTAATAGGTGGTGTTGCCCCTAGCAACTACTCAGATATTGTCCATAATTTTTATAGTAGGCAATATGCAAATGATTGACATAATCTAAATTATTTTATTATGTGAATACAATTTATCTAATGCTGGGGTCCAAAAACTATTTTGCTCTGGGTCCCCATCAGACAATAAAATAATAACGGGACCCCAGCAAGTTACTGCAGAAGGTCATCACATGTGTAGTCAGCAGACAGCACATACATGGCAGCATGGTGGCTGCACAAAATTATGGGAGGAGTCTAAAATAACAGGCAACTGAACAGATTTTTCAGACTCCTTGAATCACTGACTGAGATTAGAGAAGTCATCAGGCTGATGATCAGCAACATGGAGTCGCGACCCCATGCTGAGAAGGTCGGGACCCATAGTTTGAGAACCGCTGATCTAATGTACTTAATTATTGAAATGCAAACAGTTTAAGCTTGGTATGATTTCTATATGTGCTTACAACAAATGCTTTGTTACTATACTGCATGTCATTCTAATAAGGGGGAGCGCTCACCTCGTTGGACTATTTAACCCTGGCATGTCCAAACCATGGCACTTGACACAGTTTTGCTATTAGGGAATGCAAAACTATGACAAGGCATGCTGGGATCAAAAAAATAAAAAATGGGGTCCAAAACAACCCATTCATCAGTAACTTTTCCCTAGAAAAATTAATAGCTAATGTTTTCTTTGAGGTTATAAGACTTTAGGGCAGATGTGTTAAACCTGGTGAAGAGATGAAGTGGAGATGAAGTGATAGGTGATAACACACCATCCAATCAGCTGTGTTTGAAAAATGACAGTTCGGAGTTAATTGGCTGGTGCGTTATCACTTTCCACATTGTCTCTTTACCAGGCTTATTATGGGATGCAGTCAATATGCCGGCGGTTGGAATTCCGGCGGTCAAAATACTGGGATTCCGACTGCCGGCATATCATACCGGACCCCTTAATACATCTGTTCCATTGTTTGGATTTTGAGTGCCTTTTCTCATACTTTCTTCCCCTGTGACCTGGAAGGGGGGGTGGGGGGCACCAAATTACTGCTTTGCCCCATGTGACGAAAAGCCCAACTTTTGCCCTGCTTTTTTATTGCTTGCAATTAGGGGGTAAACCGGAGGGATAAATGTTGCTTTTTGACTGTTAGCATTATATAAATCAGTGAGATGCTTATGGGATTTTGATTTTAACAGAACTATGAAAAAATATTTTTTTGCTGTTGTTTGGAGGTGTTGGTGGTGGGGCGAGGCTGTTGGCACTCAGGAACATGTGTCTCACACTCTGTTGAATTCTTACACTCTGTTGAATTCTCCTTTTCTCTTTCTCATGTTGTCAGTACAGTATGTCACTTTGTCACCCTCTCACACCCTGCCTACACTTCTGCTTGTGCATACTAACAAATAAAACATTCTCTTCAACAATTTGACTCTTTGCTGCTTGAATACAAGTGCAGTTATCTATACTGTAACCTTCTGAATTTTGTGGGATAGCAGTGGTAATACACACTCTTGCTTAATTTGGGTTGCAGAGTAAATATAACTGACAGACACATATACAATATAATATTATTATATACATCATTGGTACTTGTGTATTATCACGGCGCCCACGATGTTTATCGTACTGCATCTCATCTTATCGCATGCAATATAGCAGCATGTGATGCGATGCGATGTATGCGATGCATCCGATGAGATGCATGCGATGCATGCGATGCGATACATGCAAGGCGATGCGATTTTTAATTGTACAAGTTCCCTGATGGGTGCTTACAATGTTAAATGTAGAATGTAGAAATGGTTGAGACCGCACCTAACGCAGAATCTGCCTCAATAAACTTAACTCCCAGGCATAGAAGGCAGATGTGCTGGTTCAGACCAGATATCCTCTAGAGATCAGGATCAGGTTGGTTCTTCTCAGATCCACAATATTTCCGGAGATTCGGATTTATTTTTGACAAAGGAACCATGCATTTCTTGTTTGAATGCCAAATGTTTTTTAGTATATAAAATGTAAAAGGAAACTAAATAAATATGCAGTCATCCTACATTATTGTGTATTTGTATATAAGTGGCAGCAAGATCACAGTCAAAGACTATCTCAAAAAAGAATTCTACACTATATAAAAATACCTAAAGTTAGAGATATTAATAATATGCAAAATGTTCAAGTATTAGATTTTTGAAAAGCACAAAAGTATTGGGAAAATGTCAGTGCCTGTGTCGTGGGTAGATTTTGGGTCTGGGACTTCATCTTGGGTTATATCCTTTCACAGATACAGAAAACCCAGGTTGATGTGCATTCAAATGTTGTGGCGAGCCACAGTTGGATCACGCCCATAAGCATTGCTAAAACACGACAACATGCACAGCATGCAATACACATCTCTACCACTGGGTGCCTAATACTCCAGTAATCCAGTGTCGGATGGATATAAAGTACAACACAAGCTCTGGCAAATGGATTGTGACAACTGTTACTGTATTGTATACTGTACACACAGACCAATGGTCAGATGGAGAGAGTAAAAAAAAAACCCTGTAAATCAGTAAATAAAATGTGTTTATTCAGACACAAATGAACGTTTACTGCATGTGTGCGTCCGAATCCCCTTACACAAATAGCATACAATACACACATGCAAATGAATTAAAGCAACAGTGCATTGATGTTGGGCTTGTGTGTGTAGCAAGGCAAATCATTTAATAAAGGGAAGCAGCGCAGAGGCGGAACTAGTGGCGGTGCTAGGGTCACCAGCCAAAATCTTGCCTAGGGCATCATTAAGGCTAGGGCCAACTCTGGTGACATTGCAAATAAGCCTAAAACAAAGTTATGGATTAGGACCCAAACATAATAGCATGTTAGATGGGACAGGAGGGGGGGTGGGTGTATTTTGGCTCTATAGTCAGTAGACTATGGCCAACCGTAAAGAAATGGATGCTTTCTTTCTAGTAGCTAACTTGCCAAAATCTCCACTATAACATATTCAAAAAACTAAATAGACCATATGTGGGCAAACAGACAATGGTTACACGTGACACAGGCAAATAAATAATGTATAGGAAAGGAAATACTTCAGAATTCTCAAACTATGCACATACATGTTGCCTAGCAACAAGTAAATCACAAACTGTTTTTCCACAACAGTTTTTGTTTCCCTAGGTTTTTATATTCACTATGTATGTGTTAACCATGAATTTAGTTGTAAATGGATTGTTGTGTTTCATAACTGGCCAGTTGGAATGATAATCTTTCTTTGTGTGGCCAGCATAGGGTAAATATTACATTACTGTATATGGCTGTGCTGCTATTTAAGCAGACACGTAAGTACAAATTGAGTATCCCTTTTAAAAATATTTGCTAAGTCAGAAAACCAATGTTTCCAAAATGTACTTTTTTTGGGGCATGATATGTAACTAGCACTACTGGGGACATGATATGTAACTGGCTCTTCTGGGGACATGATATGTAACTGGCACTACTGGGGACATCTGTAACTAGCACTACTGGGGACATGATATGTAACTGGCTCTACTGGGGACATGATGTGTAACTGGCATTACTGGGGACATCTGTAACTGACAATACTGGGGACATGATGTGTAATTGGCACTACTTGGGACATGATATGTAACTGGCATTAATGGGGACATCTGTAACTGACACTACTGGGGACATTATTTGTAACTGGCACTACTGGGGACATGATATGTAACTGGCATTAATGGGGACATCTGTAACTGACACTACTGGGGACATTATATGTAACTGGCATTACTGGGGACATGATATGTAACTGGCACTACTGGGGACATGATGTGTAACTGGCATTACTGGGGACATCTGTAACTGGCAATACTGGGGACATGATGTGTAATTGGTATTACTGGGGTCATCTGTAACTGGCACTCCTGGGGACATGATATGTAACTGGCAGTACTGGGGACATGATATGTAACTGGCACTACTGGGGACATGATATGTAACTGGCATTACTGGGGACATCTGTAACTGGCAATACTGGGGACATGATGTGTAATTGGTATTACTGGGGTCATCTGTAACTGGCACTCCTGGGGACATGATATGTAACTGGCAGTACTGGGGACATCATATGTAACTGGCACTACTGGGGACATGATATGTAACTGGCACTACTGGGGACATCTGTAACTGGCACTACTGGGGACATGATGTGTAATTGGTATTACTGGGGTCATCTGTAACTGGCACTCCTGGGGACATGATATGTAACTGGCAGTACTGGGGACATGATATGTAACTGGCACTACTGGGGACATGATACAGTTATGGCCTGGTACATCGTGGCTGCGTTGCGCATAAAGTGCGCCATGCAAATCGCGCCTGGATCGCGCCTGCTCCTTGCGCTATAGTCCCGTTATAGATCGCGTTATAACGTAACGTAATCTTGTAAATGTAACCTGCACTTACACTCATTGACCACCAGATGTCACTTTTCCCAAACAGTACAGCGCATGCGTAAAAATCTCTTCTACAAAACAGTGGCCGCCACGACTTTTCACTACGGATTTTGTCCTTACTTTACGGACAGTTTGTACAGTATTTATTCGCAGAAGCAGCTACGTACGGTCATTTATGTAATTGGTACAGAAGCCATGCTAACCTTTGCTATTGCTGGATGACTACTTAAAACATTATTTGAGGACCTACAGTATCATACTTTACACTACGGATTTTGTCCTTACTTTACGGACAGAGTTATTTTCTTTTATTCGCAGCCGCAGTGACGTACTGTATGGTCATGAACTGTATGTGATTGGTGCAGAAGCCATGCTAACCATCTGCCAAAAGTAAAATCACAGGCAATAGTGGCCTAGCGGGTAGAGGCACGGTTTCACTATCTCAGTATCAGTAGTTCGATCCTCAGTTGGTTACATTATATTTTTATTTTTGAAACGTTCTTTTTTTTTTTTTTTAAACTAATACAGGTACTGTAGTTACAGTAGTTGGTGCTTATCAAATTCTTTCGGACTTTTCCACAAACAAAAATTCACAATGGCAGGCATCCATGTACACGATAGTTAATACCCATACTGTACATACTGTACGGCGCTACAGAGAACGGTTTTTTTCGCAAAATAGATTTAGCTGTGCAGGTAAAACTCCTTGCCTTGAGGACCGTGTTTCGGGATAAAATTCGCTAACCTTTGCTAACCAGTCACTTTTCACTACGGATCTTGTCCTTAGTTTACGGACAGTTTGTACAGTATTTATTCGCAGAAGCAGCTACGTACGGTCATGTATGTAATTGGTACAGAAGCCATGCTAACCTTTGCTATTGCTGGATGACTACTTAAAACATTATTTGAGGACCTACAGTATCATACTTTACACTACGGATTTTGTCCTTACTTTACGGACAGAGTTATTTTCTTTTATTCGCAGCCGCAGTGACGTACTGGATGGTCATGAACTGTATGTGATTGGTGCAGAAGCCATGCTAACCATCTGCCAAAAGTAAAATCACAGGCAATAGTGGCCTAGCGGGTAGAGGCACGGTTTCACTATCTCAGTATCAGTAGTTCGATCCTCAGTTGGTTACATTATATTTTTATTTTTGAAACGTTCTTTTTTTTTTTTTAAACTAATACAGGTAGTTACAGTAATTGGTGCTTATCAAATTCTTTCGGACTTTTCCACAAACAAAAATTCACAATGGCAGGCATCCATGTACACGATAGTTAATACCCATACTGTACTGCGCTACAGAGAACGTTTTTTTTCCGCAACAATAGATTTCTCCAAACTCAGACACAGACCGACACCTCAGACAATAAGATGTTGATTGCAGTCATATGTTAATTGAAGTCTGCCTTTTTGTTTGTATATAATTCAAATGCACCTATCAGCTTCATGAAGGATTTCCTTTGTCTCTGCCAGCATAAATTCAGCTACAGATATTAAAATTGTCAAACAATCCAGTTTGTTTTTCTGCATCTAAACCGTGTAGAATTGCTACGGATCGTCTCTTCATCTCTTGCCTGTATACAAGCACGAGATTGTACCTGTACACCTGGACTATTCATTCTGCTGAATCCAAAGTCAAGTTGTTGCTGCGTTCCTGTTCTACCAAGCGTTACCATCATACTGCCTTCCTTCCGCAAGAAGAGTACAGTATCATCTCGCTGGAGCAGTAAGTACACTATACAGTAGTACAGTCATTTGTACATTTCACTGATTGCTGCATTACAGTATACAGTAAGCAGCACTACAAAACGGTCCCTGCGCGGAAGCGCTCGTTTCCCACCCTTCCCTGAATGAAGATGTTTCCCTTTTTTCCCTACTGTTCAAATGCACCCGGTGCAGAATACTGTATACAATCGCCTGCTGTGTATACTGTATTCAGATACTGCAGGCTGCCGCTATGGGTATTGCCCGTAAATACTAGAGTCTGTTTCGCAGACTACTGAAACTGTATACAGTAGCGAGTAGTGATATCGTGATTTTTGATGTTCAGTGCAGTGCAGTAGAGATAGCGCCATTGAGAATATTGTACAATGTGTTAAAATTGCCTGGTGTGTATGGGCCGCAAATCCCCGACTAGCGATGACAGTACTCTATTAGGGTGGGCTACTGTAGGCTGCTAAATACTAGTTCTCTCCGTAATACCATTGGTGTAATACCGTAAAACACGTATTTTTTCCTCAGAGGGGACCGGTGTTTTTCTCATGTTTACAGACTGTTTCGCAGGCTTAGTCAGTAGTAGGAGCACGTGATACAGTATCGTGATTTTTTCATCTGAAAATTGCCTGGTGTGTATGGTCCAGAGTTCCCCGACTAGTGATGAGAATACTGTACTTTATTAGGCTACTGCAGGCTGCCGCTATGGGTATTGTCCGTATAATGTGTAATAAATCCTGGATTGGGGTATTGTCAGTAATATTGTTGTAATACCGTAAATAACGGATCATTTTGCATTTTTTCCCGCATACTGTACTAGTAATTGAAGTAGTCACAGCAATAGGATCACGTGGTATCGTGATTTTCCGCCATTTTAGGGATCAACATGGATGCCACATACAGTACAGTGCAGTGCAGTAGAGATAGCGCCATTTAGAATATTGTACGTGTTAAAATTGCCTGGTGTGTATAGGCCGCAGATCCCCGACTAGCGATGACAATACTCTATTAGGGTGGGCTACTACTGGCAGGCTGCTACTATGGGTATTCTCGTATAATCTGTGCAACTGTAAATACTGTTGGTGTAATACTGTAAATACTGTACAGTAACGTATTTTTTCGCAGGTGGGGGATTTTTGCGCATATTAATAGACTATTTCGCAGACTCAGTCATACTGTATTTGTGTAAAAAAAATCCCCTAGCTGTGTACAAAATCCCCTAGCTGTGGGTGTATTGTAAGTACTGTACAGTCATTACATTAAAAGTAATGCCATGACCACAGGCTGCTCCCCCTGCATAATAATTTGTGTCATGGCATTACTATTATTAATAGTAATGCCATGACACAAATTATTATACAGGGGGAGCAGCCTGTGGTGTCATTGCATTATTATTATACAGAGGGAGCAGCCTGTGGTGTCATGGCATTACTTTTACAGTATATTATACAGGGGTAGCAGCCTGTGGTGTCATGGCATTATTATTATGCAGAGGGAGCAGCCTGTGGTGTCATGGCATAATGCCATGACACCACAGGCTGCTCCCCCTGTACAATAATAATGACACCACAGGGTGCTCCACCTGTATAATATAAAAGTAATGCCATGACCACAGGCTGCTCCCCCTGTATAATAATTTGTGTCATGGCATTACTATTATTAATAGTAATGCCATGACACAAATTATTATACAGGTGGAGCAGCCTGTGGTGTCATTGCATTATTATTATACAGAGGGAGCAGCCTGTGGTGTCATGGCATTACTTTTACAGTATATTATACAGGGGTAGCAGCCTGTGGTGTCATGGCATTATTATTATGCAGAGGGAGCAGCCTGTGGTGTCATGGCATAATGCCATGACACCACAGGCTGCTCCCCCTGTACAATAATAATGACACCACAGGGTGCTCCACCTGTATAATATAAAAGTAATGCCATGACCACAGGCTGCTCCCCCTGTATAATAATTTGTGTCATGGCATTACTATTATTAATAGTAATGCCATGACACAAATTATTATACAGGGGGAGCAGCCTGTGGTGTCATTGCATTATTATTATACAGAGGGAGCAGCCTGTGGTGTCATGGCATTACTTTTACAGTATATTATACAGGGGTAGCAGCCTGTGGTGTCATGGCATTATTATTATGCAGAGGGAGCAGCCTGTGGTGTCATGGCATAATGCCATGACACCACAGGCTGCTCCCCCTGTACAATAATAATGACACCACAGGGTGCTCGCTCCACCTGTATAATATAAAAGTAATGCCATGACCACAGGCTGCTCCCCCTGTATAATAATTTGTGTCATGGCATTACTATTATTAATAGTAATGCCATGACACAAATTATTATACAGGGGGAGCAGCCTGTGGTGTCATTGCATTATTATTAATACAGTATACATGAAACAGCACAGCAGATACTGTACTGTATGTCGTTTTAGATCATGTTAACTTACTACTGTCCTGTGTTTTATCCTCGACCAGGCTCCTCCTGTCCTGCTGCGGCTCCACAAATTTCTGTTCCCCTCTCTGCGGCCTCCTGAAGCGTCCCCCATGAGTTGCTCTGCGGGCGGCCCCAGCCTTCCTCCAGTCTCTGAGTGCAGACGCGTGGGTGGGAGGCGTCAACGTCATGACGTCCACACCGCACCCAGCGTCTGCCGACTGCCACTGGGGATAAAAGGGAACAGGCTGCCGACCGGAGCCCTCCTCCTTGTAGCCGTGGAGGCCGGCGGCCATGTTGCTGTGGCCTCAGACATCATTTAAAAAACCACAGGAACATGGCCGCCCACAGGAACATGGCCGCCGGCCTCAGAAACGGGCGCGGCGGCGCGGCCCGCAGCACACCTGCCAGAGCGGCCTGGGGGGCAGATGGCACCCTGCCCCCTGCCCAGCCCGCCCCTGCCTCCACCCCTCCTAGTCTGTCTGTCTAAGCCCCATCTGTTAACGTACTGTACTTTTGTTTATCGCTTCATCCCTTTTATTGAAAAAAAAAGCTCATGTCTATGCAGTACGGTCACATACAGTAATTTTCGGTACTTGTGACTTACAGTATCTGGGCAGCCAATGTTGAAATTGTATGCCAGTACCCTAAGCATGCGATTTGATGCGATTTCCCTTGAAATTCCTTTGAAGAGAAAATTGCTGTTGCATTGTACAGTATGCTATTGTATTGCATGCGATGCGATTTGATGCGATTTTAATACTGTATGTACAGATGTACCCAGATGCCTGTTTCATATGTGAAATGGCCCCCCAGACCCCATTTTTAATTGTATTCCCACCCTGATGGCTAAATGCCCCCATTGTTAACGCCACCCCACTATCAACGCCAACCCGAAGCGTGGCGAGCGGCGGCGTTACGCGTCCTCCGACCTTTTCATACCCCCACAATCCACGTCGGCGTGGAGTTGATTTTATATAGTGTGGCGAGCGCAAGTGGGGTGGCGTTAACAATGGGGGCATTTAGCCATCAGGGTGGGAATACAATAAAAAATGGGGTCAATTGTATGATTGTATGCGATGCAATTTGACGCGATTTTTAGGTGCGATGAAGAAAATCGGGCGCCCAAATAAGTCACAAGTACCTAATTTTCACTACTGTAATACTGTACCATAATACAATACTGTATGCTACTGTATTGTACTGTAACTAATGTACTGTACTGTACTGTATGTACTGTATTAACTTGAATCTTATTGTTGTGTATTGTAGAGTGCACTGCCTACTGAAGATGGTGAAAACAAAAAAATTCTATTCTGGAGAACCTACACTTGCATGTCCCAAGAGAATGGCTGCATTAGTGCCAAACATTAAAAATAATATCGTTAAGAAGAAAGCAGGAAAAGAAAATATTCCTGTTGTCAAACTGCGTAAAAATGCCAAGGCCAAGAACAAGTCTTTGTTCGCGACTACAGGAGAATCTCACGATGACTGTCTGGTGCAAGACATTAACACTGATGCACAGCAAGACATTAACACAGTGACAGATGTGTCAGTTCCCGTAGATAATGACTTGCACCCTTTGGAGCTTCACATTACACCTCTTGAACAAAAATCTCAATCACCGTCCCGTAGGAAACTTAACTTTCTGGATCACAACCCACCACAATGTAGCTGCACAGGGCTGGTGAGAGACATTTTGGGCAAGATGACCCGCCTGGAAACCCAAAACAATGGACTGTCTGTACATGTGGATGAACTGAAAGCGGAAATTCATGTACTGACAGGACAAATTAAAGTGCTGTCAGGAGGTCTGAATGACATGCTTGCTCAAGCCAAACAATGGCAAGCTGCTACAGGGCCACCCATTACACCCACAACATCTAATCCAGTACAATCACAATTTGACTGCCCTGATGCATTTGAAACAGAGGATTTTGACTTGGAAATGACCCAACCAACCACATCTTTCCACTTTTCTGATTTGGAGATGACACCAGCTTCATCCAACCGATTGGCCAGCCCTAGCGTGGACACAGAAACTGTTTTACCAAATGAATTGGTGAACATGGACACAACACCAGTGTCATCTCACTGGTTGCCTGCCACACATAATGCTTCAGATACACAACAACGTCAGACCAACTTAACAAGTACCCCACTGACATCTCACTGGTTGGCTGACAGACACAATGCACCATCCCAAGCCTCTAACAACATGGACACTGCAATGGTTGCATCATCCCAATTGTCCCCTGGAAATATGATCGTCGCAACCTTACCTCAACATCAAACAACATCACCTCTACATGAAAGAACACCTAGAAGCATACCCAAAGAATTGTGCGCTGTGGGGATTTCCTTGCCTGACATGCCACTCAAAGTCATCACAGCTGAGGGTGTCAACACTCTCTTTAAAGCAGCGAAGATGGAAATGCACCGTTATGCACAACAGATTTTCCAAGAGCATGTTTCTTTTGACCTGTATAAGAATTGGTGCAATCGGGTCAATTATGATGGGCAACGTAATAAATTTGCAATCCCAGAAAATCTGCGCCTCGATATAGTGACACGGCTCATGGGGAAATTTGAGCTTACAAAGGCTGATTGTACAAAGATAAAGGACACTTTAAATGGATTGCTACGGATGCCCAGAGTTACACGCTGGACGTGCTTACTGTAGCACAGCAACTGGAGACGTCTCTTCAAACTGGCATCTACTGTACTCACAGAACAAAGGACTGGCAATGAAATGGAAAAAAAGTACGTTTATGATCTTACTGTACTGTACTGTATCTCTCTCCCTCTCTCCCATCCCCTTCCCCTGCCAACATGTTTCCCCCCCCCCCCCCCCCCGAAACCCTTGTGACCATTCAGTACTAACGTTATTCTTTATTCTTCTCTCCCATTATCCACCATGACACTCTACCATGAGCAAAATCAAGCGTGTTTGGGACAGAGAACAAAGGACTGGCAATGAAATGGAAAAAAAGTAAGTTTATGATCTTACTGTACATTATCTCTCTCCCTCTCTCCCATCCCCTTCCCCTGCCAACATGTCTCCCCCCCCCCCCCCGAAACCCTTGTGACCATTCAGTACTAATGCTATTCTTTATTCTTCTCCCCTTATCCACCACATGCCACTCTACAATGAGCAAAATCAAGCGAGTTTGGGACCGAGAACAAAGGACTGGCAATGAAATGGAAAAAAAGTACGTTTATGATCTTACTGTACATTACTGTATCTCTCTCCCTCTCTCCCATCCCCTTCCCCTGCCAACATGTGTCTCCCCACCCCCCCCGAAACCCTTGTGACCATTCAGTACTAACGTTACTGTATTCTTTATTCTTCTCTCCCATTATCCACCATGACACTCTACCATGAGCAAAATCAAGCGTGTTTGGGACAGAGAACAAAGGACAGGCAATAAAATGGAAAAAAAGTAAGTTTATGATCTTACTGTACATTATCTCTCTCCCTCTCTCCCATCCCCTTCCCCTGCCAACATGTCTCCCCCCCCCCCCCCCCCGAAACCCTTGTGACCATTCAGTACTAATGCTATTCTTTATTCTTCTCCCCTTATCCACCACATGCCACTCTACAATGAGCAAAATCAAGCGAGTTTGGGACCGAGAACAAAGGACTGGCAATGAAATGGAAAAAAAGTACGTTTACTGTATGATCTTACTGTACATTACTGTATCTCTCTCCCTCTCTCCCATCCCCTTCCCCTGCCAACATGTGTCTCCCCCCCCCCGAAACCCTTGTGACCATTCAGTACTAACGTTACTGTATTCTTTATTCTTCTCTCCCATTATCCACCATGACACTCTACCATGAGCAAAATCAAGCGTGTTTGGGACCGAGAACAAAGGACTGGCAATGAAATGGAAAAAAAGTACGTTTATGATCTTACTGTACTGTACATTATCTCTCTCCCTCTCTCCCATCCCCTTCCCCTGCCAACATGTCCCCCCCCCCCCCGAAACCCTTGTGACCATTCAGTACTAACGCTATTCTTTTTTCTTCTCCCCTTATCCACCACATGCCACTCTACAATGAGCAAAATCAAGCGTGTTTTGGATAGAGAACAAAGGACAGCCACGCCTTGCAAAAAGCTTTGTTGTGACCAACAGTACTTTAAATTATTGTACCTAAAATACTGTATGACTTTGTCCTGTTTAAATTAATGTGCTGTGTTTTTTTTATTTTATTTTTTATTATACTGTATTTGAAGTCCCCACACATGATTCAAATTGTACAGTATGGTACTGTGTAAAGAAGTTTTGGAAAGATGTACTGTACTGACACCTGCCCAGTAGACTGTACTGTAATAATTACAAACTGCAAACCATCTTTAATGAAACGTACTGACAGTAATGATTGTTATAAATTTTTTATTAAAAAAAAAAAAAAAATTATATTAATTCTAATAATAAATTGAAAATCCGATTTATTATCATCTGCAGCATTTGCACCACTCTTCTTAACCCCTTCCCGACATTTGACGTACATTTACGTCATGGTCGGGAAGCACTTCCCGACACATGGCGTAAATGTACGTCATGGATTTAAACTGTCACCGCGTCTATAGACGCGGTGACAGTTTCAACATGTCTGCTGTCCCTGACAGCAGACATGTCCGTGCATGCCCCGGGGGGGCTGCGATGCCGCCCCCCCGTCGGCGATCGCTGTGATTGGCTGTTCAGTGTGAACAGCCATTCACAGCGTTTTCCTGTGTCACCGGCGAATAACGTTCGCCGGTGACACGGGATCAGAGGTGATTGGTGCTGTAAAGTACAGCACCAATCACCGCGGGGTGTAAGGGTGACACTGGTGTCACCCCACCTCACCCCGCCCGCCCCCAAAGGCCGTGATTGGTCCGTCGGACCGACGGACCAATCACAGCCAAGGAGGGAGATTTAAACTAACGGTGACTGCACTGCAGACGCCATTCCGGTCTGGAAAGCGTGCAGTGCGGTCACCGTACCCCCCTGCCGCCATACTGACCAGAAATACTTGCTGCAATACTTACCTGATCGCTGCTGATTGCTTCCTGGATCCTGTGCAATAATTGTGCCATACTGTGATATTGTGCTGCTGCACTGTATTAGTATTAGCTAGATAGATAGAGAGATAGATAGAGATAGATAGAGAGAGATATATAGAGATAGATAGAGAGAGATAGAGAGAGATAGAGAGAGAGAGATAGAGAGAGATAGAGAGAGATAGAGAGAGATAGAGAGAGAGATAGTGTCAGAGAGTGCTATATTTTGTGCTGCTGCAGTGTGATATAGTTATAGATAGAGAGAGAGAGATAGAGAGAGAGATAGAGAGAGAGGCCTACTGACAGAGTGCTATATTTTGTGCTGCTGCAGTGTGATAGTTATAGAGAGATAGAGAGAGATAGAGAGAGAGAGATAGAGAGAGATAGAGAGAGATAGTGACAGATTGTGCTACTATTTTTTATATAACTGACTGCTGCCCCCTCCTTTTGTGCTGATCAGTATAAATTAACTGATCAGTAACTTTTTGGGGGCGCAGGTTTTTTTTTATATATAGATATACCTGTGAGTGCTGCTGCTGCAGTGTCATAGAGTGTTAGATAGTGTTAGATAGTGAGAGATAGAGAGATAGAGAGAGATAGTGATAGAGAGTGCTAAATTTTGTGTCTGCTGTCCCCGCCTTTTGTGCTGATCACTATATCTGAGGTGATCAGCAACTTTTTTGGGGGTACAGAGGTTTTTTTTTTTATATATACCTGTCAGTTGCACCAAAGGTTGTGCACCTGCTGCACCTCACTGGTAATCAGTGTCGCATCACTGATCACCTTTTTTTTTTGTGTGTGTGCTGTGGGGTATTTTTTTAATTTTTTTTTTTACACACACTGTGATTTTGTGGGTGTCCTGTGGCCGCTGTGCGCTGATCAGTGACGTACATCACTGATCATCTCTTTCGGCACAGGGTTGATCTATTTTTTTTTTTTTTTGATCAAATTCCTGTTGCCTTTGAGCGCTGTTCAGTGACAGACGTTACTGACCAACATCTGTGCTCAATTTTTGGCGCAGGACCTTTTTTTTTTTTAACCCCTTCCTTTTTTTTTTTTTAACCCCTTCATTTTTTTTTTTTTTTAACCCCTTCATTTTTTTTTTTTTATTGGTATAAAGCATTTTTTTTTTTTTCTGCACCACATACACACTACACACTACATACCCCCCGGATTGAAATAAAGTTTGTGCCCCCCCCTACACTATACACGTGTTGAAACATTTCACTACCGGTAACACAAAAATAAAAATGGCATCCCAAATGTCCTCCCAAATGTCCTCCCAAATGTCCTCCCAATCATCCAGGAGAATGTATTCAGTGGAGGAGGCATATGCCATGCTTGCTTCTGACTCTGACACAGGCAGTGATGCAAGCGGGGAATTTGAAGGATTTGCCTTAAGCTCCTCTTCCTCCTCTGCTGATGAGGGACCCCCTCAAAGACGCCCCCGTAGATCAGCTGAGATTCCCCCCCCAATAATTGATCTAGTATGGACCCCACCACCAGACAATTTTGAGCCCCAGGTTCCTGAGTTTTTGGGCATGCCAGGAATCCAATTTGATTCCACAGGTCTCAGAGAAATTGACTTTTTCAAATTATTTTTCTCTGATGATTTTATAAATTTAATGGTGGACCAAACTAATTTATATGCCCAGCAGTTTATTGCTCAAAACCCCACGTCATCATTTGCTAGGTGGACCCCTGTAGATGCAGTAGAGATGATGACGTTTTGGGGTCTGGTGTTTCATATGGGCATAGTAAAAAAGCCAGAAATTAGGCAATATTGGAGTACAGATGTTCTGTACAGTACTCCATTTTACCGTATGGCCATGCCCCGGACTCGATTTGAGACAATTCTTAAATTCATACATTACACCGATAATGCACAGTGCCCACCCAGAGATGATCCCACCTTTGACCGGCTATTCAAAGTCAGGCCGGTCATTGATCATTTCAGTGCCAAATTTGAAGAGGTGTACATCCCTGAAAAATTTATTTGTATCGACGAGTCCCTTATACATTTTAAAGGAAGGGTTAAATTCCGCCAGTACCTTCCCAGTAAGAGGGCAAGGTATGGCATAAAAATGTATAAGCTGTGTGAAAGCACCTCAGGGTACACCCACAGGTTTAGGGTTTATGAAGGGAAGGATTCAAGAATTCAACCGCCAGAATGCCCCCCCTCCCTCGTAGGTGTTAGTGGGAAAATTGTCTGGGATTTAGTGCACCCCTTCCTGGATAAAGGTTATCACCTCTATGTGGATAACTTTTACACTAGCATCCCCCTGTTTAAGGCCCTTGGTTCAAGAGGTACAGCAGCTTGCGGTACTGTGCGCAAGAACCAAAGAGGCCTCCCAAAAACGCACATTGCCCAAGTAATGAGAAGGGGTGAAAGCAGGGGAATATGCACCGAAAATATGTTGTTGGTCAAATATAAGGACAAGAGGGATGTCCTTATACTGACAACAATTCACGGAGACAGTACCACCTCCGTCCCTGTACGAGGTACCAGTACCCACACCTCAAAACCTAATTGTATCCTGGATTACAATAGGTACATGGGCGGAGTGGATCTTTCAGATCAGGTACTGAAGCCGTACAGTGCCCTGCGGAAAACAAAAATCTGGTACAAGAAGGTGGCCGTGTATATCATCCAGATGGCACTGTATAACGCTTACGTGCTATTCCGTTCTACCGGCCAGAGGGGGACATTTATGCACTTTCAAGAGGAAGTCATAAAGGGCCTAATATTTGGGAACCAGCAGGCAGAGGGCCCCAGTACTTCTAGTACTGGCCCCCGTATTGTACCAGGGCAGCATTTTCCTGATGAAATCCCCTCCACTGGAAAAAAGGGCAGGACACAAAAAAGGTGCAAAGTTTGCTATAAAAAGGGAATAAGAAAGCAAACTATTTTCCAGTGTGACACTTGCCCCGACAAACCCGGCCTATGTATAAAGGAGTGTTTTAAATTATACCACACATCTATGGAATATTAGGTTCATAATTTCACCGTGCTTCGGGGGTCTTGCTAATGCCACATAGCACCCACCATTCATTCCACCAGAATCTGAGCCGCAAAATCCAAAAATCACTCCTTCCCTTCTGAGTCCTGCCATGCACCCAACTGGTATTTTTTGGTCACATGTGAGGCATTGCCGTACTCGGGAGATATTGGGGCACAGATTTTGGGGTGCTTTTTCTCCTTCATACCTTCTGAAAATGAAAAATTTTGAGCCAGAACTGCATTTTTGTGTAAAAAATGTAATTTTTCTTTTTCACTGCCCACTTGTATCAAAATTGGTGAAACCCCTGGGGGTTTTAAATGTACACTATACCCCTAGATGAATTCCCTGAGGGGTGTAGTTTTCAAAATGGGGTGACTTGTGGGGGGGTTCCACTGTATTGGTGCTTGGGGGGTCTTGCTAATGCGACATAGCACCCACCAAAATTCCACCAGAATTTGTGCTGCAAACTCCAAATATCACTCCTTCCCTTCTGAGTCCTGCCACTTTTTGGTCACACATGAGGCATTGCCGTACTCGGGAGAAATTGGGGCACAGATTTTGGGGTGCTTTGTCTCCTTCATTCCTTGTGAAAATGAAATATTTTGAGCCAGAACTGCATTTTTGTGTAAAAAAATGTAATTTTTCATTTTCACTGCCCACTTGTATCAAAATTGGTGAAACCCCTGGGGGTTTGAAATGTACACTATACCCCTAGATGAATTCCCTGAGGGGTGTAGTTTGCAAAATGGGGTGACTTGTGGGGGGGTTCCACTGTATTGGTGCAACATAGCACCCACCATTCATTCCACCAGAATCTGTGCTGCAAAATCCAAAAATCACTCCTTCCCTTCTGAGTCCTGCCATGCACCCAACTGGTATTTTTTGGTCACATGTGAGGCATTGCCGTACTCGGGAGAAATTGGGGCACAGATTTTGGGGTGCTTTTTCTCCTTCATACCTTCTGAAAATGAAAAATTTTGAGCCAGAACTGCATTTTTGTGTAAAAAATGTAATTTTTCTTTTTCACTGCCCACTTGTATCAAAATTGGTGAAACCCCTGGGGGTTTTAAATGTACACTATACCCCTAGATGAATTCCCTGAGGGGTGTAGTTTGCAAAATGGGGTCACTTGTGGGGGGGTTCCACTGTATTGGTGCTTGGGGGGTCTTGCTAATGCGACATAGCACCCACCAAAATTCCACCAGAATCTGAGCTGCAAAATCCAAAAATCACTCCTTCCCTTTTGAGTCCTGCCATGCACCCAACTGGTATTTTTTGGTCACATGTGAGGCATTGCCGTACTCGGGAGAAATTGGGGCACAGATTTTGGGGTGCTTTTTCTCCTTCATATCTTCTGAAAATGAAAAATTTTGAGCCAGAACTGCATTTTTGTGTAAAAAATGTAATTTTTCATGTTCACTGCCCACTTGTATCAAAATTGGTGAAACCCCTGGGGGTTTGAAATGTACACTATACCCCTAGATGAATTCCCTGAGGGGTGTAGTTTGCAAAATGGGGTGACTTGTGGGGGGGTTCCACTGTATTGGTGCTTGGGGGGTCTTGCTAATGCGACATAGCACCCACCAAAATTCCACCAGAATCTGAGCCACAAAATCCAAAAATCACTCCTTCCGTTCTGAGTCCTGCCATGCACCCAACTGGTATTTTTTGGTCACATGTGAGGCATTGCCGTACTCGGAAGAAATTGGGGCACATATTTTGGGGTGCTTTTTCTCCTTCATACCTTCTGAAAATGAAAAATTGTGAGCCAGAACTGCATTTTTGTGTAAAAAAATGTAATTTTTCATTTTCACTGCCCACTTGTATCAAAATTGGTGAAACCCCTGGGGGTTTGAAATGTACACTATACCCCTAGATGAATTCCCTGAGGGGTGTACTTTGCAAAATGGGGTGACTTGTGGGGGGGTTCCACTGTATTGGTGCAACATAGCACCCACCATTCATTCCACCAGAATGTGTGCTGCAAAATCCAAAAATCACTCCTTCCGTTCTGAGTCCTGCCATGCACCCAACTGGTATTTTTTGGTCACATGTGAGGCATTGCCGTACTCGGGAGATATTGGGGCACAGATTTTGGGGTGCTTTTTCTCCTTCATACCTTCTGAAAATGAAAAATTTTGAGCCAGAACTGCATTTTTGTGTAAAAAAATGTAATTTTTCATTTTCACTGCCCACTTGTATCAAAATTGGTGAAACCCCTGGGGGTTTGAAATGTACACTATACCCCTAGATGAATTCCCTGAGGGGTGTAGTTTTCAAAATGGGGTGACTTGTGGGGGGGTTCCACTGTATTGGTGCTTGGGGGGTCTTGCTAATGCGACATAGCACCCACCAAAATTCCACCAGAATCTGAGCTGCAAAATCCAAAAATCACTCCTTCCCTTCTGAGTCCTGCCATGCACCCAACTGGTATTTTTTGGTCACATGTGAGGCATTGCCGTACTCGGGAGAAATTGGGGCACAGATTTTGTGGTGCTTTTTCTCCTTCATACCTTCTGAAAATGAAAAATTTTGAGCCAGAACTGCATTTTTGTGTAAAAAATGTAATTTTTCTTTTTCACTGCCCACTTGTATCAAAATTGGTGAAACCCCTGGGGGTTTTAAATGTACACTATACCCCTAGATGAATTCCCTGAGGGGTGTAGTTTTCAAAATGGGGTGACTTGTGGGGGGGTTCCACTGTATTGGTGCTTGGGGGGTCTTGCTAATGCGACATAGCACCCACCAAAATTCCACCAGAATCTGAGCCGCAAAATCCAAAAATCACTCCTTCCGTTCTGAGTCCTGCCATGCACCCAACTGGTATTTTTTGGTCACATGTGAGGCATTGCCGTACTCGGAAGAAATTGGGGCACATATTTTGGGGTGCTTTTTCTCCTTCATACCTTCTGAAAATGAAAAATTGTGAGCCAGAACTGCATTTTTGTGTAAAAAAATGTAATTTTTCATTTTCACTGCCCACTTGTATCAAAATTGGTGAAACCCCTGGGGGTTTGAAATGTACACTATACCCCTAGATGAATTCCCTGAGGGGTGTACTTTGCAAAATGGGGTGACTTGTGGGGGGGTTCCACTGTATTGGTGCAACATAGCACCCACCATTCATTCCACCAGAATCTGAGCTGCAAAATCCAAAAATCACTCCTTCCCTTCTGAGTCCTGCCATGCACCCAACTGGTATTTTTTGGTCACATGTGAGGCATTGCCGTACTCGGGAGAAATTGGGGCACAGATTTTGGGGTGCTTTTTCTCCTTCATACCTTCTGAAAATGAAAAATTTTGAGCCAGAACTGCATTTTTGTGTAAAAAAATGTAATTTTTCATTTTCACTGCCCACTTGTATCAAAATTGGTGAAACCCCTGGGGGTTTGAAATGTACACTATACCCCTAGATGAATTCCCTGAGGGGTGTAGTTTGCAAAATGGGGTGACTTGTGGGGGGGTTCCACTGTATTGGTGCTTGGGGGGTCTTGCTAATGCGACATAGCACCCACCAAAATTCCACCAGAATCTGAGCTGCAAAATCCAAAAATCACTCCTTCCCTTTTGAGTCCTGCCATGCACCCAACTGGTATTTTTTGGTCACATGTGAGGCATTGCTGTACTCGGGAGAAATTGGGGCACAGATTTTGGGGTGCTTTTTCTCCTTCATACCTTCTGAAAATGACAAATTTGGAGCCAGAACTGCATTTTTGTGTAAAAAAAATAATTTTTCATTTTCACTGCCCAGTTGTACCACAATTGGTGAAACCCCTGCGGGTTTGAAATGTACACTATACCCCTAGCTGAATTCCCTGAGGGGTGTAGTTTGCAAAATGGGGTCACTTGTGGGGGGGTTCCTAACTTTTAGCATGTTATGGTGCCTAGAAACCTACATGGTGCCTAAAAAATAATCTCATAAAAAGGAGGCTCCAAAATCAAGTAGGTGCTCCTTCTATTATGAAGCCTGTGGTTTGGTCACCGTGCACACTAGGGCCACATATAGGATATTTATGAAAACAAAAGAATTGGGGGAATCAATTTTTAGTCACATTTCTCTAGTAAAATGTACTGTGTTCCTTAGAAAAATGTATTAAAATTGCAAATCTGCAAAAAAAAAGAAATTTTGAAATTTCACCTACACTTTGTTTTAATTCCTGTGAAACACCTAAAGGGTTAACAAACTTCCAAAATGCTGTTTTGAATACTGTGAGGGGTGCAGTTTTTGAAATGGCATCATTTATGGGGGTGTCTCACATACAAGTCCCTCAAAGTCACATCAGAACTGAACTGGTCCCTAAAAAAATCAGTGTTTGAAATTTTCTTGAAAATTTGAGAATTTGCTATTCATATTGTAAGCCTCCTAGTGTCCCAAAAAATTAAAAGGAAGTTGAAATAATGATGTCAACATAAAGTAGGCATATGGTCTATGTTAGTTATTCACTATTTTGAGTGGTAAGATTATTTGTCTCACAAGCAGAAAATTTAACATTTTGCAAATCGCTAAATTTTCCATTTTTTCACGATATTTTGGTATTTTTCACAAAAAAACACAGACTGTATCGACGAAAATTTACCACTAACTTGAAGTACAATGTGTCACGAAAAAACAATCTCAAAATCACTGGGATAAGTAAAAGCAAAAAAAAGTTATCCCCACTTAAGTGAGACATGTCAGAATTGAAAAAAAGGGCTCTGTCAGGAAGGCAAAAACAGGCTCTGTCAGGAAGGGGTTAATTCTTCTGTGAAAATAAACAAACAAACAATGTACAGTTTTAGAACAGAAATACTGTACATGTTGAATACTGTACTTTACAGTACAGTAAGCATTACTATTACTACAGTATACTGTACTGTACTGTACTTTACCTCTATCCATGGGTGGATTTGGATGAGGGGTGGAGGCTGCCTCGTCCTCTTGTACCCTTGGCACTGTGGAAAAATGAGAAAATATGCTTTAAAAATAAAGTTTTTATTACTGTAGTATTATTATTATTACTTGTAATACACTAGTTACTGTATGGTTATTACTGTAAAGTACAGTAAGTGTGCGATATGACGTGCAGCATATGGCAGCAGCTCAAAAGGGAAGGAGGCTGCTGCCAGGGCAATAAGATGTAATCCCTGGCATCGAGCAATAAATCCCTGGCATCAAGCATGTAACATCTAGCAATGAGAATGCACTGTAGGTAAGCCGCAGTTGTGTGGCATAATACTGTACAGTACAGTATGTAATGGGCATTACGGTGTGTGGCATAATGTGTGTCAAATAATGTGTAATGGGCAATACAGTACAGTACAGTATGTGGCCTAATGTGTAATGGCCATTATAGTGTATAGCATTCTGTGTAATGGCCATTACTGTGTGTACCATTATGTGTGATGGGCAGCATGGTGTGTGGCATAATGTGTAATGGGCATCACGGTGTGAGGCTTAATGTTGAATGGGCATCACGGTCTGAGGCATAATGTGTAATGTCTGTGTGACATGTAATAGGCATTACGAAGTGTGAGGTGTACCATGTAATGGGCATCACAGTGAGGGCATCACAGTTTGCAGTGCAATGGGCATTACGGTGTGTGGCATAACGTGTAACGGTGTATTGTTACGGTATATTACGGACACTGTCCTTAAAGGTGTATTCGCAGATTAGAGACAGAGTACTGCGAAGGGATCTATTATTAAGGTATTGGTTCTTTGGTGTATAATACACAATAAAGGTACGCTACGCTGCGCCACGATTTGTTCGCACATACTGTACCTACTGTAGGTATAAAAGGTACGCTGGTTACGGACATAATACGTAACCTAGGCTTTTCACTTACAGTATTGTCCTTTGGTCATAATAAATCAACATTAACAATTGGTGGGGGGGCCTGTAGAATGCCCGCAGGGTACCAGCGTGGGCCAATGGCACGCCAAGAAAAGACACAATTAGGAGAGAAAGAAAAAAAAAACACAAACTCAAAAAAGAAATGACAGGACTTACTCTCAGACGGAGCGGCTGAGGCGCTGGGGGCTGTTATGGTGCCCTGGTCTGCAATCGGAGTCACTGTGGGAAAATGTCAAAAATGAGAACAAGTGCTGTTTACTGTTAATAAACTTACCGTACTCTTATTACTGTAAATAGGGCGGGGGTGGCTTTACAAAAAGGCGTGGACTGAATTTTATAAAGTGCTGCGCCCGCCATACTATACAGTACTTTAGATGATCCACTCTGCTCCAAAGTGGATAAGACACATACTGTACTGTACTGTAATGTACCGCTGCGCATTCCCTGCTTACGGCTGCCCTGGATAGTGGTTGTTTCAAAAGGAGGCATTTGCCAGTGCAGTACCGGATGTACACTAGTACTGCCAGTGGCAATTGCCTCCTTTTGTGCATCAGAGGCATTGGCGCAACGCTCCACCCCCACCCCCCTGACATGGACACAACGCTGACTACGCAGGGCTGCGCTAGGCTGCCATTGGCCCACGCTACCAGCGTGGGCCAATGACACGCCAACAAAAGACACAATTACAGTAGGAGAGAAAGAAAAAAAAAACACAAACTCAATAAAGAAATGACAGGACTTACTCTCAGATGGAGCGGCTGAGGCGGTGGGGGCTGGAAGGGTGCCCTGGTCTACAATTGGAGTCACTGTGGGAAAATGTCAAAAATGAGAACAAGTGCTGTTTACTGTTAATAAACTTACCGTACTCTTATTACTGTAAATAGGGCGGGGGTGGCTTTACAAAAATGACGTGCAGCATACGCAGCAGCTCAAAAGGGAAGGAGGCTGCTGTGGCTCTGGCATGTGGCAATGCAGTTTAAAAAGGAAGAAGGCTGCGGCTCCGGCAGGTACTGTATCTGATACGAAGAGTGCTTAATGCTTCCCGAAAGTGTGTGCAGTGTGCCCCCAAGCAATGAGCATGAAACTTCCACTGTCAATTAGCATTTAACCACCCCCTTCTCAGGTAGCATGGAACCCCTGGTAAAATGCATGTTACCCCCTGGAAATGAGCAGTTCACCCCACCCCCCTGGCAATAAGCATTTCACACCCTCTGGCAACGAGCATGAGACACCTGGAATGGAGCATGTAGACCAGGGCAATAAGATGTAATCCCTGGCATCGAGCAATAAATCCCTGGCATCAAGCATGTAACATCTAGCAATGAGAATGCACTGTAGGTAAGCCGCAGTTGTGTGGCATAATAATGTACAGTACAGTACAGTATGTAATGGGCATTACGGTGTGTGGCATAATGTGTGTCAAATAATGTGTAATGGGCAATACAGTACAGTACAGTATGTTGCCTAATGTGTAATGGCCATTATAGTGTATAGCATTCTGTGTAATGGCCATTACTGTGTGTACCATTATGTGTGATGGGCAGCATGGTGTGTGGCATAATGTGTAATGGGCATCACGGTGTGAGGCTTAATGTTGAATGGGCATCACGGTCTGAGGCATAATGTGTAATGTCTGTGTGACATGTAATAGGCATTACGAAGTGTGAGGTGCACCATGTAATGGGCATCACAGTGAGGGCATCACAGTTTGCAGTGCAATGGGCATTACGGTGTGTGGCATAACGTGTAATGGGCATTATGGCATGTGGTATACTAGAGTATGTATTGGCTGTGTGACATGTAATCGGCATTACGGTGTAAATTTTTGACGTGCACCATTGGAACGCACATTTTCTATTATCCCTGTTTTACAAACATTGGTCAAGCCCTGGCATAATGTGTAATGGGCAGTATGGTGTGTAGCATTATGTAAAATGGTCATTACTGTGTGTAGCATTACAGTATGAGTGTTGGCCATTATGGTGTGTGGCATTACTGTATGTGTAATTGGCATTACTGTACTGTACAGTACAGTATGTTGGGTGGCATTATGTGGAATGGGCATTACTGTGTGTGGCATTACAGTATGTGGAATGGACATTACTGTGCATGGCATTACAGTACTGTATGTGGAATTGGCATTACTGTGTGTGTAATTACAGTATCTCTAATGGGCATTAAAGTGTGTGGCATTTTGTGTAATAATAGGCGGTGATGGACATGTCCAGTGATTGACATGCCCCTGGAATGGTGCACCCCCTAATAAAATGGGCTACGCACACCTACTATACTGTACAGTATGCGCAGCAATGCTTACCTTCTTCATGGCGGATGGAAGCACAGGGACTGGTGTATTCAAAGGGGTAACGAGGACGAGGAGGGGTGGTCAGCCACTGATGTCTGTTCTGGACTGGCCCTGTAAAAAATAATAAAACACATTGGACCCTGTGCAATACAGTATTGTACACGCATGATTACCCATCCACCAGCGCAGGGGATCTGGCGTTTACCTGCACTGTGTGAGAGTTACTCGCTAATTTGCATGACTACGAAGGGCTGCTGCAGGGAAACTACGCTAACTGCGCTGGGGAGGAGGGGGTGTTAAAAAAAAAAGCCGTGGACTGTTTTCAATAAAGTGCTGTGCCCACCACACTTGATAAAATAGACTCCACGTCAACGTGGATACTGGGGGTACTGTATGAACAGGTCGGGAGGACACTTACTGGCTGCCAAAGTTTGAGGTGACCTTCTGGGGCGTACACTTTCCATCCTCCTCTGAAGTCCTGAGTAAAAATAATTACAGTACTGTACATTACAGTATACTGTACTGTACTGTAGTGTCCTTTGAAACATTAGTTCACACACACTACTGTGATCACTGAGGTTATGGTAGAGTATACAGTATTGCAGTACTGTATACTGTAGATAAATAATGTCTACAGTAGGTCAAAACGTCGTGCATCAGACGTACCGCACGCCTCCACCCCCACCCCCTTTGTGCACGAGACGCAGAGCTACAGTACCTGACGGGGACATTACGGTAATTGTGCAGGGCTCCCGCGGGGACACTACGCTGACTGTGCTAGGCTGCCGTTGGCCGATGCTGACAGCGTCGCCCAACGGCACGGCAAAAAACTACACAAGTTCAAACACACAAACACAAAACACAATAAAGAAATGACAGGACTTACTGCTTAGCATCGTGGCGATGCTTGAGGGGGGGCCTGTAGCTTGCCCGCAGGGCAGGGTGCCCTGGTCTTGAAGCGGAGGCACTGTGGGAAAATGTCAAAAATGAAAACAAGTGCTGTTTACTGTTAATAAACTTACCGTACTCTTATTACTGTAAATAGGGCGGGGTGGGTTTACAAAAAGGCGTGGACTGGATTTTATAAAGTGCTGCGCCCGCCATACTGTACTTTAGAAAATCCACTCTGCTCCAAAGTGGATAGGACACATACCGCTGCGCATTCCCTGCTTACGGCTGTCCTGGATAGTGGTTGTTTCAAAAGGAGGCATTTGCCAGTGCAGTACCGGATGTACACTAGTACTGCCAGTGGCAATTGCCTCCTTTTGTGCATCAGAGGCATTGGCGCAATGCTCCACCCCCACCCCTCTGACATGGACACAACGCTGACTACGCAGGGCTGCGCTAGGCTGCCATTGGCCCACGCTACCAGCGTGGGCCAATGGCACGCCAAGAGAAGACACAATTAGGAGAGAAAGGAAAAAAAAAACACAAACTCAATAAAGAAATGACAGGACTTACTCTCAGACGGAGCGGCTGAGGCGCTGGGGGCAGTAACGGCCCGCAAGGGCAGGGTGTCCTCGCCTTCAAGCGGAGGCACTGTGTGAAGATGAGAAAAATGAGAAAGTGTGCTGTTTAAATAAAGTTACTGTACTCATTACTGGGTTTACAAAAAGGCGTGGACTGGATTTTATAAAGTGCTGCGCCCGCCATACTGTACTTTAGAAAATCCACTCTGCTCCAAAGTGGATAGGACACATACCGCTGCGCATTCCCTGCTTACGGCTGTCCTGGATAGTGGTTGTTTCAAAAGGAGGCATTTGCCAGTGCAGTACCGGATGTACACTAGTACTGCCAGTGGCAATTGCCTCCTTTTGTGCATCAGAGGCATTGGCGCAACGCTCCACCCCCACCCCCCTGACATGGACACAACGCTGACTACGCAGGGCTGCGCTAGGCTGCCATTGGCCCACGCTACCAGCGTGGGCCAATGGCACGCTAAGAAAAGACACAATTAGGAGAGAAAGGAAAAAAATACACAAACTCAATAAAGAAATGACAGGACTTACTCTCAGACGGAGCGGCTGAGGCGCTGGGGGCAGTAACGGCCCGCAAGGGCAGGGTGTCCTCGCCTTCAAGCGGAGGCACTGTGTGAAGATGAGAAAAATGAGAAAGTGTGCTGTTTAAATAAAGTTACTGTACTCATTACTGGGTTTACAAAAAGGCGTGGACTGGATTTTATAAAGTGCTGCGCCCGCCATACTGTACTTTAGAAAATCCACTCTGCTCCAAAGTGGATAGGACACATACCGCTGCGCATTCCCTGCTTACGGCTGTCCTGGATAGTGGTTGTTTCAAAAGGAGGCATTTGCCAGTGCAGTACCGGATGTACACTAGTACTGCCAGTGGCAATTGCCTCCTTTTGTGCATCAGAGGCATTGGCGCAACGCTCCACCCCCACCCCCCTGACATGGACACAACGCTGACTACGCAGGGCTGCGCTAGGCTGCCATTGGCCCACGCTACCAGCGTGGGCCAATGGCACGCCAAGAGAAGACACAATTAGGAGAGAAAGGAAAAAAATACACAAACTCAATAAAGAAATGACAGGACTTACTCTCAGACGGAGCGGCTGAGGCGCTGGGGGCTGTAACGGCCCGCAAGGGCAGGGTGTCCTCGCCTTCAAGCGGAGGCACTGTGTGAAGATGAGAAAAATGAGAAAGTGTGCTGTTTAAATAAAGTTACTGTACTCATTACTGGGTTTACAAAAAGGCGTGGACTGGATTTTATAAAGTGCTGCGCCCGCCATACTGTACTTTAGAAAATCCACTCTGCTCCAAAGTGGATAGGACACATACCGCTGCGCATTCCCTGCTTACGGCTGTCCTGGATAGTGGTTGTTTCAAAAGGAGGCATTTGCCAGTGCAGTACCGGATGTACACTAGTACTGCCAGTGGCAATTGCCTCCTTTTGTGCATCAGAGGCATTGGCGCAACGCTCCACCCCCACCCCCCTGACATGGACACAACGCTGACTACGCAGGGCTGCGCTAGGCTGCCATTGGCCCACGCTACCAGCGTGGGCCAATGGCACGCCAAGAGAAGACACAATTAGGAGAGAAAGGAAAAAAAAACACAAACTCAATAAAGAAATGACAGGACTTACTCTCAGACGGAGCGGCTGAGGCGCTGGGGGCAGTAACGGCCCGCAAGGGCAGGGTGTCCTCGCCTTCAAGCGGAGGCACTGTGTGAAGATGAGAAAAATGAGAAAGTGTGCTGTTTAAATAAAGTTACTGTACTCATTACTGGGTTTACAAAAAGGCGTGGACTGGATTTTATAAAGTGCTGCGCCCGCCATACTGTACTTTAGAAAATCCACTCTGCTCCAAAGTGGATAGGACACATACCGCTGCGCATTCCCTGCTTACGGCTGTCCTGGATAGTGGTTGTTTCAAAAGGAGGCATTTGCCAGTGCAGTACCGGATGTACACTAGTACTGCCAGTGGCAATTGCCTCCTTTTGTGCATCAGAGGCATTGGCGCAACGCTCCACCCCCACCCCCCTGACATGGACACAACGCTGACTACGCAGGGCTGCGCTAGGCTGCCATTGGCCCACGCTACCAGCGTGGGCCAATGGCACGCCAAGAGAAGACACAATTAGGAGAGAAAGGAAAAAAATACACAAACTCAATAAAGAAATGACAGGACTTACTCTCAGACGGAGCGGCTGAGGCGCTGGGGGCTGTAACGGCCCGCAAGGGCAGGGTGTCCTCGCCTTCAAGCGGAGGCACTGTGTGAAGATGAGAAAAATGAGAAAGTGTGCTGTTTAAATAAAGTTACTGTACTCATTACTGGGTTTACAAAAAGGCGTGGACTGGATTTTATAAAGTGCTGCGCCCGCCATACTGTACTTTAGAAAATCCACTCTGCTCCAAAGTGGATAGGACACATACCGCTGCGCATTCCCTGCTTACGGCTGTCCTGGATAGTGGTTGTTTCAAAAGGAGGCATTTGCCAGTGCAGTACCGGATGTACACTAGTACTGCCAGTGGCAATTGCCTCCTTTTGTGCATCAGAGGCATTGGCGCAACGCTCCACCCCCACCCCCCTGACATGGACACAACGCTGACTACGCAGGGCTGCGCTAGGCTGCCATTGGCCCACGCTACCAGCGTGGGCCAATGGCACGCTAAGAAAAGACACAATTAGGAGAGAAAGGAAAAAAATACACAAACTCAATAAAGAAATGACAGGACTTACTCTCAGACGGAGCGGCTGAGGCGCTGGGGGCAGTAACGGCCCGCAAGGGCAGGGTGTCCTCGCCTTCAAGCGGAGGCACTGTGTGAAGATGAGAAAAATGAGAAAGTGTGCTGTTTAAATAAAGTTACTGTACTCATTACTGGGTTTACAAAAAGGCGTGGACTGGATTTTATAAAGTGCTGCGCCCGCCATACTGTACTTTAGAAAATCCACTCTGCTCCAAAGTGGATAGGACACATACCGCTGCGCATTCCCTGCTTACGGCTGTCCTGGATAGTGGTTGTTTCAAAAGGAGGCATTTGCCAGTGCAGTACCGGATGTACACTAGTACTGCCAGTGGCAATTGCCTCCTTTTGTGCATCAGAGGCATTGGCGCAACGCTCCACCCCCACCCCCCTGACATGGACACAACGCTGACTACGCAGGGCTGCGCTAGGCTGCCATTGGCCCACGCTACCAGCGTGGGCCAATGGCACGCCAAGAGAAGACACAATTAGGAGAGAAAGGAAAAAAATACACAAACTCAATAAAGAAATGACAGGACTTACTCTCAGACGGAGCGGCTGAGGCGCTGGGGGCTGTAACGGCCCGCAAGGGCAGGGTGTCCTCGCCTTCAAGCGGAGGCACTGTGTGAAGATGAGAAAAATGAGAAAGTGTGCTGTTTAAATAAAGTTACTGTACTCATTACTGGGTTTACAAAAAGGCGTGGACTGGATTTTATAAAGTGCTGCGCCCGCCATACTGTACTTTAGAAAATCCACTCTGCTCCAAAGTGGATAGGACACATACCGCTGCGCATTCCCTGCTTACGGCTGTCCTGGATAGTGGTTGTTTCAAAAGGAGGCATTTGCCAGTGCAGTACCGGATGTACACTAGTACTGCCAGTGGCAATTGCCTCCTTTTGTGCATCAGAGGCATTGGCGCAACGCTCCACCCCCACCCCCCTGACATGGACACAACGCTGACTACGCAGGGCTGCGCTAGGCTGCCATTGGCCCACGCTACCAGCGTGGGCCAATGGCACGCTAAGAAAAGACACAATTAGGAGAGAAAGGAAAAAAATACACAAACTCAATAAAGAAATGACAGGACTTACTCTCAGACGGAGCGGCTGAGGCGCTGGGGGCAGTAACGGCCCGCAAGGGCAGGGTGTCCTCGCCTTCAAGCGGAGGCACTGTGTGAAGATGAGAAAAATGAGAAAGTGTGCTGTTTAAATAAAGTTACTGTACTCATTACTGGGTTTACAAAAAGGCGTGGACTGGATTTTATAAAGTGCTGCGCCCGCCATACTGTACTTTAGAAAATCCACTCTGCTCCAAAGTGGATAGGACACATACCGCTGCGCATTCCCTGCTTACGGCTGTCCTGGATAGTGGTTGTTTCAAAAGGAGGCATTTGCCAGTGCAGTACCGGATGTACACTAGTACTGCCAGTGGCAATTGCCTCCTTTTGTGCATCAGAGGCATTGGCGCAACGCTCCACCCCCACCCCCCTGACATGGACACAACGCTGACTACGCAGGGCTGCGCTAGGCTGCCATTGGCCCACGCTACCAGCGTGGGCCAATGGCACGCCAAGAGAAGACACAATTAGGAGAGAAAGGAAAAAAAAACACAAACTCAATAAAGAAATGACAGGACTTACTCTCAGACGGAGCGGCTGAGGCGCTGGGGGCAGTAACGGCCCGCAAGGGCAGGGTGTCCTCGCCTTCAAGCGGAGGCACTGTGTGAAGATGAGAAAAATGAGAAAGTGTGCTGTTTAAATAAAGTTACTGTACTCATTACTGGGTTTACAAAAAGGCGTGGACTGGATTTTATAAAGTGCTGCGCCCGCCATACTGTACTTTAGAAAATCCACTCTGCTCCAAAGTGGATAGGACACATACCGCTGCGCATTCCCTGCTTACGGCTGTCCTGGATAGTGGTTGTTTCAAAAGGAGGCATTTGCCAGTGCAGTACCGGATGTACACTAGTACTGCCAGTGGCAATTGCCTCCTTTTGTGCATCAGAGGCATTGGCGCAACGCTCCACCCCCACCCCCCTGACATGGACACAACGCTGACTACGCAGGGCTGCGCTAGGCTGCCATTGGCCCACGCTACCAGCGTGGGCCAATGGCACGCTAAGAAAAGACACAATTAGGAGAGAAAGGAAAAAAATACACAAACTCAATAAAGAAATGACAGGACTTACTCTCAGACGGAGCGGCTGAGGCGCTGGGGGCAGTAACGGCCCGCAAGGGCAGGGTGTCCTCGCCTTCAAGCGGAGGCACTGTGTGAAGATGAGAAAAATGAGAAAGTGTGCTGTTTAAATAAAGTTACTGTACTCATTACTGGGTTTACAAAAAGGCGTGGACTGGATTTTATAAAGTGCTGCGCCCGCCATACTGTACTTTAGAAAATCCACTCTGCTCCAAAGTGGATAGGACACATACCGCTGCGCATTCCCTGCTTACGGCTGTCCTGGATAGTGGTTGTTTCAAAAGGAGGCATTTGCCAGTGCAGTACCGGATGTACACTAGTACTGCCAGTGGCAATTGCCTCCTTTTGTGCATCAGAGGCATTGGCGCAACGCTCCACCCCCACCCCCCTGACATGGACACAACGCTGACTACGCAGGGCTGCGCTAGGCTGCCATTGGCCCACGCTACCAGCGTGGGCCAATGGCACGCCAAGAGAAGACACAATTAGGAGAGAAAGGAAAAAAATACACAAACTCAATAAAGAAATGACAGGACTTACTCTCAGACGGAGCGGCTGAGGCGCTGGGGGCTGTAACGGCCCGCAAGGGCAGGGTGTCCTCGCCTTCAAGCGGAGGCACTGTGTGAAGATGAGAAAAATGAGAAAGTGTGCTGTTTAAATAAAGTTACTGTACTCATTACTGGGTTTACAAAAAGGCGTGGACTGGATTTTATAAAGTGCTGCGCCCGCCATACTGTACTTTAGAAAATCCACTCTGCTCCAAAGTGGATAGGACACATACCGCTGCGCATTCCCTGCTTACGGCTGTCCTGGATAGTGGTTGTTTCAAAAGGAGGCATTTGCCAGTGCAGTACCGGATGTACACTAGTACTGCCAGTGGCAATTGCCTCCTTTTGTGCATCAGAGGCATTGGCGCAACGCTCCACCCCCACCCCCCTGACATGGACACAACGCTGACTACGCAGGGCTGCGCTAGGCTGCCATTGGCCCACGCTACCAGCGTGGGCCAATGGCACGCTAAGAAAAGACACAATTAGGAGAGAAAGGAAAAAAATACACAAACTCAATAAAGAAATGACAGGACTTACTCTCAGACGGAGCGGCTGAGGCGCTGGGGGCTGTAACGGCCCGCAAGGGCAGGGTGTCCTCGCCTTCAAGCGGAGGCACTGTGTGAAGATGAGAAAAATGAGAAAGTGTGCTGTTTAAATAAAGTTACTGTACTCATTACTGGGTTTACAAAAAGGCGTGGACTGGATTTTATAAAGTGCTGCGCCCGCCATACTGTACTTTAGAAAATCCACTCCGCTCCAAAGTGGATAGGACACATACCGCTGTGCATTCCCTGCTTACGTCTGCCCTGGATAGTGGTTGTTTCAAAAGGAGGCATTTGCCAGTGCAGTACCGGATGTACACTAGTACTGCCAGTGGCAATTGCCTCCTTTTGTGCATCAGAGGCATTGGCGCAACGCTCCACCCCCACCCCCCTGACATGGACACAACGCTGACTACGCAGGGCTGCGCTAGGCTGCCATTGGCCCACGCTACCAGCGTGGGCCAATGGCACGCCAAGAGAAGACACAATTAGGAGAGAAAGGAAAAAAATACACAAACTCAATAAAGAAATGACAGGACTTACTCTCAGACGGAGCGGCTGAGGCGCTGGGGGCTGTAACGGCCCGCAAGGGCAGGGTGTCCTCGCCTTCAAGCGGAGGCACTGTGTGAAGATGAGAAAAATGAGAAAGTGTGCTGTTTAAATAAAGTTACTGTACTCATTACTGGGTTTACAAAAAGGCGTTGACTGGATTTTATAAAGTGCTGCGCCCGCCATACTGTACTTTAGAAAATCCACTCTGCTCCAAAGTGGATAGGACACATACCGCTGCGCATTCCCTGCTTACGGCTGTCCTGGATAGTGGTTGTTTCAAAAGGAGGCATTTGCCAGTGCAGTACCGGATGTACACTAGTACTGCCAGTGGCAATTGCCTCCTTTTGTGCATCAGAGGCATTGGCGCAACGCTCCACCCCCACCCCCCTGACATGGACACAACGCTGACTACGCAGGGCTGCGCTAGGCTGCCATTGGCCCACGCTACCAGCGTGGGCCAATGGCACGCTAAGAAAAGACACAATTAGGAGAGAAAGGAAAAAAATACACAAACTCAATAAAGAAATGACAGGACTTACTCTCAGACGGAGCGGCTGAGGCGCTGGGGGCAGTAACGGCCCGCAAGGGCAGGGTGTCCTCGCCTTCAAGCGGAGGCACTGTGTGAAGATGAGAAAAATGAGAAAGTGTGCTGTTTAAATAAAGTTACTGTATTCATTACTGGGTTTACAAAAAGGCGTTGACTGGATTTTATAAAGTGCTGCGCCCGCCATACTGTACTTTAGAAAATCCACTCTGCTCCAAAGTGGATAGGACACACACCGCTGCACATTCCCTGCTTACGGCTGTCCTGGATAGTGGTTGTTTCAAAAGGAGGCATTTGCCAGTGCAGTACCGGATGTACACTAGTACTGCCAGTGGCAATTGCCTCCTTTTGTGCATCAGAGGCATTGGCGCAACGCTCCACCCCCACCCCCCTGACATGGACACAACGCTGACTACGCAGGGCTGCGCTAGGCTGCCATTGGCCCACGCTACCAGCGTGGGCCAATGGCACGCCAAGAGAAGACACAATTAGGAGAGAAAGGAAAAAAATACACAAACTCAATAAAGAAATGACAGGACTTACTCTCAGACGGAGCGGCTGAGGCGCTGGGGGCTGTAACGGCCCGCAAGGGCAGGGTGTCCTCGCCTTCAAGCGGAGGCACTGTGTGAAGATGAGAAAAATGAGAAAGTGTGCTGTTTAAATAAAGTTACTGTACTCATTACTGGGTTTACAAAAAGGCGTGGACTGGATTTTATAAAGTGCTGCGCCCGCCATACTGTACTTTAGAAAATCCACTCCGCTCCAAAGTGGATAGGACACATACCGCTTGCCACGCTTCCACTTGATGACAAAAGTGCCCTTTCCCTGCTCCTCCTCTGACGTCCTGTGTAAAAATAACATTTACAGTATACTGTAGTGTCCTTTCAAACATTAGTACAGTAAAGTACAAGTACTGTATTTTATTATCCCACCACGCTCTAGTGCACGGGTGTCAAACACAAGGCCCATGGGCCAAATCTGGCCCGCAAGACCTCGACATGTGGCCCACGCAGCCTTCACCTACAGTATTACAGCATTCCCGCCAGACAATGTTTGTACCGTCATGTGATCAGGGACATCATCCATCAGACTTTGGCCTGGGTAATTTGTACCCCCTACCCCTTTCTCTCGGCACCCCTGATAATACCACACAGTAATGCCCCTTACACATGACACATGTTATTAATGTCCTTACTGTATAACCATAATGCCCCTTACACATTATGCCAACCTTTATTAATGCCCTTCATACACATAATGACACACACAATGCCCATTACACATACTGTACAGTACAGTACAGTACTGTATGTTGCACATTATTAATGCCCACATGACACACATACACACATGACACACATACAGTAATGCCTGTTACACATACTGTACAGTACTGTATGTCGCACATTATTAATGCATTTATACTGTACAGTACATGACACACATACAGTAATGCCCCTTAGACATATGCCGAACACTATGGCACAACCAACCCACCCACAGACAGCACTCGCACAGCCGCTAACACTGTGACCTCTGCCTCTGCTTGGATACAGATGTTTCCTCATACAGTATATCTTGACTCAATAAGCCATGCAGCTCCTGGCCAGTTCTGCTAACGTTGGGTGCATTTTTTGCTGAAAATTCATCTTATTTGCATTGTTATGTGACCAGGACACACAAGGAGCTTCCCATGATTAAAATGATATGCAGCATGCCTACAGTATACTGTATTTTGTGTGCGACTGTGGCTGTACCTGCATACAGAATGCTACAGTACTGTACTGTATGTTACAGTGATTTCCATGATTACACAATTTATATGCAGATACAGCCTCACTCACACACAGAACATAGGCATGCTGCATATCATTTTAATCAGCAGAAGCTGCTGATGCCCCCAGGCATTCCAAATGCCCTAGGCAATTGCCTAGTTTGCCTATGCCTAAGGCCGGCTCTGACTGTACCATGGGCTAGCCGAATATACAGTACAGTACCTGTAAACTGTAGTAATTTTAAAAAAAAATACTGTACAGTATACAGTACTGTGTGCTGCATTACCTAATACAGTATTTGCGGATATGCCCTTAAAAATGGTGTTTCGGGGTAATTATTACTGTATCTGCAAATATTGGGGAAGATGAAGAACTGGCCCTTTGAGGGTGACCAAACTGCTGATGTGGCCCCGGATGAATTTGAGTTTGACACCCCTGCCCTAGTGCATGTTAGGGCATGAAATACCGTTTCGCCTGTCAGTACATGGCGGATCCCCAAAACACTGGAAAACACCATGTCGACCTTCTGAATGTTGATATACTGTAATGCTTGTGTCAATCTAACCACATGTCCACCTTGACCCATGTTGGCCTAAACACATGTAGACCTTGCTGTCTGTTAACCTATGGGTGTCGACACAATGCTTGTCAACCTACAGTAGTTGGTACTGTAGGTACAGGATCAGTACACAATCTAAATACAGTACAGTATGCTGTACAGTAGAGTTCAATGTAAAGTACCTAACAGGAGTAGTGTACAGTACTTACTGGCGACGGAACGGCGCAGGGCCTCCAGCTTCGCAGGCTGCCTTGTGACTAGGTCGCTCCATTTTCTTTGGAGCGACCTAATCCTGCGCAGCCGGCAGTACTTGCGCATTATTATCCTGCGCGCATCCTTATAAGCATTGCGCTTCTCCCGGTTATTGCTCAGAGGCTTGTCCCGGCAGCTAACCAAAATGATCAGCTCGGCGTAGCTGTAACGCAGCCTCCGAGCAGAATCCATTTTGGAAGTGAACACTCCCCAGCGCATGACACAAAACGCAGTACACATGGTAGTCAGTAGGCTAAAGTAATCAATCCAGGAGACATACTGTACAGTACTATACAGTGAATGGGTTTCTTAACTTTAATAAAATTGTGTCTTCATACCGTACAGTACAGTATATGGGAGGCCTCTTACTGTATTAATTTAATTTAATAAACTGTGCGTTGTAGGTTTTTTAGTACTCAATATACGTTACTACAGCATACTGTACTTTATTTTGTTTTTAGTCCTGCGAATTTTTCCGTTTTCAGCGGAGGGCTTCCTTAATCAGTTATTGCAGTTTACTGTAGTCTCTGGCGCAAATTTGTTCTGCGAATTTTTCCGTTTACAGTGGAAGGTATCCGTATGCGGGTCCCCTTAGTTTTGCGAATTTTTCCGTTTTTAGTGGAGGGCTTCCGTTAGTAACACAAATTTGTTCTGCGAATTTTTCCGTTTTTATAGTGGAGGGCTTCCGTAAGTAGTACTCTAATGTAGGGACAAAAACTTGAATGATGGGACTTGCTGTGTTTGACATGTGACCTGTGTCGACATGTGACATGCGTGGAAGGCGGCCACCATTACAGTATACTGTAGGCAACATGGCGCACAGAAACAGGAACTTCTCTGATGCGGAGCTCCTGATTTTGCTGCGGCATGTGGACAAATCCTTGGCCAGTAATGCCGAGAAGCACAGCGCATACAGGAGCGCAAAGGAGGAGATCGAGGAAGTCCTGCACAGGGAGAGGAGTATCCTCTCGCTGCAGAAGAGGTGGAGTGACCTGCTTCGGAGACAGCCAGATAAACTGGCCAAATTGAGGGCCAAGCTCAGCAGAGGTACTGTACAGTACATGACATTAACAAAATTAAAGTACTGTACATTAGTACTGTAGTACAGTATTTACTGTTATAGCGGGTATGGATAATTGGATAGACACAAACGCAAGGGGACGCGGACACCTGTGAAGCCCGCGTGGGTAAGCGTTTATCTGTACAGGTATCCGTGTCCCCTCGCGCCCGGTGCTCGCTGGGCTCGGTGGCTCGCTGCGCTCGCCACACTTTCTGTTCTGAACTCCACGGCGACGTGGATAGTGGGGTTATGAAAAAGTCGTTGGACACGTAACGCCGCCCCTCGTGGGCTCGCTGCGCTCGCCACGCTTCGGGTCGGCGTTGATAGTGGGGGTGGTTTACTGTGAAAAAAGGGAATCGGGACATCGGTCAGAATGAACTTACAGTAGGTCTACAGTCATTAGGTCGACCCCACTAGGTCGACTTGCAGGAAGGTCGACATGGGCCAAGGTGGACATGTGATTAAATTGACACAAGCATTACAGTATGTCAACATTCAAAAGGTCGACATGGTATATTCCAGTGTTTTTGGAATCCGCCATGTGCTGACAGGCAAAACTGTATTTCATGCCCTATCATCCACTAGGGCAGGGGTGTCAAACTCAAATTCATCCGGGGCCGCATCAGCAGTTTGGTCACCCTCAAAGGGCCGGTTCTACATCTTCCCCAATATTTGCAGATAATGGGAACGCCCATGAAACGCGGGGCGTATGCATAGGGTAATGAGGCTAAGTAGCCCCTCACGCCCCTCTACGCCCCCTGTGCGGCGTGTAAAGAATACGTGCGGCGAAATCGCCTGCACATGCGCAGAGTGACCTCTGCACATGTGCAGACGATAACCATCGGCGGGACGACCGCATGCGGAGAAATCTGCACCGATCAGAATAAGGCCCATTGTCTGGCGGGAATGCTGTAATAGGTGTGTTGACCAAATAAAATGTCGACCTTGACCAAGGTCGACCTAAAACCATGTCGACCTTGCTTTCTGTCGACCTAGTGGTGTTGACCCAATGCACTAATGTTTGAAAGGACACTACAGTATACTGTAAATGTTATTTTTACACAGGACTTCAGAGGAGGAGGAGGAGGGAAATGCAGGCCGATACAGCCCCCACCGCCTCAACAAGCGGCGCCGCTCCATCTGAGAGTAAGTCCTGTCATTTCTTTATTGAGTTTGTGTATTTTTTCTTCCTTTCCAACTTGTGTCTTTTGTTGGCGTGCCGTTGGCCGAGGCTGAGGGGACGCAATGCACTTTTCTAGTGTCCATGTCGACTGTGTCGACATTCAGTCAACAATAATGAAAAACTCGATGGTGAACTTTTTGAATGTTGACCATACCCATGTCGACTTAATAATTTAGTTTTCCTAATGACCATGTCTCCCTAACCCATGTTGACCTTCAGTCATGTCGACCTTCATGCATGTCAACCTTCAGTGGTCGACCTAATGCTTGTAGACCTAATGTCTGTCTTTCCTATGACCCATCTTTGTTTGCTACTACAGTACAGTATACAGGTTGAGTATCCGGTATCCGGACATCCCTTATCCGAATGATTCCAAAAACCGTGGTTTTTGGAATCATTCGAATTTTTTTTTATTTTTTATTTTTTAACCCCTAACCCTCTTTTCATACTTACCAAGTCCCCGGGCGTCCACAGCAGGCCTCCGGCATCTTCTCCAGGGTCTCCAGCGGTCCCAGGAATGCATTGCGCGAGTGTGTGCGCGCGCCGGTGACGTCACCAGCTCCCGCACCCATAGACCTCACGGACACTTGTCCGTGTAAAAGCATGTATGGGGCCGGGCAGCTGACATCCGGCGATGTCAGATGCCCGCCCCCAACACATGCGTCACAGCCTCATTACCATGCGTACGCCCCGCGTTTGCATGGGAACGCCCATGAAACGCGGGGAGTATGCATAGGGAAATGAGGCTAAGTAGCCCCTCACGCCCCTATCCACCCCCTTTGCGGCGTTAAAAAAAATTGTGCGGCGATTTCGCCTGCACATGCGCAGAGTGCCCTCTGCACATGCGCAGATCGAAAACATCGGCGGAACGGCCGCATGGGGCCGTTACCGCTTAGATCAGATTAAGGGCCTGTATACTGTATTTGTGAAAATCTGAAAGTTTTCTTCAAATGTGATGACTGGATTCCCCTTTTCAAAGCTGCATACTAGAGATGCCAGTTCACCCTCCTTTCTGTAGTGTTAAGTGCAGACAGATAATTTGATTAAGGGTCGCTATAAACCTGGACTGCATTGTCTAAAAAGGACATTTACATTTGAATCTTGTATCTGTGAAAGGAAAAATCACACTACAGTATTAGCCTCCCCACTCCAAGTACACTAACTCATTAGCATTTCTATCTGGTAAAGCTCCACCACCAACCCCCACTAATGTATTGTCGTTTATAGGATACTGTATTTGTGAGAAACTGAAGCCAACCTTCCCTCGATGATTTAAATAAAAATTAAAAGACATGAAATGTTAGCATTGAAAAATGTTGGTTGGTTTACAGTATTTAGCAAAATATTTTGTCAAAAAGTTATACTTCTGTGTTGGGGAAATAGGGACACTCGCGCGAGTGCCCGAAAAGGGGACGGGGCGTATGCAAATGAGGGCGCAGCTTATGCTAATTAGCCGCAACCTCATTTTCATACGAGAATAGACGCTGTGCAAAGGAGGCACAAAGGAGGCACTTGCCAGTGGCAGTACAAAATCCGGTACTGCACTGGCAAATGCCTCCTTTTGAAACAACCACTATCCAGGGCAGACGTAAGCAGGGAATGCACAGCGGTATGTGTCCTATCCACTTTGGAGCGGAGTGGATTTTCTAAAGTACAGTATGGCGGGCGCAGCACTTTATAAAATCCAGTCCACGCCTTTTTGTAAACCCAGTAATGAGTACAGTAACTTTATTTAAACAGCACACTTTCTCATTTTTCTCATCTTCACACAGTGCCTCCGCTTGAAGGCGAGGACACCCTGCCCTTGCGGGCCGTTACAGCCCCCAGCGCCTCAGCCGCTCCGTCTGAGAGTAAGTCCTGTCATTTCTTTATTGAGTTTGTGTATTTTTTTCCTTTCTCTCCTAATTGTGTCTTCTCTTGGCGTGCCATTGGCCCACGCTGGTAGCGTGGGCCAATGGCAGCCTAGCGCAGCCCTGCGTAGTCAGCGTTGTGTCCATGTCAGGGGGGTGGGGGTGGAGCGTTGCGCCAATGCCTCTGATGCACAAAAGGAGGCAATTGCCACTGGCAGTACTAGTGTACATCCGGTACTGCACTGGCAAATGCCTCCTTTTGAAACAACCACTATCCAGGGCAGACGTAAGCAGGGAATGCACAGCGGTATGTGTCCTATCCACTTTGGAGCGGAGTGGATTTTCTAAAGTACAGTATGGCGGGCGCAGCACTTTATAAAATCCAGTCCACGCCTTTTTGTAAACCCAGTAATGAGTACAGTAACTTTATTTAAACAGCACACTTTCTCATTTTTCTCATCTTCACACAGTGCCTCCGCTTGAAGGCGAGGACACCCTGCCCTTGCGGGCCGTTACAGCCCCCAGCGCCTCAGCCGCTCCGTCTGAGAGTAAGTCCTGTCATTTCTTTATTGAGTTTGTGTATTTTTTTCCTTTCTCTCCTAATTGTGTCTTCTCTTGGCGTGCCATTGGCCCACGCTGGTAGCGTGGGCCAATGGCAGCCTAGCGCAGCCCTGCGTAGTCAGCGTTGTGTCCATGTCAGGGGGGTGGGGGTGGAGCGTTGCGCCAATGCCTCTGATGCACAAAAGGAGGCAATTGCCACTGGCAGTACTAGTGTACATCCGGTACTGCACTGGCAAATGCCTCCTTTTGAAACAACCACTATCCAGGGCAGACGTAAGCAGGGAATGCACAGCGGTATGTGTCCTATCCACTTTGGAGCGGAGTGGATTTTCTAAAGTACAGTATGGCGGGCGCAGCACTTTATAAAATCCAGTCCACGCCTTTTTGTAAACCCAGTAATGAGTACAGTAACTTTATTTAAACAGCACACTTTCTCATTTTTCTCATCTTCACACAGTGCCTCCGCTTGAAGGCGAGGACACCCTGCCCTTGCGGGCCGTTACAGCCCCCAGCGCCTCAGCCGCTCCGTCTGAGAGTAAGTCCTGTCATTTCTTTATTGAGTTTGTGTATTTTTTCTTCCTTTTCAACTTGTGTCTTTTGTTGGCGTGCCGTTGGCCGAGGCTGAGGGGACGCAATGCACTTTTCTAGTGTCCATGTCGACTGTGTCGACATTCAGTCAACAATAATGAAAAACTCGATGGTGAACTTTTTGAATGTTGACCATACCCATGTCGACTTAATAATTTAGTTTTCCTAATGACCATGTCTCCCTAACCCATGTTGACCTTCAGTCATGTCGACCTTCATGCATGTCAACCTTCAGTGGTCGACCTAATGCTTGTAGACCTAACGTCTGTCTTTCCTATGACCCATCTTTGTTTGCTACTACAGTACAGTATACAGGTTGAGTATCCGGTATCCGGACATCCCTTATCCGAATGATTCCAAAAACCGTGGTTTTTGGAATCATTCGAATTTTTTTTTATTTTTTATTTTTTAACCCCTAACCCTCTTTTCATACTTACCAAGTCCCCGGGCGTCCACAGCAGGCCTCCGGCATCTTCTCTAGGGTCTCCAGCGGTCCCAGGAATGCATTGCGCGAGTGTGTGCGCGCGCCGGTGACGTCACCAGCTCCCGCACCCATAGACCTCACGGACACTTGTCCGTGTAAAAGCATGTATGGGGCCGGGCAGCTGACATCCGGCGATGTCAGATGCCCGCCCCCAACACATGCGTCACAGCCTCATTACCATGCGTACGCCCCGCGTTTGCATGGGAACGCCCATGAAACGCGGGGCGTATGCATAGGGAAATGAGGCTAAGTAGCCCCTCACGCCCCTATCCACCCCCTTTGCGGCATTAAAAAAAATTGTGCGGCGATTTCGCCTGCACATGCGCAGAGTGCCCTCTGCACATGCGCAGATCGAAAACATCGGCGGAACGGCCGCATGGGGCCGTTACCGCTTAGATCAGATTAAGGGCCTGTATACTGTATTTGTGAAAATCTGAAAGTTTTCTTCAAATGTGATGACTGGATTCCCCTTTTCAAAGCTGCATACTAGAGATGCCAGTTCACCCTCCTTTCTGTAGTGTTAAGTGCAGACAGATAATTTGATTAAGGGTCGCTATAAACCTGGACTGCATTGTCTAAAAAGGACATTTACATTTGAATCTTGTATCTGTGAAAGGAAAAATCACACTACAGTATTAGCCTCCCCACTCCAAGTACACTAACTCATTAGCATTTCTATCTGGTAAAGCTCCACCACCAACCCCCACTAATGTATTGTCGTTTATAGGATACTGTATTTGTGAGAAACTGAAGCCAACCTTCCCTCGATGATTTAAATAAAAATTAAAAGACATGAAATGTTAGCATTGAAAAATGTTGGTTGGTTTACAGTATTTAGCAAAATATTTTGTCAAAAAGTTATACAGTATTCAGTGATGAAGCGCACATACTGTAGCGGTATAAAAGTGCAGCATCACCCATGTGCTCCCCCCAGTCCTCTGCCCCTGCAGCAGCATTCAGTTGGTCGACCTAAAGATGGTCGACAGTCATTAGGGCCTCACCACTAGGTCGACATACTGCAAGGTCCACATGGGACAAGGTCAACAAGTCATTAGGTCGGCATAGGATTTTTCACTGTTTAAAGAGCCGACAGGCGGTATTTCATGCCCTAATATCCACTAGGGCAGTGATGGCTAACCTTGACACTCCAGCTGTTAATGAACTACACATGCCAGCATGCCCTGCTACAGTTTTACTATTTGGCCATGCTAAAACTGATGCAGGGCATGCTGGGATGTGTAGTTCAACAACAGCTGGAGTGTTAAGGTTAGCCATCACTGCACTGGGGCATTGTGGGAGAATAAAATAGTGTGCCGAGTGCATGGACACTTAAAACTACAGTACTGTATGTCGACATTCGGATAAAAAAAAACAGTGAAAAACCCCATGTTGACCTTTCGACTGTCGACCTAGACCATGTCGACCTAAAGCTTGTGTCGACCTGATGACCTGTCGATCTTATCCCTAATTGTGGTGACATGTCTTCCAACAGCCCAGCAACCCCCTCAACAAGTGGGAGCTCCCAGACAGCTCTGGAGAGGCCGTATCAGCCCTCCACCTAGTAAGTACAGTACATGTTTTTGTTTACAGTATTTGTTAGTTTTTCTCTCTATGGGGCTGCATCAGATGTTACAGTACTGTACAGTGGTGCAAGTAGAATTTTTTTCTTGGTGGTACTGATAGCTTCCACCAAAAATGGGCATGGCCATGTGTCATGAGGGGGCATGGTCACACAAAGCTAGGGGAGTGACTTATACCCCTTTTAAACCAAAATCCTTGGTTGGACCTGATCTTTGTACACAGGAGTTTCCAGGGTTGAACCCAGCTTTAGACCCCATTTACACAGCACTATGTCCCAGGTCGGACCCAGGTCTGCGCCATTTATACTGAACCTGGGTCAGCCCTGCTTTTCCCTTTGGATGACATTAAAAAATTTCCATTTTAGGACTGATAAACTTCCAGTCAACCTTCCGTCATTGATTAAAAAAATAAAATAAAAAAGACATGAAAAGTTAGCATTGAAAAATGTTGGTTTGTTTATTTTGTTAAATATTTTTTCAAAAAGTTTTATTCAGTGCTCAAGGACACATACAGTAGCGGTATAAAAGTACAGCATCAACCATGTGAGCTCCCCTGTGGAACCTGGGTTGGGACCATTTACACCACCCACGACCCAGGTCCAACCAGTGTTTACAGTAACTTCGGTCAGGACCTGGGTAGGAAACCAGTGTTACTGGACCAGGGTGGCCCCTTTTACACCAACACTGACCTGTGTCCAGTATACTGTATTATGGAGGCAAGTGCTGCTAATATACCCCACCTCCCTTCCATGCCCTCTTACACATGCGCAGAAATACTGTACAAGTGTGTCTGCTTGTGCTCACCTCTGAATTAGGCACTCTGTCTCTCTTCACCCCTCTCTACTGTACAGCATACAGTATCCTCTACGCTCAAGACTTTATTGTTACCTATTGTATTACAGTATACTGTATCAGCAAGCTCAAATTTTGGTGCAATTTTTTTTACAGACCTGAAATACCCAGAGGTGCCAATTGAAGAGGACATGACGGACACCTGCAGTATGGACACCTGGAGCTGTTCATCCCCGGAGCCCCAGGAAAATTGGAGCTACTGTTCCTGCCGCTCGGAGGAAGAAAGCGAGGTGGCAGCAGCGCTTCCTCCTGCATCCAGCAGAACTCCCCCAGGGTGTAAGTACTGTACTCATGGCCAGCAACAGCAATCCTGGGGCCCCATAAATTGATCTCTCTGGGGCCCCTTCCCCATCAAGCATAGTAGTGGTGTGGAGCAGGGGGGGAGTAATAGTGTGGAGAAGGGAGGGAGGGAGGGAGTAATAATGCAGAGCAGGAGGGAGGGTGGGAGTAATAGTGCGGAGCAGGGAGGGAGGGAGGGTAGGAGTAGTAGTGTGGAGCAGGGAGGGAAGGTGGGAGTAATGGTGTGGAGCATTGAGGGAGTTGTGGAGTCCACCTGTAAAGCCATATACAGTACAGTACTGTACTGTACCTGTGCACTACAAAATTCCCTCAATATTGCCATTCTGTATACTGTACAGAATGACCCATACTGTATGAAGAATGCCCCCCTTTAGTGCCTACAGTAATTACAGTATGCATTCAACCCCCCCCCCCCCATCACCTAATGCACAATGCCCCCTGACTTGTGTAATGCCTTCATTCATCAACACTCACTGCTGCAACTGCTTCTGCTGCATTGAATACTGGCCTACAGTATGGATAGCTGTCCTGAGATTCTGTCTCCAGGAGCAGCTGAAATGGGAGCTGCTCCATCTGTACATTACCGTACACAGAAAGTTGTGCTCCACTATGACAATTCTTATGACTTTATTGGTGTTCATACAGTACTGTACAGTACACTAGTGTACAGTACTGTATGTGCTGCAGTATGAGACACTATTGTTCAGTACTGTACAGTAAAGTACTGTATTTGTACTGTACTGTACAGTACCGTATGTACTGTACAATATGCTGTACTGTATTACTATTGTTACAGAAAATGATCAAACATTTCTTTTTCCACAGTGCATTCCCCTTGGCTACCTTGGCAGTACGAACAAACTCCTCCCCAACCATGTAAGTAGTAGTAGTAGCAGTACGTTTATTTATTAGGCGCCACCAGTGGCGCCGGAAGGGGGGGGGCGAGGGGGCAGCTTGCCCCCCCCAAAATTACTGAGGCGCTAAAGCAGCTGTGCGGGCGGCTGATTAATCAGTAATATAGGCGGGCGGGCGGTGGGCTGATTAAGCTTGATCCAGCCTCCCGCCCGTCCGCCTACAGTATATTACTGATTAATCGCAGCCGCCCGCCCGCACAGCTGCTTTAGCGCCTCAGCAAGAATCCGATTCCTATTCGCAGCCGTCCGCCCACATGGATGACTTCTGCGGGGAGATGTTGAGAACCAGCGCCCGCCAATCACAGTGGCTGTGATGCGTCCACAGTGATTGGCGGGCGTGATGCGGGCCGTAGGGAGGGAGACTGGTCGCGTGGATCAGTGCATGGGCGGGAGCCGCGGGAGCATCCTACAACAGCCGCAGCAGCAGCCATCACGCTGTGCTGCCACAACTAAAACTTAAAGGTAAATGCTGCTCCTCTCACCCTCCCTTCCCCAGTGACTGACAGATCCAGGGGTTGTCATTTACCCCTGGATTCACACCCAAACAGGTTTATGTAATTATGTCTGATTATCATAATCAGACATAATCACATAAATCTGTTTGGGGGTGACAGTGCCACTTTTTCCACTTTTTACGAGTAAATGACAACCCCTGGATTAATGTCAGTCCTGGTGTCTCTGGCCACATGTACTGTATATGCCGCTGCCCGGTGTATAATGCCCACGTGTACAGAATATGCCGCTGCCCTGTGTATAATGCCCATGCGTAAATGCCGCTGCCTAGTGTATAATGCCCACGCATATACAGTATGCCGCTGCCCTGTGTATAATGCCCACGTGTACAGTATATGCCGCTGCCAGTGTGTATAGTGCCCGGGGGTAACATATAGCAATTTAGGGTGCGCCAAAATGAGATTATATCTTGCCCCCCCCCCAACCTAAAAACGTTCCAGCGCCCCTGGGCGCCACAAAGTGTCCACAGCGCCGTACATACAGTACTGTAGCAAACAAAAAAACAAATTACAAGGTAACGTACTGTACAGGGTGTGTTGAAAATTACAGCATACTGTAAATAGGGGTACAGTATACTGTAGCTGGTAGAACTAAAATCAGCATCAGTTCAGAAGTACTGTAGGTGTTGAAATGAAGTACAGTACAGTACAGTAGATGAAGGGAACAACAGGAGAGGAGCACAGGTGAGGTAAAGAGGTACTGTAGGGTGAGTACTGGAGGAAGGAGGGCCCTACTCATAAGAGTTAACAGACTACAGTAAAAGGAGGACGAACGAAAAACAATAGGATACTGTACTGTAAGTACTGTAGGAACAGATGGGAACGGAGGCATGATAGGAGGATCAAAAGAGGTTAGGAGGAGGGATAGGCTAGTCGAAAAAAGTGGGTTTTGAGGGAGCGCTTGAAGGAGGTAAGGGAATCAGAAAGCCTGATACAGTAGGTGGCGGGAGGTTGTTCCAGGAGGCAGAGGTAGAGTGGCGGGAGAGGAAGATGAGCCTAGCAGCAGCGTTAATAATGGATTGGAGTGGTGCAAGGCGTGTTCGAGGTAACCCAGAGAGAAGGATGTTGCAGTAGTCAAGGCGGGAGATGACAAGAGAGTGAATGAGAATTTTGGTCGTGTCAGTGGAGAGGAATGGTCTGATGCGTGAGATGTTGCGTAGGTTAAAACGGCAAGACTTGGAGAGAGCACAAATGTGGGGGGTGAAAGAGAGGGAGGAGTCAATGATGACACCAAGGCCGCGCGTTTGGTCGGTGGAGGTGATCTCGGTTTCACCAATGCTGATGAAGATACTGTAGTGGGAAAAAGGGTACTGTACAGTATGTTCGGGGGATGGAAGATTAGAAGTTTAGTTTTAAACTAGTAGTAAACTGACAGTGCTTTTTTTTTTACAGCAACTCCTGCACCATCAATTCAGGATGAAGACCAACAAGGTACAGTACAGTTTTGTACTTCTTAATACTGTAACTTACAGTACAGGTGTTTTTAAACCTTTTTTTTTTACAGTAATTAAGGCTTTCACCACTGTCTCTCAACTTAATTCCCCACACGGTGCCTTGTAACTGTAAAGTACTCAACTTGTATTACTGTTCTAAAACTGTTAATTTTTTTTTATTTTCACAGATGCCATACGAAGTGAAATCGGGAGACTGATTGCGACCGAAAATGAAGTTTTTAATTATATTTTAAAAAATATATAAATAATTTATTTTGTTTTAAATGTGCAGTGCTATTTATTTGTGTTACTACAGTATCCATCTTAGTAGTAGACTACTTTTTTTTTTGTGGTTGATCACCCCGCCCATGGAAACGGAGCCACCAGGGCAATCCCTGGCCCGCCAGCCGGCCGACCCCAGCGTGCAGCATGTCACTTGCCATCTCCCCAGCACTGGCACAGTGGGGGTTGAGGTGAGCGAGCTGGCTGCCTCACTAATCCACTGTCCCTTTGCAGCATTGGGCATCTGGCAGCGGGTACTGTATACTGGGATTTACAGTAAGATTGGACTCCATGCAAAGCAGCAGAGATTTGGAGACAGGGAAGTTATAAAACAAGTCCCATTCTACCCACCCCCCCACCCCCCCTTAATGGAATTACTGCGGTGAATTACAAGGTGAGCAGGAGCCGGACAGCCAACACAATAATCTCCCCTGGTCTCCTTCACGCTGCCGGATAGCCTCTGCACTAATCCCCGCTGGTCTTCCACGCAGCCACACATCCCAGAGCATGGGCTCTGCCGACCTGCAGCAGCGGCAACGCTGCTCTCTCCCCCCGGCTGCTGAAGCTCACGCTCCACTGGAAGCACCCTCCCCCTTCACCTCTCCCGTGGTCATCTTCTTCCTCCCGGGTTCCATTGGCAGCACAAAGAAGAAGGCTGGCTCTATACCTAGCAGCTACAGTAACTGCGGAACACAACAGACACAGGTACTCCCACTCCCCTGCTCTCTCTCACACTGTGCATCTACAGTATACAGTACCCTGCTCTCTCTCACACTGTGCATCTATCCCCTGCTCTCTCTCACACTGTACACCTATCCCCTGTTCTCTCTCCCACTGTCTCCCTATCCCCTGCTCTCTCTCCCACTGTCTCTCTATGGCCCCCATTTATCATTGATTGCATTTACAATGCGATCTGGGCGGAATATTACAGTACCTCAGGGATCGCATTGTAAAATGCGATCATACAGTATCACCGGGATGTACTGTATCACCTGCTGTGCGCAGGGACAGGGCTACGAAAGGGGGGCTGATACATCGGGCAGCTTCGCATCCCCCATAGAAACCTATGGGGGATGCGGCCGGCGGTGCTGCAGGGGGGGATCGCAGCAGGGATCGGAGATTCCTGCTGCGGTCCACCTTAATACTGTACATTTCAGTGCTACAGTACTTAATATTTGTGCATCTGTATCCCCTGCTCTCTCTCCCACTGTCTCTCTATATCCCCTGCTCTCTCTCTCTCACACTCTCTCCCCAATGAACCCCGCCCCCCCAGCATTATACACACACACACACACACACACACACACACAAAAGCCAAATACTGTACTACAGTATATGCACCCGCACCCCCTGACACACTTCCCAGGTCACAGCACAGACACACAGGTGTACTCATTACTCACTGACACACTTCTGCAGAGTGCGCACAATGCCTGCTACCCTCTCCAGCCGCGACCTCCAAGCTACAACTCCCCTCACAGCCGCAAAGCCGCCTACTACCTCCGCAGTGCCGCTACCCTGACACCCACCACTGCACTCAACTCTCCGCCGCTGCCTGCTACAGTACTTCAGCACCTGCAAGGACTACCGGTACTTTATTGACAAAACACAGCATTGACCAAAAATATTGTACAGTACATTACAGCACTTCATTTTTCTTAAAACATACAGTACAGTACAATACAGTGCAGGAGAAGTGTCATTTACAGTATGCATGTAATGTACATTACATTACATTTCATTCAATGACGTCAGGCAAGACCCTGTACAGATGGTTTGCAGTTTGTCTGGGGACTTAACGTAGAATACTGTATAATAATAAAAAAGTACAGTAATTCAATCAGTCCTAACACAGTATTTTAAGTAAAGTACAGTATTTTACAGTAGGTGACAAGAAAGCTTTTTCCAAGGCAGTGGGTGTCTCTTTTGTCCCAAACACGCTTGATTTTGCTCATGGTAGAGTGGTATGGGGAGAGAAGAAAAAAAGAATAGCGTTAGTACTGAATGGTCACAAGGATTTCAGGGGGGGGGGGGAGACACATGTTGGCAGGGGAAGAGGAGGGGATAGAGGGAGAGAGATACAGTAATGTTCAGTAAGTTCATGGGTGACATTTACAGTATTAGAGATCGATGGTGGGTTTTTGGCGATTTTTATCGCCAAAACGGCCGTTTTTTCATTGTTTTCCCAAATCCATTTTTTTAATGGGTGGCGATTTGCGGCATACTGTAAATCGCACTTTTCTAAAAGTGCGATTATTTTTAACTCCGGAATTCGCATTCGTGTGCTTTATTTTAACATTCTTTTTACAGGTGGGCTACTAGTCCCAGTGGGCCTATTAATGCCCCGCATGCTGGGACTTGTGGTTCCCCAAGTCCCAGCCTGCTTGGGGAGGTCTGCTGGCACTTGCAGTTCTCCTGTATTAAGCAATGCTAGGAATGACAATTTAACCCTATCAGGCCGGCGTCCAATGGCCAGGGACGCCGGTGACAGCCCCGGGCTTCAGCCCTGGACGGGTGAAGGCTGGGGGGGACCCCTTTATTGGGGGGGGTCCCCACTCCTCCAGGTACCCCGTCCAAGGCTGACCAGCCACGGTGCTCATGGTGCGGCCGGGGGACCTTGTGTAAAAAGTGTCCCCCGGCTGTGGCATGACACTGCGGGCTGTTGGAGCCCGGTGCTGGTTTCAAAATACGGGGGAACCGCCAGATTTTTTGTCCCTCGTATTTTTGGAACCAGGACCGGTCCAAGAGTCCCGGGCTGGTTTCAGAAATATGGGGGACCCCTACGCTTTTTGTCCCCCGTATTTTTGGAACCAGGTCCGGCTCAATGAGCCCGGGGCTGGTTATGTACAGGAGGGGGGACCTCACGCCAATTTTTTTTTTTTTTTTTCAATCACAAAATCGCACATTTCCAAAAAATTGCAACTTTTCATGACTAAAAAATCTCGCCCCATAAACTTACTTTTTTCCATTTCATTGCCTGTCCTTTGCTCTCTGTCCCAAACACGCTTGATTTTGCTCATAGTAGAGTGGCATGTGGTGGATACAATAAGGGGAGAAGAAAAAAGAATAGCGTTAGTACTGAATGGTCACAAGGGTTTCGGGGGGGAGACACATGTTTGCAGGGGAAGGGGATGGGAGAGAGGGAGAGAGATACTGTACAGTAATGTACAGTAAGATCATAAACGTACTTTTTTTCCATTTCATTGCCAGTCTTTTGTTCTCGGTCCCAAACTCGCTTGATTTTGCTCATGGTAGAGTGGCATGTGGTGGATACAGTAAGGGGAGAAGAAAAAAGAATAGCATTAGTACTGAATGGTCACAAGGGTTTCGGGGGAGGGGAGACACATGTTGGCAGGGGAAGGGGATGGGAGAGAGGGAGAGAGATAATGTACAGTAAGATCATAAACTTACTTTTTTTCCATTTCATTGCCTGTCCTTTGTTCTCTGGCCCAAACACGCTTGATTTTGCTCATGGTAGAGTAGAAAAAATAATAGCGAGCGAGAGATACAGTACACATGACAATCTGTAAGAGTGTTGTACAGTAAGATCATAAACTTACTTTTTTCAGGCCAGTGGTTCTTCCTTGTTCTCTGACCCAAGCAAACTGCAATGTGTAGTACATGTCAAGTAAACATTGAAGGGAGGGAAATACAGTAAGTTGTGAGGTGGACAGCGAGTAAAAGGAGAGGTACTGTACTGTACTGTACAGTACAGTATACTGTACTGTAAGAGACTGCTGCGAGGGGTTCAGTTTTACAGGTACAGTACTTTATACTGTATTATACAGTACTGGAGAATCTACATAGCAGTTGCATGCCCATTTCGCTCAATGACGACAGGCAAGACGGTGTCCAGATGGTTTATGTACTTAATACACTGGACACGTGTCAGTTTTTTTTCCCAAAAAGTCCTGATCCCATCCAAAAGTTCTTGTTTATTTTTCGGTTTCACTTCATTCCTGATGAACTTCTTCATTTGTGCCCAGACCATTTCAATTGGGTTCATGTCCGGTGACCTAAAGTATACGTAGTACAGTACATACAAAAGTTAAGTACGTACTACTGTATTAACATACTGTACTGTACAGTACAGTAGTATTAAAATCACGACTGTACAATAAGTAGTGTACTGTAGTTCAGTAAATGCTGTTCGAATAATACTCACTCTGGTGGTGTGCGTTGCCAAATTATTCCTCTCTCTTCCATGTATTTTGCAGAAGCAGAATGTTTTGGGTCATTATCTTGGAATACTCTGTGTCCAGATGGATAGTATTTTCTGATAAATGGCACCAAAACACGATCGACTATTTGTTCTTGGAAGAAGATCTTATCCATAATCCCTACAGAGATACAGTAAGATGCCATTAACATGTACACATTTCAGGGTTCTGAGTTGTTTAAAACTACAGTACAGTAGAAATGTACAGTACAGTACCTTCAAAAACTAACATAGGTCCAGCACCCCTGCGAGATATACCTCCCCATACGTGGACTTTTAATGGAAACTTTGCTCGTGGTTTCAATGAGATAAAGGTAGGTTTGCGGAAGGACATTCTTGAGAACCTCTCCATAGAAACAGAAGTTTCATCTGTGAAAAGTACATCATTAAATTTTTCGGCACTGTCAATCCACTGTTGAGCTTGTATCACTCTCTTTTCTTTATTGACATCTCTTATCATGGGATGCAGCCTACAGGTACAGTAAGTAAAAAAAAATTAGGACCATTGAGACATTAAATGCTTATGACTTGCAGTATACAGTATTGTAAAATTAAGGTTGATGTACTGTACAGTACAGTATTTTACATTACCTTGTGCGACAATATCTCCATCCCATTGTTCTTCGCATCCGTTTCACACTGGAAACTGAAACGTCCATATCATAGTCCGAATGAAGAATGTTTTTTATTTTTCCAGCAGTACGCTCATCATCACCACAAGTTAATTCTTCTACAATCTTTTGGACTTTCCTATAGTACAGTATAACACAGACAAAAATGATTGTACAGCATACTGTACAGTACAGCAGGCATGTCCAAACTGTGGACCTCCAGCTGTTGTGAAACTACACATCCAGGCATGCCTTGCCACACTGTAATTGTACTTTACAGTATCTTTCTCTAATAGCAAATCGATGGCACAGCATGATGGCAATTGTACAGTAGTTTCACAACGGCTGGAGGGCCACAGCTTGAAGCCGCCTGGTACAGTACAGTATACAGTAGTAATGTACAGTACAGTAATTATAGAATCTGCTAATACTGTATAGAGTACTGTACTTACAATGTGCAGTGAGAAGGAGTTCTGTATCTGGGGCGCATCCTCATAGAAGCATGATTGCGCACAGTCTGTAAATGAACTTCAGTACCACTTTCTTTCAGCCAAGCCTGGATCTCTCGTGTTGTCTTGTTATCTTGCTTCATCTTGACGATGATCTGGCTCATTTCTTTGGTGATTTTTGGCGGCATGTTTAATCTCAGGAACTGTGGAGACAAGATACAGTAATGTACCGTAAATACTGACCAGTAATGGAAATTTTGGTACTTCGGCAACAAGTCGACTGGCTGGCAGCCGGGCAGGCAGGAGTGAAGTTGGGGCCGGACGTGCAGCCGGTAGGGTTGCCTTCCCTTAATTAGTGGTATGCGATGCGATGGGCGCCGTGATAATAGACAAGTACTGTACCAAATACACTGCCCAGAATCACGGCACTTTGTGAGAGGAATCCTGTGAGCTGTAGTCACTTCAGACGAAACCGGAAGTGACGTTACGACATTACACAAACGTCTACAAACAGCCCACGATATAAAGGATCTACAGTATAAGAGTGCCGGATCGGGAGTGACGTGAACACGCACCCTGCGCTCTGCTGCGTCTGAGCGTCAGGGTTGCCAAGACTACCCTGTAAGCCGGCAGCGGCAAACAGGAAGTCCCGCTGTTCCTCGCAAAGGACTATGGGACACGTACAGTAGTTCTACACAATTAATTAGAGTCCGGCCAGGAAGCGGGAATAGACCAGGTACTGTATACTGTATAAAGGGCTCATACGCAGTAATGCAGGACACCTTAAAAAAGTCCTCTGCGGAGGAAGAAACGCGTTGGTGGACTGTGTATGGGACAGAGAAAGGAATCGTTGGACCAGGACCTTTGGCAGTACTAAAGCCCAGCTGATGTGCCCTGGAGAGACTACATCTTTAAACGCATATGGGACTGGTGAGAACTCAGTTCCCATAAGATTTGACTTTGGAGATTACAGCGCAGAACAAACTCCTTCAAGCGCCCGATAAGTGACCTTTCCCATTTTTTCTGTTATAAAGTACCAAATACTGTACAGTACAGTCTCCAGGATTAAAGGGATGAGGTGGCAACCCTAGCGGCCGGTAATGTGTGGCTTCTCCCTGCTCATAACAACACAGAGCAGGGGGAAGGAGCAGGGGCAGGAGAAGGGGAGGCGCAGAGGCGGTCCGCAAGTTGAAAGCACGCGCGGTGTACACACACACACACAGCGATGATGGATGAAAAATTATCCATCATCGCTGGCATGCTGGTCAAATCAGCAGACGGGAGACTTTGCTAGTGTTGTGTCTCCCATTGGTGGCCTACACTATACACACTTGGAGATTTACTGTAGATCGGAAAATTGGCAAAAAGTAGCATGATTAAAAAGAAATGGGTTACTTGTGTATTATCAAGGCGCCCCCGATTTCCATCGCAGGGCATTGTACAACCAAAAATCACATCGCATGTGATATGAAGCGATAGGAACGATTTTTAATTGTACAGGCAACCAGATGAGTACCCTGATGGGTAATGACTATTTTAAATGCACCACCATTGTTAACGAGACCCCATTATCAACACCAACCCGAAGCGTGGCGAGCGCAGGCAGCCCCCACTACACACGTCGGCGTGGAGTTTGGAGTTGATTTTACAGTACAGTATACTGTATAGAGCGCAGCGAGCCACCGAACCTGAAGCGTGACGAGCGCAGAAAGACCCGTGAGGGGACGCGTAATACACAGTACAGTATCTGCTGTGCTGTTTCATGTATACTGTATTAATAATAATGCAATGACACCACAGGCTGCTCCCCCTGTATAATAATTTGTGTCATGGCATTACTATTAATAATAGTAATGCCATGACACACCCTGTGGTGTCATTATTATTGTACAGGGGGAGCAGCCTGTGGTGTCATGGCATTATGCCATGACACCACAGGCTGCTCCCTCTGCATAATAATAATGCCATGACACCACAGGCTGCTACCCCTGTATAATATACTGTAAAAGTAATGCCATGACACCACAGGCTGCTCCCTCTGTATAATAATAATGCAATGACACCACAGGCTGCTCCCCCTGTATAATAATTTGTGTCATGGCATTACTATTAATAATAGTAATGCCATGACACAAATTATTATACAGGGGGAGCAGCCTGTGGTCATGGCATTACTTTTAATGTAATGACTGTACAGTACTTACAATACACCCACAGCTAGGGGATTTTGTACACAGCTAGGGGATTTTTTTTACACAAATACAGTATGACTGAGTCTGCGAAATAGTCTATTAATATGCGCAAAAATCCCCCACCTGCGAAAAAATACGTTACTGTACAGTATTTACAGTATTACACCAACAGTATTTACAGTTGCACAGATTATACGAGAATACCCATACAGTAGTAGCAGCCTGCCAGTAGTAGCCCACCCTAATAGAGTATTGTCATCGCTAGTCGGGGATCTGCGGCCTATACACACCAGGCAATTTTAACACGTACAATATTCTAAATGGCGCTATCTCTACTGCACTGCACTGTACTGTATGTGGCATCCATGTTGATCCCTAAAATGGCGGAAAATCACGATACTGTACCACGTGATCCTATTGCTGTGACTACTTCAATTACAAGTACAGTATGCGGGAAAAAATGCAAAATGATCCGTTACAGTATTTACGGTATTACAACAATATTACTGACAATACCCCAATCCAGGATTTATTACACATTATACGGACAATACCCATAGCGGCAGCCTGCAGTAGCCTAATAAAGTATTCTCATCACTAGTCGGGGAACTCTGGACCATACACACCAGGCAATTTTCAGATGAAAAAATCACGATACTGTATCACATGTGCTCCTACTGCTGACTACTGTAAGCCTGCGAAACAGTCTGTAAACATGAGAAAAACACCGGTCCCCTCGTTTGAGGAAAAAATACGTGTTTTACGGTATTACACCAATGGTATTACGGAGAGAACTAGTATTTAGCAGCCTACAGTAGCCCACCCTAATAGAGTACTGTCATCGCTAGTCGGGGATTTGCGGCCCATACACACCAGGCAATTTTAACACATTGTACAATATTCTCAATGGCGCTATCTCTACTGCACTGCACTGAACATCAAAAATCACGATATCACTACTCGCTACTGTATACAGTTAGTCTGCGAAACAGACTCTAGTATTTACGGACAATACCCATAGCGGCAGCCTGCAGTATCTGAATACAGTATACACAGCAGGCGATTGTATACAGTATTCTGCACCGGGTGCATTTGAACAGTAGGGAAAAAAGGGAAACATCTTCATTCAGGGAAGGGTGGGAAACGAGCGCTTCCGCGCAGGGACCGTTTTGTAGTGCTGCTTACTGTATACTGTAATGCAGCAATCAGTGAAATGTACAAATGACTATATACAGTATAAATACTGTACTGTATAGTGTACTTACTGCTCCAGCGAGAAGATACAGTACTGTACTCTTCTTGCGGAAGGAAGGCAGTATGATGGTAACGCTTGGTAGAACAGGAACGCAGCAACAACTTGACTTTGGATTCAGCAGAATGAATAGTCCAGGTGTACAGGTACAATCTCGTGCTTGTATACAGGCAAGAGATGAAGAGACGATCCGTAGCAATTCTACACGGTTTAGATGCAGAAAAACAAACTGGATTGTTTGACAATTTTAATATCTGTAGCTGAATTTATGCTGGCAGACAAAGGAAATCCTTCATGAAGCTGATAGGTGCATTTGAATTATGTACAATTACCAGCATAACAAAAAGGCAGACTGCAATTAACATATGACTGCAATCAACATCTTATTGTGTGAGGTGTCGGTCTGTGTCTGAGTTTGGAGAAATCTATTGTTGCGAAAAAAAAACGTTCTCTGTAGCGCAGTACAGTATGGGTATTAACTATCGTGTACATGGATGCCTGCCATTGTGAATTTTTGTTTGTGGAAAAGTCCGAAAGAATTTGATAAGCACCAACTACAGTACTGTAACTACAGTACCTGTATTAGTTTAAAAAAAAAAAAAAAAAAGAACGTTTCAAAAATAAAAATATAATGTAACCAACTGAGGATCGAACTACTGATACTGAGATAGTGAAGCCGTGCCTCTACCCGCTAGGCCACTATTGCCTGTGATTTTACTTTTGGCAGATGGTTAGCATGGCTTCTGCACCAATCACATACAGTTCATGACCATCCAGTACGTCACTGCGGCTGCGAATAAAAGAAAATAACTCTGTCCGTAAAGTAAGGACAAAATCCGTAGTGTAAAGTATGATACTGTAGGTCCTCAAATAATGTTTTAAGTAGTCATCCAGCAATAGCAAAGGTTAGCATGGCTTCTGTACCAATTACATACATGACCGTACGTAGCTGCTTCTGCGAATAAATACTGTACAAACTGTCCGTAAACTAAGGACAAGATCCGTAGTGAAAAGTGACTGGTTAGCAAAGGTTAGCGAATTTTATCCCGAAACACGGTCCTCAAGGCAAGGAGTTTTACCTGCACAGCTAAATCTATTTTGCGAAAAAAACCGTTCTCTGTAGCGCCGTACAGTATGTACAGTATGGGTATTAACTATCGTGTACATGGATGCCTGCCATTGTGAATTTTTGTTTGTGGAAAAGTCCGAAAGAATTTGATAAGCACCAACTACTGTAACTACAGTACCTGTATTAGTTTAAAAAAAAAAAAAAAAGAACGTTTCAAAAATAAAAATATAATGTAACCAACTGAGGATCGAACTACTGATACTGAGATAGTGAAGCCGTGCCTCTACCCGCTAGGCCACTATTGCCTGTGATTTTACTTTTGGCAGATGGTTAGCATGGCTTCTGCACCAATCACATACAGTTCATGACCATCCAGTACGTCACTGCGGCTGCGAATAAAAGAAAATAACTCTGTCCGTAAAGTAAGGACAAAATCCGTAGTGTAAAGTATGATACTGTAGGTCCTCAAATAATGTTTTAAGTAGTCATCCAGCAATAGCAAAGGTTAGCATGGCTTCTGTACCAATTACATACATGACCGTACGTAGCTGCTTCTGCGAATAAATACTGTACAAACTGTCCGTAAACTAAGGACAAGATCCGTAGTGAAAAGTGACTGGTTAGCAAAGGTTAGCGAATTTTATCCCGAAACACGGTCCTCAAGGCAAGGAGTTTTACCTGCACAGCTAAATCTATTTTGCGAAAAAAACCGTTCTCTGTAGCGCCGTACAGTATGTACAGTATGGGTATTAACTATCGTGTACATGGATGCCTGCCATTGTGAATTTTTGTTTGTGGAAAAGTCCGAAAGAATTTGATAAGCACCAACTACTGTAACTACAGTACCTGTATTAGTTTAAAAAAAAAAAAAAGAACGTTTCAAAAATAAAAATATAATGTAACCAACTGAGGATCGAACTACTGATACTGAGATAGTGAAACCGTGCCTCTACCCGCTAGGCCACTATTGCCTGTGATTTTACTTTTGGCAGATGGTTAGCATGGCTTCTGCACCAATCACATACAGTTCATGACCATACAGTACGTCACTGCGGCTGCGAATAAAAGAAAATAACTCTGTCCGTAAAGTAAGGACAAAATCCGTAGTGTAAAGTATGATACTGTAGGTCCTCAAATAATGTTTTAAGTAGTCATCCAGCAATAGCAAAGGTTAGCATGGCTTCTGTACCAATTACATAAATGACCGTACGTAGCTGCGTCTGCGAATAAATACAAAATACTCTGTCCGTAAAGTAAGGACAAAATCCCTAGTGAAAAGTGGCTGGTTAGCAAAAATCCGTAGCGTAAAGTCTTAACGTGGAGCATTAGTCACCCAGTGGTTAAACTATGTATTGCATGGCGTGGTACATAACGCAGGACATAACGCGATCTGCAACTCGCGAGTCAGAGCCCTCAAAAGCGCGTTGTAAACCACGATGTACCTGGCCAGAACTGTATGTAACTGGCATTACTGGGGACATCTGTAACTGGCACTACTGGGGACATGATAAGTAACTGGCATTACTGGGGACATGATATGTAACTGCAGGGCCGGTGCAAGGATTGGTGGCTCCCTAGGCATTACCCCCTTCACCCAGTTATCCTCTTCCCAGACAGTAAGGTGAAAGTGCATATATATATATATATATATATATATATATATATATATATATATATATATATATACATACACACACACACGAACGCACGTGTGCATACCATCCCCCACACTGTACACCTGACCCCGTCCCACACAAAGTACATCCTATCCCCACACTATACACCTGACTCCACCCCCACACTGTATACCTGACCCCATCCACCCACACTGTACACCTGACCCCCACACTATACAGCCTATCCCCCCACACTGTACACCTGACCCCATCCCCCCACACTGTACACCTGACCCCATCCCCCACATTGTACGCCTGACCCCCACACTGTACAGCCTATCCCCTCACACTGTACACCTGACCCCATCCCCCACATTGTACGCCTGACCCCCACACTGTACAGCCTATCCCCCCACACTGTACACCTGATACCATCCCCTCACATTGTACACCTCATCCTCTCCCCCTACACTGTACACCTGATCCCACCCCCCACACTGTGAAGCCTATCCCCACACTGTACACCTGATCCCATCCCCCGACACTGTACACCTGATCCAATGCCCCACACTGTATACCTCATCGCCTCCCCCCACACTGTACACCTCATCCCCTCCCCCCACACTGTACACCTGACCCCATCTTCCCACACACTGTATCTGACCCCATTCCACATGCCACACACTGTGCTCCCTGTCACTCCCAGTCCCCACCCATGCACTTACCTACAACAATAGCAGCTGGAAAGGTGAAGGCACCGAGAGTTGTGTTCTGTCTTCATTCCTCACAGCATGCTAGCAGACGGCTCCTCTGAGGTTGAGAGAGCCTATGACTCATCATCAGGCAGTGCAGCTCTCAAGCCCCAGCAGCGTCATGTTTCTTCCAACAGCAGCCTCAGCACAGTATCTGCTGCAGGATGTGTATGCAGCATGAGTGTGGCTGCAAGCAGATTGCTGTTCCCCAATCAGCTCTAAATATATTTAGACCCCTCACTGGCTTGCACACGTTAAAAGAAGGAAGACTTCCTTCTTTTTTTTTGGAATAACAGATGTAACAGCGCCCTCTAGTGGCCAGCGCCCTAGGCAGTTGCCTAGAGCTGCCTAGTGGTAGCTCCGGCCCTGTGTAACTGGCATTACTGGGGACATCTGTAACTGGCATTGCTGGGGACCATGTTTTAAATCCTGGTTTCATGCACAAATAAAATATATTTGTGTGTATTTCATGTGTTTGATTTGCTTATACAACATAAATGCAAGATACCACAAGATACACATTTAATATTTTAAAACATTCAGAAATATAGAATAATTTGTCATCCAAAATGCCTTTGGCCCCAGGCATTTTGGATAAGGGATGCTCAACCTGTATATATTAGTATGATGACCAATCATTTCCATAGAGAAACCATTCTGATTTGGCATATTAGAAACAACGTAGAAGGTAATTCCAAAACAAAAAGATAGAGCACAAAGAGGCTTTGGAATTGCTCCCTGCACTTGCATTGTTTTATCACCGGCTCTTACAGAGAACTGCAGAAAGGGTTGCATTCTGCTTTTTCAGCATGCTCTATAAGTGGATAAACCCTCAGGAAGTAAGAGTCTGTTATCAAAGGCATGCTTCAATGATCTGCAGCTTACTATAGTCACAGGGGAGGAAAGGTCAAAGCATTAGTCAACAACGCAGTGCCCATTCTTCAGGTATGCATCCAAAGCAAAGATACATTTTACTCTGATTTGATATTTGAGTCTGGCTGTTCAGTAGCTACAGTAACTGCTAATTCTCTGCAGAGCTCATTCATCTGGAAGGAAACTGCAGCTTGGTAAGTATGTCTGACCATTTCCATAAACAAAATATCTGAAGTAATTATACCAAGCAATAAAGCTTTGCTTTAAAATGCCAACGTTTCCTGCTATGAAAGAGACTCCTAATTGCTAGCCCAACTTTTTCCTCTGGTGACTCTAACTGTGTTGACTTTGCAAATTTTGACAGATGAGATCTGGTGTTTAATTTTTGCCCCAGTGCAAAGTGAAAGCTGCCTTACAAGATTATTGCAAACTATAACGAATGAGACCAGGTTTTATCTGATCAAATAGGCAGATCTCATGTGATTTCTCTGATACACACGAAGCGTCTAATGATGTATTTTCATTGTGGCTGCCATGGAAACCTTCTAAGCGAGCTCTTCAGAAATGGCATGCTTACAAGTAAAAAGTATCTTAAGCGTCATTAACCCCTTCCTGACACAGCATGGTTTTGCCTTCCTGACAGAGCCCTTTTTTTCAAATCTGACATGTATCACTTAAGTGGGGATAACTTTTTTTTGCTTTTACTTATCCCAGTGATTTTGAGATTGTTTTCTCGTGACACATTGTACTTCAAATTAGTGGTAAATTTGGGTCGATACAGTCTGTGTTTTTTTGTGAAAAATACCAAAATGTCGTAAAAAAATGGAAAATTTAGCAATTTGCAAAATGTTAAATTTTCTGCTTGTGAGACAAATAATCATACCACTCAAAATAGTTAAAAACTAACATAGACCATATGTCTACTTTATGTTTCCATCATTATTTCAACTTCCTTTTAATTTTTTTGGACACTAGGAGGCTTACAATATGAATAGCAAATTTTCAAATTTTCAAGAAAATTTCAAACACTGATTTTTTTAGGGACCAGTTCAGTTCTGATGTGACTTTGAGGGACTTGTATGTGAGACACCCCCATAAATGATGCCATTTCAAAAACTGCACCCCTCACAGTATTCAAAACAGCATTTTGGAAGTTGTTAACCCTTTAGGTGTTTCACAGGAATTAAAACAAAGTGTAGGTGAAATTTCAAAATTTCATTTTTTTTGCAGATTTGCAATTTTAATACATTTTTCTAAGGAACACAGTAGATTTTACTAGAGAAATGTGACTAAAAGTTGATTCCCCCAATTCCTTTGTTTTCATAAATATCCTATATGTGGCCCTAGTGTGCACGTTGACCAAACCACAGGCTTCATAATAGAAGGAGCACCTACTTGATTTTGGAGCCTCCTTTTTATGAGATTATTTTTTAGGCACCATGTAGGTTTCTAGGCACCATAAGATGCTAAAAGTTAGGAACCCCCCCACAAGTGAACCCATTTTGCAAACTACACCCCTCAGGGAATTCATCTAGGGGTATAGTGTACATTTCAAACCCCCAGGGGTTTCACCAATTGTGGTACAACTGGGCAGTGAAAATGAAAAATTAAATTTTTTTACACAAAAATGCAGTTCTGGCTCAAAAATTTTCATTTTCACAAGGAATGAAGGAGACAACGCACCCCAAAATCTGTGCCCCAATTTCTCCCAAGTACGGCAATGCCTCACATGTGACCAAAAAATACCATTTGGGTGCATGGCAGGACTCAGAAGGGAAGGAGTGATTTTTGGATTTTGCAGCTCAGATTCTGGTGGAATGTTGGTGGGTGCTATGTCGCATTAGCAAGACCCCCCAAGCACCAATACAGTGAAACCCCCTCACAAGTGACACCATTTTGCAAACTACACCCCTCAGGGAATTCATCTAGGGGTATAGTGTACATTTCAAACCCCCAGGGGTTTCACCAATTTTGATACAACTGGGCTGTGCAAATTAAAAATTACATTTTTTACACAAAAATGCAGTTCTGGCTCAAAATTTTTCATTTTCACAAGGAATGAAGGAGACAAAGCACCCCAAAATCTGTGCCCCAATTTCTCCCAAGTACGGCAATGCCTCACATGTGACCAAAAAATACCATTTGGGTGCATGGCAGGACTCAGAAGGGAAGGAGTGATTTTTGGATTTTGCAGCTCAGATTCTGGTGGAATGTTGGTGGGTGCTATGTCGCATTAGCAAGACCCCCCAAGCACCAATACAGTGGAACCCCCCCACAAGTGACCCCATTTTGCAAACTACACCCCTCAGGGAATTTATCTAGGGGTATAGTGTACATTTCAAACCCCCAGGGGTTTCACCAATTGTGGTACAACTGGGCAGTGAAAATGAAAAATTATTTTTTTACACAAAAATGCAGTTCTGGCTCAAAATTTTTCATTTTCACAAGGAATGAAGGAGACAAAGCACCCCAAAATCTGTGCCCCAATTTCTCCCGAGTACGGCAATGCCTCACATGTGACCAAAAAATACCATTTGGGTGCATGGCAGGACTCAGAAGGGAAGGAGTGATTTTTGGATTTTGCAGCTCAGATTCTGGTGGAATGTTGGTGGGTGCTATGTCGCATTAGCAAGACCCCCCAAGCACCAATACAGTGGAACCCCCCCACAAGTGACCCCATTTTGCAAACTACACCCCTCAGGGAATTCATCTAGGGGTATAGTGTACATTTCAAACCCCCAGGGGTTTCACCAATTGTGGTACAACTGGGCAGTGAAAATGAAAAATTACATTTTTTTACACAAAAATGCAGTTCTGGCTCAAAATTTTTCATTTTCAGAAGGTATGAAAGAGAAAAAGCACCCCAAAATCTGTGCCCCAATTTCTCCCGAGTACGGCAATGCCTCATGTGTGACCAAAAAGTGGCAGGACTCAGAAGGGAAGGAGTGATATTTGGATTTTGCAGCACAGATTCTGGTGGAATGTTGGTGGGTGCTATGTCGCATTAGCAAGACCCCCAAAGCACCAATACAGTGGAACCCCCCCACAAGTGACCCCATTGTGCAAACTACACCCCTCAGGGAATTCATCTAGGGGTATAGTGTACATTTCAAACCCCCAGGGGTTTCACCAATTTTGATACAACTGGGCAGTGAAAATGAAAAATTACATTTTTTTACACAAAAATGCAGTTCTGGCTCAAAATTTTTCATTTTCAGAAGGTATGAAGGAGAAAAATCACCCCAACATCTGTGCCCCAATTTCTCCCGAGTACGGCAATGCCTCATGTGTGACCAAAAAGTGGCAGGACTCAGAAGGGAAGGAGTGATATTTGGATTTTGCAGCACAGATTCTGGTGGAATGTTGGTGGGTGCTATGTCGCATTAGCAAGACCCCCAAAGCACCAATACAGTGGAACCCCCCCACAAGTGACCCCATTGTGCAAACTACACCCCTCAGGGAATTCATCTAGGGGTATAGTGTACATTTCAAACCCCCAGGGGTTTCACCAATTTTGATACAACTGGGCAGTGAAAATGAAAAATTACATTTTTTTACACAAAAATGCAGTTCTGGCTCAAAATTTTTCATTTTCAGAAGGTATGAAGGAGAAAAAGCACCCCAAAATCTGTGCCCCAATTTCTCCCGAGTACGGCAATGCCTCACATGTGACCAAAAAATACCAGTTGGGTGCATGGCAGGACTCAGAAGGGAAGGAGTGATTTTTGGATTTTGCGGCTCAGATTCTGGTGGAATGAATGGTGGGTGCTATGTGGCATTAGCAAGACCCCCGAAGCACGGTGAAATTATGAACCTAATAATCCATAGATGTGTGGTATATTTTAAAACACTCCTTTATACATAGGCCGGGTTTGTCGGGGCAAGTGTCACACTGGAAAATAGTTTGCTTTCTTATTCCCTTTTTATAGCAAACTTTGCACCTTTTTTGTGTCCTGCCCTTTTTTCCAGTGGAGGGGATTTCATCAGGAAAATGCTGCCCTGGTACAATACGGGGGGGCCAGTACTAGAAGTACTGGGGCCCTCTGCCTGCTGGTTCCCAAATATTAGGCCCTTTATGACTTCCTCTTGAAAGTGCATAAATGTCCCCCCTCTGGCTGGTAGAACGGAATAGCACGTAAGCGTTATACAGTGCCATCTGGATGATATACACGGCCAGCTTCTTGTACCAGATTTTTGTTTTCCGCAGGGCACTGTACGGCTTCAGTACCTGATCTGAAAGATCCACTCCGCCCATATACCTATTGTAATCCAGGATACAATTAGGTTTTGAGGTGTGGGTACTGGTACCTCGTACAGGGACGGAGGTGGTACTGTCTCCGTGAATTGTTGTCAGTATAAGGACATCCCTCTTGTCCTTATATTTGACCAACAACATATTTTCGGTGCATATTCCCCTGCTTTCACCCCTTCTCATTACTTGGGCAATGTGCGTTTTTGGGAGGCCTCTTTGGTTCTTGCGCACAGTACCGCAAGCTGCTGTACCTCTTGAACCAAGGGCCTTAAACAGGGGGATGCTAGTGTAAAAGTTATCCACATAGAGGTGATAACCTTTATCCAGGAAGGGGTGCACTAAATCCCAGACAATTTTTCCACTAACACCTACGAGGGAGGGGGGGCATTCTGGCGGTTCAATTCTTGAATCCTTCCCTTCATATACCCTAAACCTGTGAGTGTACCCTGAGGTGCTTTCACACAGCTTATACATTTTTATGCCATACAGTACCTTGCCCTCTTACTGGGAAGGTACTGGCGGAATTTAACCCTTCCTTTAAAATGTATAAGGGACTCGTCTATGCAAATGAATTTATCTGGGATGTACATCTCTTCAAATTTGGCACTGAAATGATCAATGACCGGCCTGACTTTGAATAGCCGGTCAAAGGTGGGATCATCTCTGGGTGGGCACTGTGCATTATCGTTGTAATGCAAAAATTTAAGGATTAACTCAAAACGAGTCCGGGTCATGGCCATACGGTAAAGTGGGGTGCTGTACAGAACATCTGTACTCCAATATTGCCTAATTTCTGGCTTTTTTACTATGCCCATATGAAACACCAGACCCCAAAATGTCATCATCTCTACTGCATCTACAGGGGTCCACCTGGCAAATGATGACGTGGGGTTTTGAGCAATAAACTGCTGGGCATATAAATTAGTTTGGTCCACCATTAAATTTATAAAATCATCAGAGAAAAATAATTTGAAAAAGTCAATTTCTCTGAGACCTGTGGAATCAAATTGGATTCCTGGGATGGCCAAAAACTCAGGAACCTGGGGCTCAAAATTGTCTGGTGGTGGGGTCCATACGAGATCAATTATTGGGGGGGAGGGTCTCAGCTGCTCTACGGGGACGTCTTTGAGGGGGTCCCTCATCACTAGAGGAGGAAGAGGAGCTTAAGATGAATCCTTCAAATTCCTCGCTTGCCTCACTGGCTGTGTCAGAGTCAGAGGCAAGCATGGCATATGCCTCCTCCGCTGAATACATTCTTCTGGATGACTGGGATGACATTTGGGATGACATTTGGGATGCCATTTTTATTTTTGTGTTTCTGGTAGTGAAATGTTTCAACACGTGTATAGTGTAGGGGGGGTACAAACTTTATTTCAATGTAGTATGTAGTGTGTAGTGTGTATGTAGTGCAGAAAAAAAAAAAAGGTCCTGCGCCAAAAATTGAGCACAGATGTTGGTCAGTAACGTCCGTCACTGAACAGCGCTCAAAGGCAACAGGAATTTGATCAAAAAAAAAAAATAAATAAAAAAAGACCCCACAGCACCCTCAAAAAAAAAAAGGTGATCAGTGATGCGACACTGATTACCAGTGAGGGGCAGCAGGTGCACAACCTTTGGTGCAACTGACAGTGCAACTGGCAGCAACTGACAGGTATATATATAAAAAAAACCTCTGCACCCCCAAAAAGTTGCTGATCATCTCAGATATAGTGATCAGCACAAAAGGGGGGGGGCAGCAGACACAAAATATAGCACTCTCTATCACTCTCTGTCACTATCTCTCTCTATCTCTCTCTATCTCTCACTATCTATCACTCTATGACACTGCAGCAGCAGCACTGACAGTTATATATATATAAAAAATAACCCCTGCACCCCCAAAAAGTTGCTGGGGGTGCACAAAAGGGGGGCAGCCGACACAAAATATAGCACTCTCTATCACTCTCTGTCACTATCTCTCTCTATCTATCACTCTATGACACTGCAGCAGCAGCACTGACAGTTATATATATATAAAAAATAACCCCTGCACCCCCAAAAAGTTGCTGGGGGTGCACAAAAGGGGGGCAGCCGACACAAAATATAGCACTCTCTATCACTCTCTGTCACTATCTCTCTCTATCTCTCTCTATATATCACTCTATGACACTGCAGCAGCAGCACTGACAGTTATATATATAAAAAATAACCCCTGCACCCCCAAAAAGTTGCTGGGGGTGCACAAAAGGGGGGCAGCAGACACAAAATATAGCACTTTCTATCACTATCTCTCTATCTCTCACTATCTATCACTCTATGACACTGCAGCAGCAGCACTGACAGGTATATATATATATATATAAAAAAAAAACCCTGCGCCCCCAAAAAGTTGCTGATCAGTTAATTTATACTGATCAGCACAAAAGGGGGGGGCAGCAATCAGTTGCACACGCAGTACAGCTGTATATATATAAAAAATATATAGCACAATCTGTCACTATCTCTCTATCTCTCTCTATCTCTCTCTATCTCTCTATCTATAACTCTATCACACTGCAGCAGCACAAAATATAGGACTCTCTGTCACTAGCTCTCTCTATCTCTCTCTATCTCTCTCTCTCTATCTCTCTATCTATAAATCTATCACACTGCAGCAGCACAACACAGCACAGCACAACACAGGAAGTCACAAGAAGTAACAAGATCCAGGAACGCTACAAGCAGTGATCAGGTAAGTATTTGCAAGGATCAGGTCAGTATATAGCGGCAGATAGGCACGGTGACCGCACTGCACGCAATTCCAGACCGGAATGGCGTCTGCAGTGCAGTCACCGTTAGTTTAAATCACCCTCCATGGCTGTGATTGGTTCGTCGGTCCGACGAACCAATCACGGCCTTTGGGGGCGGGTGGGGTGAGGTGGGGTGACACCAGTGTCACCCTTACACCCCGTGGTGATTGGTGCTGTACTTTACAGCACCAATCACCACCGATCCCTGTGTCACCGGCGAACGTTATTCGCCGGTACACAGGAAAACGCTGTGAATGGCTGTTCACACTGAACAGCCAATCACAGCGATCGCCGACGGGGGGGCGGCATCGCATGCAGGGACATGTCTGCTGTCAGGGACAGCAGACATGTTTAAACTGTCACCGCGTCTATAGACGCGGGGACAGTTTAAAGCCATGACGTACATTTATGCCATGTGTCGGGAAGTACATCCCGGCCATGACGTAAATGTACGTCAAATGTCGGGAAGGGGTTAAACATGTTTATTTGTTTCATACTAATATTTTGAACTTTTTTGAAACAGGTAAGAGTTATTGCAGCTATTGTTTTCAATATAAAATTATTAAACCCCTATGTTTTAGTTTTAAACCACCCTGGCTTTAAATTTGCATCTGGATTTCTTTTAAAGTGTAAAAAAAAAGAAAAGAAAAGCTGAAATCGTGCAACCTTGCAAGTGGAGTTAAGGCCCCCATACAATAACTCAATTTGGTCTGATTTCACGGGCCGAGAAATCAGCCAAAATCGGGTCAGTGTGATGTCCCCTCTGGTCTGATGCGTGGTCAGGTGCGCATCGGACACCTGTGCCGGAGGTCAGACCTGCATGCAGGTTGGACCTCCCTTCCAGCGGCAGACTGGATGGGGAACAGGGTTCAAACGCAAGCCATCACAAGTGAAAGAACCACATGTGATGGGTCGCATGAGGCCCTGCCACCCGGGAAGGTCTAGGGCAGACCGCGAGTGATTGGCTGGGCATACACTGCTGTGAGAAATCACAGTATTGTATGCCCAGCTTTAGTCCTTCATACTCCTATCTGAAAAAGGGTGTGGCTTCACATACAGATGTGTGGATATGTGGCAGCTAAAGGGATATGGATTCAGTGACAAAATGATCCGAGTGCTGCAGGTTAACATATTATTGCAGCACCCGACTTCTGTCATTGGGGAAGAGCATATGGAGCTGGTGTGGGCTGCAGTTCAAGAAGCAATACTACATACTAGCATCCAATCAGTGGCATCGCAAGGGGGCTGCAAGTCACTCCCAGATGTCTCCCTTCCAGGTGTTGATACCATAATTGTAACTCTTCCCCAATGACAGAAGTCGGGTGCTGCATTATTATGTTAACCTGCAGCACTCGGATAATTTTGTCACTGAATCCATATCCCTTTAGCTGCCACATATATTTCACCTGATATTATGAGGAAGGGACTTCAAAATACACAAATTATCTTTTTGAGGTCCGAGATTTGAACTTGGTGTGAGAAGACCTGAGCCAGGACACGGTTCAAAACCCCAAAGATTGGTGGTGTTCCGTTTTCTGCAAATCCGAATCTCTAGTAAATTCACATGGTCATACTTGAGTCTTTAAAACAATATTTATACTTTATCTGAGCATACCATTCCGACATGACTTGACGCTACAGTATATAATGAAACCTAGGAATTAATGTTTACAACAGTATCTTCTTAAACATGACAAATGCTGGCCAGATGTCCCTTACTATTTTTTTCCATTGTACATTTGTAAAGCTTCTAGAGTGTGATATTAATTACTTCTGCGTATGATGAATGGAGCACCATTTTATCCACACAAACAGATGGCACATAATTTGCTGGTAAAAAGTGTACAAAGGTGCAGCTTGTAGATAATTCTTTAAAAAGCTAGGTCAACACATCTGTGTCTGAGCTAAAGAAAAACATGAATGCATAAAGCCACTTGTCTAGCAATCATTGTTATATACTGGAATACGCTATGACAGTTCTGCAGGTGGCAGTGTGAAATACTGTAAGAATTTCTGAAGAAAATTTAGAACTTTAAAGATTTGATATTTATTTTTGGTACTTGTGTAGTTTCACGGCGCCCGATATTTCGGATGCGATATCGGCCGATATATCGGATTCTAATGCAATTTTTTACCTGTTCATAACCCCATTATCTACTATGGATGGAGTTGATTTTATGGTACTTGTGTATTATCACGGCGCCCCCGTTTTCCATCGTAGGGCATTGTACCCGATTTTTCATTGTACAGGCACCCAGATGCCTTATTACCATGTTAAATGCTCCCCCAGACTCGATTTTTAATTGTATACCCACCTTAATGGGTCATGAGTATGTGAAATGCCCCCCATTGTTAAAGCCACCCCACTATGAATGCCAACCCGAAGCGTGGCGAGCTCCGCAAGCCCGCGAGGGGCGGCGGTACGCGTCCTCCGACCTTTTTATACCCCCACTATCCACGTCGGCGTGGAGTTGGTTTTGAGAGCGAGAGCAGTGAGCCACCGAGTCCGAAGTGTGGCGAGCGCAGCGAGCCCCGCGAGGGGACGCGTATACCTGTGAAGTAATGCGCGTCCGCTCGCCACGCTTCGGGCTCGCTGCGCTCGCCACACTTTATAATGTCAACTCCACACCGACGTGGATAGTGGGGGTATGAAAAGGTCGGAGGACGCGTACCGCCACCCCTCGTGGGCTCGCTACGCTCACCTCGCTTCGGGTTGGCATTGATAGTGGGTGGCCGTTAACAATGTGGGGGCATTTTACATATTTATTACCCATCAGGGTGGGTATACAATTAAAAATTGGGTCTGGGGGTGCCATTTAACATGGGACTCAATGGCAAATCGTGTTGCATCGCATCGCATGCCATTGTAATGGCATGCGATGTGACCCGATTTAAAAAATGTATACTCAGCCCGGAAAAAAGGCTGAAATCGGGTCCATCGCATGCCATCGCATACCTTAATAAGTGGTGGGCGCCGTGATAATACACAAGTATCGATTTTATATAGTGTGGCGAGTGCAGCGAGCCACCAAGCCTGAAGCGCGGTGAGCATAGCGAGCCCGCGATGGGGACGCGGATTACTGCGCTCGCCACACTATATAAAATCAACTCCATGCGTAATGGATATTGGGGGGCTTATGAAGAGGTAAAAAATTCGCATAGGATCGCATCCGATATATATCGGCCGATATCGCATCCGAAATATCGGGTATCAAAAAGGAGTATAGTCAGGAAAGGAAATGGAATAAATCTAAAAAATAAAGTAGAAAAATGTTATGATCACATAGTTGACCATATAGTACCTGTAAAGAGTTATTCCATTAAGAATCACTCCTTCTTAAAATGTGTCCTAATTTGCTTTTGAGTTTCATTACTGGTTCAGAACTAGTGGGTGGATCAAATAATATATTGCAATATGCTCTGTCTTATAAAGTAAAACATGTGTAACTATGCCTAAACTGGGTGCAGTAGTGTGAAATCAGTGAAGGACATTGAAGGTGGGATGTACTAAGGGAAAAATGAGCTAAAAATCCCAATTTCGGAGGTTTTACCGCATTTTCAAATGTACTAAGACCCGTCCGCCGTGTCTTCGCTGGGCAGGGTATCGCCACACCTTTGGGTGGCAATACTCTATAGAAGCCTGTGGGCTTCTTATCACTGCCCGCCACAGACTGCAGGCACCGACCCAGTCCCGACTCCCACCCTCCGTCAAACTCCTCCTCCCCTAGCAACATAACACAGCCAGAGGCCTTTCCGGCTGCAGGGGGGAGGAGGAGGCACCAGGGACAGCCGCTGAAGCCCACGGATGTGACGGAGACCCCCCACACATCACAGGTATGACGGGGGGCCTCCGTCACCACATTGCCATGCTAGTCGCATATGTTAGTAGTTATGTGATAGCAACGCTGTAGTATCGCGCCAAGGGGCAGAGATGTATTTTAATACATCCTGCCCTGAGACTGCATAGATGAGACTTCTTGATGATTGTGGCTGGAAATTAAATGATAGGTTACAGAGGCATCCGGCAAGCTTTAGGATTGAGGAGAAGGTAAAGATAACCAGATTTAAAAAATAAAGTTTGTGTAGTATTAGTGAGAAATAATAAGCAGAGAGAGAGAGAAAAAGAGAGAGAGAGAGTAATACATAAAAGTAGAACAGTAATAATGTGGTAGGCAACTGACCGACCAGAGGATAATGCAAAAGAACAAAAGAAACATGGAAAAGGAAGTATTATTTGTTTCTATCTTCCCTTGATTATATAAGAAGAATAATGGTCTACATTCTAATCGAAGTGGGCATTAAAAGCCTCAGTTGAAAGGATGTGTTTCAACTTGAAATGCATCCTTTGCTTTATTCTATTTCAGGGCCTCTGGTTAACTTTGTCCATGTTCATCACAATGTTTTTGACAGGGTTGAATTAATAAAAGTAACTACAAGTCTGTAACTTACAGTCAGGGCAGCCGAGAGGAATGCCGGGCCCAGGAAAAATTTTGGGGTGTGGCCTAAATGTGGGAGTTGTGGCCACCTCCCGCACTTAGGCCACGCCCCCAAAATGTTTAGAGGGGGGTTGAAAGAAAACTCTAAAAACTCTAAACTCAGCAGCAGTAGCAGCACACACCTACAGCATGTGCTGTACTGACCGTAGGCTCAGCATGAGCTCACACACTGTCAGTGAGATGCTGATGCTGAGCCTGCTATCAGCACAGCACATGCTGTAGAAGTATCCCGACTACCGGACGACTGATGGTAAAGAGAACCTACCCCTTTTCTTACCCGGGTGATTATGCAGACATTGGCGATTCAAAGTATTATGTCTTTTTACATTTGAAAATTTTGTTTATATGGTATAATATGTTTAATTTCCCACTTTAATGAGGCTTCCCTAGCAGCTAGGGCTATATGATACCAACTCTGTCGCCTATAACAATCACCACTTTATGCCCAGATATCATATATGTTATCACGGTGCCTCAGGAATAGTAGTGTATCATGTCTCTCATTTTGCGCACTATGTAAGTGTTACCTTTCTAGATAACTTGCAGTTTAGTATGTTATAACTGTTACCCTTTAAATGTGACGTTCATTTACCACACCCCCAATGTTATTTGATTCTTAGCCAGTTTTTGAAGGTGACAAACACTCTGGCCCTAGCTCTAGGGCTATTTCAGTTCACCCTTTTGTATGTTTCTATAGTTTTTCCACCCTTTGTTGTCTAATGTGTTCCCCATGTCTTAATGTTCCAGTTGCCCTCCCCCTCCCCTTGCAGTCCGTCTATAAGCCATATCTTTATGTCCCGAGATTTAATTATGGTTAAATTTTATTCCTTGAATGTTCATGGTCTCAACTCCCCAAACAAGAGACGTCAGGCATTTGAAACATTTCATAGAGAGAAAGCCAGAATAGTTGGCCTACAAGAGACTCATTTTACAGCAAATGCCCCCCCCCCCCGGCTTTACACAATTACAGGTATCCTAGGGGTTATTTTTCCAATGGCCCATATAAGAGACAGGGAGTAGCAATTTTGTTCCACAACACAGTACAATTTGATTTGATATCTCAGACATCAGACAAGGATGGGCGCTATCTTAGTGGGTAAACTAGAGGATAAATTAACTACGATTGTCTCCTTATATGCCCCTAACTCTGGCTAGATTCCCTTCTTATGTAAATTGTTCGATACTATCCAGAAAGTCAAAAAAGGCCATGTGGTTATTATGAAAGATTTTAATTTAATCCCAGACGAGCAACTAGACAAATCCATACCATTAGATAATGGATCAGCAAAGACCCCTATTCCCCCTGAACCGCTTGCTTGCAGAATTTGACCTTTATGATGTGTGGCGGGTTAGATCCCCCTTAGTTAAAGACTATACCTTTTTCTCTCATGTGCACAGATCCTACTCCCACATTGACTTAATTCTTCTAGATAAATGGACCCTCCAGCATCCTGCCAGAATGTCTATTACCCCAGTGGTGTGGTCAGACCAGTCAGCTGTGACCTGGTCGTGGAATCAAAATCATTCCAAAATGCCACCCCGCCCTTGGAGACTACATACTCAAATACCCTGAAGCTATTACAACTATTACCGAGGCCCTAACATCCTACTTAGCTACCAACTCGCCCCTAGACACATCCATACCCACACACTGGTGTGCTCTGAAAGCAGTTGTACAGGGAATAATCATTTAAACAGGAGCCAGACTTAAAAAACAATATCTACAAAAACAGAAAGACCTGGAGTGTCGTTTGCTCGAAGTTGAATCTCTAAATAGATCACAACCGTCTCGCCCACTAAAATGGGAATTAGTTTCACTCTGTAATCAACTCCAGGCGCTATTTTTTAGCGTATGAGGTATGCCTATGATAAATTACAACAGAAATATTACTCTCTTGGAAACAAATCCGGTGCCCTTCTGGTCCATAAACTAAGACTGTGCCACAATAGAAATAGAATAAAACACATTCAAACCCCTGATGGTAAAAAAATTCTTACTATTATACAAAAGCTATATAATCATAACTCAGACACGGACACCTTGCAGCCCACTACCTCTTTAATACACTCCTTTTTTACAGACCCTCCCCCTTCCGAGCTCATCCCCTGCGACACTTGACTCTCTTAACGCAAAATGGTCGGAGGAAGAGATAAAGTCGATAATCTAGTCTCTGCCCCCGGAAAGGCCCCTGGCTCGGTTGGCTATACAAACTCCTTTTACAAAAAATTTGCTTCAGAACTACTACCCCTTCTTATTCCGCTATATCAACATGCAACTGATATTCCCTGAGGAAATGCTACATGCGCGCATAATTACTATTCATAAACAGGGCAAAGACCCCTCCCTCTGCTCAAATTATTGACCGACCACCCTGCTCAACACTGACCTTAAAATCTACTCTAAACTAATAGCCAATAGACTAGCCCCCCTAATTCCCCAATTTATCCACCCGGACCAGGCGGGATTAGTACAAGGCAGGCAATCAACGGACAACACGAGACGGGTATTTGACCTGGCTGAATAAAAAAAAGCAGTGAGGAGGACATCTTCCTTGCCCTTGACGCCGAAAAAGCATTTGACAGGCTCCACTGGGGTTTTCTTCAGGAAATTTTACTGAGAATTGGATTAAATTATGATACAGTATGTCTTCTTTTCTGGCATTATACAGCTCTCCAACAGCATCTGTTTTTAGTAACGGCTTCTCTTCGTCTCCCTTTAAGATCTTGAATGGAACTAGACAGGGTTGTCCATTGTCCCCCCTAATGTATGTGCTGGCTATAGAGGCCCTAGCTAGCACAATACGCCAATCAATAGGGTTTCCGGGTATACAGGTGGGGTCTTCTACCTACAAATTGAGTCTGTTTGCAGATGACGTTTTATTATTTATTACAAAACCAGCAACGTCTCTACCTATAATCCACAAGATTATAGAGGACTATGGTGCAGCATAATTTTATAAACTCAACACCACTAAAACAGAAGCATTGCCATTTAATATAGATAACCGTAAACTCTCCCGGTTTAAACGTCTCTATAAATACAATTGGAGACTAGATTCAATAGTATACAGTATCTTGGCTTTCGCATCACTAATGACATCTCTTTGACAGTAGATATCAATTATAAACCACTTATAGCTCAAACAGACCAACTATTAAAGAGGTGGATGAGTCTAGAGGTCTCGCGGATGGGTAGACTAGTCGCATTTAAAATGTCTATCCTTCCAAAATTGATGTATCTTTTTCGCTCAATACCATATCTAGTTCTCCAGAAGGTTATCAGTTAAATACATTCAATCCCAGACTTGACTCTAAATAGCTGGATCTCCCAAGTTATTGCTAGCATAGCAAATTTGGTAGACGGTATCAGGATTACCCCTTTCTCGACACTACAATCTCACTATAAACTACCCTCTACAGAGCTATTCTTTTACAATCACATTGTCCACTGGATAACAAGCTCACTTCGCTCCTCGGGTCTGCTGCTCTTACCATCCCCTGCAGTGGTGCAAGTAGAATTTTTTTCTTAGTGGTACTGATAGCCTCCACCAATAATGGGCGTGGCCATGTGCCATGAGGGGGCGTGGTCACACAAAGCTAGAGGAGTGACTAAATGACAATAGTAACATGGCATCAGGAATCAGGGAATGAGAAACAGGGAATGACTGGGGGTGGGTTGGCTCTTGCTTGGGGGAGAGCCAGGCAGCTTGTGCTTACAATAGTGGAGCCTGCTCTTCATGCTGTCGGCGCTGCTGATGCCTGTCAGTGTGACAGGCTAAATCAGCAGTAGCCGGTAGCTTCAGACAGCACCAATCATAATGCTGGGTGAGCAGGCTGCGGGTGCATTATATTTAGACTTAACATAAAAATAGAATTGACAGTGGGTCAGGGGGTAAGTGGTACTGCGTACCTGCAACATATTTCTTACAGGTACTCCGTACCACGCCGTACCCCCTTACTTGCAACACTGATCCCCTGATATCATGTCTAGGATTGCAACTGGTAACACTAGGGGCACTATGAAGTTTTGGTACGCTCTACATGATGGCGCTGAATTAGACACTAAATCATCCTCGCAATTGTATGACCTGAACCTCTCGCTCACGTAAAAACAATGGGAGTCGATATGGCTGTCATCTCATGCAATGTCTAAGTACAGTAACCATGTATAAATGCACTTTAATCTAATTCATGGGCTCTATTTCACACCAGCCAAGCTACACAAGATCTGGCCATTAGTCTCCAGGTACTGTTTGAGAGACTGTGCAGAGATAGGTGATAGCTTCCATATCTTCTGGTCCTGCCCCATGATTCACCAACTATGGAGAGACTTATTCACATTAGCTTCTAAGATCCTGAGAGTACCTATCCCGATGTCACCTACATTAGCCCTATTTCAAATATATCCTGAATCTATCCCCACCACAGCCAGATACATCCTTGGACATATACTGATAGCCACTAGAGCAGCGATAGCACAGAATTGGAAAGACCCAAGCCCCCCACCCCTTGCGAAGATTATCCAAAATATACATTATGCATACCACATGGAAACTGCAGGTTTACCACATTCTTTAAAGGCCAACTCTCCAACTGCCAAATGACTTATTTGGCATGAATACTCCACTTCAATGGAAGGACTTGATACGATGCTTGGTCCAAACTAATCCAATTAACTATATAGAGCTGCTTGCTTTACCCCTGTACCAATCCCCCCTGTACCAATCCAGCCTTGCTGTCTGAAAGTCAAGTTATATACTATGCTTTGTGTATTACAGTTTAAAAAAAAAATGTTGTTCTGATGTATTATATTCGGACTCCCCTCTCCCCCTCTCCTATTTTTTTTCTGTGGTTAACGGAATTAAATTTTCAATAAAAACTATTGATGGAAAAAAATAATAATCTGCCTCTGTGTGACAAGTGCTTATTCTGTGGAAGGAAACTGAGGAAATGAACACACTGTTATATATATGCTCACTGAAGAGGAATGCCGGAGATAACAGAGGAACACTGTGCTATAATAATGTCCAATTGAATGAATATTCAACAGTAAGGCTGGATCTTGCACTCATGGCAGATGGATAGCTTACTTGCATGTATGTCAAAGGTTAAGTGCACACAGAGATTCAGGAACTCTGTAGGATAATAGAGGATGATCTATACCAGACAGTTTAATGGAAGTGGCTGAAAAGCCAATACCAATGTGTCCTTTTACATCCTTTCTGAGATGCATATACATAGCAGGGACAGGGCGTTCACATGCTCCTGATATGATACTGAAGTGAGTGGGAGCCAGCTTGTGCATGGGCCTTCCTTCCATTCATTTCAATGGGATCCAGCAGCATTTATAAATGAGTGCAGCATGCCGCAGCATTTCAATTGCACTCCCAGTACAGTAAGCTGCAATACGCAGCAACAATGTAGCATTGACAAAATGGCAGGGAGGACATCGCTGGGCAACATTCCAGGACATGTCTTTTGTATATTTGTGTAGAATCCAATGCCTATGCTCATCTATAAATCAAAAAGGTTATAGTGCCAGGAACCACCTGATAACCTTGGCATTCACCTATTGAATTCTCTGCATCCACTGTACTCAAGCATGATCTGTGATTAAGGTGATCGAGGAGAGCTCTCCCACCAGCAAATAGTACCAAATTGTCTCTATGGCCCACTTTATCCCCAGTTACTCCATCTCTACTAAAGTGTACTTTTGTTCCCTTGGCAGCAATTTTCTGCTCAATTACAATACAGGATGTTCTACCCCATCGCTTTCCTTGGACAGTACTTCACCTAAAACAACATCAGAAATGCCTGTATGTAGGAAAATCTGCTGGTAAAATCAGATGCAGCACTGGAGAGTTACAATTGGTCACCTGAAGATCTGCCCATTTTGTCTTTGAAAAAAGTGGTCCATTCCAGCCAATTAGGACAGCGTTTCTTAAGCAAGTCAATGGAGCCACTCTATTCCCAAAGTGGCTGATAAAACCACCTATAGTAGCCTATCAAGCTAGGGTAAGTTCTCAATGGCAACATAATCTTTGGCTTTGACCAATTTTTAATAGACTCAGCATTTCCTTTTTGGGGTTATTTTGCGGTATTAAATGATCATATCCCACTGTGTAAAATAAATACTTGGCTTCTCAGGGTTAGCTGTGGTTCTCAGGGTTAGCTGTGATCCCTAAAGAAAGAGAAAGGATATATACTATAAATCGTAAATACCCAGAGAGCGCCACACAATTGGACAAGATTAAATTGTTAAAATAAATTAAATTTATTAGTTTATTCTTATGTATATGCATATATAGTATAAAACTATACCAACAGTATAGATTAAAAAAACAACAAAAAAAAAACAATAAAAGAAAATACCTACACACGTATACATTACTCGGAATTGATTCTTAGTCTTATAATGTGGTTGTCCAGATACCAATAGTTCCAATCTTTATAGAGCTCTCCTTATGCAATAAATGCAAACATTTATATTTGGATGTCCCCTATGCTGAATCGTGCAATAGTAATTAGTGGATAAATAAGAATAATAGCTGGTATTAACTGCTGACTGGAGTAATAGCCGGTATATGTAGCTGCGTTATCCGCAGACAGCTCCAGCTACCCCGTCAGCGGTCGCCGCCTGTTGACGACTCGCTGATGATGGTGAACAGGGAGAGAGCCGTCCGCCTTTGGCCGTCAGCTGAGGTAGAAAGCTGGAAGCTGCCAGAAAGTTGCTGTTAGTGGTAACAGCACTGTTAGCTGTGATCCCTGCAGATCTTAATTAGGCCAATACTGCTTCTACTTTATGAAGATGTGATTCCCAGTCTTGTAAACAGGGCCGGACTGGCCATCTGGCACTTCTGGCAAATGCCAGAGGGGCCTATGGCCAGGTGGGCAAATTTTCCACTCCATGGTTTAAGCACCGCCTCCTGATCAGCACAGAGAGAGAGCCGCAGGAATTGTGGTGGGTCCAGCAGCTGTCTGTCAGCGCTGATCGAGTCTGGGAGAGAGGGGGCATCTCATGCAGTTATTCCCCTCTCTCCCGCAAGCCCGGGTTCAGCAGCACACGCATGAGTGCGTGTGCATGAGTGTGCCGGCACGCGCGTTGCAAAGGTCGCACATGTGCACAATGCCAGGGCTGATTAGGCGGCCCATTCAGTCACTGATTGCGAGGGTATAATGAGGTCATCTAGATTCTCTAAACTGAATTCTAGCATCTTTAATATCAAAGTGTATAACTAAAATTCTGGAAAACAGGAGTCTGTTATAAACAGATCAGTTCTGAGGCATTATCAAATATTAACAAACGGTTAATATACAATACAATTACTTTATTCTTTAACGTGTATTCTAATGAAAACCATTGCATAAGTGGTGCAATTATTCCCAGTTGTTATAATTTGCTAGTTCAGGGTGTAAAATTGTGTAGTTAGGCAAAGTAACACGCTGCTAAAGTGTACATGCATATGTCTGTGATAAACCATATGATGGATTCATTTTCAATTAGGTGATAAGCTTAACTGCAGCACTGGAATATTGTTAGACGCCTAAGCACCTAATATGAGCAGCTCTGGGTAAAGGATAATGCTTGAAGCATCTTGTGAATCTGCTCAGAATACAAAATTACAGCATGGCTCATATTCTGAGAATATAAAGTAACATTCTCACTAAAGGTGCTTTTTATAGACTTAATAAATTAAAAATAAAATAAGAAAAGCAGGTACTATGTATACACATAGCCAAATTAAGGGGGGGGGGGGCACAGGGGATACTTTACCCCATGCCCCCCTCTGCCAGCCCCCCCCCCCCCCCAGCCACAGCACAGTGACATCACTAGCTCTCCTGATTCCTGTGCTAGTATGTAAGTAGAGCAGAGGCTGCTGCTATTCTTGCATGTGACAAAATACATAATAATAATAATAATAATAATAATAATAATAATTTTATTTATTTAGTGCATTCTCCCATATGACTCAAAGTCGCTTAAAATACATAAAAAACATGGTACATTGAACAAAGGCATTAGAGAGGCATGAAGTTAAAAAAACAGAGATAGTTGTTGACGGGGGGTATTCAATCATCCACGGTCATTTCCGACAGGGGGAGATAGCTGCGGGGCCCTATTCAATACTCTCTTGCTGGACCGCATTGAACAAAGGATTTTGGCAGAATAAGCCCAACTTCTCAAGCAGTTGGGCTCGTTCTGCCAAGAACGCCTGAGATCTGCCCCTATATTAGTCTAACTGTTTCATGGGGCGGTATTAAATGAGGCTGATTCGCCAGGTTTTTATGGCGATTTTGTGCTGTAAGGCGAATTTCTGACTAAAACTGTGAATCACCCTATTCAATGACCAGATGGCGAATACATTTCAAGGTTTTTTTCGCCCATGATTCACCGAGTAGCAATCGCTATCTTTTTATGGTGAAGTGGAAGGTGAACTTTTAAAATAAAGTGTTTTGTTTTTTACAATTGGTGTCAAAAAATCTGGAATTTTATTCTGAGGAGGGACATGCTATTTTTATTCATGTGCTGTGTGCTTTTTTTTTTTACACAGACCAGCCAGCAGGGGGCCGGAGCCGAGCCGCTTATTAGATATTCATATATTCACTTCACCCGATCATTACATATTCATGATCGGGTGTAGTGAATATACCCGGTCCCCTGCTGGCACCCCCGGGGGGCAGCCTGTGCTGCCTGGCTCCCAGGGAAGCCCACCTCCCCCCCAGAAATGTTCTGGGGCAGGCAGGGAGACTTCCATCTCCCTGCCTGCCACCGTCCTCAGGCTCCCTGCGGCGTCCACCGCAGGAGCTCAAATTCGCCAGTCAGGGGCAGCGAGCCCCTGACTCATTGAATACCGGAGCCGGCGAGGCTCCGGAACGCAGCGAGCAGTGGCGAATGTGCAGCGAATCCTAAACAGGATTTGCTGCACGTCGCCGGTATTCACATTGAATACCGCCCATGGTGTCAGCTTTCCCTAAGAAATAAAGGGACTGATTCAGACCTGCATGCTAGGCTGCATATATTTGCAGCCTAATGAGCAGGTTAACAGCACCCGCCACCCCACTGAATGCCCACCTCTCCGCCACCCAAATTCACTTACTAGCATGCATGTAGCCGCATGGAAGAAAAATCATTCGATGATCGCTCACCATTAAATTATTTTTTTCCCCTGTCACAAATAAAAGTCAGTCTAGACTGGCTTTTATTCTAGCCATAGATTGCCCCAAGCTGGTATGTTCACGCCTGGATTTTCAGGGTACACCCAGCATTTCTGTGGGTGCACCCACTATTTTTATGGGCATGCCCATGAAATGCTATGCACTCCCTACGTCTGCCCCCTGGATGCCCCTGCCTGTCCATCCTGGAGCGAAAGCCCCGGCATGTCTGAAACTCGCTGTCTGAAGGCTATTCCTCTGATGGTTTGCACATGCGCATATTCGAGCATCCCTAAACCCCAGACATCGGACAGGGTAGCAAATTTAAACCACACCTAGCTAGTCTGAATCTACACCAAAACCCTTCCCTGTGAAGTGGTGGTGGACTTGATTATGCATGAGGAGGAGAGGATGCTGGTTTTAGGTGGAGATGTACTAAGCCTTGAAAAGTGTTAAAATTAAAGCATCTAACAGTGGCGCATTTACAGTACAGTGAACGGGACCCGGGTCACATCGACCTGGTATACCGTTCACACTGCACCTGGACCAGTGATAGTCCCGTGTCCAACCTTGGTCAAGACCCAGGTTGAAATACCAGGAAGCTGGACCTGGGACCATCCTTCAGGACCCTTTCACACTGACCAATTTCCCGAATTATTGCACGTTCATGTGCAACAACTTATTTTTTATTTTGCTTGTCAGATGTATATTTTGGTATATGTCCATTGCATTAATTTATGTAATATATTGCTAGGTGGCCTGTGCGAAAATTTTGAATGTGAATAAAATATGATTCATTTTATAGCGATGTTGCTGGTTTGCAGTAGGATGAAAGAAAAACCGGTTCATTTGTAGCCATTTTGAGTGGCTGAGCAAAACTGATCCATTTCGACGCATCCAGGGAAAGAACTTTAGGGCCAAAAGTCAATTTTTAACCTTGATTTTTAAACAAACAAACAAACAATGTGTATTTGTAAATTAACAATTCATCAGAAGTGGAGAACTTAATCTTTAATATGGTACCTCATTTAAGGATTTCGGTGAGTGTAGAAAAAGGATTTGTCATTTACGCATGTGCCACTTAGAGGGCTTTATTTCTTTTTCCTTGAATTTTAGACATACCTCGGGAGGAGCCTTCCCCTCTTATTAAGAGGGGTCCGGGTCTATAGGTGACGTGTCTGCAGGATGCATCAGGGCCTGTGTATAGAGACCTCACTGATCCCCACTGCTGGCTGCACCTGAAGTCCGCAAGGTAAGCAGTCTTTCTTCCCACTGTGTTTGTGTGCCTCAATTCTTAGTCCTCAGCCACAGATTTGCAAGCAGGGATGTGACTTCGGCAGCCGGTTCTCTGGCTTGTACTGAGGTCCATGTGCACTCGTCCTGCTGCAGCTGCATGGAGCTCTGGGGCTCTACTGCAGAATGGGAAGCGGTGTCAGTGGCTGGCCTCTGACTGGGGCCACGTGCAGCATGCACTTTTCCTGCAGCCGGAATGAGCCGCAGGAGCTCTAAGTAGCTGAGCAGGCTCTGTTTGAGCTGACAGGTGGGAGGGGGCAGAGACTGCACAGCTGTATGGTAGCAGCACTGGCGGTAATGTACCAGCGCTTCTAGTCTTATAAGCAGGGCTATTTTTCAGCAGGCTCCAGCAGGAACTGAGGCCCTTATTCTAGTTCACTCTTTCTGGCAAAATATTTCTTAGATGGACAAAACCATGTGCACTGCATGTGAGGCAGGTGTTACTTGTGCAGAGATAATTAGATTTGGGTGGGGTTTTACACCTGCCTCACCTGCAGTGCACATGGTTTTGTCCATCTAAGAAATATTTTGTCAGAAAGAGTGAACTAGAATAAGGGCCTCAGTTCCTGCTGGAGCCTGCTGAAAAATAGCCCTGCTTATAAGCATGTGGAATCCGTCATCTTTTTCATACAGGAGTGGATCCGGGGCAGTGTGAGGTGAAGGGGTGGAGCTTGCTGTGCCAAAGTCAAAGATTTTTAAACAAACAATACGATGTGCAAAAAAATTGTGTAAATGAACAATTTTCAGAAGCTTAGAAATTAATTAAGGAAGAAAAAGGGATTGTCACCAAAAATCACATTCTAGAAATAATATAAATGATAATTTAGTATGTGTTATGATGTAATGTATACAGTATTTATTCATTTATTGTATTATATTGTATATATTGTAAATATTTTGTTACAAGTTTAATCAATCTGCTCATTCTCTTAAAAAAGTTTCTGTCAATACCAAATGGTGATCTTGCTCTCACAATGGTGATTTAGAAAATTCCAACACCCCCAAACAGGCTAGGTCTTTAATGGCATCATTGTGAAGTTTGTTACACAATATCTGGACAGTTCTTAAAAAAAAAAAAAGCCGGAAAAATGGAAACATTTGAATGGGCGCAAAAGTTGAACACTTCAACACTGTAGTGTAGAACACTACATTAATGATAAATAATTCATAATATTTTCATACTGCTCCGTCTCTATCTATATGATTTAACAACGGAGTACCATTTACAGTATATGTTGCATTTCTTGTTTTTCATCTTCAAATCCTGTTATATTGTCCAACTGTTTAGGTGGATTAATCTCTCATGTTTTTATTTTTAATGTTTAAACACTGGCCGTGTTACAGGCTCCTAAAAATTTAAGCTTAATTGTTTTTATAATTTACATTTTTATTCCTGTGAATTAAGTTTGCCTGGGGTGCCCATAATGATGTTAAGATGGACCTGCCTGTATGCAGTGGTGTAGCTAGGTATCACGGTGCCCGGAGCAAGGGCATGTTTCGCGCCCCCCCAATTTGTAGTAGGCCTAACATTTTACCACACATGGTAATGCCCATTGCACATTTTAGCAAACTTTGTAATACCCATTACACATAAAGCCCCATGCCAAAAATGCCAAGTACACATAAGGCCACACATGATGCCCATTACATACTATATAACAAACTGTAATGCCCATTACATACTATATAACAAACCGTAATGCCTATTACACAGTTGTCACATGAGTGCCACTTACCTAGATGCTCATTGCTAGGAACTTCATGTTCTATCTCCTGGGCTTTATGCTCGATGCCAAGAGGCTTCATGCTTGTTTCCAAGGGGGACTGAAATTGCTCATTGCCAAGGGGACTGAAATTGCTTGTTGCCAAGGGGAACTGACATTGTTTGTTGCTGAGGGGAACTTACATTGTTCATTGCCAAGGGGAACTGACCTTGCTCATTGCCAAGGGGGACTGACCTTGCTCATTGCCAAGGGGGACTGACCTTGCCCATTGCCAAGGGGGACTGACCATGCTCAATGCCAAGGGGGATGGACCTTGCTTGTTGCCAAGGGGGATTGACCTTGCTCATTTCTGAGGGGGACGGACCTTGCTCTGTCACGGCTAAAGGGCTGGATGAAGTTGTGTGGTGCACAGGAGCAGGAGACGGACCAGGAGGAGAAGGATTGAAACGTGCAGGTTTAATAACAGATTACATAAATGATAAACTTCACTCAAATACTCCTTTAAGTGATAGTTGGGGTAAATTAAATAGAGTCCAGCACAATACTATTAAGGGCAGGCAATTCTGGAAACGTATACTTGGTGAGCCAGAGTACATAGAGGAGGATCCGGAAAGAGGTTGATATGATGACAGAAGAAATGGATCCGGATGACTGAAAGATGATGGAATGAATGAGTTGTATGAAGGTGGACAGCGGAATGCTGTGCAGTGTAATCTGGGACACAATCAGGGACAAGCACTAGGTAGGACTTGCAGCATTGGTGTCAGGAGAAAACTTCCTTGTAGAAAGGTGCAGGGAGCAAGGCACCAGAGTCAGGAGAGAAAGAGCCAGGATCCGGGAATCAGCTAGGAGTTGTGAATGACTCCAAAGACTCATTGCACTGACGCTGAGCAGCCTAGGCAGATCCCCTATATCCCCAGGGGGCGACTGCCATTGGCTGTCAGCGCAGGACGAAGGAGGAAACCTCCACTCTGGGCTAATCCGCTCACTGCCCCAATCCAAGATGGCGATGCCGGCCTCCCGGCGCCGCCAGAAGCAAGGACGCCGATCCCCAACGTTCCCCTGCTGCCATCCCTACCCAGAGCCGCTGCCAGAAGCAAGCCTTAGACCGGAGCCTGCACACGCTAGCCGGCGGCGGGCGCGGACGGGTGAGTACTGTACCCGCCGGGCACCTACGAACCTTGTGGGGATTTCTTTGAAGAAATTGCTTAATCAGTTTTGGAGCGTGCAAGTCAATGGAATCCACCCAAGAGTTCTCTTCGGGACCAAAACCAACCCATTCCACCAGATATTGGGTACGAGAATTGCGGCAACGGGAGTCTATGATGCGTCTTACTTTAAATTCAGCCCCTTTTTCGGAGGTAATCTTGAGCGGTTTGGGTATCTTCTTTTGATAAGAGTTCAACCTTAACGGCTTGAGGAGCGACACGTGAAAAGAATTCGAAATCCTCAAGGAAGGAGGAAGTTGGAGTCTATAAGCGACCGGATTAATGACTTGGATGATAGGGAATGGCCCAATGAACCGAGGAGCCAGCTTCATAGAGGGCAGACAAAGGCGTATATGGCGGGTAAACAGCCATACCCGGTCTCCGACTTTCAATCTGGGAGCTGCCTTTCTTTTCCTGTCCGCCATCCTCTTGTATCGGGCAGAAGACTTAAGGAGCGCGGTGTGGACATCCGACCAGATTTTGGCAAAGCGTTGTAATGACGTGTTTGCTGCAGGGACTTCAGAAGGGGACAAATCTGCAAAATCTGGAGATCGTGGATGTTTGCTGAATACTGTAAAGAAGGGGGTGGTTCCGGAGGAAGAGTGATAGGAATTGTTATGCATGTATTCTGCCCATGGGAGAAGATCTACCCAGTCATCTTGGGAGGAAGAGACAAACAGTCGGATGAAGGCCTCCAAGTCTTCATTCACCCGTTCTGTCTGGCCGTTGGTCTGGGGATGAAAGGCAGTGGAAAACTTGAGTTTGACCTGTACTGCGGCACAGAGAGCTCTCCAGAACTTTGCAACGAACTGTACTCCGCGGTCGGATACAATCTCTCTGGGAAGTCCGTGAAGTTTAAAAATAGTTGAGATAAATAACTGGGCCAGTACTGGAGCAGAGGGGAGACCATTTAGTGGGACGAAATGGACCATTTTAGAGAATCGGTCAACCACTACCCAGATTGCAGTATGACCTTTGGAGGGAGGAAGTTCGCAAATGTAGTCCATTGACAGATGGGTCCATGGTTCTGTGGGAATGGTTAGAGGACGGAGAGGACCAGCGGGAGTTGTTCTGGGCACCTTATGCTGAGCACACTTTACACAAGAGGCGACGAAGTTGGTTACGTCGTGACGGATGGTCGGCCACCAATAAGAACGTGACAGGAACATCAAGGTCTTTTGTGCTCCTGCGTGCCCTGCGAAGCGGGAAGAATGTGCCCATGACAATATCTTCTTGCGAAGTTCGGAGGGAACGAACGTCTTACCCGGAGGGGGAGATGGCTGTACGGTTACTTGGGCGAAGACCACCGGATCGAGAATTGGACGAGGAGGTGTCTCTAAGTCAGAGGTCGTCTCAAAGGAGCGGGATAGAGCATCCGCCTTAGCATTCATGATTCCAGGTCAGAATTTAATTTGGAAATCAAAACGTTCAAAAAACATGGCCCAACGGGCTTGGCGGGCAGTAAGGCACTGAACCTGTTTAAGGAAGGACAGATTTTTGTGGTCTAATTACACGATGATCTTATGTCGCGCCCCCTCCAGAAGGTAACGCCACTCCTCTAACGCAGTTTTGACTGCAAGCAACTCCTGTTCCCCGATGGGGTAATTCTTCTCTGCCGGAAGGAACTTCTTGGAGAGGAAGGCACAAGGGTGTAATTCTTGATCCTGGCCTTTTTGTGACAAGATGGCCCCAATCCCTTCCGAGGATGCGTCCACCTCGAGAATGAAGGGCCTGTCGAGGTCTGGTTGGAGGAGGATGGGTGCCGTAACGAAGGCTTCTTTTAATTGCTGGAAGGCAGAGGATACTTCTGGCGACCATCGGCTTGGATTAGCCCCTTTGCGAGTGAGGGCAGTGAGGGGAGCAGCGATGGTAGAAAAATTCTGAATGAATCGACGGTAGTAGTTTGAGAACCCTAGGAATCTCTGAATTCCCTTGAGTGTTGTGGGTGCTGCCCAGTCTTGGATGGCTCTCACCTTCTCTGGGTCCATCTCTATCCCCGTGGCGGAAAGGATGTGACCCAAGAACGGAATGGAGGTCACTTCAAACACGCATTTCTCCAGTTTACAGAATAATTGGTTTTGGCGAAGACGTCGTAGAACTTCGGACACTGTCTGCCTGTGAATCTGAAGATTTGGGGAGAAGATGAGTATGTCATCTAGGTAGACTACGATGGAGTGGTACAGCAAGTCCCGGAAGATATCATTTACAAACTGTTGGAAGACGGCGGGAGCGTAACAAAGGCCGAAGGGCATCACCAGGTATTCATAGTGACCATCGGGCGTATTAAAAGCCGTCTTCCACTCGTCACCTGGACGGATCCGGATCAAATTGTATGCCCCTCGCAGGTCCAACTTAGTAAAGATTGCCGCCCCTCTGATCTTGTCGAATAGTTCCGTGATAAGGGGTAAGGGATAGCGGTTTTTAATAGTGATGTCGTTCAGATCCCTATAGTCGATACATGGCCGAACACCGCCATCCTTCTTTTTCACAAAGAAAAACCCGGCCCCAGCCAGAGAAGTCGATGGTCGAATGAAACCTTTGTTTAAGTTTTCTTGGATGTACGAGGACATGGCCTCAGTCTCAGGTAGCGACAGGGGATAGATGCGGCCACGAGGAGGAAATTTCCCGGCCACCAGTTCTATCGGGCAGTCCCAAGGGCGGTGAGGAGGCAGGGTGTCAGCACCTCCCTTACTGAAGATATCTGAAAATGAACGATATGGTACGGGTATAGACAAGGGTGGAGCTGAGGAGGATGAAGGACAGTTACCTTCTCTTCGTGGATGGGTCTGGTAGACCGGAAGGATCTGGGGAATGCAAGTAGACTGGCAATCTGCTCCCCAGGCCTTGACCTCCATATTGGTCCAATCGATGTGTGGATTATGTCTGGAGAGCCAGGGAAGGCCCAGGACCATTTGGTGTGAGGACTGTGGAAGAATGAAGAATTCTATGGTCTCTTGATGTAGAGCTCCTATGAGCAGTGTCACCGGGGTGGTCTGATGGGTAATTTGCCCACTACGAATTCGACTCCCGTCAACTGCGGTGAGAACCAGCGGGTGATCCAAGGATTGTACAGGCAGGGCATGTTGGGTGACAAAAGAAGAGGAAAGGAAGTTTCCCGCCGCTCCAGAGTCCAATAGGGCCTGAACTCTCTTTCTCCCTTGGGAACACACAAGGGTAACCGGAATGGTGGAATCAATAGAAGAGGGTGATGGAAGCAAGACTCCTAATCGGACCTCCGTCGGGGAGATTAGGAGCGGTCGTTTCCCGGACGCAGCGGGCAGGAAGCCAATAAGTGAGCTGAGGAACCACAGTACATGCACAGATTCTCTCGCCGTCTTCGGGACTTCTCTTCGAGAGAAAGACGGGAGCGGTTGATTTGCATGGGTTCATCTGTTGACACCGCAGGAGGCGGGGTTGGTTTGGGAGCTGGTGCGGCATTGGAGAGGAACCGAGGCCGAAGGCGATCAGAGCGATTCCTTTCAAGTTGGCGTTCTTCGAGTCGCAGATCGACCTTGTTACACAATGAAATGAGTTCAGCCAGGGTGGAAGGAGAATCGCGAGTTGCTAACTCGTCCTTGATGCGCCCGGCTAGGCCGTTCCAGAAGGCAGAAACGAGAGCCTCTTCGTTCCATCTTAGTTCGGAAGACAGGGTTTGAAATTGTACGACATATTGTCCCACTGGGCGACTGCCCTGGCGAATCCTTAGGATCTCAGTGGCTGCGGAGGACACTCTGCCAGGCTCGTCGAAGATGCGAAGGAAGGAGGCCACAAACTCTTCATAGTTGTTGAGGATGGGATCCGCACGCTCCCAAAGGGGGGTCACCCACTCCAGGACTGGACCCGCCAGTAGGGACACGATGTAAGCCACCCGAGACTTAGGAGAGGGGAAATTGGAAGGCTGGAGGGTAAAATGAACGTCACATTGATTCAGGAATCCTCGACACCCTCTCGGGGACCCGTCATATTTACTGGGGGTTGACAGCTGTAGATGGTGAGGAGCAGCTGGCCCAGGAGGAGCAGCAGAGGCTGGGGCTCCGGAGGTTGGTGCTGCCGAAACTGAGGGAGCCGCCTGAGGTGGTGACAAGGTCTGGAGAAATTGAGCCACTTGACGCTGGGTAGCCTCTACTTGTTCCAAGCGAGCCATGATGCCTTGAAGAACATCCGCCATGGAGGCCTGTGCTTCACCCGATTCCATCTGGTCAGTGCAAACTGTCACGGCTAAAGGGCTGGATGAAGTCGTGTGGTGCACAGGAGCAGGAGACGGACCAGGAGGAGAAGGATTGAAACGTGCAGGTTTAATAACAGATTTCATAAATGATAAACTTCACTCAAATACTCCTTTAAGTGATAGTTGGGGTAAATTAAATAGAGTCCAGCACAATACTAGTAAGGGCAGGCAATTCTGGAAACGTATACTTGGTTAGCCAGAGTACATAGAGGAGGATCCGGAAAGAGGTTGATTTGATGACAGAAGAAATGGATCCGGATGACTGAAAGATGATGGAATGAATGAGTTGTATGAAGGAGGACAGCGGAATGCTGTGCAGTGTAATCTGGGACACAATCAGGGGCAAGCACTAGGTAGGACTTACAGCATTGGTGTCAGGAGAAAACTTCCTTGTAGAAAGGTGCAGGGAGCAAGGCACCAGAGTCAGGAGAGAAAGAGCCAGGATCCGGGAATCAGCTAGGAGTTGTGAATGACTCCAAAGACTCATTGCACTGACGCTGAGCAGCCTACTGTAGGCAGATCCCCTATATCCCCAGGGGGCGACTGCCAATGGCTGTCAGTGCAGGACGAAGGAGGAAACCTCCACTCTGGGCCAATCCGCTCACTGCCCCAATCCAAGATGGCGACGCCGGCCTCCCGGCGCCGCCAGAAGCAAGGACGCCGATCCCCAACGTTCCCCTGCTGCCATCCCTACCCAGAGCCGCCGCCAGAAGCAAGCCTTCAGACCGGAGCCTGCACACGCTAGCCGGCGGCGGGCGCGAACGGGTGAGTACTGTACCCGCCGCGCTCCGTCGCAGCTGCGTGTGACATGCTCGTTGCCAAGGTGGTTTGACCTTGCTCAATGCTAAAGGGACTGACCTTGATCATTGCCAAGGCCGCTCCCCTGCCCAGCTTTCCAGCTCCCCATTGTTCCCGCTTGCCCGGCTGAGCCAGCGCTCGTGTCTCCCACTGGACCACTAGCTGATAGGTGCTCGCAGTACAGCAGCCAATGCTGCTTCTGATTGACTGCTGGACCGCAAGTGCTTATTGGCAGGCGGTCCAGCGAGTGACTTTAATTGAAAATAGTGGCGGACAGTGGATTCTGATGCCGGGCACAGCGGGGAGCAGGGGAGAAGGGCAAGGGAGCCCGCGGCAGAGTGAACGGCTCTAGCACCCGGTGAAATTTCATCACTCGGAGCTCGTGCTCCGCCCTAGCTATGCCTCTGCCTGTAGCAAAGACCTGGAACTACCCAGGTGGTGTGAAAGGGATAATTAATCTGAAGCCCTTGTTCTGACCCATGTTCAGATAAATTTTCAGTCAAAAGGATGCAAAAAGACAATGGGCCCCATAGCAGCTGCACTCCCTGTACATGTTATACAACACACTAAAGACCATTAAATATGTTATGTGCCCACACAGTAGTAGAGCGCTTTACACATGTTATGTGCCCACACAGTGAAGTTATATTCTCTCTCCTTTCTCACTCTCTCTTATTCCCTAGCACCTAGCATCTGTGTATGTATAGGAAGGCAGAGAGGTAATGTACCAACAAGGTTGTCAGACGACGGTGCTCCCAACTCTTTAAATTATTCTCTGCTCCGACCTCACCAATGCTGCCTGACTGCGCTGTCCATACTTTTGGGTGGGTGGTCAAGAAATATTCCCTGAAATGCTCCTTAGATCTCTGGCACTTTTGGGCAGTGACTGGAAGTGGCAAGCAGGGAGGCAGCCCTCAAGATGTGAGGGAGTTGCAGCTTCAGTAGTTCTCTTCAATCAGCGCCAGCAGTGCTGTAGGTGTTGGGGCATTTGCAGGTGGCAGAAGTGTACATGGATGTGCAGGAACTTAAGATCATTGCAGTGACCAGTCACGCCCAGTTGGCTTCTGTACTGTGTGCACCCTAATTACAGCTTGGTCTTGCATCACCTAGTATATTGATGCTAGCTGCATAAGGACAAATCCGTATCATGTCACTAAAAAGCTTTGATATTTCTAATTCTGTTTTTCTTTTGCAGAGAAACACTGCAAATCTTCCCCCACACCTGGCATGTTGACTAAAACACTTATAGGTAATTCTTGTTAATGGTGACAGGAGACTTACTAGTTGCTAGAGAGGTTTCTGCAGACAGACTTGTATGACACAAATGACCTTGGTGGAACAACAAGTTAATATACTCCATAACAACAGGAAATGTCTAGATGTCAAAGGCCTCTCACATCAAATAACAGTAGACTTTTAAACATTTGTATCTTGAATGTCAAAATTGACAAACTGAACAGTATTGTGCCTCTTTTCTGTGTATTCAATGGTATTTTAACTATTTTATACTCTATAATCATTTATATCACATTTACAGTATGGGATATCTGTAGTGGAATTTTTAAAATATTAGAACACATCATAGCCATGATCAGTGAACAAGTAATGAAGAAGATTGAGGGCCAGATGCACTACTGTAAGTTTCAAAATTGATAAAATGAAGAGTGATAAACAACCAACCAATCAGCTCCTGCCTGACATTTTTCAAACACAGCCTGTGACATGGCAGGTAGGAGCTGATTGGCTGGCTGTTATCACTCTCCATGTTATCACTTTTGAAGCTTAGTGCATCTGGCCTTGTATCCATCCAATGTCTGTGTAAAATCATAGTCTGCATTTTACAGAGCAGTGTTCATTGGGGCCAATTCAGGTCCGATTTCAGCCCCTCCACCAATGGTTTGGGTCTGTGCATGCTTATTGATGCATGCGCTCGCAGGCCCCAGGTGAGCTCAAAGCTTGAGTAAAAGGCAGGGAATGTTCCTGGGTGGACCCCCAGTGTTTCATGGGCCTGGACACAATAATGGTGGGTGCGCCTATAGAAACATTGGGTAGGCCCCAGCGAACGCAGGTATTTCCCTACCTGCTTGGATCAGATGATGTCGGTGCCTGCCCCAAAATCCCAATGATCTGTGCAGCCTGGGCCATGCGGAGGCTGCGAGCACTGGGCAGAGGAAAATAAATCATTTGATGGTCAGTAATAATTTAATTATTTCTCCTCTGTGTGGCTGCATGCAAATGGATATGTATGCGCACACAGCCGTTCGCATTCCTGCACAGGGATTCATGTGGTGGGGCGTGCGTTTAGCGTGGCTGCTTGCTAGGCTGTGAAAACACGCAGCCTGGCGAACAGGTCTGAATGGAGCCCACTGTCTCAAGCAGTAGCAATCAAAAGTGCAGTTCAGCAAACAACAATGGACAGCTCCTCATTCCATAGAGTTACCGCAGGCTCTTATAGACTGTAGCATGTTTTACAGAGCAAAAATGTTGTGGCATTATACATTTGCACAAGAGTTTTATGATACACACATACATACTGTGACTTATGCCTACAGTATTTTAATTTAAAAAAAAAATAGTTTATTTTAAAGAGGATATACTGTAACAAAAATAACACATTTTATTTGTATAATAATGTAGGGTGTTTTAGTACCAAAATCATTAAAGGGCTCTTGAAACATATTTTGTAAAAAAAAAAAAAAAACTGCTCCAAACCCTTTAATTTGCATTTTTTTTTTTTTTTTTTAGCAAACACATTCCATTTCCCATACTTGTAATGGGAAATGCAATCTGGACGAATTTACTAAAATGTAAAAAAAAAAAAAAAAACACTGCATTGAGCCCTGGGATAATTACATCATTGTGTGTTTGGGTCTTTAGACAAAGGCCCAGCACGCACGGTGAGATAATGGCGAATGGGCAATTTTGTCTAAGCAATTTTAAGAGAGATTCTTGGATAGATGCACTGGAGATTTTTACTAAGTGATTTTGTCTAAGCAATGATAGTCTATGATCTAGTCAAAATTGCTTGCCTGCACAGTCAATCTATGCTAAGCATTCTATGATAGGCAATATTGACTAAGCAGGAGAAAAAAAACGAGTTAACCAGAATCAGGGCCAGACTGCACACACTGGAATTTTTTTTGCAAGCTTTTCACAGGCTTTCACAGGATAGGATTTCACTCTGGCAGAATGGCGATTACCTGATCACAGGGCTCTGCGATGAGCTGTGAACAATATTGTTTAGTTTTTATAAACTTAAGCTGTGTACACATTAGACGACATGCAAACGATGTTGTCAGTTGCCACATACTGGGGTATGCTGCCATTAACAATATTTACAAATCTTTCTGCAGGTTCAAAGATCAGAAGTGACAATCGACCAGCAGCAGCGCATTTTAGCACCGTGATAGAGCGTACACACTGTGCGATTTACATGATTTTTCTTCCAGACCAGATGAAATCATCCACATCATTTAAAATGTTGTATGAGCTTTACTTTATATTATTAACCAATTCATTGCAGCTGGTGAGCTGCGTGTTCCCCAGCAGTCATGCACTCTCTTACATACTGTAAGTGAATTAGAAGAAGAGAAACAGATCCCAATTCTTTCCCACAAAACACACTGCATGTAATTCAGATGTGGACAGCAATATCAATTGATACTTTTGCTTACTAGAAACAGCAGCGATGCACAGATATAGTAATGCAGAATGAGGCTTCCTGCACGTACGCGTGATGCATCCAAGGTCACAAAATTAGATCACCTGCTATGCTGTCTGCCAGATAAGTAACCCATGTGGAGCGTAGCCACTAGAGCTCCATCTCTGATGCTAGAAAGACAGAGACCCTGTCCATGAAAATGGAGGCTATACAAAACCCCCTCCCCCAAGTGGAGACAGACTGTCAATCAACTGATGTCTTCAGCCTTACTTTATACATGTCACGACTACGGGTTTGTGGACTCAATCATGACCTTGGTGGTCTGGTGGCAGGTGCTAGATGATCAAGGTAACCTGAGCTGTTGGGATGGAGTGGCAGGACTGGACAGTATGGATGGCACAGAAACACTGGAACTTAAACACACCTACTTGGCTAAACGGAATCTGGAAACAATGGGATAACTTACCTTCTAGTAAATTAAGGAAACTTTAATACAGGAATAACTGATACAGGATCCAGAGGAAATTCCAGGCTGAGCGGAGCAGAGGTGTGGACTGAAGAGACAGGAGACTTGAACAGGTAAATTCATCAAGCAAAAAAGGGGGAGTGAGTGGTGCGCTATCAACAGCGGCTGGCACTGGGTTGTCAGACCCAAATAGTAATTTAAAGAAAAAAGATGGGGTGTGCCAGCGCTGGCTGAATAATTAGAAAGACCAGACGGTATCTCAAAAATATAACAAATTTAATTTACATATAAAAACAATCAAGAAAAATAATAAACACATAAAATAAAATGAAGATTATAAAAAGAGCACAGTATGCTTGGTAAGTATTGCGGAGATCCACATTTGTGGAATAAGAAATATAAGTAGGTGATATTACCATCTGTAGGTTGAGGTGTATTTAGATTGTAACACCTGAAGGATAGTGATGACAAAGTCCCATTGTAAATAGCCTGGATGAAAATACAGGTGGGGTTCTCCCTATTTGGCGTCTTCTCCTTGTGAAAGCTGGATGATTAGGAACTGGCTGAAGTCCCAAATGAAATTGTAATCCAATAATGAGATGTTAGGAGATGATGGACGTCTGTGGGAGATGGGGCATCACTTTGTAAGATGGAAGATGGAAGATAAATGCAGCTCAACGCGTTTCCCCGGATGTTTGCTGTCCGGCTTCCTCAGGAGCAAGTGTGTGGAGTGAGCTCTGGGCTCAGTTTATATAACAGAGAGCTAATTGCTCATTACATACATCTGTGCGTCAGTGCTCAGGTTTAAAATGCAAAAAATACAAATATATTTAAAATGAATCTAATGAGAACCGTCTGGATATAATATTGAAATAAAAAGTAGTATAGGAGGCAGTTTCTATGAGAATAAGGTGGTTAAATACCCATTTAAACAGTGATATGAGAGATAGACACATAATGTTAAACTTTGACTTTCTGTCAAATCCCTCGTGGTGGATTTCTTCTGAAGTGGTAATATACATCTACCACGGCTTGCGTCCCTTCCCGTAGCCTAGCAACGAGGTGAACCGCATACGTCCATGCCTCTATGTGATCTGGCTGACGTATCTTTTTCCTGCGTTGCTGGGCGGCGGGCGGGGCGCAGGTCAGGTTGCCATACGACGCGGAATGACGCGACACGCAGTCGCGTCATACACACGCCGTTTCTTAGCAACCTTCAGACGCTGGAGGAGTCGTTCGTGTGGACCCTCTCCCCGCGTCGCCGATACCGGCAATCGGCGGCGGGCGGGGGTCTCGGGGACACCCCATCCAGCACCAGGTACTCTCCCTATACTCCGTTCAGAATATACTATCACTATTTTGATTAATGAGTCTCTACGTATGTGCCTCTATTGACCAACGATCATGTGACCTAAAGGTCAAAGTTTAACATTATGTGTCTATCTCTCATATCACTGTTTAAATGGGTATTTAACCACCTTATTCTCATAGAAACTGCCTCCTATACTACTTTTTATTTCAATATTATATCCAGACGGTTCTCATTAGATTCATTTTAAATATATTTGTATTTTTTGCATTTTAAACCTGAGCACTGACGCACAGATGTATGTAATGAGCAATTAGCTCTCTGCTATATAAACTGAGCCCAGAGCTCACTCCACACACTTGCTCCTGAGGAAGCCGGACAGCAAACATCCGGGGAAACGCGTTGAGCTGCATTTATCTTCCATCTTCCATCTTACAAAGTGATGCCCCATCTCCCACAGACGTCCATCATCTCCTAACATCTCATTATTGGATTACAAATTCATCAAGCAGACTGGACTAAAATGGAATGGTTCAGGAGTGCAGAATTACTGTATCCGGAGAGTAAGCTGTAACAGGAGCTGAAAAACGGTAGAGTAATATACACCATTGAATAACCACGCAACATCAGATATCCGGTATTTGGCGAATACTCAAAACAGAGGCATGGAGTCTAAATTCCCTGGTGGTCTTCACCAGGGACCCCTGCAAGGAAGTTTGGACTTTGCAGTGTCCAGCAAGCAGGTCACGGTCCTCTGCGTGGGTCACCGGATACTGTGAAATTTCTATGGAAGTACTGCAGAATACAGCAGTTCAGAGATGATGAGCTGGATACTATGCTGACTAGTGTCAGAGTGGAATGTAGTCTGGTAAGTACTACAACTGACACAGAGTAGAGTGTAAGCATAGGAGAAGTCACGAGGATTCACCAGATGACTGTACCAAAGACAGAAACGGAGCCATGGAACCGGGAATACACGATGACTGGAAATGGTATAGCTACAGCCAGGATACAAAGCAAGAGCCAGGAAATATGTTTGTACAGTGATGAGCATCCAGAACATGCAGCAGTTAGATAAGTTGCGGAAAGGAGAGTCTCAGAAGCCACAGTAACCTTGTTTGGTGTAGCTTGATTATGGAGATGAGGTAAGGCCCTGAGGAAGCAGAAGCAGATATGGTGCTTGTAGAGTCCTTAGCTGGGAAAGATTGACAACATTTACAGGGACAAAAAAAAAATAGTTTATTTTAAAGAGGACATAAAAACAATAACACATTTTATTTGTATAATAATGTAGGGTGTTTTCACATTATTTTAGTATCACCAAAATCATTAAAGGGCTCTTAGAGCATATTTTGTAAAAAAAAAAAGAATGCTCTAAACCCTTTAATTTGCATTTTTTTTTTTTTTAGCAAACACATTCCATTTCCCATACTTGTAATGGGAAATGCGATCTGGACGAATTTACTAAAATGTAAAAAAAATAAAAACACTGCATTGAGCCCTTGGATAATTACATCATTGTGTTTTTGGGGCTTTAGACAAAGGCCCAGCACGCACGGTGAGATAATGGCGAATGGGCAATTTTGACTAAGCAATTTTGAGAGAGATTTTGGATAGATGCACTGGAGATTTTAACTAAGTGATTTTGTCTAAACAATGATAGTCTATGATCTAGTCAAAATTGCCTTGCCTGCACAGTCAATCTATGCTAAGCATTCTATGATAGGCAATATTGACTAAGCAGGAGAAAAAAAAGGGAGATTTTGGCTAACCTGCTACGAGCTTACCGAGTTAACCAGAATCAGGGCCAGACTGCACACACTGGAATTTTTTTTGGGTGGCGAGCGGTTACAAATGGATTTGCAGCTAATCGCAGGCCTGCAATATTTTTGCAAGCTTTTCACAGGCTTTCACAGGATAGGATTTCACTCTGGCAGAATGGCGATTACCTGATCACAGGGCTCTGCGATGAGCTGTGAACAATATTGTTTAGTTTTTATAAACTTAAGCTGTGTACACATTAGACGACATGCAAACGATGTTGTCAGTTGCCACATACTGGGGTATGCTGCCATTAACAATATTTAAGTGACAATCGACCAGCAGGAGCGCATTTTAGCACCATGATAGAGCGTACACACTGTGCAATTTACATGATTTTTCTTCCAGACCAGTTGAAATTGTCCACATCATTTAAAATGTTGTCTGAGCTTTACTTTATATTATTAACCAATTCATTGCAGCTGGTGAGCGGCGTGTTCCCCAGCAGTCATGCACTCTCTTACATACTGTAAGTGAATTAGAAGAAGAGAAACAGATCCCAATTCTTTCCCACAAAACACACTGCATGTAATTCAGATGTGGACAGCAATATCAATTGATACTTTTGCTTACTAGAAACCGCAGCGATGCACAGATATAGTAATGTAGAATGAGGCTTCTTTTATAAGTAGAAACTTCCTGCACGTACGCAAGATGCATCCAAGGTCACAAAATTAGATCACCTGCTATGCTGTCTGCCAGATAAGTAACCCATGTGGAGCATAGCCACTAGAGCTCCATCTCTGATACTAGAAAGACAGAGACCCTGTCCATGAAAATGGAGGCTATACAAAACCCCCTCCCCCAAGTGGAGACAGACTGTCAATCAACTGATGTCTTCAGCCTTACTTTATACATGTCACGACTACGGGTTTGTGGACTCAATCATGACCTTGGTGGTCTGGTGGCAGGTGCTAGATGATCAAGGTAACCGGAGCTGTTGGGATGGAGTGGCAGGACTGGACAGTATGGATGGCACAGAAACACTGGAACTTAAAACACACCTACTTGGCTAAACGGAATCTGGAAACAATGGGATAACTTACCTTCTAGTAAATTAAGGAAACTTTAATACAGGAATAACTGATACAGGATCCAGAGGAAATTCCAGGCTGAGCGGAGCAGAGGTGTGGACTGAAGAGACAGGAGACTTGAACAGGTAAATTCACCAAGCAGACTGGACTGAAATGGAATGGTTCAGGAGTGCAGAAATACTGTATCCAGAGAGTAACCTGTAACAGGAGCTGAAAAACTGTAGAGTAATATACACCATTGAATTTACCACGCAACAGCAGATATCCGGTATTTGGCGAATACCCGAAATAGAGTCATGGAGTCTAAATTCACTGGTGGTCTTCACCAGGGACCCCTGCAAGGAAGTTTGGACTTTGCAGTGTCCAGGAAGCAGGTCACGGTCCTCTGCGTGGGTCACCGGATACTGTGAAATTTCTATGGAAGTACTGCAGAATAGAGCAGTTCAGAGATGATGAGCTGGATACTATGCTGACTAGTGTCAGAGTGGAATGTAGTCTGGTAAGTACTACAACTGACACTGAGTAGAGTGTAAGCATAGGAGAAGTCACGAGGATTCACCAGATGACTGTACCAAAGACAGAAATGGAGCCATGGAACCGGGAATACTGGATGACTGGAAATGGTATAGCTACAGCCAGGATACAAAGCAAGAGCCAGGAAATATGTTTGTACAGTGATGAGCATCCAGAACATGCAGCAGGTAGATAAGTTGCGGAAAGGAGAGTCTCAGAAGCCACAGTAACCTTGTTTGGTGTAGCTTGATTATGGAGATGAGGTAAGGCCCTGAGGAAGCAGATGCAGATATGGTGCTTGTAGAGTCCTTAGCTGGGAAGGATTGACAACATTTACAGGGACAGCAACATAACTTCTGCAGAAGCCTCATGACTGGTGACTGCATATCCTTATTACACATTGACCAAACACAGACTAAGTCCATGGGCCTTCAGCTGTCACAAGTAGGAGTTTGTGGACTCGTCGTGACCTTGGTGATCTGCTGGCAGGTGCTGGATGATCAAGGTAACTGGAGCTTATGGGACACAGTGACAGGACTGGACAGTATGGATGGCAGAGAAACACAGGACCTTAAACACGCCTACTTGGCTAATAAGAATCTGGAAACAATAGCCTTGTTTGCAAATTAAGGAAACTTTAATACAGGAATAATTGAAACAGGCCGGTTTGGCAATAAAAAACTGTTTCTGGAGGATATACCAGGCTGAGTGGACCAGAGGTGTGGACTGAAGAGACAGGAGACTTGAACTGGACTGAAATGGAATGGTTCAGGAGTGCAGAAATACTGTATCTGGAAAGTAACCTGGAACTGGATCTGAAAAACTGTAGAATACCATACACCATCAAATAACCATTAACTGGAATCACACAACAGCAGATATCTGGTAGTATGTGAATACCCAAAACAGGGGTACGTAGTCTAGACTCGGTGGTGGTCTTCACCAAGGACCCCCGCAAGGAAGTTTGGACTTTGCTATGTTCAGCGAGCAGGTCACGGCCCTCCACAAGGGTCACCAGATACTGCATCGTTTCTATTGAAGTACCAGTTCAGTAAGCAGTATAGAGATGATGAGCCTGATTCTATTCTCACTAGTGTCAGAGTGGAATGTAGTCTGGTAAGTACTACGACTGACACTGGGTGGAGAAGTCAAGACTGGAGGAATCACCAGATGACTGGACCGGAGATGGGAATGGAGCAATGGAACTGGGAATACTGGATGACTGAAATTATATAGCTACAGTCAGGATACAAAGCAGGAGCCAGGAAACAAGCTTGTACAGCAATGAGCATCTAGAACATGCAGCAGGTAGACAAGTTGCTGAAGGCAGTTTCTGAGTCTGTGAGCAGGATTTTATCAATATGCATTGATTGGAGAAAAGGAAAGAGGGGAATCTGCAATCTGAGGCATGAATCCAGGAGAGTTCAATCTGAACTGAACAGGTGAGCAACAGGGAACAGGACAGTGAAGGGTTACAGGTGATTTTAGCTTCAGACTGGAATCTCCTCAGATGCACAATCAATGAGCCAGCAATGCATAGACTGAAAGGCAGCATGACTGCATAAAGAATTTAGTCAAAGACTGAGAAAAAGCAGAATCACAATTCAGGTAAGCTTGAATAAGCAGATCCGTGACAATATGATGTTGCTCGCAAGCGTCTGCACAGCGGAAAAATTATTTAATGGTTACCCACCATTGAATTACTTTTCCTCTGCATGGAAGCCCAGGACTTACTCTTCATTTGCATGGCGCATGCTGATGCAGTGTTAGGATACAGCTGGGGGTGTGTGTATGGATAGGGTTTGGCTGTGGCTGGGTGTGTATGAATAGAGTTAGACTACTTGTGTGTGTGTGTGTGTGTATGGATAGGTTTAGGCTATGGCTGTGTGTGTTGATAGGGTTAAGGTATGGGTGTGTATGTGTGTATGGATAGTGTTAGGCTGCAGCTGTGTGTGTGTGTGTGGATAAGATTAGGCTGCGGTGGTGTGTGTGTGTATAGATAGGGATAGGCTGTGGCTGGGTGTGAGTATAAATAAGGTTAGGTTACCAGGGGGTGCAGGTGTGTACAGTTAGGTTTAGGATGTGGGGGGGGGGGCTGGACAACACAAGGTCCAGCCCCCCCCCATCCTTGGATTCAGATTGGAGAGCGCCCCTACCCCCCCCCCTTCTCTCTCCTGGGCAGGACAGTGATCAGAGACTGCTGCGGATAACAATAGACGGACGGGAGGCGGCGGAGCGCTGCTGCTCACACGCCCGGAGAAGGAGGGAGGGGTACCCGGCCACAGCCACCATGAAAGCGGCACTAGACCTGCAGCCCACTGCAGAGTAACCGGCCTGTCCCTGGCACAGCACACGGGGAAGGGGCACTGGGTCCCTGGGTGGGTACAAGCCCCGTTGGAGGCAGATTCCACCCCCTCCCCCCCCAGACTGGTACCTGGGCATTGCAGGGATCGTGAGGCACTGGGTCCCTGTGGTGGATGTGAAGTAGGCGTTGGAGTCTCTGCTGCGGATGGGAACTACTAGTTCCCATCCACTGCAGGCAGCCCGTCGGTGACTTCACATCCACTGCAGGGACCCCCTGCCTGCCCCACACTGCCTGACCCCGCTGCCTGCTACCCACCTACCGCCACCACCACAGCAGTAGGGTAGCGGGTGTGGGGGCCCGGAAATGTGTGGGGGCCCCGGGGTGACCGCCCCGTTGCCCCGTGGGTAATCCGCCTCTGGGGTTAAGGTTAGGCTGTGAGGTGGTGTACAGTTACGGTTAGGCAGCACAGAAAGGGGGTCTATGGTTTAGAGTAGGCTGCAGGGGGTGGTGTACTGTTAGGATTAGGCTGTGGCAAGGGTGTATGTTTAAGATTAGACTGTGACAGCGGTGTACAGTTTAAATACATTTAAAATGAGATTGGACAAACATCTATTGGCTAAAAACATCCTGGGTTACTAACAATAATCATAATCTGTCTTTATAGACATCAGAAAGCACTAAGAATAACTATGGGATAAAATAACAGATTGTACTCATTAAAATCGAGGATGAACTAGATGGACACAAGTCTTTATTCAGCCTTAACTGCTATGTAACTATGTAGGTTTATGGTTAGGCTGCGGTGGGGGGGGGGGGGTGTATTTTAGATTTAGGCTGCGGTGAGAGGAAGTATGGTTAATTTACAAACCTGGCCCTTTTAGTCTTGAGACTGCTTTGATGCTCATCACTGCACTGGTCCCGGGGATACTGTACCTCTCTTGCAGCCTTCTTCTTTCATTCTGCCTCAGATTGATATACAGTAGCCGGGCGTTTCCTGTTTTTTTGCAGAAGATGTCAGGAGAGTAAAAAACCCACTGACCTTCCGGGTTCTGTGCACACCTCACCCATTCAGCAGTCCTGGGTGGGTGGGGCACACAGGCAGGCACTGAGGTAGATAGGACGGAGATGGAAGTCTAGGGAGGGCCCAGGGCCAGTGCACAATAGTGAGCTCTTCCGCATTGCAACACTCAACCTCGGATGTGCGCATATAAAGGAAGTATGGTGGGCTACAGATGACCTGCAGCCCACCACTGTTGAGGGAGGCTGGGAGTCTGTGTGTAGTGGCGCGGACTGGGGATGAGCCGCGGCTTTTAAGGTGGGGGGGGTGGTGGCCATGCTGATGACTGTGGCCCATGCCCTCCCCTCCTGTCAGAGAGGCAGGGCCCGGGACAGTTGTCCCCTTAGCACCCCCCTGATGGCAGCCCTGCAGGTATCTAATTTTCATATTACACCACATAGGATAAGGTATCTTGTACTGTTAAAAATGATAAAACAAAAGTCACAGCATAGTTTACACACTGTATAAATCAAACAATGCCTCAATGACTGCTAATAGCCACATAATCTACAGTGCGGGAAACAAGATCCCCTATGTTATAAATACTAATTAAAGTATATGAAGGTTTACATTTCTGCTGGGAACATCACTAAGCCATTGATTTATTATACACGATAACGACGTTTAAAATGATTGACTGTTTAAATAAAAATAAGTTAACTCACACATGTATAATTGACAAGTTAATAGGCATGTCTTTTATTGCTTTATATATTGTCTCTGCAATGCCACGATTGGTATTATGTATATGCATTTGAACATCAAATATTTACTTAGTTATTATGTTAGTAGAGATGTTTGCATAAAGGCACTATCAGTGTACAAATAAATTGAACATGATCTTTTTAAGGATACTTAGATTTCAAAATTGGGCAGAAATTGTGTGTAGTATATTTATGAATCATTACTGTATATTATTGCTTTATGTGTGCAATGTTATTCATTCATTGTGTATTATGATTGTTAGGATATTTTCAGTTTTTGGCCAGCACCTGCACAATGAATGCCAGGACAAGCACATGCTCAGTCGCCATGATTTGATTCTGTATGCGCAAACCCCTGGCTTCTATGGACTGAACCAACTGCAGCCCATAGAAATCCGATTGGGTGATGTGATAACGCAGGGAATTGCTTTCTATAGGAAGCCAGTTGTCTACTTACCGCAGCCTGGATTGGCAGTCCCGTTGGGATGCCTTCCGATGAGACTGTCTGTGGGTGACAGGTAGCAAATCACCACCAGTCACAGTGAAGCGAGTGCAGTCATATTTTGCAACTGGCTTTACAAACACTGAGCTAGGTGATGGACATGGAGGGGCTTCAGTCTGCAGCCCAATGGCAATATGGCTCAAGAAATTTGACATTTTCCATCAAAGTGTTCTTAATTTTTTTATCTAATAATATCTGTATTAACACATTGGCCATTTTTAAATCCCATTTAAAGGTGTCATTTTGCAGATGGTAGAATGACAATGTTTGGCAGGGAGGAGGAGATATATGGGGCAGATTTAGTTAAGAAGGCTCATTTACTATCATTCTTACTGATGAATATGGCCATAAAGTTCAACAGAAAAATACAACTAGAAAATACAGATGGAGCGCCTGTCATTCTTGCAGGTCCTGGCGATTCTATCGCCAACCACCAGGACCTGCCATCATGGTACCATACATAGAAACATAGAAACATAGAATTTGACGGTAGATAAGAACCACTTGGCCCATCTAGTCTGCCCCTTTTTTTAAACATGTTACCTCAAACCATATTTGATCCTTATTTTTTTGTAAGGATATCAATATGCTTATCCCAAGCATGTTTAAATTGTACTACTGTATTTGCATCTACCACCTCTGTTGGGAGGCTATTTCACTTATCTACTACTCTTTCTGTGAAAAAATTCTTCCTCGCATTTCCCCTGAATCTTCCTCCCTCTAGTTTCAGTGCATGTCCTGGTCAGCCATGGACAGGGTACCTGGGGGAGTGAGGACCCCCCCCCCCCACCAGTAAAGTGGTCCCCTCTCCCAGGCTCCACCCCTCAGGGCTGAAGCCCGGGGATGTCACCGGCGTCCCTGGCCATTGGACGCCGTCCTGATAGTGTTAAATCATTCATACATAACATTGCTTTATACAGGTGAACTAAAAGTGCCACCATGTGGGGCATTAATAGGCCCACTGGGACTTGCAGTCAGTCTACCTGTAAAAGGAATTTTAAAATAAAACACACACACACACAAAGTTTATTACACACACACACACACACACACACCTGGAGAATAAAGGAAATAAATTCCTTTTGTTTAGGATTTGCGCTAAGGGGTACAAGCAGCCTGATATCTTTTTTTTTTTGACAAAAAAACACACACACACCTACCTAAATTTTACACCAATATACTTACCGAACCAGGGTCCAGCGCTGCCCTCCCTACTCCAGAGCCAGCTCACCCGGCACTGACAGCGGGGTGAGCTGGCTCTGGAGGAGGGAGGGCAGTGATGGACCCTGGTTCGATAAGTATATTGGTGTAAAATTGAGGTGTGTGTGTGTAATACAGTTCTACTTTTCTGTGTGTGTGTGTTTTATTTTACCATTCTTTTTACAAGTGGACTACAAGTCCCAGAGGGCCCATTAATGCCCCGCATGCTGCCACTTATAGTTCATCTGTATAAAGCAATGTTTTGTATGAATGATTTAACACTATCAGGCTGGCTTCCAATGGACAGGGATGCCGATGACAGCCCCGGGCTTCAGCCCTGAACGGGTGAAGCCTGGGGGGACCCCTTTATTGGGGGGTCCCAACTCCCCAGGTACCCCATCCAAGGCTGACCAGCCACGGTGCTCATGTTACGGCTGGGGGACCTTATGTAAAAAGTGTCCCCCGGCTGTGGCATGACACCGCGGGCTGTTGGAGCCCAGTGCTGGTATCAAAATATGGGGGACCCCCAGATTTTTGTACCCCAGATTTTTGAACCAGGACCGATCCAAGAGTCCGGGGCTGGTTTCAGAAATACAGGGGACCCCAAAGCTTTTTGTCCCCTGTATTTTTGGAACCAGGTCCGGCTCAATGAGCCCGGGGCTGGTTATGCTAAGGATGGGGGACCTCATGCCATTTAAAAAAATAATAATAAGTAACACAAAATCACACATTTCCTCAAATTCGCACATTTTCATCACTAAAAATCGCACATTTTCATCACTAAAAATCACACATTATCGGACCTTTTGCCCGGATTTCGCATCCCATTAAAAATGCGATTTTGAAAAGTGTGATAGGGTGCGATTTTGGAAAGTCACTAAAATTTGCATCCTATTAAATGTCGCCCTATATACTGTATATCTAAAACTGCTCTGTAAAATGAAGGTTACCCTGAACAGTACATAAGTTAGCCTTTAAATAATGAGAAGCAGACATGCTACCTACACCGTAATCAGATTTCTGGGGAAACTGTTTATTCTATATGCAATGTCTTGATTCACCTTTATACAACTAATGTCTATGCAAAGTTCAGAGACAGGAAAGATTTTTCAGGCAGATAATAAATATTCATGAGTATTAATTAGACATCTAAAGTAATTTGTAAATTGCTTTCCTGCAAATACTCTAAAAACATCACTCCTCACTTGTATTTGTTGAACCTGTTGTTTAAAAACCATGGGTATTAATATTAGAGATTTAAAATCCAAAACATCTGATCTTTGTGGATCAAAATTAACTAAGTTCCAGGTTACTGTATGATTCTGAGATCACGGCCATCTTAACAGCATTATGGGCCCCCGGGCAAAGCAGTCCAGCGGGGCCCCTCCCTACACAACCTTGTGAGTGCCACTGTACTGTATGTATGTGTGTATATATATATATACATATGTGTTTATACAGGGGCGGATCCAGGAGAAAATGACAGGGGGGCACCATCAGGGCCGTCTTAAAAGCAGTGTGGGCCCCTGGGAAATGCAATGCACTTCGGCCCTTACCCATTCTCCCCTCCTAGGGGTGGGGGGTGCTATCAGCAGCCACTTTGATGTCCCACGGGTGGCAGGGGGTACTCTATCTTCCATTCAACATGTAGGACCTGGAGCAGTAACTTCTGCTAATTACTCCTTTACTGCACAGGTGGTGGTAGGGAGAACACTAACATGTGGAAGGGGGCACTGAGCTAAATGAAGGCTCCCTTGTAAATGACTTCCAGGAAAGTAGGGGGTGTTTTATAAGCAGGGGAGGGTTGGATAATGAAGAGGGCTTAATATTTGTCACTTTCCGGTGGAAGGGCAGCTTGTTTGACCGCAGATATCGCCATTATCTGGAAATAGATTTCTTATCTGTCAATAGTATAAAAACCTAGAGTCCCAACTTTCAGGAGGTGTTTGGAACTTGGGGATCAGAGATCAGGAGCCAGAGCAATCCATTGACAAAAATATAAAACTGTACACCAGACGTTTGGAGCTGGAGCAGGGACCGTCTACTGGAAGGCTGATATCTCTGGTTCTGGGCAAGATCGAGACAAGCCACTAGTGTCAACAGAAAGGGGAGAGAGCTTTTGAAATATACTCTCAGAAAAACTCTAAGGCAGAGAGAACCTGAGAAAGATGGCTTGGGAATTGCAATTAACAGGTTGGATGTGGACTGCTGCTTTGAAGTTGGATATCTCCAGTTCCCCAGGGGCGATTTTAACAATTCTGGTATCCCTGGAAAAAGGGGATCATCAGCTATCAGGGCCCTTATACACCTGGGGCCCCTGTGTAAGTGCCCATTAAGCCCATACGAATAAACAGCCCTGGATCACGGGTGAAATGTAGTAGGATGAGAGAATCAGAAAGTGAGAGATTTGGTAAGAAATCTCCAGGTTTTTTAAAGCGGCAATCATTTACACTGCAAAGCCAGTTTGATTTTGAAGTTTAAATGATTGACACTTTAAAAAAAAACTGGAGATTTTTTACCAAATCGCTCACTTTCGGATTCTCTCATCCTATTACATTTCACCCCAAGTCTCAACTCATCAAGTTCAGCGTGCATGCACAGTAAGTTCATCATAATTGTCAGATGTTATTTCACATGAAACTTCGACAAAGGTGCTCGCAGCCAGGGCCTGGACATGTGCATTAGTGACAATGCGCATGCGCAGACCCCAAATATTGGAGATGGGGCCCAATTTGGACCTGTACTAACAGGTCTGAAATGGCCCCTCAGTCTCCTCATTGAGCCTTATTCAGCCCTGATCGCAAACTTTAGTTTCAAAATGGACAAATCCATGTGCACTGCAGGCGGGGCAAATATAAAGTGTGCAGAAAGAGTTAGATTTGGGTAAGATGTGTTCAAATCAAAATCTAAATTGCAGTGTAAGAATAAAGCAGCCAGTATTTTCCCTGCAGAGAAACAAAATAAGCAAACTCTCTTCTTCATGTTACATTTGCCCCACCTGCAGTGCACATGTTACAGTTGCCCCACCCATTAGCGCACGCAGGGGGAGTTTCTGAGTACCCAGAACCCTGGGCTAGGCTGAAAGCTGAGGGTCCCCTCTTTCCATGGGTACAAGAATTTTAAAAATCGGTCCTTGGGAACCAGAGGTATTGGACTTCACAGCAGTGGTCCCCATCCAAGCCTATTAATTGCTCTTCCCAGTCAGATATTTCAGGTTCTGTCTGACTTGGAGTTTTTCTGAGGGTATATTCCAAAAGCTGGGACTCTCCCCCTTTTCTCTACTATTCCTAGAACCAGAGATATCAGCCTTCCAGCAGCTGGTTACTGCTTCAGCTTCACACGACTGTATGTAGTTTTATATACTCACTTTGCCGTTGCTCTGCCTCCTGAACTCTGATCCCCTAGTCCCCAGTACCATTTGGTAGGTGGGATTCTCTAGTTTTTTATTCCATTAAGAAATCTATTTCCGGGAACTGGAGATATCTGCAGTCAAGCAAGCTGTCCTCCCACCAGAAAATTATGAATAATAAGCCCACTCCACTATACACCCCTCCTCTGCATATTAAACTTCCTCTACCACCCTGGAAGTTATGTATCAGGGCCCCTTCATTCAGCCCAATGCCTCCTTCTCCCACCCCATCTCCCACCATCTGTGCAGTAAAGGGGTAATTAGTGGAAATTACTGATCCAGGCCCTACATGCTGAGCGGTTGATATAATGCCCCCTACCACCTGCAGGACATCAAAGCTTTACCCACCCTTACCCCTGGAGGATCGGTAGGGGCCCCAATACATTGTTATGCCCAGGGGCCTACACTGCTGTTGATGCCACTGTATCACTGGTGGAGACAGGAGAGGGGGTCTTGAAAAAGGCCTTGCATAAGGCCGAAACGTTGACCATCCTACCCACTGTTATGTGAACTGTTGCTGTGGTATGTATATTAAAATCCACTAAGCATGAAAAAAGAAGTCCGGTGAGTGCGTCTACTTTCTAAATATATTGGATCTGTGGGAATTCCCGTTTGGGTTTGCCTTCTGGACTGAGACACCCCGGCAGGTGAAGCTAAGGAGGAGTGTGCTGTCTTATTTGTGGCATATATATATATATATGAAGAGAAAAGGTGTAGAGGTGCGCTCAGGAGATGGTTTCACCAGTCCGCAATTGTAAAAATATACAAAATATTTATTCCATACAATAAAAAAAAAAAAATACTTTCTAAAAATACTTTTGGTTTGAAATCAATTACAGAAACTGTCGATGTGTCATTGTAATTCAATATAGCTTTGATCATAGGTGTAGAATGATCATGCAGAACCCTACGCGTTTTGTCCACTAGGGACTTCTTCAGGGGTAATACACCAGGATCTAGAGGGTGGTGAAACAATGCCGTAAAGAAATGGAACTTTAAGAGCTTGTTCATAAGAAAATTCAGGACATAGGGAGCTGGAGGAAGAAACAGATGAGGAGAGCAAGAGGAGAGAAGAAAGGTGGGTCGTTCCTCACAAGGAACTATAAAGGTAGTATAAGTCAGGATTTCCCAGAACCACCTTAGCGAGTGAAAGGGGTAAAATATAATATAAACATACCTATAGGCTTTATATACCTTGATTCAATATATATATATATATATATATATATATATATATATATATATATATATATATATATATATATATATATATTGGGTAGCACTTTTAGGAGTTATTAAGGGAGGTGTGGTCACCGTTGTTATAATGATAACCCTGTGATGCTCCACTTAATGGTAAATATAATGGAATCTGTAAATTAATAAAGTGCAAATAAATAAAATAGATAGATCACTGGGATACATAAGGACAAATAGAATTCTGATGGGTCCATTTTTCACATAATTTCATAATGATGGCTAGAGGGTTATCAGAATAACAACGGTGACCACACCTCCCTTAATAACTCCTAAAAGTGCTACCAAATATATATATATATATATATATATATATATATATATATATATATTGAATCAAGGTATATAAAGCCTATAGGTATTTTTATATTATATTTTACCCCTTTCACTCGCTAAGGTGGTTCTGGGAAATCCTGACTTATACTACCTTTATAGTTCCTTGTGAGGAACGACCCACCTTTCTTCTCTCCTCTTGCCCTCCTCATCTGTTTCTTCCTCCAGCTCCCTATGTCCTGAATTTTCTTATGAACCAGCTCTTAAAGTTCCATTTCTTTATGGAATCTTCCATTTTGCCATGTGATCAGTTCTGAATTAGGCACCTTGTCCATTCTGAATTAGGCACCTTGTAGGCACCTTGTCCATTCTTCTCTGTATTCTCATTATCCACTCCACTCCCTTCTAAGCAATATATAAATAAAGAGCAGTTAGAGCTGCTGGCTTATTCATCCCTATGAATTTCATTGTTTTAACAGAAATAGATGCTAAACCAATGTACAGTAACAGCACATCTAATATTAGTGTTAATGTCTTTACATTGCATTACAGTCTATAGGTGAGCTTAAAGGTGAGTTTCATGAAGATGGTGTGAGCATTGAAAGATTAGAATAGAATTTAAAAACTTTCTTCTATCTTTTATGCCCCGTACACAGGGTGCGATGGGAGCAGTGTACCCTACGCGTTTCGTCCTGCATGATCATTCTACACCTATGATCGAAGCTATATTGAATTACAATGACACATCGACAGTTTCTGTAATTGATTTCAAACCAAAAGTATTTTTAGAAAGTATTTTAAATTGTTTTATTGTATGGAATAAATATTTTGTATTTTTACAATTGTGGACTGGTGAAACCATCTCCTGAGCGCACCTCTACACCTTTTCTCTTCATTCTTTACGTTAGACTCCCATTAGCGGTGGAGCCTTAAGAGTTGTGCTGCTCACCCAGTAGCGCAGGACAGGGTCACAACCCCCCCCCCCTTTATATATATATATATATATATATATATATATATTTTTTTTTTTTTATTATTATTATTTATATACATTTGGTCTATCTATAATACTTTAACTGACCCGGCATATACTGGGTCACCTAAGTGTCTATCTCCGTGCTTTGCTCCGCCCCTCTGGAAACCCCCTTCTGAAAATCCTGCGTTTACCCCTGCCACCTGCAGTGCACATGTTACAGTTACCCCACCTGCAGTGCACATGTTGCAGTTGCCCCACCTGCAGTGCACATGTTACAGTTGCCCCATCTGCAGTGCACATGTTACAGCTGCCCCACCTGCAGTGCACGTTTTGCCTATTTTCAGAACAATTTTGCCATGTGATCAGTTCTGAATTAGGCACCTTGTCCATTCTTCTCTGTCTTCTCATTATCCACTCCACTCCCTTCTAAGCAATATATAAATAAAGTGCAGTTAGAGCTGCTGGCTTATTCATCCCTATGAATTTCATTGTTTTAACAGAAATAGATGCTAAACAAATGTACAGTAACAGCACATCTAATATTAGTGTTAATGTCTTTACATTGCATTACAGTCTATAGGTGAGCTTAAAGGTGAGTTTCATGAAGATGGTTTGAGCATTGAAAGATTAGAATAGAATTTAAAAACTTTCTTCTGTCTTTTATGCCCCGTACACAGGGTGCGATGGGAGCAGTGTGCTGAGCAACCTGGTTAAGAACAGATCGCTCAGCACACAGATCTGCACCAGTGATGTGTCCTGAGCGATATGTCACAGCCAGTGTTTTCACCCCATGTGTATGGCCCATTATACTCACTTTTGGTCATTCAAAACAGGCTTTAGCCAATATTATCAACCTCAATCAGTAAGGATGGTATATGCTTAGCTGCCTGCAGAAGCTTATCCTATGCGACCCAAAGCAATGCCAATGCAGGAGAAGGCGCACACCACCTCCCGCCTACATTTGCAATCTCAAAGACTGCAATGCTATTTGCAATTGAAGATGAACATTGCAACCTGTCGATCACAATGTTTTTCTGCGATGGCCAACCTGAGTAAATCTGACCTTACTATGGCCACCTGCCACATGGGGCTTTGCAAGGCCTAGAAAAAATGCATTTTCTATGCAGTTCTTGGCCTCGCCATGCCTGGAAATGGCCTCTCCATGCCTTCTGTTTTCTAGAACACCGGCTCCACCTGCCCCTGTTCCTCCCTGCAAAGCCTCTGCCTATCAATCAAGCAGTGTTTATTGCATTTTTGAGATGCAATTGCAGGACCTGTTCTGCACACCCTGGCATAACTAGAAATTTTGTGTCCCCCTGCCAAACAAGTTTCTGTCACCCCACCACCCCATATATCAATTATTTTTTTTTTACCTACATGCACGTTGCCGGGGGTTTCCATGCTCGTTGCCATGGGTTGCAGGCACTGTACACACTGAGCTCCCCTGAAAGAGAGAGGGGGAAATATGGTCAGAGAGAGGGGGAAATGTGCTGGACAAAGAGATGGGGGATAGATGAAGGGCAAGGAGAGGGGAACAGATGGTGGGCAGGGAGAGGGGGATAGATGCTAGGAAGGGGGAGGGTGGTACATATGTTGGGAGAGAAAGTGGTGCAGATGTTGGGAAAGGGGGCAAAGGGTGGGGAGGAGACAGATGCTGGGGAGGTGGGGACAGGTGCTGGACAGAGAGGGATGGGGATAGATAACAGGAAGTGAAAGGGGGTCAAATGCTGGGCAGGGAGAGGAGGATATATGCTAGGAAGAGAAAGGGGGGGGGAGATGAATGGCAGAGAAAGGGGAGAAAGATGATGGGCAAAGAAAGGGAAGAGAAATAATGGGCAGAGAAAGGGGGGAAGATGCTGGACATGGAAAGGAGAGAAATGCTGGGCAGAGAAAGGGGGGACAGATGGTGGGCAGGGAGTGTGGGGACAGATGGTGGGCATGGAGAGGAGGGACAGATACTGGGCAGAGAGGGCGGTCAGATACTTGGCAGGTAGTGTGGGACAGATGGTGGGCATGGAGAGGGGGACAAATACTAGGCAGGTCAAGGGGGGGCAGATGCTGTGCAGGTAGAGGGGGGGGGGCAGATGCTGTGCAGGGAGAGGGGAGGCAGATGCTGGGCAGGGAGGGTTTGCTACAAAGAGAGAGAGAAGCTTCAGGGAGAGTCAATAGCTACAGTGGAGGCAGGAGGCATACTCTCAGGCAGGTCCATGCTGTGAGATCCTCCGTGTTCCAGGGATCAGATGAGCTTCATCAATCACTTCTATTCAGCATGTGCCTGCCTACCACCTCCAATCACAGCTAGGCACTTGCTCATGCTATCCTCCTGGCCCTATGCTGAGATGATGAGGGGGGAGGCGCTTGGCACCACAGAGAGAGATGAAGGGGACTTCCCCTGCTGCTGTTGCCTCTCATCTGTACCGACAGAAGCTCTCTCTCCTCTGCTGCCTGCCTCGCTGATCCACACTGACAGCAAGCGCAGCAGCGGCCGGAGAGCAGTCACAGCCCCCCTGCCTCCCACAGGTCAATGCACCAGTACCTCCCCCCCGCCACCACTAGGGCTGCAGAGCCCTAGCTACGTAACTATCCTCACATGCACAGAATGAGTCCTGTAACTTTGTTTCTTGGGTATCAGGAAACTGCGGATTGGATCACTTATGCAATCCAATCTGATTTAGCCCAAATGTCAATAGCTTCCATATATATAGACATAAATCTAAATCATGTTTGTTCTATTATTGAAATGGTTGATAACTTTGACCCACTTACTGAACCTGACTACAGTAAACATCTTTGAAGCTAAGAGAGAGTGTCACTTACAATTCATTTCAAAACAGCACACAATGCACACTTTAAGCAGCAGTATGCCCTCCGATAACAATTGTTAATATGACTCAGAATATTCTAAACTGGTAACAAACACACTGTATTCTAGCAACACACAGCCATGCTTTTATTTCCATCTCAATAAATGTATATTCCAGCCGAAACAATGAATATTGTTAATTTAAGCAAAAAATATCCTTTGTCTTTTTGAGGCTGTTTTGTAAAAAATGCTGGCATATGATACAGATCAGCATATCAATCAGTTTAGTTTTTACTAAACCAGAATATAATCTGTTACAAAGAGAATAATTATTACTGCTGTAGATGTGGTTGGGGTGATTTACTGTCCAAGTGCAAATGTTCAGTAATCCACCGAAATCAACCAAACATTTGTCTTCATTAATTTAGACTACAGTCGCCAGAAACAAAGCTAATGACTGGTTAGTTGTTGTGGGTTATTGCACTTATTTGGAAAATCATGCCCCATTGGCATCAATTTAATACAATTAAATCTATCAAAACATTCCAAGCGCACATTAGCTTACTTTTATTAGTTGTATATTATTGTTTAAAAGACTTCTGCACCCAACTTGTTCTCAGTCTATAATAACAATAATTATGTGCATTTTCTGTAAGCCCAAAATACTGTAAAATATGGGATTGTATGCAAGACGTGCACCAAGGACCTTCTTCAGTTCCTTTCGCTCCTCTGCGCGTTCGTGGAGGGGAACAGTGGTGAGCAACTGCACATGCACATATACATTTATGCGCATGGGGTGGTGTCGACGGGCTGCGCCCATGGCAATGCCCAGCGTTTCATGGGTGTTTCCATGCTACATGTGGGGGGCGGGCAGCTGACCTCAGCGGATGTCAGCTGCCCATCCGCTTCCCTAGAAGGCGCCCGCAGATCTAAGACACCACAGAGGTGTCTTAGGTCAGTGAACGCTTGCAAAATCATTCAATGGTCGGTGACCATGGAACGCTGTTGTCACTGCACGCAAGTCTGCAAATTGATGTATATGAAAACAACTTGAACATATCACATTATATACACCGTCATAAATAGGCTCTATATAATAATATACAAAAAGATTTTTTTAGGATATATCCAGAGCGCTATCTGTATGTGATTCTCCTTCCTCCGGTCTCGCAGATCGTGTTTATATGAAACAAGAAGAAAATAATAAATGTGTATAATTGTTAATTTTCCTTAAAAAAGGATAGGGTAAAACCTAAATAGGACATACAGACATACAGATGTATGTGTCCACATACATCTTGGCTTTTTTTCTCAATTTGTCACAACATGTAAAACACGGCTTAGCTGTTTTTCCAAATGTAGCAACCACATTCACAAAAAGTGTGTGCGTTAAAATCTCGTAATGGTATCTTTATAACAGTGTTGGTAGCCTTCACCAGAATACACCACGTGTTCGAGGAGTTTTTATAAACGTACATTTTCACTCACTCAAAACAGAAGATGAACATATATAGCTGTTTCTTTTGAGTAAGCGTACCAATAACTCACAATTCACAGGGAAATTTTCAAACGCATCTGGGTTTCTTTTACTTGTTTTTGACAACCACTGATCAGGAGTTTACTTAAGAAAACTTTTTATTGCCAAATTTTCTTTTTTTATATTTTCTAAAATGGATCAAACTTCAAATGCACTGGAGTGACAGATCAAAGGTAGATGGATGATGTCCTATAACTCTCTATACAACATAGAAGACCTTTCGGATAAGTCCAAGATGTTGGTGAGTAAATCACAAAGTACCTTGAATCAATGCCCAACAGTGAGAAAAGAAGTGGTCCAGAAAGTGCAGGTCCAGATAGCACCAACGCGTTTTGATTTCAAATATTTTTCAAGGCTTTTTTTAGGCTCTATATAATGATGGGATTTACAAACTGGTAAACATGCAGTCTCGCATTTTGGCCCAATTCAGACCTGCATGCAGGGCTGGAAATTTGCAGTCCTGCAGATTATCGGATGACCGCGCATGCAATGGCTGTTTGCAGGCTGATTGACCCCCTACAAGTGTTTAGGGGTGGTAACCCAGCGTTTTCTGCGAGTGCCCTAGAAATGCAGGCATTCCCTGGATGGTGGGAGGGAGGGCCACTGACATCAGGGACAACCTTTTTCTTACCCCCACCCCTCACACACACAGATACACACACACATATATTTACTAAGATGGGAGTTCTATTGAAGATGTTGCCCATAGCAACCAATCAGTATCTACTGCTATGCTTTGAATATCCTCCTATGTCATGTAAAGCAGTTAAATCCATCCAAAGTTCTTCTTTGGGTGTCTAAAATCCTCATTTGTGCCTCTGGGCACTTACAGGGCTGCCGACAAGGGGGTGCTGGGGGTACAGCTGTCCTGGGCCCCGGCCTCTGGAAGGGCCCGGGCAGCTTATTTTACCCACCGCAACACTCCCCCTGCCCGCCCACATCTGACAACTCTGCATCAGTGTCTGTCAAAGGACTAGCTCCTCACTTGGTTACCGTCACCACCACTCACGTCAGTGCCATGGTAAACGCCACCTGTCAATCATCCTTCCCAGCCCCGCCCCCCTCCTCGGAGCACACTGTGCAGAGATCAAGAGGCTCCTACCCACGCCTGCGGTAAGCTACAAGTTGAGGGGGCATGCCGTCAGTTCCGGTCAGTGCAATCAGAAAGAAGCGATGACCGGGACTTACCAAACCGCCGACCCCCTCCCCGTCCGAAATCTCCCTCTGACCGGAGCAGCCATGTTCTCCGACTTCTTCTCCCTGCTCAGCGCCGACCTTAACCATGAGCAGTTCACAAAGTCACTATGCTCCATAGGTGAGCGGTGCCCCCTGGGCAGTGTGTGTGGGGGGAAGAGGGTCTGTTTGCACAGATAGGCCACCTGTGGCGCTAGTTGTTATGTCTTGCAGAACTACAAGTCACAGCATGGCTGTGCATTTTCCGACTTATAGTGCACTATAGCTGGAGAGCTCCCGGTTGTGGGGTCCTCTATGCTGAGTAGTTCTCTTTACTATAACACATTTCATGACTTCAGCTTGGACATCATTGTAATTGTATTAGGGGGTTAGCTCCATTGAATATACATTGGTATACTGGGGTAACTTTACATTGGTAGAATGTCCAGTTCTGATGTTAGAGTAGGAATAGGGTGTGTGTGTGTGTGTGGGGGGGGGGGGGGGGGGGGGCATGGGGCCCAGACTGGAAATCAGTCCCGGGCCCCAAAACTCCTAGTGGCAGCCCTGGGCACAAACATTTTTCTTGCACCTCGCACCTCTGAGGGTACCCACTAGGGTGTAACTGTAGATGCAGCTGAAATGCTTATGTTTCTAAAGTGTCCGTAATTCTTATAATTGTACATGCTGGACAAGATCCATTCACAAGATTTTCACAGAAAACACCAGCGGCACGCCCCCAAATACCTGCATGGTGTCAATCAGCCTGCAGCCTTCAGGCGGATGGCTAGCACATGCAAATTACGTGCCGCGCGCATGTGTGGTATTTTCATTATCTCTCAGACTGCAAATTCGCAGCCTGGGCATGCAGCTCTGAATCGGCCTCATTATTTCCCTGATGCAGAAAATCATTTATTCCTGTACACACCCTGCCCCCTAATCTCCTGGGGCTGCTGGGACCAAGAATAACGTTAAGGACTCTGGTGACAATCTTCCTGCAGGGGCCATTGCTAGCTACATTTCATATGGCTAAATGCCATTAAGCAATAGTAATTAAAAAGATACATAGCATGGGAGAAGGTACATCCCCGATTAAAAATGTGTTTCACGTTGTATTTTTTTATTATTATTATTATTATTATTATTATTATTATTATTACTATTATCGTTTTTTTATATGATGCCACAAGGGTTCTGCAGCACCTGAAAATGCATAGATGATCAAAAGAAAAATGAATATAGCGATTTATAGTACAAATGCAAATTAGGATGAGCACATGGTAAATAAAAGACAGTTGCAACAGCGGACACTGATGCAAGTTTAAAAGCAACAGATACAGGCCCTTATTCAGATCTGATTGCAGTACATATTTGTTTGAAAAATGGGCAAAACCATGCACACTGCGGGTTGGGCAGATGTAACATCCACATAGAGAGTTAAATTTGGGTGGGGTGTGTTGAAACTGAAATCTAAATTGCAGTGATTGAGAAATCTAATAATGCATCCAGTATTTACCCTGCACAGAAACAAAATAACTCACACAAATCTAACTCTCTGCACGTTACCTCTGCCCCACCTGCAGTGCACATGGTTTTGCCCATTTTCCAAACAAATTTGTACTGCGATCAGATCTGAATAAAGGCCAAAACAATCTAAAGCCCCGTACACACGGGGAAGATATATTGCTCAGCAATATATTGCTAGCAATATATTGCTGAGCAACAAGGGCGTAACTACCATAGGTGCAAGGGGTGCAACTGCTATGGGGCCCAGAGCTGAAGGGGGCCCATCTTTACTCTCTAAGTAATATGTTTTACATACATTTATCACCATCAGTTGCTAAATAGGGGGCCCTTACAAACGTTTGCTATGGGGCCTACGAATATCTAGTTACGCCCCTGCTGAGCAATATATTGCTCAGTTTCTCCTTTTCATCAGTGACCAGAGATGTCAAACAGGAAATAGAGAAGAATGTCTTCTATGTGGTGCACCTCAAAAGTACAATTGTAAACATAAAATGTAACCTTTATTGGATTTTATTAAAAGACAAAGAGGCAAAATATTGACAAACAGTGAAACATATAACACAGACAGTGTTTTAAAAGAGGATAAGGAATTTATCCTCATTCAGTGTGGCCCAATTCCCTTGGAATCCCCTCTCGCGGTTATGTGTGATTCCTTGAAAAAGTAATGTAGACTGGCAGTCGACAATGTGACGTATATAATGCTAATGCTTCACTTTAATGGCTGTTAGTAAGTTGATGTGTGTACATATGGCTAGTATAGCCTGCTGCCTGAGGCTCTAGAAGGAGCTGAATAGCTATATAGTGCCCTTATTACAGTATGGTGTATTCCCCACAGGGTAAGCGACTGTGCAGATCTGCCACTATCTGCGTCGCTGCCTCTGCCTGAGGAAGGGATGGCTGGAATGGCTGATAACTAATAGGTTACTCAAGGGTTAAATAAACCCGTAGTATGGTGGAATGTATATTTTTACCAGCGCATCCCCAGTCAATTTAACTGAGGGCTTGATGCCTGTGCAGTAGGTGGCAACTAGTGAGAACTGCCACTTCTCCTCTAGTGCCACACTGCTGTTACAAGGCAAGATTAATCAGTAGCGGCTTAGTTGTATAGGGCTAGTCGGGCTCCGGCATGTAAAATTCAGTGCCGTCTATCCCCCGTCTGCCTTAGAGTATCACACGCTATTTGAACTTGCGGTTTAGGCTAAACAGTCAGTCGGGCGGCGGTGAGTCTCATACAACGCCGTCCGTCTTACCGTCTGCTCTGCAAGTGCACGCGCTGTCAGTGACAGCCAAGTCGGGCAGAGTTAGGCGGGCGGTGGCGTGTCTGATACAGCGCCGTCCGTCCCCCGTCTGCTAAGGAGTATTATCCGCTACAGTGTAGACGTCACACACCGTGCGGCTTTGGAGCGTGAGAGCGAGCCCAGTGGAGACTGGCGTTCGCTCAGTTCAACTTCAGCACTAGTACACAATCAAAATACAATAATCAATGGGGAAGGGAAGAGGGAGTCACACACTGATTCTACAGTATCCTATCACTATGACCAATCACTTCCTAATAACCCAGTGGTACACACACACATACCAAGATGCATATACCCCAACGGACGCTTTCTAAAGAACAACTACTCTCACCTCTTTCTTTATTATAAGTACACCCCAATTGATCTACCTGGTACCCAGGATGGGATGAATAATGGTATGATCACACACAGAACAAACTTATATGAGATCTCCCACAATAGAGCCTGTGGATGACATCAATTCAAAATGATGCCATTATCAGATACACATATATCGGAAGACATCTGAAGAGATCTCCCACAATAGAGCCTGTGAATGACATCAATTCAAAATTATGCCATTATCAGATACCTATATATCTGAAGATAACGTACAAACATCAAGCATGTCTCTTATTATCAAAACTCCATTGTTTACTATATATCTTTTATTACATTACTCTTCTGTCATTTTTGTATCCATTTAGCGCAGCTTCCTGAAATAAATATCGAATGTATAGCACACGTCTTGCTATCTTGGTGTATACAACTTATTTTCCTCTGTTAATTTATTTATTTATTTTCTGTGTGACAACTAATCCATGTAAGAATTTAATAATCGCACACTTAATCGGCTGCTGAGTAGATAGAAAAATATGGTGTGAAAAAAACACCCCTGTCAGGGGATGAATATATAAGGTCCCACTCAGCGGAGTATAGAAGTGAGATAATGCGAGTATGATGGTATCAAATACCCATATAGCTAGGGAAACTTCACCGATAATGAACATGTCTTTATTATTGAAACTGTTCTGATCGTTCTCAACACAGTTGCAGGACACAAACATCAGCTCAGCAAGGCATAGATTCTTGTTTTGATGTACATTTTCTCTTCTTGAGCAATACATTTGTGACAATAGACCCATGCTTGAATTCCATGTTTGCCCAATCTCTTGCCAAATCATAGTGTGTATGCTACCTGGGGAATAAATCCAACCAGTATAGAGTGTGAGTCACCACACCCACACCTTCAGGGTGAGTGATCTATGAATGGACATGTGAACACACCCACCTGCAACACCTTGTCTGAATAAACAATCAGATAGCAGGTATATAATAGCTTCCGGAGGCTTACCAGGTTGGTACTGATGAAGCTCTGTTTGCGAAGTGTACACTGACCGAATGTCAGTGTGTGCCTCCCTCTTCCCTTCCCCAATGATTATTGTATTTTGATTGTGTACTAGTGCTGAAGTTGAACTGAGCGAACGCCAGTCTCCACTGGGCTCGCTCTCACGCTCCAAAGCCGCACGGTGTGTGACGTCTACACTGTAGCGGATAATACTCCTTAGCAGACGGGGGACGGCGCTGTATCAGACACGCCTGCCTAACTCTGCCCGACTTGGCTGTCACTGACAGCGTGTGCACATGCAGAGCAGACGGTAAGACGGACGGCGTTGTATGAGACTCGCCGCCGCCCGACTGACTCTGTTTAGCCTAAACCGCAAGTTCAAATAGCGTGTGATACTCTAAGGCAGACGGGGGATAGACGGCACTGAATTTTACATGCCGCAGCCCGCCTAGCCCTATACAACTAAGCCACTACTGATTAATCTTGCCTTGTAACAGCAGTGTGGCACTAGAGGAGAAGTGGCAGTTCTCACTAGTTGCCACCTACTGTACAGGCATCAAGCTCTCAGTTAAATTGACTGGGGATGCGCTGGTAAAACTATACATTCCACCACACTACGGGTTTATTTAACCCTTGAGTAACCTATTAGTTATCAGCCACGTCATTCCAGCCATCCCTTCCTCAGGCAGAGGCAGCGACGCAGATAGTGGCAGATCTGCACAGTCGCTTACCCTGTGGGGAATACACCATACTGTAATAAGGGCACTATATAGCTATTCAGCTCCTTCTAGAGCCTCAGGCAGCAGGCTATACTAGCCATATGTACACACATCAACTTACTAAAAAAAAAAAAGATATCTCCAGTTCCCCAGGGCCGATTTTCACAATTCTGGTATCCCTGGAAAAAGGGGATCATCAGCTATCAGCAAAGGGCCCTTATACACCAGGGGCCCCTGGGTAAGTGCCCATTAAGCCCATACAAATAAACGGCCCTGGATCACGGGTGAAATGTAGTAGGATAAGAGACAATCAGAAAGTGAGAGATTTGGTAAGAAATCTCCAGGTTTTTTTTAAAGTGGCATTCATTTACACTGCAAAGCCAGTTTGATTTTGAAGTTTAAATGATTGACACTTTAAAAAAAAACTGAAGATTTTTTACCAAATCGCTCACTTTCGGATTCTCTCATTCTATTGCATTTCACCCCAAGTCTCAACTCATCAAGTTCAGCGTGCATGCACAGTAAGTTCATCATAATTGTCAGATGTTATTTCACATGAAACTTCAACAAAGGTGCTCGCAGCCGGGGCCTGGACATGTGCATTAGTGACAATGCGCATGCGCAGACCCCAAATATCGGAGATGGGGCCCAATTCGGACCTGTACTAACAGGTCTGAAATGGCCCCTCAGTCTCCTCATTGAGCCTAATTCAGCCCTGATCGCAAACTTTAATTTCAAAATGGACAAAACCATGTGCACTGCAGGCGGGGCAAATATAAAGTGTGCAGAGAGAGTTAGATTTAGGTGGGATGTGTTCAAACCAAAATCTAAATTGCAGTGTAAGAATAAAGCAGCCAGTATTTTCCCTGCAGAGAAACAAAATAATCAAACTCTCTTCTTCATGTTATAGTTGCCCCAACTGCAGTGCACATGTTACAGTCGCCCCACCTGCAGTGCACATGTTACATTTGCCCCACCTGCAGTGCACATGTTACAGTCACCCCACCTGCAGTGCACATGTTACATTTGCCCCACCTGCAGTGCACATGTTACAGTTGCCCCACCTGCAGTGCACATGTTACATTTGCCCCACCTGTAGTGCACATTTTACAGTTGCCGCACCTGCAGTGCACATGTTACAGTTGCCCCACCTGCAGTGCACATGTTACAGTTGCCCCACCTGCAGTGCACATGTTACAGTTGCCGAACCTGCAGTGCACATGTTACAGTTGCCCCACCTGCAGTGCACATGTTACAGTCGCCCCACCTGCAGTGCACATGTTAAAGTCGCCCCACCTGCAGTGAACATGTTACAGTTGCCCCACCTGCAGTGCACATGTTACAGTTGCCCCACCTGCAGTGAACATGTTACAGTTGCCCCACCTGCAGTGCACATGTTACAGTTTCCCCACCTACAGTGCACATGTTACACACCTACAGTGCACATGTTACAGTTGCCCCACCTGCAGTGCACATGTTACAGTTGCCCCACCTGCAGTCCACATGTTTCAGTTGCCCCACCTGCAGTGCACATGTTACAGTTTCCCCACCCAGTAGCGCACGCAGGGGGGGGGGGTTCTGAGTACCCAGAACACCCCCCCCAGGAGTCTAAGGACGCTAGTCTGAAAGCTGAGGGTCCCCTCTTTCCATGGGTACAAAAATTTTAAAAATCGGTCCTTGGGAACCAGAGATATCGGACTTCAAAGCAGTGATCCCCATCCAAGCCTATTAATTGCTCTTCCCAGTCAGATATTTCAGGTTCTGTCTGACTTGGAGTTTTTCTGAGGGTATATTCCAAAAGCTGGGACTCTCCCCCTTTGAGGGACACTAGTAGCTTGTCTCTACTATTCCTAGAACCAGAGATATCAGCCTTCCAGCAGCTGGTTACTGCTTCAGCTTCACACAACTGAATGTAGTTTTATATACTCACTTTGCCGTTGCTCTGCCTCCTGAACTCTGATCCCCTAGTCCCCAGTACCATTTGGTAGGTGGGATTCTCTAGTTTTTAATTCCATTAAGAAATCTATTTCTGGGAACTGGAAATATCTGCAGTCAAGCAAGCTGTCCTCCCACCAGAAAATTATGAATAATAAGCCCACTCCACTATACACCCCTCCTCTGCATATTAAACTTCCTCTACCACCCTGGAAGTTATGTATCAGGGCCCCTTCATTCAGCCCAATGCCTCCTTCTCCCACCCCATCTCCCACCATCTGTGCAGTAAAGGGGTACATAGTGGAAATTACTGATCCAGGCCCTACATGCTGAGCGGTTGATATAATACCCCCTACCACCTGCGGGACATCAAAGCTTTACCCCCCCTTACCCCTGGAGGATCAGTAGGGGCCCCAATACATTGTTATGCCCAGGGGCCTACACTGCTGTTGATGCCACTGTATATAGTGCACATGTTACAGCTACCCCACCTGCAGTGCACATGTTACAGCTGCCCCACCTGCAGTGCACATGTTACAGCTACCCCACCTGCAGTGCACGTTTTGCCTATTTTCAGAACAATTTTGCCATGTGATCAGTTCTGAATTAGGCACATTGTCCATTCTTCTCTGTCTTCTCATTATCCACTCCTCTCCCTCCTAAGCAATATATAAATAAAGTGCAGATAGAGCTGGTGGCTTATTCATCCCTATGAATTTCATTGTTTTAACAGAAATAGATGCTAAACAAATGTACAGTAACAGCACATCTAATATTAGTGTTAATGTCTTTACATTGCATTACAGTCTATAGGTGAGCTTAAAGGTGAGTTTCATGAAGATGGTGTGAGCTTTGAAAGGTTAGAATAGAATTTAAAAACTTTCTTCTATCTTTTATGCCCCGTACACAGGGTGCGATGGTAGCAGTGTGCTGAGCAACCTGGTTAAGAACAGATCGCTCAGCACACAGATCTGCACCAGCGATGTGTCCTGAGCGATATGTCGCAGCCAGTGTTTTCACCCCATGTGTATGGCCCATTATACTCACTTTTGGTCATTCAAAACAGGCTTTAGCCAATATTATCAACCTCAATCAGTAAGAATTGTATATGCTTAGCTGCCCGCAGAAGCTTATCATATGCGACCCAAAGCAATGCCAATGCAGGAGAAGGCGAACACCACCTCCCGCCTACATTTGCAATCTCAAAGACTGCAATGCTATTTGCAATTGAAGATGAACATTGCAACCGTCGATCACAATGTTTTTCTGCGATGGCCAACCTGAGTAAATCTGACCTTACTATGGCCACCTGCCACATGGGGCTTTGCAAGGCCAAGGAAACTGCATTTTCTATGCAGTTCTTGGCCTCGCCATGCCTGGAAATGGCCTCTCCATGCCTTCTGTTTTCTAGAACACCGGCTCCACCTGCCCCCCTGTTCCTCCCTGAAAAGCCTCTGCCTATCAATCAAGCAGTGTTTATTGCATTTTTGAGATGCAATTGCAGGACCTGCTCTGCACACGTGGCATAACTAGAAATTTTGTGTCCCCCTGCCAAACAAGTTTCTGTCACCCCACCACCCCCTATATTCATTATTATTTTGTACCTACATGCACGTTGCCGAGGGTTTCCATGCTCGTTGCCATGGGTTGCAGGCACTGTACACACTGAGCTCCCCTGAAAGAGAGAGGGGGAAATATGGTCAGAGAGAGGGGGAAATGTGCTGGACAAAGAGAAGGGGGATAGATGAAGGGCAAGGAGAGGGGAACAGATGGTGGGCAGGGAGAGGGGGATAGATGCTAGGCAGGGGGAGGGTGGTACATATGTTGCGAGAGAGAGTGGTGCAGATGTGGGGAAAGGGGGCAAAGGGTGGGGAGGAGACAGATGCTGGGGAGGTGGGGACAGGTGCTGGACAGAGAGGGATGGGGATAGATAACAGGAAGTGAAAGGGGGTCAAATGCTGGGCAGGGAGAGGAGGAGAAATGCTAGGAAGAGAAAGGGGGGGGGAGATGAATGGCAGAGAAAGGGGAGAAAGATGATGGGCAAAGAAAGGGAAGAGAAATAATGGGCAGAGAAAGGGAGACAGATGCTGGGCAAGGAAAGGAGAGAAATGCTGGGCAGAGAAAGGGGGGGCAGATGGTGGGCAGGGAGTGTGGGGACAGATGGTGGGCATGGAGAGGAGGGACAGATACTGGGCAGAGAGGGCGGTCAGATACTTGGCAGGTAGTGTGGGACAGATGTTGGGCATGGAGAGGGGGACAAATACTTGGTGAGGGGCAGATACCAGGCAGGTCATGGGGGCAGGTCAAGGGGGGGGGGGCAGATGCTTTGCAGGTAGAGGGGGGGGGGGGCAGATGCTGTGCAGGGAGAGGGGAGGCAGATGCTGGGCAGGGAGGGTTTGGTACAAAGAGAGAGAGAAGCTTCAGGGAGAGTCAATAGCTACAGTGGAGGCAGGAGGCATACTCTCAGGCAGGTCCATGCTGTGAGATCCTCCATGTTACAGGGATCAGATAAGCTTCATCAATCACTTCTATTCAGCATGTGCCTGCCTACCACCTCCAATCACAGCTAGGCACTTGCTCATGCTATCCTCCTGGCCCTGTGCTGAGAAGATGAGGGGGAGGCGCTTGGCACCACAAAGCGAGAGGAAGGGGACTTCCCCTGCTGCTGTTGCCTCTCAGTAGTACCGACAGAAGCTCTCTCTCCTCTGCTGCCTGCCTCGCTGATCCACACTGACAGCAAGTGCAGCAGCGGCCGGAGAGCAGTCACAGCCCCCCTGCCTCCCACAGGTCAATGCACCAGTACCTCCCCCCCCCCCGCCACCACTAGGGCTGCAGAGCCCTAGCTACGCAACTATCCTCACATGCACAGAATGAGTCCTGTAACTTTGTTTCTTGGGTATCAGGAAACTGCGGATTGGATCACTTATGCAATCCAATCTGATTTAGCCCAAATGTCAATAGCTTCCATATATATAGACATAAATCTAAATCATGTTTGTTCTATTATTGAAATGGTTGATAACTTTGACCCACTTACTGAACCTGACTACAGTAAACATGTTTGAAGCTAAGAGAGAGTGTCACTTACAATTCACTTCAAAACAGCACACAATGCACACTTTAAGCAGCAGTATGCCCTCCGATAACAATTGTTAATATGACTCAGAATATTCTAAACTGGTAACAAACACACTGTATTCTAGCAACACACAGCCATGCTTTTATTTCCATCTCAATAAATGTATATTCCAGCCGAAACAATGAATATTGTTAATTTAAGCAAAAAATATCCTTTGTCTTTTTGAGGCTGTTTTGTAAAAAATGCTGGCATACAGATCAGCATATCAATCAGTTTAGTTTTTACTAAACCAGAATATAATCTGTTACAAAGAGAATAATTATTACTGCTGTAGATGTGGTTGGGGTGATTTACTGTCCAAGTGCAAATGTTCAGTAATCCACCGAAATCAACCAAACATTTGTCTTCATTAATTTAGACTACAGTCGCCAGAAACAAAGCTAATGACTGGTTAGTTGTTGTGGGTTATTGCACTTATTTGGAAAATCATGCCCCATTGGCATCAATTTAATACAATTAAATCTATCAAAACATTCCAAGCGCACATTAGCTTACTTTTATTAGTTGTATATTATTGTTTAAAAGACTTCTGCACCCAACTTGTCCTCAGTCTATAATAACAATAATTATGTGCATTTTCTGTAAGCCAAAAATACTGTAAAATATGGGATTGTATGCAAGACGTGCACCAAGGACCTTCTTCAGGTCCTTTCGCTCCCCTGCGCGTTCGTGGAGGGGAACAGTGGTGAGCAACTGCACATGCACATATGCATTTATGCGCATGGGGTGGTGTCGACGGGCTGCGCCCATGGCAATGCCCAGCGTTTCATGGGTGTTTCCATGCTACATGTGGGGGGCGGGCAGCTGACGTCAGCGGATGTCAGCTGCCCATCCGCTTCCCTACAGGGCGCCCGCAGATCTAAGACACCACAGAGGTGTCTTAGGTCAGTGAACACTTGCAAAATCATTCAATGGTCGGTGACCATGGAACGCTGTTGTCACTGCACGCAAGGCTGCAAATTGATGTATATGCAAAACATCCATTCGCATGCGTGCGGGGGAACTCGACATGTGAGGGGGACGGGCGGCCATGCGGGTGGCATTTCAATGACTCGCAAACCAGAATAAGGCCCCAAGTTTGTGCACTGAGACACACCATCCAAATCCTAGATGTAAACTGCAAAATTGCAGTATCATCATCATCACTGAAAACAACTTGAACATATCACATTATATAGTCCGTCAAAAATAGGCTCTATATAATAATATACAAAAAGTTTTTTTTATTATATATCCAGAGCGCTATCTGTATGTGATTCTCCTTCTTCCGGTCTCGCAGATGGTGTTTATATGAAACAAGAAGAAAATAATAAATGTGTATGATTGTTAATTTTCCTTAAAAAAGGATAGGGTAAAAACTAAATAGGACATACAGATGTGTCCACATACATCTTGGCTTTTTTTCTCAATTTGTCACAACATGTAAAACACGGCTTAGCTGTTTTTCCAAATGTAGCAACCACATTCACAAAAAGTGTGTGCGTTAAAATCTCGTAATGGTATCTTTATAACAGTGTTGGTAGCCTTCACCAGAATACACCACGTGTTCGAGGAGTTTTTTTAAACGTACATTTTCACTCACTCAAAACAGAAGATGAACATAAATAGCGGTTTCTTTTGAGTAAGCGTACCAATAACTCACAATTCACAGGGAAATTTTCAAACACATCTGGGTTTCTTTTACTTGTTTTTGACAACCACTGATCAGGAGTTTACTTAAGAAAACTTTTTATTGCCAAATTTTCTTTTTTTATATTTTCTAAAATGGATCAAACTTCAAATGCACTGGAGTGACAGATCAAAGGTAGATGGATGATGTCATATAACTCTCTATACAACATAGAAGACCTTCTGGATAAGTCCAAGATGTTGGTGAGTAAATCACAAAGTACCTTAATTCAATGTCCAACAGTGAGAAAAGAAGTGGTCCAGAAAGTGCAGGTCCAGATAGCACCAACGCGTTTTGATTTCAAGTATTTTTCAAGGCTTTTTTTTAGTCTCTACATAATGATGGGATTTACAAACTGGTAAACATGCAGTCTCGCATTTTGGCTCAATTCAGACCTGCATGAAGGGCTGGAAATTTGCAGTCCTGCAGATTATCGGATGACCGCGCATGCAATGGCTGTTTGCAGGCTGATTGACCCCCTACAAGTGTTTGGGGGTGGTATCCCAGCATTTTCTGCGAGTGCCCTAGAAATGCAGGCATTCCCTGGATGGTGGGTGGGAGGGAGGGCCACTGACATCAGGGACAACCTTTTTCTTACCCCCACCCCTCACACACACAGATACACACACACATTTATTTACTTAGATGGGAGTTCTATTGAAGATGTTGCCCATAGCAACCAATCAGTGTCTACTGCTATGCTTTGAATATCCTCCTATGTCATGTAAAGCAGTTAAATCCATCCAAAGTTCTTCTTTGGGTGTCTAAAATCCTCATTTGTGCCTCTGGGCACTTACAGGGCCGCCGACAAGGGGGTGCTGGGGGTACAGCTGTCCTGGGCCCCAGCCTCTGGAAGGGCCTGGGCAGCTTATTTTACCCACCGCAACACTCCCCCTGCCCGCCCACATCTGACAACTCTGCATCAGTGTCTGTCAAAGGACTAGCTCCTCCCTTGGTTACCGTCACCACCACTCAGTGCCATGGTAAATGCCACCTGCCAATCATCCTTCCCAGCCCCACTCCCCTCCTCGGAGCACACTGTGCAGATAACAAGAGGCTCCTACCCACGCCTGCGGTAAGCTACAAGTTGAGGGGGTGTCAATTCCGGTCAGTGCAATCAGAAAGAAGCAATGACCGGGACTTACCAAACCGCGGACCCCCTCCCCGCCCGAAATCTCCCTCTGGCCGGAGCAGCCATGTTCTCCGACTTCTTCTCCCTGCTCAGCGCCGACCTTAACCATGAGCAGTTCACAAAGTAACTATACTCCATAGGTGAGCGGTGCCCCCGGGGCAGTGTGTGTGTGGGGAAGAGGGTCTGTTTGCACAGATAGGCCACCTGTGGCGCTAGTTGTTATGTCTTGCAGAACTACAAGTCACAGCATGGCTGTGCATTTTCGGACTTATAGTGCACTATAGCTGGAGAGCTCCCGGTTGTGTGGTCCTCTATGCTGAGTAGTTCTCTTTACTATAACACATTTCACAATATTAGCACAAGGTGCACTTAGGGGGTTAGCTTCATTGAATATACATTGGTATACTGGGGTAACTTTACATTGGTAGAATGTCCAGTTCTGATGTTAGAGTAGGAATAGGGTGTGTGTGTGTGTGTGGGGGGGGGGGGGGGGCATGGGGCCCAGACTGGAAATCAATCCCGAGCCCCAAGACTCCTAGTGGCAGCCCTGGGCACTTATCTACAGTCTTTTCAAACATTTTTCTCGCACCTCGCACTTCTGAGGGTACCCACTAGGGTGTAACTGTAGATGCCGCTGCACATGCAAATTACGTGCCGCGCGCATGTGTGGTATTTTGATTATCTCTCAGACTGCAAATTCGCAGCCCGGGCATGCAGCTCTGAATCGGCCTCATTATTTCCCTGATGCAGAAAATCATTTAGTCCTGTACACACTTGCCCCCTAATCTCCTGGGGCTGCTGGGACCAAGAATAACGTTAAGGACTCTGGTGACAATCTTCCTGCAGGGGCCATTGCTAGCTACATTTCACATGGCTAAATGCCATTAAGCAATAGTAATTAAAAAGATACATAGCATGGGAGAAGGTACATCCCCGATTAAAAATGTGTTTCACGTTGTATTTTTTTATTATTATTATTATTATTACTATTATTGTTTATTTATATGATGCCACAAGGGTTCTGCAGCACCTGAAAATGCATAGATGATCAAAAGAAAAATGAATATAGCGATTTACAGTACAAATGCAAATTAGGACGAGCACATGGTAAATAAAAGACAGTTGCAGCAGCGGACACTGATGCAAGTTTAAAAGCAACAGATACAGGCCCTTATTCAGATCTGATTGCAGTACATATTTGTTGAAAAATGGGCAAAACCATGCACACTGCGGGTTGGGCAGATGTAACATCCACAGAGAGAGTTAAATTTGGGTGGGGTGTGTTGAAACTGAAATCTAAATTGCAGTGATTGAGAAATCTAATAATGGATCCAGTATTTACCCTGCACAGAAACAAAATAACTCACACAAATCTAACTCTCTGCACGTTACCTTTGCCCCACTTGCAGTGCACATGGTTTTGCCCATTTTCCAAACAAATTTGTACTGCGATCAGATCTGAATAAAGGCCAAAACAATCTAAAGCCCAGTACACACGGGGGAGATATATTGCTCAGTTTCTCCTTTTCAGCAGTGACCAGAGATGTCAAACAGGAAACAGAGAAGAATGTCTTCTATGTGGTGCACCTCAAAAGTACAATTGTACATAAAATGTAACCTTTATTGGATTTTATTAAAAGACAAAGAGGCAAAATATTGACAAACAGTGAAACATATAACACAGACAGTGTTTTAAAAGAGGATAAGGAATTTATACTCATTCAGTGTGGCCCAATTCCCTTGGAATCCCCTCTCGCGGTTATGTGTGATTCATTGAAAAGGTAATGTAGACAGGCAGTCGACAATGCGACGTATATAATGCTAATGCTTCACTTTAATGCCTGTTAGTAAGTTGATGTGTGTACATATGGCTAGTATAGCCTGCTGCCTGAGGCTCTAGAAGGAGCTGAATAGCTATATAGTGCCCTTATTACAGTATGGTGTATTCACCACAGGGTAAGCGACTGTGCAGATCTGCCACTATCTGCGTCGCTGCCTCTGCCTGAGGAAGGGATGGCTGGAATGGCGTGGCTGATAACTAATAGGTTACTCAAGGGTTAAATAAACCCGTAGTGTGGTGGAATGTATATTTTTACCAGCGCATCCCCATTCAATTTAACTGAGGGCTTGATGCCTGTACAGTAGGTGGTAACTAGTGAGAACTGCTGTTACAAGGCAAGATTAATCAGTAGCGGCTTAGTTGTATAGGGCTAGGTGGGCTGCGGCATGTAAAATTCAGTGCCGTCTATCCCCCGTCTGCCTTAGAGTATCACACGCTATTTGAACTTGCGGTTTAGGCTAAACAGAGTCAGTCGGGCGGCGGCGAGTCTCATACAACGTCGTCCGTCTTACCGTCTGCTCTGCAAGTGCCCGCGCTGTCAGTGACAGCCAAGTCGGGCAGAGTTAGGCGGGCGGCGGCGTGTCTGATACAGCGCCGTCCGTCCCCCGTCTGCTAAGGAGTATTTTCCGCTACAGTGTAGATGTCACACACCGTGCGGCTTTGGAGCGTGAGAGCGAGCCCAGTGGAGACTAGCGTTCGCTCAGTTCAACTTCAGCACTAGTACACAATCAAAATACAATAATCATTGGGGAAGGGAAGAGGGAGTCACACACTGATTCTACAGTATCCTATCACTATGACCAATCACTTCCTAATAACCCAGTGGTACACACACACATACCCAGATGCATATACCCCAACGGAGGCTTTCTAAAGAACAACTACTCTCACCTCTTTCTTTATTATAAGGACACCCCAATTGATCTACCTGGTACCCAGGATGGGATGAATAATGGTATGATCACACACAGTACAAACTTATATGAGATCTCCCACAATAGAGCCTGTGGATGACATCAATTCAAAATGATGCCATTATCAGATACACATATATCGGAAGACATCTGAAGAGATCTCCCACAAAAGAGCCTGTGAATGACATCAATTCAAAATGATGCCATTATCAGATACCTATATATCTGAAGATAATGTACAAACATCAAGCATGTCTCTTATTATGAAAACTCCATTGTTTACTATATACCTTTTATTACATTACTCTTCTGTCATTTTTGTATCCATTTAGCGCAGCTTCCTGAAATAAATATCGGATGTATAGCACACGTCTTACTATCTTGGTGTATACAACTTATTTTCCTCCGTTAATTTATTTATTTATTTTCTGTGTGACAACTAATCCATGTAAGAATTTAATAATCGCACACTTAATCGGCTGCTGAGTAGATAGAAAAATATGGTGTGAAAAAAACACCCCTGTCAGGGGATGAATATATAAGGTCCCACTCAGCGGAGTATAGAAGTGAGATAATGCGAGTATGATGGTATCAAATACCCATATAGTTAGGGATACTTCACCGATAATGAAAATGTCTTTATTATTGAAACTGATCATTCTCAACACAGTTGCAGGACACAAACATCAGCTCAGCAAGGCATAGATTCTTGTTTTGATGTACATTTTCTCTTCTTGAGCAATAAATTTGTGGCAATAGACCCATGCTTGAATTCCATGTTTGCCCAATCTCTTGCCAAATCATAGTGTGTATGCTACCTGGGAAATAAATCCAACCAGTATAGAGTGTGAGTCACCACACCCACACCTTCAGGGTGAGTGATCTATGAATGGACATGTGAACACACCCACCTGCAACACCTTGTCTGAATAAACAATCAGATAGCAGGTATATAATAGCTTCCGGAGGCTTACCAGGTTGGTACTGATGAAGCTCTGTTTGCGAAGTGTACACTGACCGAATGTCAGTGTGTGCCTCCCTCTTCCCTTCCCCAATGATTATTGTATTTTGATTGTGTACTAGTGCTGAAGTTGAACTGAGCGAACGCCAGTCTCCACTGGGCTCGCTCTCACGCTCCAAAGCCGCACGGTGTGTGAAGTCTACACTGTAGCGGATAATACTCCTTAGCAGACGGGGGACGGCGCTGTATCAGACACGCCTGCCTAACTCTGCCCGACTTGGCTGTCACTGACAGCGTGTGCACATGCAGAGCAGACGGTAAGACGGACGGCGTTGTATGAGACTCGCCGCCGCCCGACTGACTCTGTTTAGCCTAAACCGCAAGTTCAAATAGCGTGTGATACTCTAAGGCAGACGGGGGATAGACGGCACTGAATTTTACATGCCGCAGCCCGCCTAGCCCTATACAACTAAGCCACTACTGATTAATCTTGCCTTGTAACAGCAGTGTGGCACTAGAGGAGAAGTGGCAGTTCTCACTAGTTGCCACCTACTGTACAGGCATCAAGCTCTCAGTTAAATTGACTGGGGATGCGCTGGTAAAACTATACATTCCACCACACTACGGGTTTATTTAACCCTTGAGTAACCTATTAGTTATCAGCCACGTCATTCCAGCCATCCCTTCCTCAGGCAGAGGCAGCGACGCAGATAGTGGCAGATCTGCACAGTCGCTTACCCTGTGGGGAATACACCATACTGTAATAAGGGCACTATATAGCTATTCAGCTCCTTCTAGAGCCTCAGGCAGCAGGCTATACTAGCCATATGTACACACATCAACTTACTAACAGGCATTAAAGTGAAGCATTAGCATTATATACGTTGCATTGTCGACTGCCTGTCTACATTACCTTTTCAAGGAATCACACATAACCGCGAGAGGGGATTCCAAGGGAATTTGGCCACACTGAATGAGTATAAATTCCTTATCCTCTTTTAAAACACTGTCTGTGTTATATGTTTCACTGTTTGTCAATATTTCGCCTCTTTGTCTTTTAATAAAATCCATTAAAGGTTACATTTTATGTTTACAATTGTACTTTTGAGGTGCACCACATAGAAGACATTCTTCTCTTTTTCCTGTTTGAATTCTCCGCCATGTCCAGTGGTAGCACACCCTCTTGAAATTATTATTGCAAATATCCACCTTACCATATTGAGGGTAATATTAACATAAATACTACATTTTCCTGTGCGATTGACTGCTCCCTGTCCCTTTCCCTGGTCTTGAGTGACCAGAGATGGTCACTGATGAAAGGGAACCTCTGCTGGCGGTGCCGCAGAGGTAATCAGCTGGTCGCAGGAGCAAGTTCCTGCGACCAGCGATTAGAACGGGGCTGGAATATACATGTTTTCCCATGTTTTTGTTTGTTTCCTCTGATTGCCAATAAAGATGTGTAAAAACACACACACACACACAAATATGAACAGTCAAAGTGTGTGGAAAACATCAATGCAAAAAAAAAAACATGTTCTAAAAAGCATACATATTTTTTAATAATTATTATTTTATATTTATATCAATGTATACTTGAAAGAAACTACCAAATAAGCAGGGAAGTATAAATACACCACTTAATTGCATTGCACGTAGTTATTGCACAGATGGAGTATAATAAAACAAAGTAATTGCCTTGGTAGAAGTCAAATAAAAATATGCCCATTTCCTTGTACTCGTTAAGACTACAAAATGCATTATTGCTAGACTCAGAGTTTACACTAGAGTTAGCATACTCTTTTAGATTTCCGATTTTATTTGTAGATGACTTCCCAGCGATAAATATGTGTTTATGAGATCGTTTTCTCCCATAATCCCTGTAATTTGCTCTCCTGCAGAGAAATAAAAAATAGGATTGTCGAGTGTGATAGCCTTTTTTTCCATTTTACCATCATCTTTTGACTTAAAACTGTTCTGCATTGTGAAATAAGACAAGAGGATTATAAAACACAATAGTATACTTGCTAGCTATTATCAAGTGAGAAAGAACATTAATAGCTGCCATTTTAACGTTGAATAGACTCTGTGAACAAATTATATCTTCAAATAGGTTGAAGAGGCAGTCCACAAATTCCACTTATACCTGTAGAATCGTCTGAAAATGCATACTGTATATAAAGAAAATTTCCAAAGATCTTCTCACCAAATAGGTATTTCTTTAAAGTCTGTTAATTGCTCCTTATTAATAAAATGTAGCAAAAGTTGAGCATTCAGATGATAGTTATTATATGTTCTATTCTATTTGAAAGCTGCAGCATTTTTAGCTAAAATTCTTTTTTTTTTTTATTACATAACATATAATTTATACTAGAGGATTTCAGAACAATTTCCATATATCCTTTTTTTTAAGCCCGGACATACTGTACACTCAGGGCTATTTTTGTGCAGGCTCCAGCAGGAACTGAGGCCCTTATTCTAGTTCACTCTTTCAGACAAAATATTTCTTAGATGGACAAAACCATGTGCACTGCAGGTGAGGCAGGTGTTACTTGTGCAGAGATAATTAGATTTGGGTGGGGTTTTACACCTGCCTCACCTGCAGTGCACATGGTTTTGTCCATCTAAGAAATATTTTGTCTGAAAGAGTGAACTAGAATAAGGGCCTCAGTTCCTGCTGGAGCCTGCACAAAAATAGCCCTGTGTACACTTCTAAAATGGAGTGGTAGAGCTGAAAGCCTAACCTGAATACTGTATATCCCCATTTTTTTTTCAATTTTTAACTTGAATATTTCTACATGACAAAGTTTAAGGAGAACATCAGTAATAAACAGGGAAGCAGAGAAGTGTTGGGGGTGGTGGTGGTGGGGATATTGGGGGAAATTTACTAAAGGAAATTTGTAAAAAAATAGGTGTATTTGTATCCAGAAATACACTTATTTTTGACATTTACTATCCCGAAAATATGGCAATTCGTATTCGTATTGATGTGCTATCAATACGAATACGAATTGCCGTATTTTCGGGATAGTAAATGTCAAAAATAGGTGTATTTCTGGATACAAATACACCTATTTTTTACAAATTTCTTTTAGTAAATTTCCCCCCTAATTACTGTTGAAAGAGCCGAGTGAGGACCTGGGCCAACTGCTGTGGGGTACAGCACATAGTATTGTGAGGGGGTGTGACCAAGCCTTGGCCAATTTTGCCACGCCCCCATGTTCCCGGGCCCCATTAATTTCTAAATGGCCCTGGTTACAAACATTAAATTCTACTCTGTTGGAGTGTCTAAGGAGCCCTGTCAAGCTCCTTAGACACCAGACCTGGTTCAGGGAAAAATAAGAAAATTTGCATGTATCACTGGGTGCGAGTGATATATTTAGACACATGCCCCACTGATGCACACACACAAAAAAATTGGTACTGTATATTCTATTTAAGAAATGTGTTATATGCTCTCTCTATAATATTTGTTATTTTGTTTGTTCTTACTAGACCAGCCTCCCTGATTCTGACAGTAAAGTAAAAAAAAAAAAAAAAACGATAAAAATATCATGCGCAACAATTTTAGAATAAATGATAACCACAGCTGCGGTTAATTGTGCTGCTCCCAAAAAGAATAACTGGAATTCTTGTGGAAAAAAGGAACAAAAATAATTGAGAGAGTGCACTGTGTTGATCACAAAATTTTAATAAAAATTAATGATTCATTTACTTTATTTACCTTATTGTTCTTACCCACTTGTCTGGTAGATGGTAAGTCCAGTGTGGTTGTGGAGAGCTGCTGATAAATGGAGGCGGACAGAGTGAAATTTAAGATATATTGTTGGTGTTTGATAAATGATGGATTAGACGAGGTGGTTGGCTGTAATTTCCTCGCCAAGATGATATTGCTGCTGGAGAATTAACTCCTGTGGCTCCATCTGATGATAACAAGGGCTGGCAGATTGCAATGGATATTGACCTCAGCAAAAGGGAAAGGAGGAGGCGGCGCAGCCAAGGTGGCAGCTGTCAATCACTTCATCCAGCGTGTCATTGGTGGTTGTGATAAAATCAGCCTGATTGAAGCTGTAGCTGACATCACACTCTGTGAAGTGATAAAGTGTCTGTTTTTTATCACCGGTCAATCAACTCATAACTCTGATGTTACAGGCTTGGTTTGAAAAATGACAGGTAGGAGATGATTGGCCGGTGATAAAAAACAGACACTTTATCACTTCACCGAGCTTAATAAATCTACCCCTTAGAGCCTGTTAGGAGAGTGTGTGTGACATCAGCTACAGCCTCAATATAGCATAATTATGGCATAATTATGGACTATGTGCATTAGATACCCAAGGACACAACATACATTTATGAGTTAATTGCAGGACATACTTAATTGGTTTTAAATGTAAATGTATTGTATGTAAATTGTAATTTTTTAATACCAAAGTTATTAATTTAAGTAAATGGATCATTAAATTATTTTTTATTAAAATTCTGTGATCAACACAGTGCGCTTTCTCAGTTTCTTTTTTCTCCCTGATTCTGGGTGCTCGATGCCACAATTTGATATGTAGTCAGGGACCTGAATTGCTCTGTCCATGCGCATTAAAACAATGTGTTTTTTATCAAAAAAACATGGTGGGGAACTGCTGGGAGGAGATGCGGGTGTGGAACTGCTGGGAGGAGATGCTGGTGGGGAACTGCTGGTAGGAGATGCTGGTGGGGAACTGCTGGGATGTCCTGATCGGCGTTGCCCAGTGTCCTGGGTCTCTGATATGGAGGCAGGTGTCCTCCGGCTGATGCGTGGTGTGACGTCATCAGGTCATGTCACAATTGTTGTGGGGGCTTCCTGTGGAGACTACTGGCTGTCCTGCTGCCTACTTCACTGCCTGCTTCAGCATCCCAGGCAGGTAGTGGGCAGCAGGCGCTGCTAGGACTTGGAGTTGGGCTCTGGCCACTCACCAGGGGGCTGCTGTGCGGTGGCTGCAAACGAACCCCGGCCCATCAATATGAGGGGGAATGGCGGCTACCGACCGGAGGTTAGGGCCCGGGGGCAGCCAGCAGTTTTGTAGTGAAGAGGCAGGGGGGTTCTGCGGGGATGCAGCAGACCGGGCGGGGCCCTACCCCTCTGTCAGAGCAGCCGGGCCTGGGACAGTTGTCCCCATAGCACTCCCCTAATGGCAGCCATGTGTGCACCAAGGAATTTTTTAATACATTTAAACAAAAGGACTCTTGTGCATATACCTTCTTTTGGTTTGGGTAAATTAGCCCCGGAGTCGTGCTTTATATCTCTCCCTTAGACCAGAGGAGAGCCTATTCACTAACTGTAGGTTTTCGCCTACACCTTGACAAAGGGGCGCAGCCCCGAAAAGTTGGTTGGTTTTATCCACTGTTTGAATACAAGCATTTTTTCAAGACCCAGGAGTGCCAGTCTCTTTTCTTCTACCTACATCCATACAAAGACGGGCACCGGGGCGGTTAACCAATCAGAGCGAGTGCCGGGCCGCACAGCTATATATATATATATATATATATATATACACGCACACACACATGCTGCTTTAAGGAGTTTGTTTCCCACCTGCATCATCATTCATTGGGCAGTATTCAATGAGGCCAATTCGCCATGTTTCACGGCGAATTTGTGCTATTTTCACGTTGGAAGGTGATTTTTTGTGTCAGAAAGTGAATCACCCTATTCAACGTGCACTTTTCGCCGTCTGCGAACAGTGAATGATGGACAATTCGCTGTCTGATAGTCTCCATAATTCGCTGTGGTTTTTCAATGGGTTTTTCAATGTGATTCGCCGTGGGTGTATTCAATGAGATGGCGAATTACTTTCTAAGTGATTTTGGCCGTGTGTCACCGAGCAGCAATCGCCATCTTTTCATGGTGGAATGTGAACTTTTAAAATAAAGTTTAAAGAAAAAAAAATATTGGTGTATAAAAATCAGGAATTTTATTATGTGAAGGGGTGTGCTATTTTTATTCATGTACTTTGTATTTTATTCATGTACTTTTTATTCATATATTCATTCGCCGTGAGTGTATTCAATGAGATGGCAAATTACTTTCTAAGTGATTTTCGCCGTGTGTCACCGTGTAGCAATCGCCATCTTTTCATGGTGGAATGTGAACTTTTAAAAGAAAGTTTAAAAAAAAAAATATTGGTGTATAAAAATCAGGAATTTTATTATGTGAAGGGGCATGCTAGTTTTATTCATGTACTTACAGCACATGAATATATATTTAATTAAAAAAAATATTTATTTTTACACATAACAGCCAGCAGGTGGCCGGGAGCTGAGAGCTGCTCATTACAAATTCATATATTCACTGCTCCGGATCATTACCATAGGCGTGCGCAAGGGGGGTGCCAGGGGTGCACAGGCACCTCCTAATCATAGCTGAGGGATGGGGCTTTCCAATGAGCCCAGCCCCGTGTCTCTAGCCCCCTGGGAACCGGAGATACTGCCAGGCAAAGCTGGAACGTTTTCCCTATAGAATAACATGGGACCCGCTAATTCCGACCCCCACCCAGTTCAATGGCTGCCAGTTCCCCCTTCGGCATCACTGAAGCTCGAGGTTGATTTCAGTCGAACCCAAATCGCTGGGCCTTCAATCTGATACCAGGCGGATCCATATGGATTATTTGATTCCAGGGATATTGAGGTTAAACCGTTTTTTTTTTTTTTTGTATGTGTGTGTGTGTGTATACTATGTGTGCGGGTGGGCATTTGCCCCTGGGCACTTGGGGTACAAGTGTCCCGTGCCCGCCACAGCCTCCTTCCCTTTTGAGCGGCTGACCAGATGCTGCCTGCCGCTGACAGGTAAAGTAGCTTCAGTGTGCGGCGTGCAGCATCCGGCCAGCGGCTCAAAAGGGAAGGAGGCTGCGGCTCCGGTGGACATCTTATAAGAAGAGTGCACAGCGCTACCCGGAAGTGCGGATTCACGGGAGCGCTGGTGTGCAATGCGCACCCCCAGCAATGAGCATGAAACTCCCCTTGTCAACGAGCATTTAACCACCCCCTTCCCAGGGAGCATGTGACTCCTGGCAAAGAACATTTCACATCCCCCCCCCCATGGCATAATCTGTAATGGCCATCACAGTCTGAGGCGTAACGTGTAATGGGCATCATGGTGTGAGGCGTAACATGTAATGGGAATTACACGTACAACGTGTAATGGGCATTATGGAATGTGGTATACTATGTAATGGCTGTGTGATGTGTAATATGCATGTAAGTATGTGTTAATTTTTGGCGCGCGCCTTCGACGTGCACAGTCCCTATTGTCCCTGTTTTAATAATATTTTTTTTAAGCCCTAACATAATTTGTAATGGGCATTACGGTGTGTGGCATGTGTGATGGGCATTATTGTGCATGACATTATGTCTAGTGTGTTTCATTATGTGTAATAATAGGAGATGATGAACACGCCCAGTAGATAGTGATGGACACGCCCCCTCCAATGGTGCACCCCCTAATAAAACGGGCTGCGCACGCCTATGATCATTACATATGCACGATTGGGAGCAGTGCTAACGGCTCCTACCCGGTCCCCTGCTAGCTCTCCCGGGGGGGCAGCTTGTGCTGCCTGGGTCCCGGGGTGCCCTCCTACCCCCCACATACATTCTGGGGCAGGCTGGGAGACTTCCATCTCCCTGTCTGCCGGCCTCCGCCGCAGGGGTTAAGATTCGCCGTCAGGGGCAGCGAGCCCCTTTGTCAGCGAGGGCTGGCAGAAAAGACTCCAGCCCTCCGGAACACGGCGACTGAGCAGCGAAACCTAAAAAGGATTCGCTGCACATGTCATTGAATACTGCCCATTGTGTGCGGTGTAAAAATTATAATGTACTGGACATTGCAATATAAAATTCCACAATATTATCAATTCCTGTGTTTCTTCTGTGTCTTGTACTTAAGTAAATCCTCAATCTACTGTAGTTCAATATTCAAATCTAAATGAGTAGCAACCAAGTAATTAGTGTTTATTATTTATTAATGAAGTCAATTATAGACTGTCTAGACAAATGCAGCTGCAAGTTGTTTCTTATCTTTGACAAACTACGGAAAGTACTCTCTTTCATGGTTAGAGGACATTTGGAGCTGCACCTGAACTGTTTGCACATGAAAAGTCATTCAAGTGTCCCTTGAACACTTTCCTTAATTCTGCAATCTTATTAAAATCCTGAATTACCCACATAAATAATAATAAATAATAATAACAATAGTTATTTATATAGCACGTTTCTCCTAATAGGACTCAAATTCCATAAAATAATCTATACAATTACCTCCCTTTTAAACACACTGGAGGGAATTCAATTACAGTAGGAGCCAGGAGGATTCACCAACACTGCCAAACTTTGGTGGCGGGGATTTCTCTAAAAAGTGCTTGATGCTCTGTATGCAGTGAGCACTTTTATGTGAATACGATCAGGCGGGCAAAAGGAGCAAATTCGGTTGCAGTTGCCTACATTAAAATGTTGTGGCAACAGCTAATTTGCCCCATTTGCCTCTAATTGAATTCCCCCCCAATATGTCCTGTGTCTACACTCTCAAACTAGTGACCCTAGATAAAAATTACAGCATGGCTGGATCCTTACAATGTGTTTGGATCATATAACTACTAAGATCTTTGCAATCTGCCAGGAAAAATTTGTGAAATTGTGTGCTGAGGTCATGGGTTCGACTCTCATCATGGCGCTAACTGTGCGGAGTTTGTATTTTCTCCCCACACTTGCGTGAGTTGCCTCTGGGAACTCTAGTTTCATCCCACAATTCAAAAATATACTGGTAGGCTAATTGGTTTCCAACTAAAATTACCGAAGAGTGAATGTGTGTGTGTGTGTGTACATGTGGTATGCAATATAGATTCTAAGCTCCACTGGGACAGGGACTGATATGATATGTTCAAATATATATATTTGGCCAGATCTGTCAGTCAACGCAGTGTGGCAAACGGTGGGCGGGGTTTCAGGGGTGATTGACAGGCCCATCCACCGTCAGCCACACTGCAGAAACAAGGCATCCGTCGTACATGCTCTCCACAAGCACACACCCCTCCTCGGCCAACACTCCCTATGCCTGCCCACTAACACCATCCACGCCTGCTCACCACCCACAACCCCTCCCCCAACACAATTATCCCCGGACCGCCCATAGGGCATCTACACACCTTGCGCACACAGCCTCCCCCTCATAGACCCCCCCACCGGACATTTAGCCCACACCCCCTTCTGACTCACACCTGACAACCCACCAATAATACCACAACGCACAGCCACCTTCTGCAGCTAACCCATTCACCACAACACCCCCCACTTCACCCACAGCGGTCCCAGGCTACGCTAACCCCGCACCCCCACACGCAGCACTGTGGCACCACAAACCCTTCTGACACAGCGGCGGACGGACGGACAACACCTGCACGCCCCCCCTTCTGCCGCCGCCCACACCGCATAGACCCAGGCGACGCTAACCCCGCCCCCCTCTGTGCCATCGCCAACCCTCAGCGGCAGACGGACGCACCCCCTTCTGACGCCGCGCTCACCGGCTAGCCCCAGGCTACACTAACCCCGCCCCCCGACACGCAGCGCTGAGGCATCACCAACCCTCAGCGGCGGCCGGACACACAACGCCTGCACGCCCCCCCCTTCTGCCGCAGCGCTCACCGGCTAGCCCGCCCCACGACACGCAGACCTGTGTCGGGCGACGGCCGGACACCGGCTGCGGCACTCCAGCATTAGGCCCCCTTCTGCCACTGCCTACGGCAGCTCAAATAACCACGCCCCCACGACACGCAGATCTGTGTTGGCCAGGGGGAGGACAGGAAGATAGTCCGGCAGCCACCCCCCTAGGCAAACACAACAGCCTAACGCCTCCCCCCCACCAATGGGGATGCGCCCAGTGCCCCACACGCATCCCCCAACGTCACCTCCCCTTCCCACCATTATCCCACTCAGGTCACACACCTGCACGGATCTACAGCCACGCTGCCTGCCTAACAGAAGCTGCCTGTCGCCCACCTGAGAAGCACACTCTGCATTCTAGCCAGAAACCCCTATCTGCCACCCAAGGGACCCACTGCCTAATGATGAGAGTTGTCTCCCAGCCAGACTTCACTACCTGACGCTCCATGGGACCCGCTGCCTAACTCTCCCACCTGCCTACCACCCAGACACCGCTACCTGCCGCACAAGGGACCTGCTGCCTAACGCTCCCAGAAGGATCCCACCCGGACACCGCTACCTGCCTCCCAGGGGACACGCGGCCTGACGCTCACAACAAACTCTGTCCGCTCCCAGGTAAGACACAAACGCTGCCTCCCAACCCCCCTCCCCACTAGCCGCCCAACCTAGCCAGCCCCATGGGTACACAACGCACACACACCCCAACCAACCCCCCAAACGCTACCTGCCGCCCAGGGTACCCACTGACTCACGCTCCAAACTAACGTTGTCCACTCCCAGGTCAGACTCAAACGCTGGCTCCCAGACGCTGACTAACGCTCTCAGCTAGGCCTCCCAGGGAACCCGCTGCCTCAACACACCGCGCAACCCCCCTCCCCACCACCTGCCACACACAGCCAGCCCCACGTCTACACAACGCAAGCACAACCCCCCCACCCCCACCCCCTCAACACACACCCTGCCTCCCAGACACACACCGCTGCCTGCCACTCTCAGCAAGCCCTCCTAGAGGACACGCTGCCTCACCCTCCCACCAAAAGCTGTACGCTCCTAGCTCAGACACACACGCTGCCTCCCAGCCACCCACCGCTGCCTGCCACTCTCAGCAAACCTTTCAAGGGTACCCGCTGCCTCACACTCCCAGCTCAAGCGGTCCGCTCCTAGCTGAGAAACACACACACACCAAAAATTCACATTACAGCAAGGGATCCCGGGGCACACGCTCACACCTAACACACATTTACCTACACCCCCCCACAACCACCTTTAATATTTTTTTTTTCTAACTTGCAGCCGCCAAACACCACCCACCAGACCCGCTGCCGAACGCGCCCAGAAGGATCCCACCCGGACACCGCTACCTGCCTCACAGGGGACCCACTGCCTGACACTCCCAGCTAACTCCCAGCCAAACAACGCTACCTGCCGCCCAGGGGACACGCTGCCTGACGCTCACACCGAACTCTGTCCGCTACCAGGTAAGACCCAAACGCTGACTCCCAACCCCCCTCCCCACTAGCCGCCCAACCTAGCCAGCCACATGTCTACACAACGCACACACACCCCACACAACCCCCCCAACGCTACCTGCCGCCCAGAAGACCCACTGACTCACGCTCCAAACTAACGTTGTCCACTCCCAGGTCAGACTCAAACGCTGGCTCCCAGACGCTGACTAACGCTCTCAGCTAGGCCTCCCAGGGAACCCGCTGCCTCAACACACCGCGCAACCCCCCTCCCCACCACCTGCCACACACAGCCAGCCCCACGTCTACACAACGCAAGCACAACCCCCCCACCCCCACCCCCTCAACACACACCCTGCCTCCCAGACACACACCGCTGCCTGCCACTCTCAGCAAGCCCTCCTAGAGGACACGCTGCCTCACCCTCCCACCAAAAGCTGTACGCTCCTAGCTCAGACACACACGCTGCCTCCCAGCCACCCACCGCTGCCTGCCACTCTCAGCAAACCTTTCAAGGGTACCCGCTGCCTCACACTCCCAGCTCAAGCGGTCCGCTCCTAGCTGAGAAACACACACACACCAAAAATTCACATTACAGCAAGGGATCCCGGGGCACACGCTCACACCTAACACACATTTACCTACACCCCCCCACAACCACCTTTAATATTTTTTTTTCTAACTTGCAGCCGCCAAACACCACCCACCAGACCCGCTGCCGAACGCGCCCAGAAGGATCCCACCCGGACACCGCTACCTGCCTCACAGGGGACCCACTGCCTGACACTCCCAGCTAACTCCCAGCCAAACAACGCTACCTGCCGCCCAGGGGACACGCTGCCTGACGCTCACACCGAACTCTGTCCGCTACCAGGTAAGACCCAAACGCTGACTCCCAACCCCCCTCCCCACTAGCCGCCCAACCTAGCCAGCCACATGTCTACACAACGCACACACACCACACACAACCCCCCCAACGCTACCTGCCGCCCAGAAGACCCACTGACTCATGCTCCAAACTAACGTTGTACACTCCCAGGTCACACTCAATCGCTGGCTCACAGACGGTGACTAACGCTCTCAGCTAGGCCTCCCAGGGAACCCCCTGCCTCAACACACCACACAAACCCCCTCACCAACACCTGCCACACACAGCCAGCCCCCCGTCTACACAACGCAAGCACAACCCCCCCACAGACACCCACCGCTGCCTGACACTCTCAGCAAGCCCTCCCAGGGAACACGCTACCTCACCCTCCCAGCAAAAGCTGTCCGCTCCTAGCTGAGACATACACGCCACCTCCCAGCCACACAACGCTGCCTGCCACTCTTAGCAAACCTTTCCAAGGTCCCCGCTGCCTCACACTCCCAGCTAAAGCAGTCCAATCTTAGCTGAGACACACACACACACACACAACAAAAATTCCCATTACAGCAAGGTATCCCGGGGCACACGCTCACACCTAACACAGATTTACCTACACACCCCCACAACCACCTTTAATGTTTTTTTTTCTAACCTCCAGCCGCAAAACAACACCCACCAAGATCTGATGCCAACAACCAACACCCTCCTGGAACTGATGCCACACAACTCGACTTTCAAATACCACCTGGACCACACCACATCGCTACCAAACCCATCTACAAGTCCACTGTGCACCTCGACAAAATAACCACAACACAACCCCCCCCCCCCCAAAACCACCAACACCCACAACCCCTTTCACAATTTTAATATTTTCTTTCTCTCAAACCTACAGCAAACGAACAAGACCCACCTGCATCTTATGCCAACAAACAACACCCTACAGGACCAGAGCCCACACAACTCCAAGTTCCAGGACAACCTGTGCCACAACACATCTCGACCACACCCATCTGTAAGTACTACCCACCACAACATACCAATACACCAACTCCAAACACAGCTCCGTTCCAGTTCAGCCCAGGCACCCAGCACCACAGTACACCACTTTTACTACTTTACCACACTTCATGCCCTTTCACACATCACAATCTAACACACTACACTCACCTATGTCTGCACACTCATGCACCAACATATGACTCCAATAAACACACCTACACACACACACATCCATGCCTCAAAAAATCACACCTACTCACACACACCCATCAATGCATCTCACGGCAGTAGCTGCAGCCTTTATACCCTTTGAACACTTCAATTCAGGTCTTCTAACACCATCATAAAGGCTGACAGTGGCAGCGCGGGGCATGGGCACAAGGGCAGGGAAGTCCAATGTCCACTTCACCTCAATTACACCACACCCCTCCCCCCACCAACCACCTTTACACTTTTCTGGACATTCGCTCAAACCTGCAGCAGCCAAACAACACACACCAAGATATGATGCCAACAAGCAACACCCTCCAGGACCTAATGCCACACAACTCAACTTTACCAGCCCAACATTGCCACACCACATCTCAAACACACCCATCTGGAAGCCCACTGTACACCTCTGCCAAATAACCCCATCCACACCCCCCACCCCCACAACCCCCTTCCCACGTTTATTTCCATTCTCTCAAACCTGCAGCAGCCAAACAACAACCACCACCATCTGATGTTAAACAACACCCACCAGAATCTGATTCCAAAAAGCAACACTCGCCGGGCCCTGATGCCGTACAACTCAACTTTCCCAGACTCCCAGTGACACACAACATCTTTTCTTCACCCATCTGTAAGTACTAGCCAACACCCGATACTAATACACAATCAAAACCCAGCTCACCCCAGCCAACCAGCACCCCAGTACACCACTTCCAACACACCAATCATCACACACCTCCCATATTTGGTACGGCCATGCAGGGTTTACAAGTGTACCACACATCAGCCACTTACAAACATCACGGTCTACCACAGTACACTAACCGATATCTGGACACTCATGCACCAATGTATGCCTCCAATAATCACACCTACACACACACATATGCTTGCTAGACTTACACTTACATACACCACTCCATGCCTCCAAAACTCACGCCTACACACACACACACACACATTAATGAATCTCACGCCAGTAGCTGCAGCATTTACTACTTTCGAACACTTCGATTCGTGTCTTCTAATATTTGATTTTGCTTTAAGGTCCCCTCCACAAAATCAACAACCTGCTGCCTAAAACCACCACCCTCTACCACCTACGCCACCCTATCCGACCTCCTGCCGCCTACTGCACATTTCACCTGACGCCGCCCACAGAACACAACTCTACCACACCCATCTGTAAGTACTACCTAACACCACATACCACTACACCACTACATCATCTACAAACACACCTACCTTTCATTTTAGCACAGTTCCTGCTGCGTGCCAACCAGCAAACCATACTCACAACACACTCATCCATTTGTATATTCTAATAATTATTTTTCATTTTAGGTTTCTTCAACTACGTCACCAACCTGCTGCAAAGAAAACAAACCCTGTACGACCTGCTGCCGCCTCCTGCCAAATTCACCTGACGCCTACCGTAATACACAACTGTACCGCAACCATCTGTAAGTACTAACTAACAACCCATACCACTACACGAACAACTAATCTACTAACACAACTAACTTCCATTTCATGGCACGAGTTGCTTCCTGGCACACAACACACCATACTCACAACACACCCATCCATACCTCCAATACTCAAACCAAAACACACACACACACCTCCATGCCTCTAATACTCACAAATACACACACACAAACATCCAAGTACACACAACCACACACCCATCCCCGCATCCAATACTCACAACTACACACACACATATACCCATCCATGCCTACAATACTACCAAGTACACACACACACACCCACCCAGCCATGCCGCCAATACTCACAACTACTTTCCCATTCAAGGTCCCGTCAAATCACACAGTGTAACACAGCACACTTTACTACATTTACCCACTAATACACCAACGTCATTGTGAAATACACACTCACATCTATGCCTTCACACACACACATCAATGCCTACAATACTCTCAAGTCCACACACATACACCCATCCATGCCTACCATAATCACAACCACCCCTTACAACTGCACTAACAACATCTCTTCTAACCAAACTATACTCACATTAACATTTCACAACTCCTATACTTTAACACACTTCCAGTTATGAGTTTCAATATTAACATTTGCTTACATAACCCTTACAAACTCACACTTTCCAAGGTCTGCCCACTGACACACCACCTACATCATCAACCACACACTCACATCTGTGCCTGCAATACTAACAAGTACAAACACACCCATCCATAACTACAATACTCAACTATACACACGTATACACACACAAATACACAACCATCCATGACTCCAATACTCACACCTACACACCCATCCATGACTCTAATTTTCTAAACTACCCCATACCACTAGACTACAAACGGATCTTCTTATACAACATTCCTCCCTTACACATTGCAGATCACACTATATTTTCACACCTCTTTCAACACCACTAACGCACCAACACGATTTAAAACCACACACACACATCTATGCCAACAATACTCTCAACAACAAACACACACACACAACATGCAAACACCACACACACACCCAGCCAGGCCGAACACACTCACAACTACACACACCCCTGCATGTCTACAACACTTGATCATACACATACACACCCCCTTCCATGCATCCTAATACAAATACTACACACACACACACCCATCCAGACATGCCTCAACAATTACAAAATACACACTCACACACACACAAACACACCCATCCATACCTCCAATACTCACTAATCAATTTAAACACTTCTATATACAGTATGTCTTACCATTTGACATTTGCTTCAAGGTGCCTTCAAAAAACATAATTACACAGTAATCTTTAGTTACTTTAAACACTAACACAACAACATGCTTTTTACACACACACACACACACACACATCCATCCCTACATTACTCACAATGACACACACCCATCCATGCCTACAAAACTAACAAATACACACACACACATCTATGCTTCCAATACTCACAACTACACACACACACAAACCCATCCGTTCCTCCAATACTACCAACCACACACAAACAACCATGCCTACAATACTCACAACTACACTCACACACACACACACACATCCATCCATCCCTCTAATACTCACAACCACACACACCCATCCATGCCTCCTATACTCACAACTACACACTCACCCATACCTGCCGCAAATACTCAAAAATAATACACACACACACAAACACCCATCCAATACTCACAACTACACACACTTACACATCCATCCATGCCTACAATACTCTCTACTACACACTCACACACACACATCCATGCCTACAATACTCTCTACTACACACACATCCATCCAATCATCACAACTACACACAAACACATCCCTCCAATACTCACAACTACACACACACCCATCCATGACTACAATACTCACAACTACACACACACTTCCATGCCTACAATACTCACATCTACACACACTCACACACATCCATGCCTACAATACTCAATACTACACTCACACACACACACACACACATCCATCACTCAAATACTCACAACCACACACACACACCCATCCATGCCTCCTATACTCAAAAATACTACACACACATCCATCCAATACTCACAACTACACACACTCACACATCCGTGCCTCCAATACTCAAAAATACTACACACACATACATCCAATACTCACAACTACACACACTCACACATCCATCCATACCTACAATACTCTCTACTACACACACACACACACACACACACACACATATCCATCCCTACAATACTCTCTACTTCACACACACACATCCCTACAATAATCACAACTACAAACAAACACACACACATCCCTCCAATACTCACAACTACACACACACACACACACACATCCATGCCTACAATACTCACATCTACACACACTCACACACACATCCATGCCTACAATACTAACTAATACTAACACACACACACATCCATACATCCCTCCAATATTCACAACTACACACACCCATCTATGCCTCCTATACTCACAACAACACACACACACATCCATGCCTCCAATAGTCACAACTACACACACACACACACACACACATCCATGCTTCAAATACTCACATCTACACCCACCCACAAACACTTCCATCCCTCCAATACTAACAACCACACACACCCATCCATGCCTACAATACTCACAACCGTACACACACACATCCATCCCTCAAATACTCACAACCACACACACACCCTTCCATCCCTCCTATACTCACAACTACACACTCAACCATCCGTGCCTAAAATACTCACAACTACACACACACACATATCCAGACCTGCAATACTCACAACTACCACGACTCACACACACACACACCCAGCCATGCCTCGATTCCTCACAACTACAGACACCCATCCATGCATCCACTACTCACACTCCCATCTATGCCTCCATTACTCACAAACACACACACACACACTCACACCCATCCAGCCCTCCAATACTCACAACTACACACATACAAACACCCGTCCAGCCCTGTAATACTCAATACTAAAAAATGCCATTCCGGGCTACAATACTCACTACTACACACACACACACACACACACACAGCCATGCCTAACACACTCACAACTACACACACCCACCAATGCATGCCTACAATACTCACAATTACACACACACACTCACACACAACCATCCATGCCTCCAATACTAGCAACTACTCACACACCCATCCATGCCTCCAATACTCACTACACACACACACACATCCATACCTCCAATACTCACAACTAAACACACATCCATCCATGCTTACAATACTCAATACTACACACACACACACACACACACACACACACACACATCTATCCAATACTCGCAAATACACACACACCCATCCATACCTCCTATACTCACAACTACACACAACCATCCATGCCTCCCATACTCACAACTACACACTCAAATGCACACTCATCCATGCCTACAATACTCACAAATACACACACACACACACACACACCCATGCCAACTACACACACCCACCTATGCATGCCTACAATCCACACAATTACACACACACATGCCAAACACACTCACATCTACACACACACACACACACACACACACACACACACATATGCATGCCTACAGTACTCACAATTTCACACACACACACACACACACACACCCCTCCATGCCTCTAATACTCACATCTACATACACCCACACACACATACATCCCTCCTATATTCACAACTACTCACACACCCATCCATGCCTCCAATACTCACAAATACACTCACATCCATGCCTCCAATACTCTCTACACACACACACACACACCCATTCATGCCTCCAATACTAACAACTACACCCACCCACCTCTACATAGCTACAATACTCACAATTACACACACATCCATCCATGTGTGCAATACTCACCACTACACACACATAAACACACAACCATCCATGCCTCCAAAAATACACAATACACACACACCCATCCATGCCACTAATACTTACAACTACACACACACCCACCCATCCATGCCCCGAATACTCACAACTACACACACCCACCTATGCATGCCTACAATACTCACACATCTATCCCTCCATAAATCACAACTACACACACACCCATCCATGCCTCCTATACTCACAAATACACACACACACCCATCCATGCCTCCAATACTCACAGCTACGCACTCACACATCCATGCCTGCTATGCTCACAAATATACCCACACACACACACCCATCCATAACTGCAATACTCACAACTACACACACATCCATTCATCCATAACTCACAAATGCACACACCCAGCCATGCCTACAATACTCACAACTACACACACACACACACACCTATACATCCATGGCTACAATACCCACAATTAATCACACTCACATCCATCCTTCCAATACTCACATCTACATCCACCCACACAAGCAACCATCCCTCCAATATTCACAACTTCCCACTCACACATCCATGCCTCCAATACTCACAACTACACACACACACACACACACACACACATCCATGCCTGTAATACTCAATACTACTACACACAAACACACACCCCTACATGGCTACAATACTCACAATTACACACACACACACACACACACACACACACACACACACATCCATGTGTCCAATACTCACCACTACACACACTAAAACACACACCCATCCATACCTCAAAAATTACACTATAAACACACACACACACACACACACACACACATCAATGGCTAAATTCGGGACACATACTTTCCACACTTCAACATATGTCTTATAATTTAAAATTTTCCTTTAATGTCACTTCAATACTCACACTATAACACACTACACTTCACTATGTTTGCACACTGTTGCAGCAACGTCATTGTAAACCACACACACATCTATAACTCCAATACTCACAACTACCCCACACACAAACACCCAGCCATCCAATAATCACAACCACACACACACCCAACCTATGCCAACAATACTCACAACTACACACTCACACACATCCATGCCCCAAAATCACACTGCTACCTACACACACACACACACACACACACATCCATGCCTTCAGTACTCACATCCACACACACACACACACACACACACACACACACACACACACACACATCCTTACATGCCTCCTATACTCACAAACATCCGCACACACACCCACACAAACACACATCCTTCACTACTATACTCACAATTACACACACACACACTCACACACACCTCAATGCCTGCAATACTCCGAAAACAAAAAAAACCTCCTTGCCTACCATACTCACAACTACACAAACACACAACCTGCCCAGCAATACTCACAACTACACACACACACACCCATCCATGCCTCCAATACTCACAAATACACACACACACACATATCCATCCCTCCAAATCTCACAACTACACACACACACACATATCCATGCCTCCAATACTCTCAAGTACACACACACACGTCCAAGCCGATATTACACACACACACACACACACACACATGCTTTCAATACTCACTACTACTCACACTCACACCCATCCATGACTAACATACTCACAAATAAACACACACACACCTATCCATGCCTCCTATACTCACAACCACACACACACACATCCATAACTCCAATATTCACCACTACACACACACACACCCATCCATGTCTCCAATACTCACACATACACACACACACATATCCATGCCTACTATTCTCACAACTACACACACATATCCATGCCTCCAATACTCACAAGTACACACACACGTCCATGCCTATATTACACACACCATGCTTTCAATACACACTACTACACACACACACACACCCATCCATGCCTACCATACTCACAACTAAACACACACTCACCCATCTATGCCTCCAATACTTACACGTACACACACACACAACCATCCATGCCTACAATTCTCACAAGTGCACTCACACACACACACTCAACCATACATGCCTCCAATACTCACACGTACACACTATCCATGCCTACCATACTCACAAGTAAACACACACTCACACATCCATGCCTCCAGTACTAACAAGTAAACACACTCACACACACCCATCCATGCATATGATACTCACATGTACACACACACACACTCACCCATACATGCCTCCAATACTCACACGTACACACAACCACACACACACCCATCCATGCCTAACAAACTCATAACTACACAGACACACACACACACTCACCCATCTATGTCTCCAATACTCACAACTACGCACACACTTAACAATACAAGGACCACCCACAAACACACATTCACATCCCTCCCACCAGCCATCACATACCTTACTGTGCTCATGTGGCTAGCTATAACGCTAGCTCCTCTCTACATGCATTTAGCATCCTACACTATGTGCACCATAAAACGTAGTAAAGCTTTGGTATTAGTGCCTGCCAGACGCCCTAATGCTACTATACACCTGCTAACATAACAAGCAGCAACTCCTTTTTCTAATAATGCTGCAACACTATCACACACCAGCTCTCAGTAACTGTGCTGGTCAAACTCCAAGCCAATACAGAAGCTATATACGGGAAACTATGAACACATCACTAACCCCTTACTTTCAAACTCCACAAATAACCATAGAAAGAGCTGTGCACTAGCACACATACACAAGTGCCCTCCCAATACTCATTTGTATTAGCCCGATAGATTGTAAGCTTGCAGCAGAGACCTCCTACCTCCAAGTCTGTCTGTTGTGACCCAGTTTCTGTTATCACTGTCTACTATTGCAAATAACACAATGACTTTTCAAGGAAAACAACATCGCTATGGACTCCAAAAAAAACCAACTATTACAACAAAAACAACAACATGCACAACGCCAAGCAAGATGGTTAGCTAAGCAAAGCCAAGAGTCGCTTAACAAAATTAAAGCTGCTAAAGCTCTTTCAATGAGAAGAAAACGCACACAACAAACTTTGAATACAACTCAAGAAGCTACAATCAGCAATGCAGAAGTGCAGCAACGCAGAGTTCAATGCCAAACAGAGGACACACGCTCCATTGACCCAAATGATCATCCTCTCTGTCAGACACCTACTGAACAAACAACACTACAACATCAACTACCTCTAATTATCAATGCACAATGTCACCAATCTTTACTTCCAACACCAAATCAACCACTTTCACTAACTAACCAGGATGTTCCATCAAATCTTCAACAACTTACATGCTATGTAAATACATCTACAATTAATACTACCACAACACTAAATACAACACGCCAAGCAAGATGGTTAGCTAAACAAAGTCAAGAGTCACGCAACAAAATTCGAACAGCAAATGCTCTTTCGATGAAACGCATACGCACACAAGAAAAATTACATCAAAGTGAAGCGCATGAAATCGTCAATACACAAGGGCACCAAGCCATACTCCCACCACAAACAGAGCAAACAACTACCATTCCACAAACCTTTCATCCAAAGTGTCAGCCACATACACTTTCCCAACAAGCTAAGCTACAACATCAACTGCCTCACATTATCAGTCTACAATGTCAACAACAGTTACTTCTAACCAACCAGCTACCAGTTTATGAAACAAACACACATTTAACAGAAACAATTCTACCAATTACATGCAATGTCAATACATCAACAACTACTAACAAATCAACTAATGCAAAACGCAAAGCACAATGGGTATCTGAGCTAAGTCAAGAGTCGCGAAACAAAATGCGAGATGCTAATGCTCTTTTCATGACAAAAAAACGAAAACAACACAAATTACAACAAAGTCAAATGCCTGAAATGTTCACTGCACAAGTGCACCAACCCATAGTCCAACCCCAAACAGAAGAAAACACCTACATTCAACAAACTGTGCATCAACAATTTCAGCCACATACACTTACTCAACAACCATCACTACAACAGCAACTGACGGACATTATTACTGTACAATGTCCACAAAATTTACTTGGAACACAACATCTCCCAGTTTCAAAAACCCAACAAGATTTAACACCAAATAATCCACAACTCGCATCACCTACAACGACAAACAAAACTAAAAGTGCCCAACGCTACCAAAGATGGTTATCTAGGCAAAGCCAAGAGTCTCTAAACAAACTACGAGCTGCTAAAGCTCTTTCCAGCAAACTAAAACGCACACAAAATAATATTCAGCACAGTCAAATTACTCACATCGTTAATGCACAAGCCAAAATACCCATAGTCCAACCCAACATGGATGGAACAACTGTACTTCAAACGGACGTGCTTGCACAATCTCAACAACACTATGTTCCTCAACTAACAATGCTACAAGAGCAACTTCCACTAATTAACAATGACCTATGTCCGCAACATTTACTTACAACTGTAAAGTTACCACCTTGCAAACCAAACCAAGATGTAACCACACATATTCATCAACTTACACCCCTTTCTAATACATCATTACCAAGTACATCAACACAGTTACATACTGACAAAGAAACCGGTCAACTTCACACACTAAATACTACAACAACCACACATTTACCAATGTTTCAGGAACAACAAGTGACACCACATACTTGCGGACCATTTAACATTATATGCCAGTTTTGTGGTTCTTTTAATTTTATAGCTGAGCGCCCATCCGATGGAAAATTTACTCACTGTTGCCAAAAGGGAAAAGTTAAATTACCTACGCCACAAGACATTCATGGACAAGAGTTACACTATCCAGATTTTTTAACCAACTTACTATCCAATCCACTTTGTCCGGATTATCTTCATTTCAAAGACAAAATTCGGTCGTACAATAGTGCTCTTTCCTTTGCATCTATGGGAGCCAACATTGTCACTTTGCCAGGTAACGGACCATATGTTTTTAAAGTTCAAGGACAAACATATCATCGTACTTCACACCTACAACCAATTAATAATGAAACTCCAAAGTTTGCACAACTATACGTTCTAGGCAGCACACAAGCAACCAACGTTCGTGACCTTCATACAGCCAATCAGGATTGTCGACACAATATCATGGACCAAATTGATCGCTTTTTTAGACAACACAATCGACTTGCACAAAGTTATCACCTAATGCGTCAAGTTGAAACTCAACAAATGACAATTGCCGCTGAAAAAGGAGAAACCATTCCAGTAATAAGCATGGCGCTAAGACGTGATCGACAATCGGATTCAAGACGATACAACACACCCACCTCCAACGAAGTAGCTATGATCTTTGTCAATGAAGATGGTGAGCCACCATTCAAACGAGATATCCGCATATATCCCAAAAACCCAGACAATCCAAACCAACCTTTTATCAATTTAAATATTTTAAGCCCAAACATGGATCCAATGACATATGCACTTCTTTTCCCCTATGGAGAACCAGGATGGCAACCAAATTGGCAATGTGAGTCATACAATACAGCTAAACTTAATCCAGTAAACAAAAATGTTTCCATGTTACAGTACAAGGCCGCCTTAACAGCCATTCGTCAACAATTCAGTCCCATCATGTCTGCTGGCAAATTAACTCAACAGTGGTTAGTTGATTCATACCTTCAAGTGGAGGCAAATAGATTAAACTACATTCGTCTTAATCAAAAACGTTTACGAGCTGAACAGTATCAGGGACTTGCAGATCACCTTGCAAACATGGCAGATAATTGTGACATGCAACCTGGTGTGCCTGTCATTTTGCCATCAACCTTTGAAGGCTCACCAAGACACATGCGAGAGCGTTGCTGTGACGCTATGTCTATTTTTTCTAAGTGGGGAGCTCCAGATGTTTTTGTTACCTTCACTGCTAATCCAACTTGGACGGAAATTAAAGAGAACTTACGACCCGGCGAACAAACTTCAGATCGACCAGACTTGGTAGCACGTGTTTTTCAAATTAAGCTACATTCTCTTATCAAGGATATAACAAAGCATGCAGTGTTTGGACAGGCCAAAGCTTTTGTATATACCATCGAATTCCAAAAAAGGGGACTACCACATGCACACATACTTCTTACACTAAGACCAGAGGACAAAATTAACACAGTCTCCAAAATCAATCAGTTAGTGTCAGCAGAAATTCCATCAAAAGACAATCCTGTCTTGCGCAACATTATCACACGTTGTATGCTACATGGTCCATGCGGCACACAATATCCACGTGCACCCTGCATGAAAGATGGAAAATGTTCAAAGCTTTTTCCTAAGCCATTTATTACTGAAACCACTTTAAACATTAATGCCTATCCTCTTTACCAACGTCGACCTGGCGAACAAGTACAAGTTAGAGGTAACCTTATGTCAAACCAAAATGTGGTACCGTACAATCCATACTTATCACTCAAGTACAATGCTCACATCAATGTGGAAATATGCACATCACTCACAGCTATTAAGTACATATACAAATACATATTTAAAGGCTTTGATTGTGCTAATGTGGCCATTACACCAAATGGCGAAGCAGAACTTCACTACAATGAAATTACCAACTTTATTGACTGTCGCTATGTAAGCCCACCAGAAGCTATTTGGCGATTACGAGAATCATTCATGCATGATCGCTCTCACACAGTCATCAGACTTCCAATACATCTCCCCAACCAGCAAACAATCATATTTCAACCAGGTCAGGAAATAAAAGCACTTTCTGCTGCACAAACTACACAAACCAAACTTGAAGCATGGTTTAACCTCAATGCAAATTCAAACCATGCACAACAATGGCTGTACTCAGAAATTCCACATTACTACATTTTCACACATGGCAATTGGCAACCCAGAAAACGCGGTGGAGACAAAATTGTTGCACGCATGTTTACCGTTAGTATAAAAAATGAAGAGCGCTTTTACCTTCGCATGTTACTGCTACATGTTCCTGGGGCTATCAGTTTCCAAGCATTGAAAACTGTCAATGGTGTTGTTTGTGAATCCTTTAAAGCTGCTGCTTTAGCACATGGACTTCTGGCCTCAGATAACGAATGGCATAACTCTTTAACAGATGCAGCCACATACATTATGCCAAAACAGTTACGAGAAATGTTCGCCTACATATGTTGCTTTTGTCAGCCTGCTGAACCACTTCGGTTGTGGGAAGATCACCTTATTCAGTTCACTCTTGACTATCAGCACAATACCACACAACACATAGCCCAAAGTAAAGCACTCCACCATATTAACTCCATTTTACAACAACATGGATTGTCATGTGAACTGCTTGGCTTGCCAATTCCCACCGGAAATGCACCACAAGAACAAACATATAATGTCCTTGAAGAACAAAATTTAGCAAATCACAACATTGCAATGCTTAACAATCAACAGTTAGCTGCTTTCAACACCATAGTCATGGCAGTACATCATGAATACAGTCACAACCACTGCTTTTATGTTGATGGGCCAGGAGGTTCCGGAAAAACATTCCTATACACTACGCTCATTGCATATATACGAGGTCAAGGTAACATCATATTGCCGTTTGCTACCACAGGAATTGCAGCTACTTTACTCAAAGGTGGACGCACTGTGCACAGTGGATTTAAGCTACCTGTCCCACTACTTGATACATCCGTTTCTTGCATGAGACTAACGTCCCCAGAAGCTGAACTATTACGGAAAGCAGTTATCATTCTCATTGATGAAATAACTATGCTCCCCAAACATGGTCTTCGATGCATTGACACACTTCTACAGGAAATTATGAACAACACCAAACCATTTGGAAACAAAATTATTGTATTAGGAGGAGATTTTAGACAGACACTTCCTGTTGTGCCAAGAGGAACACAAACTGATATTATTGAATGCTGCATAAAAGCCAGTCACCTATGGCAACATTTCAGGCATCTAACTCTCACTACAAACATGCGCAGTGAAGGACAACTAGAACATAATACATGGCTTTTACAAGTTGGAATGGGAACTGTACCAGCAATACCAGAAATATCACAAACAAATATCATTGAAATCCCACAACATATGCTAACTCCAGACAATCTCATTAATACCATTTTTAACAATGTACAAACCATGTCCGTAGAAGACCTTTCTAAAAGAGTCATTCTTGCTCCAACAAATGCCCACACACTTGACATGAATCGGAACATTATTGGATTAATACCTGGAATTCCACAAATTTATTACAGCGCTGACTCCGTTGTAAGTGAAGACCCCAACGACACTTTAAACTTCCCCCTAGAATTTCTACATGAGCAAACTCCTTCGGGAATGCCTCCACATATCTTACTGTTAAAAAAGGGAGTTATTGTCATGCTACTTCGCAACCTTAACCCAAAAAAAGGATTGTGTAATGGGACACGATTAATTATTGAAAACTTAGCACCTCACTTCATAACTACTAAAATTATATCCGATTGCAACAAAGGTGACATTGTCTTTATTCCTCGCATTGATTTGGCTCCAACAGATACCACATTGCCATTTATCCTAAAACGACGCCAATTTCCAATCATTCCAGCTTATGCAATCACTATTAACAAATCCCAAGGACAAACATTCAATCACGTTGGAATTCATCTTCAAACTTCAGTCTTCTCTCATGGTCAACTTTACGTAGCTTTATCAAGATCAAGACAACCAAATCAAGTCAAAGTCCACATTACCCCAAATGAAGAACAAGGACATCTACTTTTAAACAATAGACAATTTACAAAAAATGTGGTTTTTCATGACATTTTCCAAATGTAACATGTCGTAGTAAGTGGAGACTTTACTAACCTTATTTATATATATGCACTTTCCACTCTTTTTACAATGTTTACAATAAATGCTTCACAATGTTCAACCTATTCTCACATTTATCTTATAAGACATTTCTATTTCAATACATATTTCCTACATCTACATTAGTTAACTTTTCCATCAACAACAAAAAATATTCATTCATAACACTATCACAGACAACACCACCTTTGCAATTATATGCACTTTCATTTCTAAACATTTATGCTGTCACTCAAATTCACTACAAGAACATTATTCACCAAATTACACTACATCGCACACTCACATATATTTCCACTTCAAATGGGGCGAAGCCCCTCACGACGGTGTGAAGAGCGCCCGGAGGGCGCGATGAATCACCTAGTGTTCAAATATTCTCAGTAAAGTGCTGCGGAATATGTGTGCACTATATAAGAAACAGCAATAAAGCTACTAACAGCCTTTATTTTATCAGCTACAAAGTAGCAAATAAGATAAATATAATGTATTACTCGTATCTACACATCAAAGTGTTTTTTTATATAAAAGGTTATGCTCTCAGCACTTTGACAAATATTTTTGTTTTATTTTGATTTTTTATTTCTGTTTAATTGGGAAAGCTTTGCATTCCTATTTATATACCAATATTCATATTAATGAATTACGTAAACTGTTTAAATCAATAACCTTTAAAAGGAGCACATACTGTATCATTTTGTATTTATATAATGATCCTGTTACACTGGTCACAGTGATTATATTTTCCTTTAACTATTATCTGTGTAAGAGGCACATCTGTGTGGTGTAATGTGTATAAGGGGTACTATTGTATGCTGTAATATGACTAATTGGCACTACTATGTGGTGTAATGTGAAAAAAATTGTGCTACAATCTCGCATCATTTGAATTAGTGGTACTATTGTGTGGCCACACCCTTTCATTGCAGCACTACACCCCTTTATTGCGGCAAGTGACTTTGGTACACAGTGTTCCTTTTGAGCTTTGAGAAGTAGGTCATAAATAACTTATTGAACCCGCTTCAGACCGGCTTTCATTCCCATCACTCCACAGAGACAGCACTGACTACAGTTGTGAATCATCTGGTCACTGCTAACTACTAATTCTTCTAGATCTCTCTGCTGCTTTTGACACTGTTGACCATACACTTCTCATACAAACACTATAATCCCTAGGTCATAAAGACACAGCCCTTTCTTGGTTCTCATCCTACCTATCTAACTGCTCCTTCAGTGTCCGTTTCTCTGATTCTACATCCCATTCGCTACCTCTATCAGTTGGAGTACCTCAGGGTTCAGTCTTCAGTCCTCTGCTTTTCTCAATCTGTACCTTATCTCTTGGCAAACTAATAAGCTCTTTTGGATTTCAGTATCATCTGTATATGGATGATACTCAGCTCTACCTATCCTCCCTAGACTTGTCCCCATCTGTATTGGGCCGTGTCTCTGAATGCCTTTCTGCTGTTTCATCCTGGATGTCATCTCGCCACCTCAAACTGAATATTTCTAAAACAGAATTAATTATATTTCCACCAATTAATAGTTGTTACCAACCAGATATCACTATAGCTGTTGAGAATATGACAATCACCCCTACCACTCATGCTCACTGCCTAGGTGTCATTCTTTACTCTGACTCCTTTGTTCCCCACATTCAATCTGTTTCGATATCCTGCATCGTGAGCCAAAAATTTTTTTTCAAAATTTGCCCTTACAGTACCTCACACAAGACTCTGCATAAAACTGTAATCCATGCTCTCATCATCTCACGCATTGATGATTATAGACTCTCACCACTACAGTCCATCATCAATGCAGCTGCGAGGCTAATCTTCCTAGCCAGACGTTCATCCTCTGCAAAGATACTCTGTCAGTCACTTCATTGGTTACCTGTATTCTACCATATTCAATACAAAATTCGGTACTTGTGTATTACCACGGCGCCCATCGCATCGCATACCACTAAATAGGGTATGCGATGGTATGTGATGCGATGTGATTTCCACGTGAAAAAGCCCGAATGTACAATTAAATATCGCATCGCATGCCAGCAAATGGCATGCGATGCGATTTTTAATTGTACAAGCACCCTGATGGGTGCATACAATGTTAAATGCCCCCAGAATGTTAAATGCCCCCCCATTGTCAACGCGACCCCCACTATCAATGGCAACCCGAAGCATGGCGAGCGCAGTGAGCCCGCAAGGGGTGGCGGTACGCGTCCTCCAACCTTTTCATACCCCCACTATCCACGTCGGCGTGGAGTTGATTTTAGATAGTGTGGCGAGCGCAGCGAGCCACCGAGCCCGAAGCGTGGCAAGCGCAGTGAGTCCCGCTAGGGGACGCGGAATACATGTAAAGTAATCCACAACCACTCGCCACGCTTCGGGCTCGGTGGCTCGCTGCGCTCACCACACTATCTAAAATCAACTCCATGCCAACGTGGATAGTGGGGGTATGAAAAGGTCTGACGACGCATACCGCCGCCCCTTGCGGGCTCTCTGCGCTTGCTGGTTTCGCCACGCTGCGGGTTGGCGTTGATAGTGGGGGTGGCGGTGACAATGGGGGTGCATTTAACATTGTAAGCACCCATCAGGGTGCTTATACAATTAAAAATCGCATCTGATCGCATTGCATCGCATGCCGCTTTATTGCATGCAATGCTATGTGATGCGATGAGATGCCGTATGATCAACATTGTGGGCGCCGTGATAATACACAAGTACCCAAAATTCTCTTACTCAAACACAAAGCCATAAACCAATCTAACCAACATACAGTACCATCTCTTCTCTCAAAATATGTTCCAACCCAACCTCTTCGCTCTGATTGCAGGACTTTCATCGGGCTGCACCCACTCTATGGAATGCCCTCTCATGCACAATAACTCTCCTCCAGTCTCCAAACCTAGAAGCATTCCCTGAAAACTCCCCTCTTCAGGCAAGCTTATCAGATTCCAGAACCAGCCACTTAACCTTCATATACTGCTCCTCTCTAATCACATACCCACAGTACAGTCCACACATATGCACTCTTTTTCTTTTTCACATTTTTACATCCTCCTGACCATTGGCCAAACTGCTGGGTCACCATATCATACAGCACACCAGGAACCTTTGCATTCTGGTGGAACTAATGCCTATTTGCCTATAGATTGTAAGCTTGCGAGCAGGGCCCTCATACCTTTGACTGCCTGTAAAGACCCAGTTTGTTGTATCACTGTCTCCTATTGTAAAGCGCAATGGAATATGCTGCGATATATAAGAAACTGTTAATAAATAAATAGTTTATTGTGGGGTTTCGGACACCCTAGTACCAGCCCTGGCTAATGACAGTAGAGTTAGGTCGGGGGAAATGAATTCCAACACCTCTCCAGTACCATTTTAAGCACTGGTCAATGGTCCCTACAGTTCATCAATGGCTAACCTTGACACTCCAGCTGTTGTTGAACTACACATCCCACCATGCCCTGCATCAGATTTAGCATGGCCAAATAGTAAAACTGTAGCAGGGCATGCTGGGATGTGTAGTTCAACAACAGCTGGAGTGTCAAGGTTAGCCATCACTGCTATAGTTTTATTTTGGATACTGCAAACATTTTCTTTTTTGAATAGTGAAGAGTGGGCCAATACCCTCCTAATTACAGTGTTCTTAAATAGCCCTGCAATTTTATTTTGCCTTACACATGTGTAAAAAAAAAAAACATTTCAGCATCTTTTATAACTGCACTCATTTGATATATTGGTCCCCAGAGTGAAGCAGACATGAGAAAGGATGACATACAATAGACTGAATCCATTATTGTTAATGCCCATTTGAACAGAGAATTCACCTGGAATGATGTCATTATAAGGAATACAGGACACTATAAAGGAAAACTGTATTCTTTTCATTATTTAAATGAACTACAATTACTCTTCTCTAGCCTGACTCTTAAAGGTTTGCACTCTTTTAAAGATTCATTGAAGGCTAAATGTGCTAGTACTGTAAAAGCTTTTTAAGCTACACGGAATTTAATGTTTGTGGAAAAAGACAGCTGTGAAAATAGGTTTCTCTGTAATCACTCTGCCCTCATGTTACCTTTTGAGAGTTTTGTTTTTGGTTTATTTAAAAAAAAAAAATAAACATGTTTTTAATAATTTGTCCTATATTTTTTTATATATGAATACAGTAAAATAATTCTATTTTTGTGCATTATATAACTTACCTTTATTTTCTTACAAATGCAGAAATCTGACTGCTAAGTACTACAATAACCTTTGTACTTCCAAGGTAATTGTAATACAAAGTATTTGCATCTGTTTTACAGTGTAGAGATATACTGTAATAGTCCTCTAAAAAAAAAAAAAAAAATAATAATTAATGCACTTACCTAACCCTGCCAGCAAATAAGCAGCGTTTTCGAGTTCGCTAAAGATGAAAATCTAAATGACTATCCATTTACTGTATTTTTAGAAAGATGAAAAATAGGAGTATGATTCAACCAATATTGGTTTGACCACTGAAGGTCGACGTATCTTAAGTGAACACATGGAATAGGCCAACATGGCTAAAGGTGGCCATACATCAGAAAGACATTGCACCCAATCATACAAACTCAATGAATTGTTAAATGGATTGTATGCAGATTGTGTGCACATCGTGTGTAAACAATCATACAATCACACAATCTCCCGGCCCCGGGAGATTGGAGGATTGGTCCTCTGATCTGACCTGCTGCATGTCAGATCGGTTGGGATTGGGAGCAGATTGCTGTGAGGTTAGCAGACTGACAGTAAGACTGTAATTATGATATTTTATTATTTGTAGTGATGAATGTACACTTTAGTCAGTCTGTACCCTCTTGTTCTCTGCAGATGTTTCTATTCCCCATATATGTGTGTGTATTTCCAGATCATATAGTATTAGGCTGTAGAACTCCACAGTAATTAATGTACATTTTAGGCCTCTTGTTCTCTGCAGATGTTTCTATTCCCCATATCTGTGTGTACCATAGTATTAGACTGTATATTGCCCAATATGATCAGACAGGAAATGTTCACAGGGGGTAATCAAGACATAATGTAATCAGACTGTGATTGTGTCTCTATCTCCAGTTCCTTTGTGTAACGCTGGTCAATACCAGACTTAGTGGAACCGGGCACCACAGGGGGTGATCAGCACGTAACGTAATCATCTGGGGTTTGTTCGTTGTATTTACACAATCCTCTGTGCCTTTCTGGACTCTAGTAGACTGTTTGGAGCCTGACCCAGCAGGGGAGCAGCAGCATTTAGAGGGGGGGGGGGGATAAACCTGACTCTTGAATCCACCAATCCGGACCCAGTGCAAGTCCACTGATAGTTTAGGTACCGTGGGAATTTGGAAGGTTTTAAAATGACTTGCACACAAGCCAGGGGGGGGGAGATTTCTTGGACTGTCCTAGACTAAGAGGTTGTACTCTGTCTAGGTATCGTATGGACTTATCTGCTATCACTGCTGTGTGGAGGAGTGATAGTTTTGTGCTTTGGAACTGCTGCTACAAGGACTGCCATTTTGGACTGCAACCCGATAACGTTTATATGCTACATTTGCCTCTTGTTCCTCTCTTTGTCTACCTGTGTGTGCTGTGATAAAAATAAACCATATTTTGGTTTCATCTGCTCGGTGTCTGAGTGATTGAGGAACCTCGTAACCTCACATTTGGCGGCAGCGACAGTGGGATCATTCAGACACCAACCATCGAGCACAGAAAGCACAGAGAACAGAGGATCAGACCATATGTAAGGAAACGGAAAATGCAGTAAGGTGAAGTTTAGCAAGTGAACACGTGTCATTCCTGTGAAAGGGAAAATGTTTCCAAGGAAAGAAAATCGATGCCTCAAGACCCCTGGAGCAGAGGAGCTCAGGGATGGAGGTTCTTCAGTGTATCGGCAGGCTGGGAAGCCGGATCTGTTATTTATTGTCAGAAAAATGCAGTATATCTGGGAGTACTGGGAAGAAGCTCAGCAGATGATCAGCGGGTGGAGAGTATCCAGCATACAGGACAAGTTGTGTTACCTGGGGGATGCATTCCTGCACTGTAAAGGTGAGGCCACCTCGTGGAATCTGCTGGGGGAGCCAGAGTTTGTAGAATTTACAGAGGAAGTGATTGCTACAGTCACCCAGATGCTACAAAGAGAACAATATTCTGAGGCTGAAGGACAAGTCCAGAATAAATTGATGCCCCAGATAGAACCAGAGGAGAGGTCCAGAATGGGGCTACTGCAATCTGGGCAGACAACCGAGGGGTCTGACACAGAATTATTTGTTACCACAAGAGAAAGGCCTTTGTCAGGGGGGCCCCTAGCTGCCCTTGAAGAAATGAGTATGGAGGAGCTGATAGCAGAATGTCAGCTGCGAGGTATACCCATCCGATCCTGCACTCGGGGGGAAATCCTTCAGCAGATCCTTCAAGATCAGGGGGATCCTACAAAAGCATTTACTGATTATCGGGCATGGATCCTCAATTTCGGTGCACAGCGGAGTGTGTGGAAACAATTGGAGTGTCTGGAGGAGTGCTTTATTGTGGCAGAGGAAGAGGCGATTGATCACGGGCTCCTGGACACCCCAGCATGGCGAGACCAGTGTCGCAGGGTGGCTGATGAAAGGCACCGCCTGCAACAGCTTCTCCCACAGTCTAGGGAAGAAGCTGCTCAGTGTTCTATACAGGGGGAGGTTATCCCCAAAGTGAAGGAAGTGGGGCCTGTGAGCAAGGCACCCCAGAAGGAGCTGCACTACAGTTTCCCTTTTGCTGAGGTGGAAGATGGAGAATTATTATCCTGCTGCCAGGGGATCTATGAGGACTGCGTCCAAGAAGAGAACACCGTGGTTAGAGGAGTATTCGCCAACATCCAGGCCACAAGAATACCAGTCACAGATGACGTCTTGTTTCAGGCTGCCCAGCATATTCAGCTGGGGAAGGAGGTTGTCCAGGAGAAGGAGGTGTGCGCAGAAGTGGCTGCAGGTGAGCAACTGGCTTGTAAGGGGATAGAGCTGATACGGCCTGTCCTGCAGCCACCAGCGGAATTGTTCCTGATGGAGGGTCCCTTCTCAGCCCTGGGCATTGAGACCAAATGCTGTAGTGAAATTTGCCATGCCCCTAGTTTGGGTTTGAGGGAGGAAGGATGTGACAGAGTGGCGGAAGTGCCAGGGCCAGAGTCCCTATATTAGCCTGCTGTTGGGCAGCTGTTCCTTGTGCAAGAGGGGGAGGTGGAAAGTGCTCCCTGCCCCATTATGCCAGAGGCAAAAGTATTAGTACACCCTATAGGTGTACCCAGTGTAAAAGGTTACAATGTTGCAGAGGGGGGGTACCCAGCATCTGAAGAGGAGGAATTGCTAAATCCCTTGTTAGTTCAAATGTATAACTTAGATTGTGATATTGCCCTTGCTGATTCTGCAAACCAGCCGCCTTTTACAAGATGGGTTTGGTATGATGTCACACTGTGGGACTCAGGTGATGTGCCTCTAGCCCAGATTCTCTTCTCTGAATCACACTGCTCCAGGTTGCCGGAACAACTGGTACAGTGACTAAAGATGTAGGGGAAGGAATGTGAGGTTAGCAGACTGACAGTAAGACTGTAATTATGATATTTTATTATTTGTAGTGATGAATGTACACTTTAGTCAGTCTGTACCCTCTTGTTCTCTGCAGATGTTTCTATTCCCCATATATGTGTGTGTATTTCCAGATCATATAGTATTAGGCTGTAGAACTCCACAGTAATTAATGTACATTTTAGGCCTCTTGTTCTCTGCAGATGTTTCTATTCCCCATATCTGTGTGTACCATAGTATTAGACTGTATATTGCCCAATATGATCAGACAGGAAATGTTCACAGGGGGTAATCAAGACATAATGTAATCAGACTGTGATTGTGTCTCTATCTCCAGTTCCTTTGTGTAACGCTGGTCAATACCAGACTTAGTGGAACCGGGCACCACAGGGGGTGATCAGCACACAACGTAATCATCTGGGGTTTGTTCGTTGTATTTACACAATCCTCTGTGCCTTTCTGGACTCTAGTAGACTGTTTGGAGCCTGACCCAGCAGGGGAGCAGCAGCATTTAGAGGGGGGGGGGGATAAACCTGACTCTTGAATACACCAATCCGGACCCAGTGCAAGTCCACTGATAGTTTAGGTACCGTGGGAATTTGGAAGGTTTTAAAATGACTTGCACACAAGCCAGGGGGGGGGAGATTTCTTGGACTGTCCTAGACTAAGAGGTTGTACTCTGTCTAGGTATCGTATGGACTTATCTGCTATCACTGCTGTGTGGAGGAGTGATAGTTTTGTGCTTTGGAACTGCTGCTACAAGGACTGCCATTTTGGACTGCAACCCGATAACGTTTATATGCTACATTTGCCTCTTGTTCCTCTCTTTGTCTACCTGTGTGTGCTGTGATAAAAATAAACCATATTTTGGTTTCATCTGCTCGGTGTCTGAGTGATTGAGGAACCTCGTAACCTCACATTTGGCGGCAGCGACAGTGGGATCATTCAGACACCAACCATCGAGCACAGAAAGCACAGAGAACAGAGGATCAGACCATATGTAAGGAAACGGAAAATGCAGTAAGGTGAAGTTTAGCAAGTGAACACGTGTCATTCCTGTGAAAGGGAAAATGTTTCCAAGGAAAGAAAATCGATGCCTCAAGACCCCTGGAGCAGAGGAGCTCAGGGATGGAGGTTCTTCAGTGTATCGGCAGGCTGGGAAGCCGGATCTGTTATTTATTGTCAGAAAAATGCAGTATATCTGGGAGTACTGGGAAGAAGCTCAGCAGATGATCAGCGGGTGGAGAGTATCCAGCATACAGGACAAGTTGTGTTACCTGGGGGATGCATTCCTGCACTGTAAAGGTGAGGCCACCTCGTGGAATCTGCTGGGGGAGCCAGAGTTTGTAGAATTTACAGAGGAAGTGATTGCTACAGTCACCCAGATGCTACAAAGAGAACAATATTCTGAGGCTGAAGGACAAGTCCAGAATAAATTGATGCCCCAGATAGAACCAGAGGAGAGGTCCAGAATGGGGCTACTGCAATCTGGGCAGACAACCGAGGGGTCTGACACAGAATTATTTGTTACCACAAGAGAAAGGCCTTTGTCAGGGGGGCCCCTAGCTGCCCTTGAAGAAATGAGTATGGAGGAGCTGATAGCAGAATGTCAGCTGCGAGGTATACCCATCCGATCCTGCACTCGGGGGGAAATCCTTCAGCAGATCCTTCAAGATCAGGGGGATCCTACAAAAGCATTTACTGATTATCGGGCATGGATCCTCAATTTCGGTGCACAGCGGAGTGTGTGGAAACAATTGGAGTGTCTGGAGGAGTGCTTTATTGTGGCAGAGGAAGAGGCGATTGATCACGGGCTCCTGGACACCCCAGCATGGCGAGACCAGTGTCGCAGGGTGGCTGATGAAAGGCACCGCCTGCAACAGCTTCTCCCACAGTCTAGGGAAGAAGCTGCTCAGTGTTCTATACAGGGGGAGGTTATCCCCAAAGTGAAGGAAGTGGGGCCTGTGAGCCAGGCACCCCAGAAGGAGCTGCACTACAGTTTCCCTTTTGCTGAGGTGGAAGATGGAGAATTATTATCCTGCTGCCAGGGGATCTATGAGGACTGCGTCCAAGAAGAGAACACCGTGGTTAGAGGAGTATTCGCCAACATCCAGGCCACAAGAATACCAGTCACAGATGACGTCTTGTTTCAGGCTGCCCAGCATATTCAGCTGGGGAAGGAGGTTGTCCAGGAGAAGGAGGTGTGCGCAGAAGTGGCTGCAGGTGAGCAACTGGCTTGTAAGGGGATAGAGCTGATACGGCCTGTCCTGCAGCCACCAGCGGAATTGTTCCTGATGGAGGGTCCCTTCTCAGCCCTGGGCATTGAGACCAAATGCTGTAGTGAAATTTGCCATGCCCCTAGTTTGGGTTTGAGGGAGGAAGGATGTGACAGAGTGGCGGAAGTGCCAGGGCCAGAGTCCCTATATTGGCCTGCTGTTGGGCAGCTGTTCCTTGTGCAAGAGGGGGAGGTGGAAAGTGCTCCCTGCCCCATTATGCCAGAGGCAAAAGTATTAGTACACCCTATAGGTGTACCCAGTGTAAAAGGTTACAATGTTGCAGAGGGGGGGTACCCAGCATCTGAAGAGGAGGAATTGCTAAATCCCTTGTTAGTTCAAATGTATAACTTAGATTGTGATATTGCCCTTGCTGATTCTGCAAACCAGCCGCCTTTTACAAGATGGGTTTGGTATGATGTCACACTGTGGGACTCAGGTGATGTGCCTCTAGCCCAGATTCTCTTCTCTGAATCACACTGCTCCAGGTTGCCGGAACAACTGGTACAGTGACTAAAGATGTAGGGGAAGGAATGTGAGGTTAGCAGACTGACAGTAAGACTGTAATTATGATATTTTATTATTTGTAGTGATGAATGTACACTTTAGTCAGTCTGTACCCTCTTGTTCTCTGCAGATGTTTCTATTCCCCATATATGTGTGTGTATTTCCAGATCATATAGTATTAGGCTGTAGAACTCCACAGTAATTAATGTACATTTTAGGCCTCTTGTTCTCTGCAGATGTTTCTATTCCCCATATCTGTGTGTACCATAGTATTAGACTGTATATTGCCCAATATGATCAGACAGGAAATGTTCACAGGGGGTAATCAAGACATAATGTAATCAGACTGTGATTGTGTCTCTATCTCCAGTTCCTTTGTGTAACGCTGGTCAATACCAGACTTAGTGGAACCGGGCACCACAGGGGGTGATCAGCACACAACGTAATCAGCTGGGGTTTGTTGCTTGTATTTACACAATCCTCTGTGCCTTTCTGGACTCTAGTAGACTGTTTGGAGCCTGACCCAGCAGGGGGGCAGCAGCAGCTTGAGGGGGGGGGGGTGGGATAAACCTGACTCTTGAATCCACCAATCCGGACCCAGTGCAAGTCCACTGATAGTTTAGGTACCGTGGGAATTTGGAAGGTTTTAAAATGACTTGCAGACAACCAGGGGGGGGAGATTTTTTGGACTGTCCTAGACTAAGAGGTTGTACTCTGTCTAGGTATCGTATGGACTTATCTGCTATCACTGCTGTGTGGAGGAGTGATAGTTTTATGCTTTGGAACTGCTGCTACAAGGACTGCCATTTTGGACTGCTACCCGATAACGTTTATATGCTACATTTGCCTCTTGTTCCTGTCTTTGTCTACCTGTGTGTGCTGTGATAAAAATAAACCATATTTTGGTTTCATCTGCTCGGTGTCTGAGTGATTGAGGAACCTCGTAACCTCACAATTGCATGTGCTTTTAAGTACATTGAATTTGTCTTTAGATGGCTCATACAACCATAATCATGTTACAATCCCTCCCTGACTGCAGCAATCCTCTAAAAACTGTTTCCAGAGTAGTGACAGAATTGTGCAAAAGGACGTCCACCGCTCTCTTCAGCTGCCCGCCCGTCTGCCGCTTGGAAACTCTGCGGCTCCCGGCATCTTCACTGCCATGGGCTGCCCGGAAGCTGCACCTCTCTTCTCTGATAGAAGAGAGGTGCAGCTTCCGTGCAGCCCATGGCAGTGAAGATGCCGGGAGCCGCAGAGTTTCCAAGCGGCAGACGGGCGGGCAGCTGAAGAGAGCGGTGGACGTCCTTTTGCACAATTCTGTCACTATGGAAACAGTTTTTAGAGGATTGCTGCATTCTGGCTACTTAATAATGGCTTAACACAGCAGATGTGAGAAGATTGGTAGTTGTGGCAACCTGTAAATTAAAACAATAAATAAATAAAAATATTTTTGGTACTCTTATACTGTTGATCCTAGTAGGCCAGCCCCCTATTTAAATTAAGCTTCAATCATACAATCATGCAACAGATGGATTGTATGACAGATTGTGAGTACATTGTGTGTCCAAAAACCACCAAGGACTGCCGGCAGTTGAAGGGAAATTGGACACAATCATGATTGTAAGACCGGTCTTTCTGATGTACAGTATGACCACCTTAAGGTCGACATAGTTAGAAGGTCGAATGGCATTAGGTCGACAATGGCTGGGTCAACAGTCAAAAAGTCGACATGGGGTTTTCACCTTTTTTTGTCCCGAATGTCAACATGGTCCACATGGACACCATCTAAGTGTTCTGTGCCTGTTAACATATACAATTTTGTACAAACAGATATAAGTCAGAAAATGCCAGGAACAGCACAAATATTTTAAGTTGAATTATGTTTTATGATGTGTGTTGTCAATCATGATTAATTGTTCCTTACTGCAAGGGTGTAGTGAGCAATCCATATGGACAGGAGGCCAAATGCTTAATACATTATACACAAAACTGATTAATCCCATGTTTTATTAATTGAGTAAGCAAAATCATATAAATACTATGGGCCTGACTCCAGCACCTAGATAGCCACCTGGTCACCAAGATTGCTTCATGCCTTGAGGATGTCAGATAGCTGATTTATCATCCAAGTTATATTGCAGGACAGGACACAACTGTGTATGTTGACACAGTAGGAAGAATTGACTGGGTACACAGGAAAAGCCCATTAACAGAAATGCGGAATAAGCAGGAAACCCCGGCCCCATTGGCATTGGGAAATTCAATATTCTCATGGGAACAGACAACTTCAATCCGTGTATTTGTGATATAAGGAGAGAGATAGAGTAGACATTCACTCACAGACACAAAGACAGTCAGCAAGAAACCCATTCAGTGAGTCAGGAGGAGAGATGTGAGATAGGAGCAGGAGAGAGAACGGAACCACAGTAACAAGCAATGGGCTGGAGTGAGAGGCTGACAGTAAACATGGTAGCTATGAATGTTCTTTTATGGGTATAGGTATAAGTTATGTCAGTATTGTAGCAGTCTGTCTGTCAATTGTTTAATGTTGTTTTATGTAATATAAGCAAGGAGGCGTATATAAATATATATATATATATATATATATATATTAATTTCCAATGCACTCACGGTTCAATTCGTAGTTATCCGGAGGTGCTCCCGCCAGTCGCACAAGCACAGCTTATGGTCCAAATGTAAAGTCACTTAGAATCAGGGCACTCACCAAGCAGCTATAAGGCAATGCTTCTTTTATTAATCCATCAAGTATGACAAATAAGCCGACGTTTCGGACCCAACTGGGCCCTTAATCATGGCGTCCTGGATCTCACAGAAAAGGCAACTGATCTCATGCTACATGCTGCTCATATTTATGTGGTCTTAATTACATCAATTAGCCCCACATGTGGGGATCAACAATTAACCATGGCAAATATGTAAATATCAATGCTATATGCGCTACTGCACAACATCCTCATAGCCCTCAGTATCTAGGGCTATAAAGCAAATGGGCAAAGTGTTATGTATAAGTAAAAAAGTGAAAACTCACCTATAGCGAAAACACGCTGTTTGGACAAATTTGGAACGCACGCCGCCATTGTAGGCGGTCCCCACGTGCGTGTCATCTCTCAACCAATCACTAGATCATTATTCTGTGACGTGCACCCCTACCAGGCAGCACGTCACACGGGTGTGACGCGCTGCCTGGTAGGGGTGCACGTCACAGAATAATGATCTAGTGATTGGTTGAGAGATGACACGCACGTAGGGACCGCCTACAATGGCGGCGTGCGTTCCAAATTTGTCCAAACAGCGTGTTTTCGCTATAGGTGAGTTTTCACTTTTTTACTTATACATAACACTTTGCCCATTTGTTTTATAGCCCTAGATACTGAGGGCTATGAGGATGTTGTGCAGTAGCGCATATAGCATTGATATTTACATATTTGCCATGGTTAATTGTTGATCCCCACATGTGGGGCTAATTGATGTAATTAAGACCACATAAATATGAGCAGCATGTAGCATGAGATCAGTTGCCTTTTCTGTGAGATCCAGGACGCCATGATTAAGGTCCCAGTTGGGTCCGAAACGTCGGCTTATTTGTCATACTTGATGGATTAATAAAAGAAACATTGCCTTATAGCTGCTTGGTGAGTGCCCTGATTCTAAGTGACTTTATATATATATATATATATATATATATATATATATATATATATTAGCATATACGTCAATTACTGTGTTCAAATTATTCTGTATGGTTTGTTTTGCCTATAAATAAAATCCTCCAATTGGAGCTAAAATTACAAGTCTTGAACTCTTATATATTTGGGGAATCAAATTATGACAAGTACTCTGCATATTGTATTGTAAAGTCTATTAGAATATAATTGCAGATGTCAAATATATATGTTATTATATCATTATAAGATATAATAAATATATTTTATATAATATTTAAATCTCAATAACTATTATTGGTATAAGAGATATATATGATTCCTAAAACTCTACAGTGCCCCCTTGCATGGCTCACTATGCATGCCATGCTTTGGGCGCTATTCTGTTCTCAGTCCATGCCCTAGTAGATGGTAGGGCATGAAATACAGCCTGGCTCAAAAAAAGTGTAAAAACCCATGTTGACCTTTTGACTGTTTGACCTTCCAACCATTTTATGTGTTGATCTAAGCCATGTTGAGATTCAGTGGTTGACCCAATGCATGTTTGACCTTATATGTGTCGACCTAACAACTGTATATCAAAAATAGAACGTAAGAAGCATAATGGAAAAATTAAGATACATGAGCTACTGATCTGAGTTCCCGGACCGTCCGTTTTGTACTATGCGATGCGCGCTCCCGCGCATCACATAGTACGGTACAAAAAGTATGTGCTGCACATACTTTTTGTACTAGCTAAACTTCGCATTGGATCGCATTGCATGCACACCACATGCACTAGGCATGCGATCCGATGCGAAGCGTGCTAATTAAGACCCAAATGGATCCGTTTAACGGACCGTGTATGGGCCCCTTTAGTGGGTAAATTGATGTAAACATTTTGAAAGCGATATAACAATTATTGACTTTTAACCCTCTTAATAATGATGCCCACATGGTGAAATTATCACATGCAATTTCATTTGGAGAAACTCTAATCTCATAGTGTGTACAGTCCATATTGCATAGCACACAGGCCCTGATTCTGGTCTGATCGGTCCCCCACGTGTTTGCACGGTGGACCGATGTTTCTGCCCTGTGTATGCACATATTCTCATATGCTTCAGTGCAAGAGCCTTTACTGACCTGCACTGTCGGCACGGCGCTCGCCCAGGGGGGGGGGGGTTGTCTGGACATGGCCGGTGGCGGCGCTCAGACAAGGGAACGGCCAGCATTTCATGGGCATCCCTATGCAAACTCTCGGCGTTCCCATGAAAATGCGGCTGTGATGCAATGTGCCAGAGGTGGGTTTGACATCACATGACATCAGCCGCCCTGTCTTTGTCCCGGAACCCTCAAATATGAGCCAATCTCCACTATTTGCGAGCCCAGGAGATATCATGCGATGGTCACCAACCATCCAATGATTTCTTCTGCTGCAGGGACATGTTTTCATAGCACATCCTAACCTAGCATGGTTGAGAGGGGATATGGTGGTGGGGGATCATTTTTCAGCATGGTGGGCCACTCAGGGACTCGGTAAGCTGCGATCTTTGCAGCTTACTGAGTCAACCAGAATCAGACCCACATTTTATAGGCTCAAATCGCACCTAGCACACATCTCACCATGTGTGGGCACCATAACACAAGATTGTAGAAACTTAAATAAGGTTATTATACTGTCAACTCCATATTTGGAGTACCAGAAGAGTATATAGTATATGCTCCTTTATCTACTGCAATACCTGTTATGTTGTCTACTTACTGATATGCCCCTACCAGATCTACTATGTTGAATGTACGACACGTCCTCTGAAACTTAGGGTAATGGGACATAGGAGGAATATCCTGAACAAATGTATGAACCACAGTGTGTCCAGGCATTTCCTAGTGACTCATTACAGTGATGCTACTAGTGGTAGGCCTGGAGCAAAATCAGACAACCATCTGCGGGGGGGCACTTTAGAAATCTGTATAGACAAGAAGTCACATGGATTCTGAAACTCCAGTCCCTCAAACCCGCTTCGGGTCACAGGAACAGTGAGTTTCCAGTTTTAGTAGACAGATTTAACTTGGTATTAATTGAAAAAGACAAACTAGGCTAGTTCTACTTTTTAAAGTCACTTGCAATCTAGAGGATAAATCCCCAGAACTGTGTTAGCTGCAACATGTAGTCAATTGCATACCAAATACCTAATAGCTCTGTCTTTTATATTGATATACTGCATAGCATACTGTCATTTTGTTTGAAGATTACCATTCATTCAGTAACCAATTAACCAATTTAAACAAACAACCCACATGAATGTAACCACCTTATGGATTCCTATAAGCTGCAAAACTTTTTGTTAATAGTGCACCTGCTTTTCTTAAATGTTCCCCACTGAGAACGGGACATTGGCCTTCATTCTGGTTGGATCGGGCAGACGTGTGTGCGGACATGTGTGCGGACCGAATGGATCGCTCACTCTTTTGGTGAGCGTGAGTCCGCCCACAGAACATCCGCACACGGGCGGTGGAGTAAGCCAGCAAAGAGGAATAGCATGCATATGAGCGTACACTACCGTGCTTTGAGAGATCTCATCCTTTTCGGTTGGAGACTGAGCGTGTTTCTCCGATCGTAAGAGGTAGCGTACATCCGATCACGGTGGCGTACGCTTCACTTCAGAAATGATTCCCTTTGAAGCTACCTTCTAACAATTACCTAATTATCCTAAAAGTTAGATTTTTTGATTGCTTTATATTACATCAGGGGTGGCCAAACCTGTCCTCAAGATCTACCAACAGTTCATGTTTTCCAGGCAACCTGTGGATCTATAGTAGGAATGAATGCAGCAGGTTTGAAAATGTGACAGTTAGTAATGATTTCAGCTGTGCACTGGCTAGGTGATATGGAAAACGTGGACTGTTGGTAGATCTCAAGAACCTGTTTTGCCAGCCCTGTATTACATCATTTGTCTCCCTTAAGTAATCTACAATTGAACCCTCATTACATGTATATTTCTTGTGTTCTAATGTTGCACTTTCCTCACTATCTATGTGTCTCCCAATGTTTTATTTTTAATTGATTTGGGTATTAGTGTGCATGCTGTAAATAATGTGAATAATTAATATGTTCCTATTTATTTACATGTCTCGCTACCCTAATGATATGTGTGATGCTTTACTCCACCAACAACTAACATTCATGCATTTACATTATTTGTTATTTAACCATAAAACTCACACATGCACACAACATTCATTCCTTTCCCTTCACTTTAAATTACATATATAAGTTACATTACACGTACCTATGTCCACCTGCCCTCAGAAACATTCTAACATATTACTATGAAAACAACAGACAACTTCTAAATATTGAGAAACTTTTATTTTAAATAATACAGAATAATATTAAAATAAAAAATTAAAGAAGGCCCTGCAGGTAAGTCAGCAGCATTGCTTAGTATTGCGCTCAGGTGTCAGTATTTTAGGTGTGTTGAGCGTTAATTAGCTTACCGATTGCGGCCCTACTCAGCCCGATGGTCTAAGAGTGCTATGGAGCAGTTTTTGGCGGACCGATGGTTTTGGGGCAAAAGTGTCCCGACCGCTCGCCGTGCAGTTTCAGTACACACCCCCGTGTATGCCCAGGGAAACACTCCCTATTTCTCCCATAAAAACACCCACAATACGCTCACTTAGTCCATCTGTGATCGGACTCGTCTTTTTGTCCTACCTGCTAGCGGTGTGCTGTCGTTGCATATGCTCATTGCGAAAAGTACGCATCCGCATCGGTATAAAAACATGTTCCGTATGCACACGTAGCAGACCGATTCAACCAGAATAAACCCCATTGCCTCAAACTAGATTGCACCGTTCTTACATTACCAGCTGAATTATCACCTAGAGAGGTGATGAGAAAACATTAACAGGATTGATCAATTTGCACAATCTCATTGAATGACCAATTCAATTTATACACAGACGTATAGTTGTCATCTGAAAAGTATGTCAAGAAGTCTCTCGTCTAATCAAATAATTCAATTGAAGCGTATTAATAGTGACCTGGAAACAGCTGTCATACAAATTGACTGAGGCTGGTTGATAAATGTTGTTGACATTTTGCAGAACAAAGACACTCTTTGGTTAGTTTATGATACAGTATGATTGACATTCCATTCTCAATCAACGGTGGTAACAGATAATTCAAACTTCTAATATCACTAGCCCAATTACAACATTAACTACTGTAAATTAATTGAAGCAGTTAAAATGTCCTCTATTAATGGCTCTGCTGGTGAAAAAGTTCTCCCTACAGCAGTCAGGCTGCTGTAATACAAAATACTTATTCTATTTTTTAATATTTTTTTGCAATAATACTTTCAGAAATCTTTACTTTTTCTCTCAAAGGTCATGTTTCAGACGTGAAGTTACTTTGTATGTAAATTTACTTGAGACTTGTGACCAATAATGAATAAGATGCAGGTTGTCCATAAAAACTTGTCTGTATATTTCAGAATCAAAGAGTTATATTGCGCGAGTTCTTCTAGCTTGCAGTTCTACAGATACCTTTGCTGGAGAGAATTAATTCAATAAAATTATATCAGTACCATTTATATGAAAATGAAGTAGCTGATTTTATGACCCACGAGCATAAGGAGTACATAACCTTGTCAAGTGCGCTTTGAACAAAACATGTGAAAATCACCTCAGGGAGTATTCTTGCCGCACAGTTGTCAGTGAGATATTCTTTCTTAGTGCTTAACAAGTCACTGTGTATATTACAGATGATATAATCAACAGATGGTTTGGGAAATTGAATGATTCTATGCTCTCATCAAAGATATAGGTATATATTTTAATAGCGAAACCTCTTAATCAAATACGCTAATGGTTGGCATTTTACACTTAGTCGGAATATTAAGTGACTATGCAAAGTCTCTAATACCTTCAAATACAGTGTAGGTGTATTTCAAATACAAACCTCCTAGGTGTGCCTTATGATAATAGCAAACCAACAGTTTAGGAATTAGATCCAAGGAATGTGCATATTTCATACTGTATAGTGCAATCTCCAAATCAGCAAAGCAGTGTTTTATGGAAATCATGGAATTGATCTGCTTATACAACTAAATGGGTAGATGAGGGGGAAAAGTATTTTACATTCTCTATAGAGTATATGGTTCTATATGAAATATTAATAATAATAATAATAATAATAATAATAATAATAATAATAATAAATCAGTATATATGAAAAAGAGAACAAAAAAGGGTGTTTTAAGAGAGGAGGACACTCGAGTCTAGCCTCCTCTATCCGGGCCCCCTCCACTCTGCCGGAAGTATTGGCGTGAAGTACTGTAGGTTCTCATCTCCAGAAAAATGGTGCAGCAGCCCTTTTTTCCAGCAGTGCAGTGTTGTGGAGTTTGGGCCCTAGACCGCGTGGCGGACATTTTTCCAGCAACTTCTGCAGCGCTGCTGCTGTCTTGGGAATCCAGAGGTTAAGTATTAATAAAATGAGAGCAGCATGTGAGGAGTGTTTCCCCCAGGGGCATCCAATTAAAATACACTGCTGGGGACAAAATAATGAGACTAAGGGCCTAATTTAGATTTGTACATAAACTATTTGAGTCTTGTACTTTTAATGTTTCACACTTGAAGTAAACTAGAATTTAAGCTTTTAGGAGTGAAACTTCAACAGTGCAGTGTACAGTACAGTAGGTTGACATAATATGGTTAAGAGGCAAAAGGCTGACATGTAAAAGGTAGTACAAAAGTTTGACACGAGCAAAGCAGGTTCAAAATGTCGACATGAAACTGGACACATCTATGGTCAACACATGTTTTGAGTTTATTTCATTTTTTTTTTTTACTTTACTTTTGCTTAATTTATTATCCATATAACCATCTATTGACTTTAGTAACTGTGTGGAGAACAAAGCAGAGAAGAGTGAGCCACCTCATCCAAAGCAAGGTGAGCAAAGCTAGCCCAAGAGTGCAGACAACCCCTTACTGCCAACACTGTCAGCACACCCTCACTGAGGACACCACAAGCACTGCTAACACCACCTGGCACCTTTGCACTGAGGACACTGCAGGCACTCCTTCATTGCTGGCACCGCCACAATGAGAACACTGTAGGCATTCCTGAATTGCTGACACCCCCTTAATGAGGATACTGCAGGCACTCCTGCCCTGAGAGCTCCAACTGAACCCCTGCACTGAGAAACCCCCTTGCACTGCCGAGACAAAAGGAACCCCCGCAAAGCTAGCATTCAAACTGACCCGGACTGAATTCAATAAACACCGTCTCTAACCCGCATTGTATCCAAACTAATTTGCTGTGTGCTATTTTTATCCTTTGAAAGTGCCTGCAAGTTGGTTGGATTGGTTATTGCTAACACATTACTAATTTATTAAACATTTTTAAACAGAAATAACTACAATCTGTTTGTGGCACTGCTCTGTTGTTTAGTTCAGCCAGCCAGATGCAAGGTTATTAAAATTGATTGGAAATTAATGTTATTGAGGTTAATACAAAAAGTCCAAATTATGTGGTTTTAGCTTTTTTGTGAGTTTTTGGGAAAAAAATGCAAATTCAAATCCAAAACCAGTCACAATGGTTTGGCAATTCCAAAAACAGATTAGAGCCAAATCTAACAAAAATGGTTCAGCAAACATCTCAAACTTTTACCATATTGTACTCATAATTTCTGTAGTATCCAATCATTTTTATTATGCTCATTGCTATATGTTTGCTCTGTTTTTGATGTTTTGTTTTATTTAATTTTGCCACCCAAAAAAATCTTCAATAAAAATTCTTGATTTAAAAAATAATGGTATGAAAATATAAAAAGTTTTAGTTTAGTACATTATTGCTCCTTCTCACCATGTTAAGGATTTTACTTAAAATCCCCACTATTTGTGGCAGCTCTACCATTACAGTAATCATATGAATAATCCATTTTTATAACTGTAAAACCCAATGCACAGAAGAGTTAACTAATGGTATGACAATCCTAAGGTTCTAGCTTCTTTATTACTGTATTATTTCCTTGTTGAGGATTCTACTTTGGCCCACCATTACTTTTGGGAATATGACGGCTAAGCATATTAATTAACCACATTTGAAAATATTTCCTAAATGGGATTTTGTATATTATGATTTTGTCAAGTAGCTTGTAGAATGTTAGTGCTATGTAAATCAATTTATGCATACATTTACAACCCTTGGGAATGTTGTTGCTGCACAAGCTGTGAGGAATAATGAATCCTTCTTGTATAATTTGTTTGAACTATGCCTCATTGACTACTGAATTTCACATTTTATTTTCCTTGAATATATTGGACACTTCTAATTATTTTTAAAGTATTAAAAAAAGGATGATCAAACTCTGGAATTTTGCATACTTTAAGCTATTCTTTTTTTATGCATTGTAGCACTTTTGCATATGTACTAAACTTAAAATTGCTTTATAAAATATAATTCACTATAACATGATGAACAGATTTTTACATATCTATGTAAAAGTTATTAAAGAAATGTTCTTTGCACCATTTGTGTGACTTTGGGGCTAATTCAGTGGGATACGGTCATTAGGTCGGCAAGCTTTAGGGCAACATTCAGAAAGGTCGACATGGGTCTAGGTCGACAGGTCATTAGGTCAACACAAGCATTAGGTCGACATGTCAACAGGGCGACATGGGGTTTTTCACAGTTTTTTGAGCCAGCATGGGGCCTACCATCCACTAGGGTGTGGTGGGAGTATAAAATAGTGGGTACTTGTGTATTTTGGCGGCGCCCCCGATCTCCATCGCGTGATGTTTTAATCACATCGCATGCCATGCACCCGATGGCATGCGATGCGACGCAATTTTTGCCCCCTATGCAATGAAACATTGTATAAGCACCCTAATGGGTGCTTACAATGTTAAATGCACCCCCACGCCACCCCCCCCCCCCCCACTATAAACGTGAACCCGAAGCGTGGCGAGCGCAGCGTGGAGCTGAGAATAGAAAGTGGGGCGAGCGCAGCGAGCCACCGAGCCCGAAGCGTGGCGAGCGCAGCGAGCGCAGCGAGGGGACGCGGATACCTTCACAGGTATCGGAGTCCCCTCGCGGGCTTCAAAGGTATCCGCGTCCCCTCGCCACGCTTCAGGCTCGGTGGCTTGCTGCGCTCGCCACACTTTCTATTCTCAACTCCACGCCGACGTGGATAGTGGGGGTATGAAAAGGTTGGAGGATGCGTACCGCCGCCGCTCGCTACGCTTCGGGTTCACGTTTATAGTGGGGGGGTGGTGTGGGGGTGCATTTAACATTGTAAGCACCCTTTAGGGTGCTTATACAATGTTTAATCGCATCGCATTGTATGGCATTGTATGCCATATACAATGTCATGCAATTTTACAATTGTATGGCATTGTACAATATAGCGCGAAATCGCGTCGCATCGCATACCATCGCATGCCTTATGGTATGCGATGCGATGGGCGCCGCCAAAATACACAAGTACCAAATAGTGTGCCGAACATAGTTAAGGCACCGTGCCCAAAGCATGGGACGAGTTGTATTGTTTCAGTGTCCATGTTGATGGTGTTGACATTCGGGTAAAAAACATTGAAAAACTGCATGTCGACATTTTGACTGTCAAGCTTGCCCATGTCGACCTAGACCCTCGTTGACCTAATGGTGTTGACCCAATGCTTGTAGGCCAACTCCTTGTAGACCTAACTGTCCATACCCAATTCAGTACGGATTGCTAATCAGAGAATTTGCCGTGAACTGCAAGCAGAAGGCCACCGCCTAAACAGAAAGAGAAGATATTTTTGTAGATCAATTCACAAAAACCAAACCATGGAATATTTTTTTTTTCCATCTGCTGCAGTCTAGAGTTTCCACTAATCTGCTCAAGTTTCAGGCTTTTAGTGGTGGAAGTGGTAATTGTGGCAGGTATCGGAGATCTACAGCACAAATAAAATGATGTGGTTGATTCAGAGTTTGGATCAATTCAAAAGAAGTAACTTTATATTTTTGGCACAGAAGTTTCATGCCCAGGTGTCACCCTTCCAGTAAAAGGAGCCGGATTCTGCTGTGTCATAGTGTCCTGCAGCACCAGCATCCTAGGAGCTGTCAGATTCTAGCTTCACCCTGGGGTTCAGCCTGTGTTGACACACCACTTGATAATAACCAGTACAACTCCTCTAAGGTGTAACCCAGCATTTTCTTTCAGACATGCATTGAGTAGCATATTCAGAATGATATGCTCCTACAAAAAGTTCCTTCTTGATATTACAGTCAGGGGCACATTCCCCAAATATGTTGTGCTTCAAGAATATGTTTAGAAATCCACTTGTGAATGGAGGTCATTCTGATTGACTCGGTAAGCTGTCCCTGTGATGCCACCCTGCCGCCCCACGATTCCCCGCTCCCTGCTGCCGCTGGACACATTCCCTCACATGTGCCCGCATAAGGAGAAATCATTCCATTGTCAGTCTTCACAAATATAAGTCAGTTGAGACTGACTTATAACTGCGGCCATGGGGACAAAGACGGGCCGGTGTCTGACATCATGTGACATCAGTGGCCTGCCCCAACAGGCATTTCCCTGCCTGTGTACCCATGGGAATGCCCAGAATTTCCATGGGGATGCCCATGAAACGTTGTGTGTTCCCATGGCCCAGCACGGGCACTGCCTTCCCTCTCTGCAAAGTTTTCGGCGAGTGAGCAACCCGCCGTGGCAATTCGCAGTCAGAGTTTGCACATGCGCAAACCCAGATGATCTGCAACTTCTGACATAAAAATTAAACAAAGCATCCTCAGTTTATGCTCATCACTCCCCAGTTATTATTAATATATTTTTATTTATAAGGCACCACAAGTGGTACGCAGCGCATAATATGAAACATATCACACACCAGAAATTGCTGTGGTTCCTCTAGTTCTGGGTTGCATGCATCTCAGATGATGTGGTACCTGCATCATCGCATGAAGTGCCCCCTAAGACACAATCTGCCACCATTTCGGGACAGGGAATCAAAAATACTAGAGTGTTTAACTAAGTGTTTCTTGATTTCTTTTTAAATTGATGACAATATCTAAAAACATGTTTGGAGATATGCAAAATGATAAAAAAAAAGCAGCCTTCAAAAGTACAGAGCTGAGTATTTGCAAAAGCAGAGTAACTGCATACACATTCCCATTGTACCCACAAATCCTTTTAAATCATCGGCTAAATTAAATCAAGGACCAGGCAGCATGGGAGCCTGAACAGAAACACTGTAGGCACACTGCTTGAGAAGGGATTTGCACGCACACCTAGTGACAATCCCCAAAACCAACCGGAACATGCCTGGTTTTGCCACCACTTCCTGTCAACACACATAAACGGTGTCTGTCAATTACTAGCAGCATCGCTATTAGACTTTGGAACACGCACAGTGCAAAGCACACGCATGCACAATTTATCATTGGTCACTCAATTGCTCAAACATTAGCACAGTGTCCTCAGATCTACTTTTATAGGCATCATAACGTTCTAGGGATCAGGATATTGTTTAGAAACTCAAATCACCTGTCAGGTATTTGTATGTTGATTAGGGATTCAATTTGTGTTCGGTTTACTTATTGAATGTTAATAAATCAGATTATGCTATATTAATCTATGTAAAAGTACAGATGTTACGCCGCTTTTTAGAATTTAGTATAATATTCAATTTTACATTTTATTTGACTAGTAAGTCTCAGAAATGCAAAATTGAATACAGAAAACATACTAAAAAACATCAAAACCAGAGACCAAATACATTAGTGTATTCACTTGTCTAGTCCTGTCTAGTCCTCTCCCAGCCACTGAGGTCCATTCCTTGAATTTATTTTGGATGCCATACCAGCTTCTGCTTTTGTACCTACATTTTCTGAAATATTTGTTTTTCTTGCACATTTTCTTTTTTATTTATTAATTTTGGAGAAAATTCTAGGTAGCTAATAACCAATGCCCATTTAAAAGCAGTTATGTTATAGTTATTTGTGGTGTCTTAAACTCTCCTGTCAGAGACTATATTGCATTTGGTACAATTGCCATGCTGGGAATAGATATCTTTGCAATGAATTTACATAGAACATCATTTATACAATTACTAATGCAGCCGGCATTTAATGTGCCTATGATTTCCAGCTTTGCTACCAATGAAGGTGGTTATTAAAAGTAAGCCTGTACATAAAGCAAAGAAACAATTACTAATTTCCTATAGCATATCCAAAGAACACACTAATTATATAGGATAAACTAAAGTCTATTGAAATTAAGGTATTAGTGGTTCACTAATGTCATTTATGATTTTATATATAATTTAGTAAGGATTTGCAGTATATAATAGATGTTCTTGACTCTTAATTTGATATTTCCTTAATAATGTTATTTTTAATACTTGCCCATTAAATGATACCATGCAGTTCCAATACTGTAACATTACAGTGAAAGTAGTGCAACTGTTAAGGTGCATACCTGGTGAGATTTGAGCTTCTGATTTTGACTATATAGTCAAATCGGAAGAAAAGTTAGCACAAATCACATAGTGTTTACAGCTTGTGATGGCGATGCACAGCCCCCATGGAATGGGCATTGAATAACAAATAAAATGTGTAGACATGACTACATTGTATGCATTCTAGTGCTCTAGAATAGTCAAAATCGGCCTCCTCAAGGAACCATAGTCAAGATTGTATGGTCCTGGGCTCTAAGGAGTTCAAGGGAAATTGCATAGTCAATATTGTAAAGAGTTCAAGAGAAATCACGTTGTGTCAGTGGTCACAGCTAACAGCTACTGTGAGTTGTAAGTCACCTGGCTCAAATATAGGACGCAACTGTGAATCCTTAACATTAGACATAAGAGAAAATTTTAAAACATTTTAAGATTTAACCAGCATGTTCCCATAAAATGTACTTCAATCTGTAACCTCTGTTATCCAGCCTTCAATTGAGTCTGGATGACAGGGTTTTAATGCAAAAATGATCAATTGAACCTCCTGGTTTGTTTTGCACAATGACTGCGCTCCCACTATCCAACAGAAAAAAGGTAGAGTCTGTGACCAGTTGTGCTGTTGGGCAGCTTACGGGGAATAAAACATACAGATATAGCGCCGCTCATCCAGCGTCGGGCTCGCCAGACCACCTCCACTGGTGAGTGGATGCTACATCTGACTGGGACACGCGAACAGTCCATGCACAAGCGCTTCCCAGTTTCCCATCGGCGGGAACAGGAAACTTGCCAGTCTCCACTTCAGGGTTCCCCCTGTTTTGACTTTAAAAAAGATAAGCAAAATAAAAAGAAGGAACTACAGGTTGAGTATCCCTTATCCAAATATTAATTCTCCACATTATTCAAAAATGTAATTTTACATTTCTATGGGCTACATCTGTAACTGGTACTACTGGGGAAATAACATGCAACTGGCACTAAATATGTGCTTGGCATTAAAAATCAGTGCCTGAGCTTGTACACAAGCTCTGTTTCATAGTTTAAAACCTTGTTTCATGCACAAATAAAATATACCATATATACTCGAGTATAAGCCTACTTTTTCAGAACAGTTTTTTATGCTGAAAAAGCCCCCCTCGGCTTATACTCGAGTGAGGGTCCCAATTAAGTCAATAATTTTTCCCAGTTTTTTAGTTGTAAAATTAGGTGCCTCGGCTTATATTCGGGTCGACTTATACTCTAGTATATACGGTATTTGTGTGTATTTCATATATTTGATGTGTTTGTACAACATAAATGCAAGATACATCATTCAAATATAAAAATATTCCAAAATACGAAATAGTCCATTATCCAAAATTATTCTAGTCCCTAGCATTTTGGATAAGGGATACTCAACCTGTATAAATATCATCTTTGCATTATCTTAATCACATTTATGGACTGGGAATTTGACTACATGACCAGAGGTCATAGTGCACTTATACCAGGATGGTAAAATTGCCCAAATCAACCAAAAAGATTCTATCATTTTGGAGGATACAATGATAACTAGAATCTGATTGGTTGCTATGAGCAACTCCAGCACTTTTCATTTTTAGTAGCTTAAAAAAAATTCATAAGTTTGTAAAGAAACCAAACAAGTGTACCCAAGTATGTATTATCCATAAGGCTGACTAGAATCTAGCCTAGGGACCCTGCAGGGACTACAGGCTCATCTTTTTTTGTGAGTCATTGTTACCTACACCTTAGGGCTCCAATGGCTAAAGACACTTTGATATGGGGGAGGGGGGAGACACAGCAATATTTATTATTTATTTATTAACAGTTTCTTATACAGTGCAGCACATTTTGTTGCACTTTACAATTGGACACACAGATACAACAAAACTGGGTAATAACAAACGGTAACAGAGGCCCTCCTCGCAAGCTTACAATTTATAGGGAAAAATGAATTTATATGGAAATAAATTAACTATTGCATAGTTGCCCACCCGAATGTAAGGGTTCTAGATGTGCTGCTTGATATCACTTTATGCCAATGATATTTTGAATAAGCAAATAGATGTACATTGGTGTAGTTAAGTTGATCACCTTAGGTGTGAGTAAAAGTATTTTATATTGAATACGGTCACCAATGGAGGGACTGACAGAGTTGATCTGCAGCACTAGTGTACACTAATGCAATAGTGCTCTTTCAAAAAAGAAAAGCATATACAGAACAACTGGAAACAACTAGAGAAGAGTGCAGCAGACATTTTTTTTCAATGAGGTATTGTGTCCTTGTGAATACTGAAAGTATAAATGAGGCTTCCGACGTGCCAGCTATGGTCTGAAAGATTGAAGTGCAAGAGTGGGCAACAATACCTGCAAGCCTAAGAGCCCAGCCTCAGGTAATTTCAGGTCCTGTGTGTACTGCCACTTGAACCCCAGTAGAAAAGGAGTGTAATCCGTGTCAGATTTGAAAATAGCTAAAAAAAAATAGAAATATTATATTGTGATTAATTGAGAAAAATGGCATCATGGTTACATATTCAAATAGACAATATAAACAAAATATACCCTTACCTTGCCAGGATTTTACTATATTTTAAAGTGTATTTTTGCATGTATTGATACAATTAAATTACTATGTTATTGGCAGTAACACTGTCAGGAGTACCTACCTTGCAGCCTTTCCATTATAAAGGACTTTTCCATCACCTATTGGACAAATTGAATGCTTGCACTAGTCATTTTATTGCCCAGCCGCGCCAGACATCTGGACCCATCTGCCAACAACTACCAATTATCTGTGAATAATGATTGATATCTCCACTCCTAGGACTCCCATTCCTTCTTGTGAGCCATCAACACAAGTGAGATCCTACATCTAGAGAGTGTCAGAGACAATTACTCAGCAAGTCCATATTCTGCTAATTCTGAACATCTTATACAAAGAGGTCATCAATAGGAACGGGTCACATTGCACTTTATTGACATTCAGCCATTCGGGTGAGAGACTGCTACACAATATTGTGGTATTAATGGTACTCAACTATTGATAAATGATCTTATTATTGTCTACTTTTATTAGTAATAAATATTTTTTATTGCATATCTTATAGTAATTAGTTTTTAATCTCTCTCCTCTGTACCAGTGCTGCGTCTATTTGTTGTGATAAATATATTCTCCCAAAATTAATAGAGACCAACAGCAATATAAAAATAAATAAATAATATATTAAAAAAACCTCAGATGTCCATAAATATATTAAAAAAAAACAATTTAAATCAGTTTCATGTGGAACTGTTCAATTCAACAGCTAAAACTACAGTTGGTGGTAATCACTGTCACCCATTTCCAGTACAATGTAGACAATTACTGTAATAAAGGTAATTTAAGCCTTCAGTGCCTTTGTAGTTGTATGTGGCACATTCCTATTAAGGCTCTCCTAATTTTTTCTGAAAGATTTAAAAGGTAAAGAGTTCCATATGGCTACAAGTCAGGACGTAAGGTAATTATTGTTGAGTAGGAGTGAGTAAATTCAAAAATATAAGGCAAAATTAATTACCTCCAAATCCTGGAGCTAAACATTCCATACAATGAACCAGACAAGAACATTGATCTCCCATATCCTCAGACCTGCAGTTCAGTGTTGCAGGCAGATGGAGTGTGTGCACAACCACCTTGTGTGGACAGATAAGCACCAGATTTGTATACCCTCCCATTGCACTTACCAAATGGTGGCAATTGTCCCAGCTCTTTCAGCTAAACACTACTGTTAGTGAAACTCCTGATAAGCACCAATTTTGAAAGAAGCTTGTAGTCAACAGTATGCATGAGTGCACAGCAGATTTAAAAGTCTGTGCCTCCATCCTCTATCCAGGAAGGTGGCAATGCTTAGAACAACAGTAGAGCATCATCAGCTGGAATTGCTGACAGAATGACAGTCCACTGTTACCTACTTTTGAAGTCTCCTCACTGGGAGAATCCCAGAGAAGAAATTTGTGTATTTTAGCCTTACACCCATATGACACCACAATAGGAAGTGGCCCGGATGGGGCGAGATCTGGCCACTAATGAGTGATTGCAAAGGACTGCCCGAAAAATCAAGAATCTTACACAAATTGCAGAAGATGTGAACAAAGATATGGATGTTCCCTCTACTGGCACTTTCTTAGAAGGAATAATACAGTACATCTCTTTAGATCTAGGAACGGTCCTCTTCTCCAAAGCACATAAATTATTAATAGTGCCAGACAAATACCGTACGTTCCTTCTAAGAAGGGGGCGTCTCCTCTTCTCCAGAAATCATACAGCATTTAGTAGGATGACCTCAAATGAATGGACTCAGATACTGTATCATCCAACGATAACTCAAAATAGTACTGAAAACAAATGAAGAAATGGTATATGGTGCAATAAGATTATATTTAATACACATAATACACACATATACATGGAACAAATGGAAATACAAATACATTTGTAATTTTGGTACTATTCTAAGTTATCGTTGGATTATCCCATGCATTCTATTAACCAGAGATGAATAAAAATGCACCCCAGATGCAGGTAGTGCTGGCTACTTCTACAACTGGGCACCCTTATTATGCATTTATACAAATGTCTGCAGAAGTGGCATTAACACTGGCAAAGCCACAGGCAACAGCTAATATTAAATATAACTGCTGTATGTGATGTCAAGTAACAATATTTTATAGCCTGACATCCACTAAATATTCTGCTGTGTAATTAATTTACTGCTGTGAACATTTTCATGATCTGCAACAGATTTTCAAGTAAATACAGTATTATGATGTTTCCTTAAGGGCATCCTCAGCACCACAGAGACGCTTAGAGGTTTTACATCAAAACGTAGAGGTTTAAAAGTGAAAAATGTCTTGAAAATAATTTATGCTAATATTATGTACTCCTGAATTATACAGTATATAGGGATTGCTGTTAATTCTAATGGTCTTAAAACATAACATCTATATTTTGTTCACATGTCTATTTAAAATTCTTAAATGTAATTATTTCAAGTTATTCAGCATGATGACTCCTGAGTTGCTTTTTCTCGTTCTCTATTGATGTTTGCATGCATTTTAGACTTATTTGTCACATCTAATGATAATTGTGAAGTTAATGACATGATCTATTCTGAACCTGCAAATTTTTTCTACATCCAATCTTTTTTGGTTAATAGTCACTAATTATTGCCACGGGGAAATGTGGCCTCAAATTATATTTACATGATTAGCTAAAGTAGAGAGGATTTCATGCAACCAACGGAGTTTAAAGGATAATTTAAATGTCAATGCCTAATTAACCTATTTCTAGTAAACAACAAATTTATATAACTTGTTGTTTTTTTGTTGTGTCATATGTATAGTGTAAGTATCAATTCACAACTGCATAGATTTAACTGGTTAAACCAAGACATCTGTTTATTTACATTGATCCAGAAACCTCACATTTAAACACAATTATTTTTCCATCCACAAACATTTGTTGTGAACAAAAAAATTGCACATTCTAATTCGTGTCCAGATGTTTTCTCATAGAAAATATCAAAATCGAAAATTTAATACATTAGCAAATATTACCAAAAATCAGAAAAATAATTGACCAGGTCCAGGCTGGCGAGTTTGACAGAACCACACACAGGTTCTGTCCAAACAAGTGTGTAAAAAAGAAAAAAATGCTGAGCATAACCAGCCCTGGTCCTGGTTTTCCAAATGCGTGGGGGAAGGGGGGGGGGGGGGCTGTGTAATGACACCGGCTGTGTCATGCCACAGCCGGTGGACACTTTATATACAAAGATCCCGCGGAAAAACGTGAACACCCTAGCTGGTCAAACCTAGATGGGATACCTGCAGGAGTGGGGATCCCACCAATAAAGAGATCCCCCTGGATTAACCCTTTTAGGGCTGAAGCCCAGGGCTGTCCCTGGCACTCCTGGGTGGTAGATGCTGGGCTGATTATTTTGTGGTCAAAAATAGAACTAAAATTCAACATTGGGTTGTGCTGTGGAACAATAAGTACCAGCAAGCCTCCTCTGCATGCAAGGACTTGAAGAACCACAAATCTTAGCATGCAGGACATTATAGGGCCATCTGGGACTTGTAGTTCTACAGCATGACCATTGTTAGAAGAAATACACACTGACCCCCAGAAAAGTAGAGCTTTATTAACATACATGCATTCACCCATTCACGCATGCATGCAAACATACATACTTACTTCCCCTGGCTCCAAGTCAGGTCTGTCCTCTTTACCAGTAGTGCTCCATGGGGTAAAAAACCCCAGCAAAACCCATACCCCAAACTGGAGAAGCCACTGTGTGTATACTCACAGGTGGCTCTTCCACGCTACTGAGAGGCAATCCCAGTGACATCATTTACTGGGACTCCTTTCGTGCAATCAGGATGGATTGCTAATCTGAGATGTTGGTGTTTTCTGCTAGGAACAGTGTCGGACTGGGACGGTAAGAGCCTACTGGGGGAATGTAGCTGTAACGAAGGCAGGTCTGGTGTGTGATGCCATGAGACAATGCTGTTAGCACCACACTACCATAATTCTGACTATACTTATTCCTGAACACCAGCACTTGAAGATACCCATATAAGCAGTGCTCTTTCTATGGCTTGGCAAGCCATGCAATCGCACAGTGCATTTTAGCCATGGTCACTGTCTGTTGCGTATACTCGTAGCCTAGCAAACAGGTCGGCATCACCTGCCGCCCTGCCAAATGGCCACCACACTTGCCACCAATGACGCTTGCATCCCCCGCTAGCATGCAAGGGGATGTGTATGAGAACACATCCCCTTGAATGCAGCAGGGAGAGAAATTATCCAATGGTTGCTGACCATTGACTGATTTTTTCTCCACTTTGAAATAAAAGTCAGTCTAAACTGACTTATTTCCGCTGCTGATCGTCGAAAAGGGACAGGCGCTGATGTCATGTGACATCAGCTGACCAACCCAAGGAGGTAACGCCATGCCTGCATTCTGCTGGGTGTTCCCCTGCTGCCACCCCCTAAATGGCCCCCTCCCTTACCTGTGCAAACACCTCGGCAATTGTCCTACTCACCAAAGGTGTTCTACATGGACAGGGGGTCTACACATACACATATACCCCCACCATTGAAAACAGGGCTGTATTTGGGTCTGAATCAGCAGCAGTATTCCATGTGGACTTGCTTAATTCAGCTTCTGTTGCAATTTTGAAAAACTGAAACGGTCGGAACTAGGCTTCCCAGCACAGGGCGAGGCAATCCTGCTCGTCTGGCCTCTCCCTGGGATGCACCCACAAAAATTTGCAGGCACATCACGAAATTGTGAACACTTCGCTACAAAGCAAGGCACTTGCATATTACCAGCTGCCCCAGGCCAGCCCTGTTTCGGGTCACTGTGGCTGCATGTGATGTTAAACAACTGATGCGACCCTCCCCCTCAGCAGTCCAGACTTGCCTGCGTTGTCCGGATGTCTTCCACAAAATGCCCCCCCCGTTGCTACTTTAATTGTAGTTACAGTGTGAGATTTATATTGTGTCAGAGTAAGGTAGTCTTTTCTTGCAAGGCCAGGCCCATTGTAGTGAAGCCACACCCCCTGTATGAGTTTATGCCCCCCTTTATGGGCAAGCACAAATATTTTATTTTTGCAATGTCTATTGGGGGCACTGAGAGCTAAATTGTCTAGAAACAGCCCTGAATAAGCATGACAGTGGTTCTTAAGTCCCCCGGTAAATTACACTTAGCTCCATAGAATTATGATGGATCATTTTGTTTGCTCTCCAAGGTCTTGCAGCCAATACTGTATCTCAGTATGTGTGTGTAGTCTTATGTTATTGTTCATGCTTCTGAATAATGTATGCTTGATTTATTTTCAAACTGCCTCAGCCCCAAAATACTTGATTCACTTTTCATTTCATTGTTGTTGTGCCTATTTTTCTCTGAATATTAAAATGGTGGGAATGAGGGAGTGAAGACAGCAGTGTAAGGAGGATGCAGTCAGTATCCCAGCTGTCAGGATGACAGCGGTTAGTATACCGATATTGGCATCCTGATTGCCGTCAGAAGAACAGTGCTGGATTCTCAAATGGATCAAGATGCTGGGCAGGTTGGGGTCAGGCAAGGATTGGTGGGTAGACTTAGACTGCAGGAAAGGAAAGGTTAATGGTTAAGCTGCAGGGAGGGGGAATTACGTTTAGGGGGCAGGGTGCGGGGTTAGGTTTAGGCACTAGCAGGATGGTTAGGGTCAGGCTATGGGGGTGGTAGGTTAGAGTTAGGCTGCAAGAAAGAAGTGTTATGGGGGCAGGGGGAGGGTAAATATACTTACCTGACCCCTGTTGGGATTCTCTCCTTAAGAGTGCCAGAATCTGTATATTTCAAAAATATACAAATTGAAACAAAAACAGCGCTTAAACTCCTGAAAGGCTGGGAGCTGTGGTTTAAATCCTCTTAGTCTGAGTTACACCTCTCCTCCATTCAGGGAACCTTGGACCTAAACTTACATTCAATTTCTGTCAGGTGTACATATAAAGGTATCTTTCAGTTTTCAGGCTTCATCCAATGTAATGGCCGTATATTGAAACTTGGTGCTCTTTGGTGTTCTTACTCGCGTTCACTGAAAGGTATCTTTAACAACACCAGCAGGGGCAATGATGCATTCTTAACTTGAAATAATACATAAGAGAGAACTTACATTCTAGTTCTGTCTCGCGTTCACCAAAAGGTATCTTAGATCCAATGAAGAGTCCGCCTTCACATCACACAGGGGTTTATTAATCCAATAAAATACAGCAATAAAAAAGGCATAAAAAATGTATGATAAGTTCATCAGGTGCAAAAGCCAGGGTCACGGGAGCCTGTTTAGCGGGGGTACGGAGTTCAGTGCTGTAGACGCTTAGAGCTCTCCTCCAGGCAATTACTTGGTCCCGGTGTCGACGTAAACAGCTAGATCAACGCATTTCTGGTGCAGACTGCACCCTTTTTCTTATCTTGAAAGGGTTAAAATGTTCATTTGTATCAAAAGTGCTCTAAATTTGTACTTGTAAATGAATTTAAACATTGCCGACCACAACTCGCACACAAAAAAAAACAGCTTTAATTATGATTGTCTTTATTGAGCTATTTTGTGTACAACTTTCTAACTTGGCTTCCATTACATCCTGGTCTGCAGCTCTTATACTATATTCTGGTTAGTCTCAAAAAATGGTATGCTTACTGCTTTAAACATACCATGTAAAGTCAGATCCATTTTGCATTTGGAGCATTAAAGATGCATACCATTACATTGGCCAAGTTCTAATGTCTGACCATCTTTTTTCCGGTTGTTAAAATCGGCTTTCATTACATCCTGGCCAATATTTGTTTTAATAAAGGAATTTTTAAGCAAGCAAAAAATATTATTCACATTTTGTTGACTTTTCAGTGAAAAGTACCTCAGCCTTGCAATGTTGAACTTGAAACTTGTAGTTGTGTTGGTCAAGTAAATTTCCTTCTCTGAATTAATTTCATGTCACTTTCTAAATCATGTTGGACCTAAGGGCTTAGGCAACAATTCAACTTTAAATCAATGTGAAGTTCAAAAAAATAGAATAATTGGAACAGCAAGAACAGAGATGTAAAAAAAATGTGAACTCAACAGAATCATACAGAAATCTGTCACAATAATATTCTTCCCTCTCGAACGAAAAGTAAAAGTGTCATATAAATGTGATCACAGTGCCTTAAGTTGCAAAAGAAATACAAATGGAAAGTATTTAGAAATAACTTTTTAATATCTGCAATTTTTTTATTGTTTCAAATGTATATAAAGACTATTATTGATTCCTGTTATTTGAAAAATTTTGGCGGGAAATGTAATAGGATGAGAGATTCAGAAAGTTAGAGATTTGGTAAGAAATCTCCATTTTTTTTAAAGCGGCAATCATTTACACTGCAAAACCAGTTTGATTTTGAAGTGTAAACGATTGTCGCTTTAATCCTATTAAATGTCACCCTGTATGTCAAATCATGCTGCTTATGTGCAATAATAAGTTTTGCTATTGTTTAGAATGTATATAAGGCGTGAATTCAGTAAATTGGTAGTCCCCGATTTTCCTTGCTGGTTTTACAATACTTACACCATATCCCTTTATTAAATTTGCTTGTAAGTTATGTCTCCAGTATTGATGTTCGCTGATATTGAACACTCAGATAATCAGAATGCTCACAGTAGCACAGAATATTTTAGGAGGCAAGTGTTTTGGTCAGAGATAGTTAGATCTATGTTTTTGTATTTAATACACATACTTTATTATTTGAGTGCCAACGTTGCTGTGAGCAATCCTCAAAATATCCACTAAAAATGCCAGTACCTCTCACAGCGACTGTTCTTTTAGTATATATAAATACAAATACAGCTGAGTCAATTAATTGAAGTTTAGGTACTATAACACTTGAATTTGCGCTATGTATAAGAGAGGTCGCTATCAACACTAGGTCCCCTACTAGAGGGACCAACCCAAACCAATGTCAAAAACAATAGTGTTTACAAAGCGCCCAAATACAAATGGTAAAATAATTTATGTCATAAATTATTTTACCATTTGTATTTGGGTGCTGTGTAAACACTATTGTTTTTGATATATATATATATATATATATATATATATATATATATAAAAAGTTCAAATATAGTGCGCAAGTCCTTAAATACTTGATTGTCTGGAACCACCAATGTTCCGTCTGTTGCTTTTCACTCTTATAGAAGCACTCGGTATCTGTCCTTTAGACCGGCAGCTCCGCTAATTACCCTTATGGGCACCTGGATTCACAGGTAAACGTTTTCTATAAAAGAAAAGAGGAGCGCTCCCATAGTGCTTATATCATTTATTTCAAAAGGTATAAAACTGTATCCAGCAGAATATCAGGAATGGTGTCACGTACCGTTAGTGTCGGTTTAACACAACCGCAGGTATAACAGCATAAATGCGTGCTGCTCCAAGCAGCATGTAACGATCAGAGGTGCTCTCACCACCCGTCTCGTCTCCACAGGTATGACCGACGCCAGGCCACGCCCCTACGCGTTTCGTCACAAAGACTTCGTCAGAGGGCTGGTCCTGGCGTCGGTCAGCTCCCTCTATGTAGCCTGGCTTCAAATCAAATTGATAGCCTCGTAAGTGCCCCAGCTGAGACTCCTTACTATTTAAAAAAGTGCACTCTTTTTATGTATCATGCAAATGTTGGAACATAAAATGGCTATGCATATATCATAAAGGAAGGTTACATAAAAAACTGTAGTTATATATAAAAACCGTAGTTACATATAGAAAACATTTGCATATGAAAAAATCTTTTAAGAGACACATATAAAGCATATATAAAACAAGCATAAGCATCTTATATAAAAAAACACACACATAAGCGTTTTATATAAAAACAAGTATCATGTCAAACAGTAATTACGTCTCCAAAGAACGGCTATCCTGAGCCGAATAGATTGAGAATGATAGTGGTCATTTATAAAATATTGCAAAAGAAAATAAATCACAATGATTTCAGGACTTGTGCCCGTAAAAGAATATTTAAATATGGAAACCAGAGACGAACAACAGTGCTTTCATAAAGTGACAGCGGACTGGGAATAGCGGTAACTTCCGGCAGCAGCCGTAATTCATAACTTATATAGTAATTCATAACTTATCAAGGAGCTTATGTTGAAGAGCCTTATGGTGATAATAAGTTATTTGCTAATACTCTTTATTTTTTGTTTTTTATTCATAAGAGCTCCACTCGTTTTATGAATCACTATGCACCATGCAAGAAGGGTTTAAAGTGATGTTATTCCTCTTGCATACTGGTTATTCCTCTTGCATATTGGTAATAGTACCAATATTTTCTGCTCCTATTTACGGATAAACGTATGATTTTTAAGACTTATAAGACAATTCAGAGCTTCCCGATTCATGTGTAGAATTGCGGGCGGCTGTATAAAATCCAATTAATTTAGATTGGTTATAATCAGCGGCGAATACTTCTACCGATTTCAGAGCACATACACATGATGAGATGTTTAAGAAGTGCATGATCGGATCTATGACATATATAAAATATTGCCAGTACATTAATTTTCACGGCAATAGCCATACTAATGATAAATTATCAATGAATTGTTCTCATTGTGAATGTGCATCCCTAATTGTTATTCTAATGCTCTATGAAGGTATAGAATTACTTTAAAAAGCTACTAATACCCGATGTTTGTAGCATGCAGTGCGCACCAAAAAAAAAAAATATTTTTTTTTTAACATGCAATGCGCACAAATTCATTTTAACGGTGCTAGTTGCCCCATAATACTGGTGTATGTTGATATTAACAAGACATTCAGGGTACAAGACTGGGAAACCCAAAGAAGAAATAGTCACAAACAGATAGAAACAAAATTACTAATTCACAGTTAAGATTGAGACTTGCTACTTAAGGAATGGAGTTATTTCTATTCCCTCGTTCAATCCTATAGGGTATAATGTATTTAGAGTCATAATCCAAAAGGATTCCCTTTTGGCTAATAAAATGTCTCTATTTCCCCTTCTGATGTCCAATGTCACATGTTCAAGTCCAAAAAAGGTCATTCCGTCAGGGTTACTATTTTGGCAAGATTTGAAGTGTCTGGGAACACTATGATTTTCTACTTTATTTTTAATATTTCTATAGTGTTCCAATATTCTTACTTTCAGACACCTCTTTGTCTTGCCAATATAGGTTTTTCCACATTTGCATTTTAAAACATACACAACGTAAGTGGTATGACAATTCATGAAACCTTTGATTTCAATTTTCTTGCCATTTTTATCCAAGAAGTTTTTTATCCCTGACTGGGCATGTGTGCACATTTTGCACTTAGTGCAACTGAAAAAACCTTGTGGTTTGGGGCAGTTGAAAAGACCCAATGAACTGTTCCCTGCTACAGGTAATAAGCTTGGGGACAATTTGTTTTTCAAGGTATTTGAACGTCTAAATACCAGTTCTGGCTGAGGGGTTATTTTGTCTTTGAGAATCGGGTCCATACGTATAATATGCCAATATTTGTTAAGAATATGACGTATGTTTTTATTTTCAGTATTGTACTGTGTTATAAACGGGCAAAAAAGGGGATTTTTATCGTTGGTACCATGGGGTTTATATTCGATAAGCTTATCTCTGTCAAGAGATGTCGCCCTCTCCATGGCATTATTTATAATATGTTCGGGATAACCTTTTTCTAAAAAGCGTTTCACATACACTTTGGATTGTTCAGTGAATTTGGACAGATTACTGCAGTTTCTCCGAAGTCTGTATAATTGGGCATATGGCAGATTTATTTTCCATTTATTGTAGTGACAGCTCGAGAATTCTAAGTAATTATTGCTATCTACTGGTTTGAAGTAGGTGCTAGTTTCCACTTTAGCTGTTAGAGTGCTGGTCAGTGTCAGATCTAAGAACTCTATTTCGGTGGCCTCGAATTTTGAGGTGAAACTTAGGTTAAATTCTGCATTGTGGATATATGTGACAAATTCATTGAACATATCCTCTGTCCCTCTCCAAATTACTATAATGTCATCTATATAGCGCTTGTAAAGCGCTATATAGTCTGAAAACGGGTTGTTGTTATATATATGGGACATCTCCCAAACCCCTAGGAACAGATTTGCGTACCCCGGTGCGCAAATCGTTCCCATTGCCGTCCCGTTTAGCTGAATGTAAAAGTCCCCCAAAAAAGAAAAATAATTATGTTCCAAAACAAATTGTAAACAATCACATATAAATGTGGCTTTTTCCTCTGGTATATCAATATCATTCCTTAGAACAGATAAAATACATTCTAGTCCTTTTTTGTGTGGGATCGATGTATACAGTGAATTGACGTCGATGGTCACCCATTTAAACTCGGGTTTCCATTTGACGTCTTTCACTATTTGTAGGACGGCTGTGGAGTCTTTTACATACGAAGTCAGATTTGGTACATATTTCTTTAAATAACAGTCCACATATTCTGATAAGCGTGACGTTAAAGAATCAATGCCACTATCGGACGACCAGGGGGGGGTTTAAGCCCTTATGGATATTAGGTAAATGGTAGATTATCGCCACTCTTGGTTGATCATTCCAGATATATTCGTATTCTTCTCTGGATAGTACCTTCTTAGCTCTCCCCTGATCAAGCAGAGTTTTTAATTTGAGCAAAAAAGTATCTGTGGGATCTTTTGCTAGTTTTTTGTATGACACTTCGTCTCCTAAAAGTCTATACATCTCAGTTTCGTAATTAAGCCTGTCCATTACGACTAGCCCTCCCCTTTGTCCGCTTGTTTAAGAACAATGGTTTTATCTTCCATTAGTTGTTTTAAAGCATCGTTTTCACATTTACTTAGATTTTTGTCTTTCACACTTATTCCTTCTTTTATCTTATCAAAATCCTTCTTTACCAGTTTCTCAAATAATTCTAAATTAGGTCCTCTGGACTCTATCGGATAATAGGTACTGGGGTTTTTGAGCCCTGTAGGATTAGTTTCTTTAAAACCTTCCCAATTTTTTAAGACCGCTCCTGTTTTTAAATCATTTTTAAGGAAGTGCCGTTTAAGGGTCATCTTTCTAATGTATAAATTTAAGTCCACATAAAGAGAAAATTTGTTTACGCCCATAGATGGTGCAAATGACAATCCTTTTGATAATAAGGATGTTTGTGATTTCGACAGTGTTAATTTAGATAGATTAAAAATGCCTTTTATGTTAGGAGCCTCTAATTGAGGGTTCTCCTTTTGAAGAATGGGATTTTTTCCCCCTCTTTTCCCCCTTCTTCTCGCGTTCTTTTTCCCCATCTTTGGGGTGAGGGACAATCTACTTCTTCTTCTATTTTCCACTTGCCTGTTTTCGGACGGGCACCTAAAAAATCCCCTTGTGTATTTTTATTTTGGAGGGGCTGAAATCTATTGGATGTTGTTGGGGAATCTCGGATTTTTTTGGGAGTTTGGTCGCCATATTTTTTTGGAGGGGACCAGTTCCCATTTATTTTCTTCCTCAGGATGTGGGTTTAACCTGGTATGAGCTGGTCTATAATGAGTGACATTATCCATTTGTTGTTCTCGTATTCTATTACTATAGATATCCGTATTTTTGTGATAAACACTCTTTTTATAATTATTATATCTTATTTCATTTCGATGTTTGGGCCAGTCCCTCACCTGATTTTTTTACATAATCATCTTTATCTCTTTTAGATTTTTTTACTTTGGTTTGGGTGATTTCTTTTTCAAGTCTAGGAATTTTTTCATTGATATAATCTTTAAATTCTTGTAACTCTTTCACATTTTTATGTTGATCTAACTTTGATTCGACCACTATCAATTGTTTCTCTATTTCTTTAAGGCTATTTCTCTTTTCTTTCACAATGAGTTTCATTAGTTTAAAAGCACAATTGTCTAAAATTTGGTGCCATTCCTCTAAAAACTTTTCATCTGAATTAAATGAAGGTTCTTTTAACAATCTTAATCCTCTAGGTATTTTGTTGTTTTTAATATAGTTCTCCATGCTCTCTATCTCCCACCACGCTCTTGTCTCTTTAATAAGTAATTTTTCAGCTTCAAATAACGTATCAGTATTTTCAGGTGTTTTAGTTTCATCTATAATGATTGGTTCAGTCTCGTCAAACACATTAGACTGTTGGACCCTTTTGGACCTTAGCTCAGAGAATCTAGACATTGTCTTGAACAGGTTATGCAGCAACTATAAAACGAATCCCACACAAAGTCCACAAAAAAAGTTCAAATATAGTGCGCAAGTCCTTAAATACTTGATTGTCTGGAACCACCAATGTCCCGTCTGTTGCTTTTCACTCTTATAGAAGCACTTGGTATCTGTCCTTTAGACCGGCAGCTCCGCTAATTACCCTTACGGGCACCTGGATTCACAATAAACGTTTTCTATAAAAGAAAAGAGGAGCGCTCCCATAGTGCTCATATCATTTATTTCAAAAGGTATAAAACTGTATCCAGCAGAATATCAGGAATGGTGTCACGTACCGTTAGTGTCGGTTTAACACAACCGCAGGTATAACAGCGTGCTGCTCCAAGCAGCATGTAACGATCAGAGGAGCTCTCACCACCCGTCTCGTCTCCACAGGTATTACCGACGCCAGGCCACGCCCCTACGCGTTTCGTTTCTTTTATAGAAGATATATATATATATATATAAACAGCAAGGTAGTGGTAGCACTCGCTATCAAGAAATTTTCAAACGGACAAAGGTTCTGCCAACGTTTCGAAGCTTTTTAATGTATGCTTCTTCTTCAGGACACAATAAAAATGTAACGTACAGACAGGTAATATATAGGTACATACCAACACACCCCCGGCATCCAAGTGCCGCGAAACGTGCGCACGCTGTCTGACGTCATCCAGAATGGACAGGTGCGTCAGCCGGCAGAACACACCGTGCTGACGTCACCTTACAGCCCACATAGGTGCACATCAATTGACGTAGTGTGCTACGCTAACGCATCTCAATGGAAACCGTTTCAATACAATAATGCGCCAGAATGGTGAACTTTTGTACATCAAAATACAATGTTACAACAAAATATACATAATTAGAAAAATACATAATAAAACACCAAGAAAGTGCAATATATAAAAAAAGGGGACACAGGGAAAAACATAATTTCGTAATCAAAACGAATGCATCTACATAGGGAGAAAAGACAGTATGCGACACTTGAAGTCGTCATCTGTAAGAAAAGTAAAAGAAAAAGAGGGAGAAAAAATGGCAAATATAATGACAAGATAAAGATAACCCGCAGTCAATCTAGGAATGGCAAGTTAAGACATCCAAATTTCAATGTATCACTATATTGAACATACAGTGCATACTGGATAATGCCTCAGCAATAAAAAGTTAGATAAATACATGAAGTCCAGCAGATTCATTAAGCCCTTTCGGCGCTATGGTGTTGAGCCTGTGAATCCACTGTGACTCACATCTCAACAACTTTAGGGCTCGGTTGCCACGTCTAATATCCTCAGGTATATGATCTATAATGATATATTTCAGCATAGGTAAAGTGTGTTTAGCCCTGAGGAAATGTCGGGCAACAGGCTGGTCAGAATGCCCACTCTCCAGTGCCGCCTTAATGGAAGAGCGGTGACCGGCAATCCGCTCTCTCAATGTGCGCTCTGTTTTGCCGACATAGTGTAACCCGAACGGACACGAAATCATGTACACAATGTACCGTGTCGTGCAGGTTACCCTATGTCGGATCAGATACCGTCTGCCACTAAAAGGGTGGCAAAAGGAATCCGCACGAGTGAGTGAGCGGCAGGTAGTGCACCCTAAACAACGGAAGCATCCTGGTTTAAGGGATAAAAATTGTTCACTACCTGTAGCCTGGAGCTGTGCCACATCAGCCTTAACAAGATAATCCCTGATGTTCTTCCCTCTAGTATAACACGGCATAATGGTTTTGTCAGTAAGATACAGGGATTTATCAGTTTGGATAATGGGCCAGTTGCGTTTAGCAATGTGGCTGATCTCAGAACTGACATTATTAAAATGATTGACCCAGGGGAGCCTTTGTAATTCAGGCTTAATAGGCTTATAAGTAAGCAGTTCGCTGCGAGGAACATTTAATGCTCGTATTTTAGCCTCTTGTAATAGTCCCCACTCATATCCTCTCTGACTAAAACGGTCAATCATAATGTCGATCTGAGCCTCAGCCTCATTGGTCTCACTACACACCCTCCTAGCCCGGATGAACTGGGAATAGGGGAGACCGAATTTTAGTGATTTGGGATGACAACTACTGGCATGTAGCACAGTATTGCGGTCGGTCTCTTTGCGAAAAAGAGTGGTACTCAGAGAACCATTTTTTAATGAGACTTGTACATCCAAAAATGCTACAGTATCAGTGCTACACGAAAAGGTGAACTTAATAGGGCTGCTAGTAGCATTGTGTCCATTAATGACTTCATTAAGACTGTCTACGGAGCCATTCCATATTAAGAACAGGTCGTCTATAAATCTAGTATAGAAGACTATTTTATTGCTGATATTAATATCACTGAAAAAAATATCATTCTCTGCCATGAGCATGTAAGAATTGGCGTATGCCGGGGCGAAATTACTGCCCATTGAACAACCACTAGTTTGAATATAAAAATTACCATCATATAGAAAATAATAAAATAATGGGTCAATGCCAATTCTAACAAGCTCAGAATGAAATGTATATCAGGACCTTTGTAAATGGGATTATCCTGGAGGAGTCTACCGATCGCCACCAGTCCGCCGTCATTAGGAATGACCGTATACAGACTGGTGACGTCGATACCCACCAAGAGGCAATCCTTAGGTACAACTTCAATAGAAGCTAAACGATTAATAAAAGACGTGGTATCAAGCAAAAAACCAGGCGAAGCCTGTATGCAGGGCTGCAAAAGAGAGTCAATATAAGTGGCAACATTTTGGAACAGCGACCCCCTGGCAGCGATTATGGGGCATCCAGGGGGCGCCACCAGGCTCTTGTGGATCTTGGGGAGTGTATACAACAGCGGTACAGTGGGAAAAGGTACTATAAGTGCATTAGCTAATTCGTGAGTGATCACGCCATCACTGACCGCATGTTGCAACAACTCCTCAAGTTTACAGGTAAATAATTCAGTAGGATCACTATCGAGGCGTCGATAAACAGTATGATCTGCCAATTGGCGTGAGATCTCGTGTTTATACTCATTAATACCCTGTACCACCACGGCACCGCCTTTGTCGGCGGGCCGGATGACAATATCGGTATAGGATGCAAGATTATTTAATGCTTTATATTTTGTACATCAAAATACAATGTTACAACAAAATATACATAAGATGCGTTAGCACCCACTGTATTATCTACAATCGACACACTACTTTTTGTTCCAGTCGACCATTTGTGATAATGGCCGTTCCTCTGGATGGTGGAGGTGATTTACCACTGGGCAGCATCAATCTGTCCTTATTGACGCAAGGAAAACTCTTTTCATTTTCTGAATCCGAAGCTGAGGGGATTCTTTCAAAGAAGAGGTTTGATGATGATGGCGACACACGGCCTTTGGAGTTTCTTTATAAAGATTGGCTGAAGTTGAAGCAGAGAGAAATTGACTATGAGTATCATAGTATATCCCTAAGTGACTATTACAGAAGCAAACGGATACCCCGTGGCTTCAGGGTAAAAAACGCCCCGACAATCGGGTGCTTCAACACCACGTTCTGCCAAAAATGGATTGCCATTATTAATAAATGCAGCCTGGATCTCGTTCTCCTTGTCATCGAGGAGGCAGGGAGAGAGATGAATATCGCACAGGAAAGGATAAAGGCCTTCGAAGATCGACATAAATCTACCTTTGTGGACGATGTTAACTGCAACTGGCTAGACAAGCTTGAAAAGCAGTTGGCTGTCTATAAGAGAGACTTAATACAATTTAAAAGGCAAAAACTGAATAAAGTAAATGCCGACTACGAACAGAACCGTGTCTACACTTGGATTCAAGGGACGACACAGTTTAAAGGGCAACAGTTCCAAAGACGCCAATACAAACAGCTGCGTTATGGAGCTAATATGGACTCTTCATCTGATCACCCAACTACCAGTGATTCAGATCCCACCAGTTTTGGCACACCTGAAATACCCCATTTCCAAGGCCCTTAAGGGGTGACGACCCGCCGCAGAGGCAATACTTCAAGAGGTACAGGACGTGCCGCGGTGGCAAAAGGCAGAGGGCAAGGAAAGAGAGGAAGACCTCCCCTCAACAGATAGTGTTTAACCTTTCTAACCATGAACTAACGGCCGACGAAACGCGAGTGCTTAATCGTGGACTCTCCTTTGTTCCTTCTGTATGCTTCAATCAATTAAATTGGGACATTGAAAGATACAAGTTGACTCGCCAACTAAAGCTTAAAGAACATTTCGGGGCTTCCACCCCTATTCAAAAAATCTGTGAAGCTGAGTCAGACATACCACCTCAGCTCAAGAAGCTACAAGGAAGGTCGACATTTGAGCCATTCTCTAACAACGCGTCAATTAAGACTTTTTCTCGCTTGTTAGAAACACAAGTCACCAATGAGGTTCTAAACACCTTCCCCAAGAGAGAATTCAGATCTAACTTATCGAGAGGTGAATATAAAGCATTAAATAATCTTGCATCCTATACCGATATTGTCATCCGGCCCGCCGACAAAGGCGGTGCCGTGGTGGTACAGGGTATTAATGAGTATAAACACGAGATCTCACGCCAATTGGCAGATCATACTGTTTATCGACGCCTCGATAGTGATCCTACTGAATTATTTACCTGTAAACTTGAGGAGTTGTTGCAACATGCGGTCAGTGATGGCGTGATCACTCACGAATTAGCTAATGCACTTATAGTACCTTTTCCCACTGTACCGCTGTTGTATACACTCCCCAAGATCCACAAGAGCCTGGTGGCGCCCCCTGGACGCCCCATAATCGCTGCCAGGGGGTCGCTGTTCCAAAATGTTGCCACTTATATTGACTCTCTTCTGCAGCCCTGCATACAGGCTTCGCCTGTTTTTTTGCTTGATACCACGTCTTTTATTAATCGTTTAGCTTCTATTGAAGTTGTACCTAAGGATTGCCTCTTGGTGGGTATCGACGTCACCAGTCTGTATACGGTCATTCCTAATGACGGCGGACTGGTGGCGATCGGTAGACTCCTCCAGGATAATCCCATTTACAAAGGTCCTGATATACATTTCATTCTGAGCTTGTTAGAATTGGCGTTGACCCACAATTATTTTCTATATGATGGTAATTTTTATATTCAAACTAGTGGTTGTTCAATGGGCAGTAATTTCGCCCCGGCATACGCCAATTCTTACATGCTCATGGCAGAGAATGATATTTTTTTCAGTGATATTAATATCAGCAATAAAATAGTCTTCTATACTAGATTTATAGACGACCTGTTCTTAATATGGAATGGCTCCGTAGACAGTCTTTTTTTTTTTTATTTATTCTTTATTGAAAGTTTCTGACAATTGCATACATTCACCTCGACAAAACAATACATTACAATACAATATAACAAATTCATCTAACATACGACAGACATAATATAGTGCAGCATAAGACTGTCCTTCAATCGAATCCATTTAAAAAAAAAAAAAAAAGCCAGGACTAATGTAATAAACAGACCAGTATGTCCTGCAGTAGACACAATATCAATTCCGTCTTCTTTATATCGTGCACTAGCCGTTACGTGCAAACATACTTCCAGGAACTAGATACCAATTGATTAATTATTAATTAATTCAGCTAGGGTCATCCTTTCCCTTCCTCCACCCCCCGCCCCTAACCCCCCCCCAAAAAATTTCCTAACTACTATATGTGTGGGTGTGCCCGCAAAGGTGCAGGCCTAAAATTCCGCTTATTTATAAACCACCGGACTCTTTTGTGTGGGCTTATATAATTCTTCTCTTCATGATTAGAAAAAATTCCTATAGTGTACTAGTGAATTACCCCCACCCCCCACCCTCCCTCCCTCCCGTCCCCATTAACAACCTACAGTGTAAGACATCATACCTATTAATGTTATTCCTATTTAAAGTGTTTTTTTGCGTGTGCTGGGGCGTCTTTTCCCCCTATTTTAAATTATGTGGAGTTTGTTAAGGTGAAAACTCCAACCATAAAAAAAAAAAAAAAAAAAAAAAAAAACACCTGAGAATAGAACCTAGCTAGTATAGTATTTTGAATAGTACCACCTCTCCCATATAACATAGAATTTATCTACAGCGTTCCTGGAAGAGTACACGTAACGCTCGTGCATCATGTTTGAGTTAGCCAGGGCAATCCATTCCTGGACTCCAGGGCTTTCTCTCGCCATCCACCTACGGGCGATAATGACCTTTGCTATTGCACACAAGTTTATCAACAGCTGTCGGAATCCCGATGGTACGGAGCTCGGCCATACCCCTAGAATAATTGTCAGAGGACGAAGGTCCTCAGCCTCTAGCCCGATATTTATAAGTACCCCGCCGACCTCCTGCCAAAACTTCTGTACTTCACAACATTCCCATAATAAATGCCAAAACCCACAACCAATATTATGACACTTCGGACACCGACTACAGTAATCCTGTGAGAATCTTGAAATCCTATCAGGTGTTAGGTATATACGGTAAAGAATATTTAGCTGAACTTGTTGAATTCTTATAGAATTGGTAGACATGCGAGGGGCCTCTAACGCTGCTCTCCATTCTTCACTGTCCATCTCCGGGATATTTATCAACCATTTATTAGTCAGTCCATCTCTATTGTCTATTTGTGTATTAATCATAAGAAATTTATACCATTTAGAAAGAGTTTTTCTATTCCCCATGGTTTTCACAAATTTTTTTAGAGGGGATTCGGCCAGAACAATTTGTTTCATGCGACTTTCTTGTGCTAAAGCGCTTCTCAGCTGCAGATACCTATAAAACATATGTTTAGGAAGTGCAAATTCCAGCTGCAGCTGAGAAAAGGGCTTCAACACATTCCCCTCAAAGACCTGACCCACAGCATTTACTCCATAGTACTCCCACAATCTCCCTCCCTGATTTGCATTTAAACTGGAAAACTGGGTCATGGAGAAAATATATGTATCCGGATCTATCCCATCAAACCCCATTCTCTTACACGCCCATTGCCAAATAACCCGTAATTCTTGCATGAATGGGGGAATTTTGTGGTGGCCTCCCTGCTTTAGGACAACCTGTAACGGGGAATGGTTAGGAAAAATATTGGCAACATACTTCCCAAGTTCTGCAGAATACTCATTTCCACTTATCCAGGTTACGAGATGAGTTAATTGGGCGGCATAATAGTATATTTTAAAGTTGGGCATAGCAAACCCCCCCTCACTTCGCTCTCTACACAAAAACGACATTCTAATTCTCGGCGTTTTATTTTTCCAAACATACGATGAGATCACTTGACGAATTTTAGTAAATGTTGTTTCTTTTATTAGAATGGGAGAATGAGTAAATATATACAGAAGTTTGGGAAGTATTACCATTTTTATTAAGTTAACACGTCCCAAAGTAGTTAATGGGAGGTGTTGCCAATTTTTGCATCTACTTTTACACTCTTCAATTATAGGGTCCAAATTGTGCGCAATATAGTCAGCTGGATTACTTGAAACCACTATTCCTAAATATTTGAACTTATCCACCACTGGTGGGCAAAACTCACAGTCAGGCCCATTTTGGTTTACTATCCCAGTTATTAACAGCTGAGATTTACCATAGTTAATGGTCAAACCGGAATACCGACCAAACTCCCGTATATCTCCAATAACCTGAGGTAGCTGACCGATATGGTCGTTCATGCCGACCAATAAATCGTCTGCATATAGCGAGATAATATTGCTAATGGGACTCCGGCTCTCACCCGTTAGGCCCAGTAGCAATCGCAATTTACATGCCATTGGCTCTATGGCGAGCGCAAATAATAAGGGAGAAAGTGGACACCCTTGACGGGTGCCCCTAGATAGTGGAAACAGTTCGGACAAATAACCATTGACCAAGACTCTGGCTTTAGGAGATTGGTATAACCTGAATATCCAGTTTATGTATCTAGGGCCTATCCCGTACGCAGATAGGACTAGCCTCAGATATGGCCATTCCACCGAATCGAACGCTTTGTTGGCGTCTAATGATGCAATAGCAACTGGGGTTCCTAGTATATCTGCCATTTGTAAATACATAAATAATCTACGAAGGCTTATTGCCGTAGACTTGCCGCACATAAACCCGACCTGATCTGGGTGAATTATCTTACCGATCACGGCATTTAGTCTGGTGACCAGAATTTTAGCAAAAATCTTTGCATCTGTCGTGATCAGGGAGATAGGATGGTACGAATCTACTATTGATGGGTCTTTATCATTTTTTGGGATGACACTGATGATTGCCTCTGTCATTGAGCTCGCAAAGCCCCCCCCCTGGTCCATTTCACAAAAATAAAGTAGTAATTTGGGGGCAAAAATCTCTTCAAACTTTTTATAAAATTCCGCAGGGATTCCATCTACCCCCGGGGCCTTACCAGTCGGAAGGGATTTAATAGCTGCCGCTACCTCCTCAATAGAAATCGGGGCATCAAGCATCTCGCTGTCAACACTAGAAAGGACTGGGAGATCGATGCCCTGCAGATAGTTTTTAATCTCATCATTGCTGTACGTATTTTTTGTAGCATAAACCTCTCTAAAATGTGCACAGAATGCCGCTGCAATATCCGGTGCATTGGTGGCCACCATTCCTGTGTCTAATCTTATTTTTGTGACTATACATGATGGTCTGTCCAATTTTGACAGATATGCCATATATTTACTGGCTTTGTCAGAATTCATATAGAACTTGTGAGAGTCATTCAACATTTTATGGGTCATCATGGTCTGTAAATGTTCTACCCATGCTCGCTGGGCATCCACCCATTCCTTTCTAGTGGTCTCGGTATCTTCTCTCAAATATTTCTGTTCCTTAACTGTCAACTCATCTTCTAATAGCACAGCAGCTTCACGATACCTCCGCTTGGCTTGCGCAATCTTTTTTACACAGATCCCACGCATGTAGGCCTTTGAGGCATCCCAAACCGTCGAGGGCTCAGCGGAACCAACATTTGTCCCGAAAAAGCCGTCGACCATTGAGTGCACCTCCTCTATATCATTGAATTGCGACAGCCAAGAGGGGTGAAGTCTCCAAAGTCTAACACCGGTGCTGACCACTGTATTAATCTGCAACAGCACTGGGGAGTGATCCGAAATTCCCCGGGCCAAGTATTCAATCGAGGCTATGTTCATGAGAGCATTTCTAGACACGAAAATATTATCAATCCTTGAGAACGCATTATGTGGAGGAGAATAAAATGAATATTGTTTCACATTAGGGTGCGTCTCACGCCATGCATCCCACCAGTCGAATTCAGTTATAAATTCAGCCAGTTTTGTTTGGCGACCATCACTAGGTCCCCTTCTACTCCATCTATCTAAGTTAACGTCCATCACGGCATTGAAATCTCCCAGGCAAATGACAATACTATCTGGACATGCAGCTGCGAAGTTAACCGCCAGCCGTAATACCTCTAACGAAAAGGGAGGGGGTATATAGATGGCTAGAATACAATATCTTATTTCCTCAATTCGTCCGTCTAAAAAAACAAATCGGCCCCTAGGGTCAATATTAATCGCTAACAGTTCAAAAGCAACATTCTTTTTAATTATAACAGTGACACCCCGAGATGATGAGGAGAATTGCGAGTGAAAGGTTCTACCAATCCAGGGCCGCCTTAATGCTAGTATTTTATCCCCATACAGATGGGTTTCTTGAAGGCAGATTATATTGGCGGTAGATATCCGGCATTGGTTAAGAACCAAGGATCGCTTGATCTTCTCGTTCATTCCTCTAACATTCCATGTCATAAACCCTACCATATCTAATCATATATATATTTTTCCAGCCAGACACACTGGTCCTGCCAAATCTGACTATACCTGTCCTTGCTTTTCTGAATTCGTTGATCATAAGTAAGCATATACGATTTACCAACAGCCTGCACTACATACATAAACCCCACACTATCCCCCCCAACAAAGATAAGACTTACAACACTGAACATTCTCCCACCCACCCACACCCTCCCTGTATTACCTCCCCGATCAGGTATACCTTTACTCTTGCCCCCCCCTAGTAGTAGGACTAATTACTTATTAGCCACCTTACTAACGCGTGCCTGACCCTCTGGTTTATACTTAACCAAACATTATACCCCCCCCCCCACCCCCCATCCCCCCCCCTATCCGATGCCCGGTACTCTAGTGTTTTACATTTGCTCGATATCATATACCCAGATTTTCATAACTTTTGTTTCATAAACTCTAAAAAAGATAAACCATCAATCAGCATTACAGTGCCGGCTCAGATATCTTTTCGTTCCAAGGACACACAAAGTTCCCCAGGGATGAAGGTGATTTCCCAAGTAACAGAGCCAGTCTACTACGTATGAGAGAGCTGCCTCCGGCTCGGGAAAGTCCTATCAATCCAGGCGGCCGCCTCTTCTGGGGAATAAAAGAATTTAGCTTCATCATTTTGTATCACCCGGAACTTCACAGGGTACAACATAGCGTATTTAACATTCAATTCCCTCAGCCTTGCTTTAATTTCTCGGAACCCGGCCCTTCCCTTCTGAACATCATATGGAAGATCGGGAAATGCTGCGATTTTTTTCCCATTATATTCTAAGTCCCCCATATTGCGGGCAAGTCTTAAAATGTCATCCCTGTCCTTGGACTGAAGCACACGAGCGATTAGAGTCCGATGAGGACCCCCCGGTATTGGTGGCCTTGTTGGAACACGATGCGCCCTTTCAATCGAGAACATGGGAGATAGGGCCTCACTCCCCAAACATTTACGGAGCCAGTCCTCAATGAACTTTTCAGGTGCGGTCCCCTCAATCTTCTCCTCAAACCCCACAAAGCGAATGTTATTCCTGCGCATTCGTCCCTCCATGTCCGAGATTTTTGTGCGCATTTCAGATACTTTTTCTGACAACATCTTAACCTGGGTGGTTAGGGGGTCCACCCTATCCTCAATTTGTGACACCCGAGATTCCACCTCTGATACTCTCTGGCGAACTTTTTGCATATCATCTCGTATAAGCATTACGTCTGATTGGACCTTATTCAATTGCTCAGAAAGCCGTGATTCACTGGTACTTATAGCTTCCAGCACTTGTGACAAGGTAACTTCATTTGCACCTGAATCAGTGCCAGCTTTAGTGGGGGTATTTTGGGGGGTAACATTTCGTGATGCATTCGCTCCCTGTGCCTGTGTTCGGGCATATTTCTCCAGCCTTGCGGCTGCTGCAGACTGGCCCGTCTTCCCCATCTGAACTTGTGAATTTTTTCACCACACGCACCCTATGAGGGGATATACACTCTGTACAATCACACCCTATTAGAGATTTTAATTATACAGTCCCGTACCAGTCACTGTCAATTTATCAGTGCGTGTGGACTTATAAAACACAGCTCAGAGAAAAAAAAGAAAAAAAAACGATTATATTCTGTTTCACTGAATACAGGTGCTTAATGCAATTAGAAAGTCCTGAGACACAGCCTGTTCTCTACAGGTCAGTTACAATACCCTTGTCAAAAAAAAAAAAAAAAAATGCCAGTGATACTTGCTGTTTTTTCTTTTTGAGTAGGCTTCCACTCATCCACCCAGTATCTTCATGGGTAGGCAATCTGACCTCACAGCTGCGGTAATACGCTCTATCTCACCGGCCTCTCTTGCGAGCATCCTTCACTCCGGTACCAGAGCTTTACATAGGAGATCCCCTGCTGCCGCAGTATACTGTATATGGTATAGCGTAGCACGCCCCGGTTATCAGGCACAGAGGGATGCGACCCACTCACTACACTGCGCGTCCTTGAATTCTCCACCAACTGGGCACACGTGGCAATCTGCCCGCCAAACGACTGGAGGGGTGAGCAGGTCTCTGCCGGCGTCTCCGCAGCTACACGCTGATCTGCGTCCGCCCCAGGCGCCGACCTCTGACGTCACCAGCCCAGTCCTTGCTGTATGGGAGCGCGGCAACCCGCCGGCCACTATTGAAGCTCTCCGTGCCTCAGCACACACGCACCGGCTTCCGCAGCTCACTCAATCGGGCAGCAGGTAGGGGAAGGGTGGGAAGAGGGAGCATGAAATTCCCGACTGGTAGTCAAACACACCAGAGGGTCAGAGCGACCTCCCTCACGTGCACGCCGTCGTGGCTCCGCCCACCCCACTCCGTAGACAGTCTTAATGAAGTCATTAATGGACACAATGCTACTAGCAGCCCTATTAAGTTCACCTTTTCGTGTAGCACTGATACTGTAGCATTTTTGGATGTACAAGTCTCATTAAAAAATGGTTCTCTGAGTACCACTCTTTTTCGCAAAGAGACCGACCGCAATACTGTGCTACATGCCAGTAGTTGTCATCCCAAATCACTAAAATTCGGTCTCCCCTATTCCCAGTTCATCCGGGCTAGGAGGGTGTGTAGTGAGACCAATGAGGCTGAGGCTCAGATCGACATTATGATTGACCGTTTTAGTCAGAGAGGATATGAGTGGGGACTATTACAAGAGGCTAAAATACGAGCATTAAATGTTCCTCGCAGCGAACTGCTTACTTATAAGCCTATTAAGCATGAATTACAAAGGCTCCCCTGGGTCAATCATTTTAATAATGTCAGTTCTGAGATCAGCCACATTGCTAAACGCAACTGGCCCATTATCCAAACTAATAAATCCCTGTATCTTACTGACAAAACCATTATGCCGTGTTATACTAGAGGGAAGAACATCAGGGATTATCTTGTTAAGGCTGATGTGGCACAGCTCCAGGCTACAGGTAGTGAACAATTTTTATCCCTTAAACCAGGATGCTTCCGTTGTTTAGGGTGCACTACCTGCCGCTCACTCACTCGTGCAGATTCCTTTTGCCACCCTTTTAGTGGCAGACGGTATCTGATCCGACATAGGGTAACCTGCACGACACGGTACATTGTGTACAGTGGCGTAACTAGCGGTAGGCACCCCCCGTGGTGGCGGGGGGGAGCCGGGGCCACAGGGGCGCAGGTTTTGGAGAGGTGCGCTCGGCAACCTTCTCCATGGCAACGCCAGCAGCAGCCCGCAGGCTGTTTGATCCCTGCAGCCACCATCCTCAGTTATAGGCGGTCCTGCGCTGTCACATCTCTGAGTGACAGCGCAGTTAGCCCCTCAGCGCTCCGTTACCAGCCAATTGTAGCGCTGCTTGTGGGGGGTCCCAGCGCTGTAGTCACTACAGCGCTGGGACCCCCCACAAGCAGCGCTACAATTGGCTGGTAACGGAGCGCTGAGGGGCTAACTGCGCTGTCACTCAGATTGCTGTGCCTGCACTGAGTCCGCGCTGTGTCATTATGCCGGGGGAGCTGAGGAGACGGAGCCCGCTGTAACATTATGCTGGGGGAGCTGTCACTCTCCACCCTACGGTGTCTCCACATAGCGCCTGCAGCGCTATTTCATTGCCTGCCCTGCCTAATAGAACCCTCCTGCTCCAGGCTGCACGGCTGTGCAGACTTCAAGCCAGCAAAGAGACCTCTGCAGGAGCAGATAAGTATAATAACTGCACCAATACACCTGCAGCAAGTTTGCATGTGAGTGTGTACACCTACCCCCCCCCCCTGCAGCCAATAACCCTAACCACACACACACACACACACACCACAGCCTATCACCCTAACCATACACACACACCGCAGCCTATAACCATAACCATACACACACACACACCGCAGCCAATAACCCTAACCATACACACACACACCACAGCCTATCACCCTAACCATACACACACACACACACTGCAGCCTATAACCATAACCATACACACACACACACACACACCGCAGCCTATAACCATAACCATACACACACACACCACAGCCTATCACCCTAACCATACACACACACCGCAGCCTATAACCATAACCATACACACACACACCGCAGCCAATAACCCTAACCATACACACACACACCACAGCCTATCACCCTAACCATACACACACACACCGCAGCCTATAACCATAACCATACACACACACACACACACCACAGCCTATCACCCTAACCATACACACACACCGCAGCCTATAACCATAACCATACACACACACACCGCAGCCAATAACCCTAACTATACACACACACACCACAGCCTATCACCCTAACCATACACACACACACACACACACACTGCAGCCTATAACCATAACCATACACACACACACACACCGCAGCCTATAACCATAACCATACACACACACACCACAGCCTATCACCCTAACCATACACACACACCGCAGCCTATAACCATAACCATACACACACACACCGCAGCGAATAACCCTAACCATACACACACACACCACAGCCTATCACCCTAACCATACACACACACACCGCAGCCTATAACCATAACCATACACACACACACACACACCACAGCCTATCACCCTAACCATACACACACACCGCAGCCTATAACCATAACCATACACACACACACCGCAGCCAATAACCCTAACTATACACACACACACCACAGCCTATCACCCTAACCATACACACACACACACACCGCAGCCTATAACCATACACACCGCAGCCAATAACCCTAACCATACACACACACACACCACAGCCTATAACCCTAACCATACACACACCCCGCAGCCTATAACCATAACCATACACACACACACCGCAGCCAATAACCCTAACCATACACACACACACCACAGCCTATAACCCTAACCATACACACACACACACACCGCAGCCTATAACCATAACCATACACACACACACCGCAGCCAATAACCCTAACCATACACACACACACCACAGCCTATAACCCTAACCATACACACACACCGCAGCCTATAACCATAACCATACACACACACACCGCAGTCAATAACCCTAACCATACACACACACACCACAGCCTATAACCCTAACCATACACACACACACCGCAGCCTATAACCATAACCATACACACACACACCGCAGCCTATAACTATAACCATACACACACACACCACAGCCTATAACCCTAACCATACACACACACACACACCGCAGCCTATAACACTAACCATACATGCACACCACGCATCCCACAACCCTAACCTTACACACACACACACCGCAGCCAATAACCCTAACCATACACACACACACCACAGCCTATAACCATAACCATACACACACTGCAGCCAATAACCCTAACCATACACACACACCACAGCCTATAACCCTAACCATACACACACACACCGCAGCCTATAACCATAACCATACACACACACACACCGCAGCCTATAACCATAACCATACACACACACACACACACACACCACAGCCTATAACCCTAACCATACACACACACACACCGCAGCCTATAACACTAACCATACATGCACACCACGCATCCCACAACCCTAACCTTACACACACACACACCGCAGCCTATAACCATAACCATACACACACACATCGCAGCCAATAACCCTAACCATACACACACACCACAGCCTATAACCCTAACCATACACACACACCGCAGCCTATAACCATAACCATACACACACACACCGCAGCCAATAACCCTAACCATACACACACACACTGCAGCCTATAACCCTAACCATACACACACACACCGCAGCCTATAACCATAACCATACACACACACACCGCAGCCTATAACCATAACCATACACACACACACACCACAGCCTATAACCCTAACCATACACACACACACACCGCAGCCTATAACACTAACCATACATGCACACCACGCATCCCACAACCCTAACCTTACACACACACACACCGCAGCCTATAACCCTAACCATACACACACACACACCGCAGCCTATAACACTAACCATACACACACCCCGCAACCTATAACCCTAACCATACACATACACACCCCACAGCCTATAACCCTAACCATACACACACCCCGCAACCTATAACCCTAACCATACACATACACACACCACATCCTATAACCCTAACCATAGAGTGTATAGTGTAAGGTACATTATGGTGTGGGGTGTATAGTGTGAGTGGAATTATAGTGTGTATCATATACTATAAGTGACACTAAGACGTATTGCCTAATGTATAAGGGACAGTATGTGGGGGGGCGCCTGAAAATATTTTGGCTGGGGGGAGCAAAATTTATAGTTACGCCACTGATTGTGTACATGATTTCGTGTCCGTGCGGGTTACACTATGTCGGCAAAACAGAGCGCACATTGAGAGAGCGGATTGCCGGTCACCGCTCTTCCATTAAGGCGGCACTGGAGAGTGGGCATTCTGACCAGCCTGTTGCCCGACATTTCCTCAGGGCTAAACACACTTTACCTATGCTGAAATACTGTATATCATTATAGATCATATACCTGAGGATATTAGACGTGGCAACCGAGCCCTAAAGTTGTTGAGATGTGAGTCACAGTGGATTCACAGGCTCAACACCATAGCGCCGAAAGGGCTTAATGAATCTGCTGGACTTCATGTATTTATCTAACTTTTTATTGCTGAGGCATTATCCAGTATGCACTGTATGTTCAATATAGTGATACATTGAAATTTGGATGTCTTAACTTGCCATTCCTAGATTGACTGCGGGTTATCTTTATCTTGTCATTATATTTGCCATTTTTTCTCCCTCTTTTTCTTTTACTTTTCTTACAGATGACGACTTCAAGTGTCGACATACTGTATGTTAATGTCGCATACTGTCTTTTCTCACTATGTAGATGCATTTGTTTTGATTAAGAAATTATGTTTTTCCCTGTGTCCCCTTTTTTTATATATTGCACTTTCTTGGTGTTTTATTATGTATTTTTCTAATTATGTATATTTTGTTGTAACATTGTATTTTGATGTACAAAAGTTCACCATTCGGGCGCATTATTGTATTGAAACGGTTTCCATGGAGATGCGTTAGCGTAGCACACTACGTCAATTGATGTGTACCTATGTGGGCTGTAAGGTGACGTCAGCACGGTGTGTTCTGCCGGCTGACGCACCTGTCCATTGCGGATGACGTCAGACAGTGTGCGCACGTTTCGCGGCACTTGCACGCCGGGGGTGTGTTGGTATGTACCTATATATTACCTGTCTGTATGTTACATTTTTTATTGTGTCCTGAAGAAGAAGCATACATTAAAAAGCTTCGAAACGTTGGCAGAACCTTTGTCCGTTTGAAAATTTCTTGATAGCGAGTGCTACCACTACCTTGCTGTTTATGTCGGATCCTTGTGGGGATACCATGGCAGGCACCGCACCTGACTCCAACTAAGGAGTGCTGCTCCGACTTGTCGCCTATATATATATATATAATATATATATATATAATATATATATATATATCCCAAACGGTATATCTATCTATCTATATATATATATATATATATATATATATATATATATATATATATATATATATATATACAAGTTTGAAAGGGACAAAGGCACTCAGAGGCTTGAAGACCGTGAAAAAACTGGAGGAATTTTATTCCATAGCCTGTCAAAGGCTATGGAATAAAATTCCTTCCATTTTTTTACCGTCTTCAAGCCTCTGAGTGCCTTTGTCCCTTTCAAACTTGTGCATGGATGTCTGTGTGTTCACACAGACCATCGACTCACGGCAACAGAGCAAGCTACTCTGCACCGCAGCTTACCTAAGCCCTGAGTGACGGGTTCATCCTTTTGTGTATATATATATATATATATATATATATATATATATATAATGTATGTGCTGTATGTACTCTATGTGTGTGTGTGTGTCAGATCATCGGCAGGTGAATGACGACAGTAGGCGGGACTCTCAAAAACATATCAAAAGTGCAATGAACATGAAGTCAGCAACGTTTGATTCAAATACACTTTTGCTACAGTTTTTGAGAGTAACACCTCCTGTCCTCATTCACCTGCAGACAATCTGACTATATTGCTACTTTAGGAAGGCATCTCCACCATTTCACCTGTCATTCAGAGTGGGCTTCTGGGTAGCGATATATATCTATCCATCTGTCCAGTAGGACCTCTAGCATCTGTCTCCTCCAAGGTGGCAGACATTTTTGTGGGGAATTTTCAACAGATTCCATACCAATGGCCAGACCTACAGATTAAGCCGCACATGTTGCTGCCGCTGTGCCAGATGCTCAAATCTGGCGGATGGCATGCTGACATACAAGTGCCTCACATGCTTGCACATCCACTGCTAGGAATGTAGCGCGCAAGCTCCAGAGTCGCCGGCGGGTCATGTCGATTGGCGGGCTGATGACGGCAACAATGAGTGTGACTCCAACTGTATTAAAATCTGCAGAAACCAAGTGCCTCCACAACACCAGCTCCCCTAAGCCACAGCTTGGGCTGCAGTGCCATTGTTATGCCACTGCTTATGTCCATGCAGGAACAATGCTATATTTTGAGTTGAACTTATCTTGAGATACCTGTGATATACATACTTATACATATTGTTATGACTAAATATTTATACATACTTTTGTTGTCCGATATGCATCCAACGCTATATGAGACCCTAATGCGATTATTTTTTTTGCTGTTTCAGTATACTGCTGTTTGCAATGTCTTTAATACTTTGCTTATTATGTTAATGTGTGCCAGTTTTACTGCAGCCAGTGTTGCACTGCAATTCTTCCATTACAGCACAGAGTCATTAGTGATAATGTACAGCCTTTCCAGAATAGGAATTGTGCTAATATTTGTAGGCTGTTGAGTTATGTGACATGCTGAGTGTTTATATGTAGACTAAATATTTGGATGGATCAGCGCTATAGCTTGTTGAAGTGCTGCTTTGGCACTGATAATTTGTTATCTTAAGCAGGAAACAGATCATCAATGACTGGCCTCAGAAATAAAATAGGCATTGATTGTTTTCTTTTTGCTTTTCTTTTACTTAGGATTTAATACTGTTAGCAATGCACTAATAGAGCTTGTCTACTTTTTCTCAATAATTAGATCCGACTTAACACATCAGTACTTTATGGAATTCTCTGATACTTTCTTGTTATTATTCATATATTCATACTGCTCACATTTCATAATAGGGTTTAATAATATTTTTTAATAATATTTCATATATATATATATATATATATATATATATATATATATATCCTGATGACGATGTGGTAAATACATCGAAAAAGGTTGAACTTCAACTGCATGATTGCCTCTTTTCTTATCCGTGTGCGACCTTTGTGGAGTGTATATATATATATATATATATATATATATGTGTGTGTGTGTATATATTTATACTCTGTAAAGCGCTGCAGAATCTTTGTGTGCAATATAAGAAACTGTTAATAAATAAATAATATATTGGAAAGCAGGAAACAGAGTGCGCCACAGATAAAAAGTTCCACCACCAAATATATAAAAACGAACTGTAGTAATAGTAGACAAATCACTGTTCAACAGTTTAATACATTTTAAAAGACAGAACAAAATAAAAACACTTTTTCATCTGTGTGGAGTCATTAGTTTAGTTTGATAAATGGAAGGAAAAACCAATGCGTTTCGTCGAAAACGACTTCCTCAGGGGTAACTTTCCATAGGCAAATTAACAGTGAATACAAATGTTTACTCCAGATGTCAATCTTTCTGACACGATGTAAAAGGTGTATGAATGGATCCTTTTTGAGACCCTAATATTGATGCACAACCGCATCAATTTCCATGAGTCCTTTTTAAAAAAAAACAAGTCCTGAGAGGATTCTTTCAAATATATTCCTCAAAGTGAAATCTCAGCAGGAATAGAGTAGACCAACTGCAGGTTGCTACTGCCATATACAGTACAGCACTACAGTATGCTCTGCATATTTTTTTCTTCATAAAAAAGAAATGTGCAAATTACTTTTCATGAACTTTGGCTATATCATAAAACAATTTCATTTAATATAAATATTTACTCTGTTTTATCCAAAAGTTATTGATGGCTCAAATAATTCACATTTTCAAATAGTATAAACTGACCTATTTCTTTTTATCATGAAATTGATAATTACATATGTTGAGAAGCAAAATGTTCTTAGATGAAACCATATTTAAGAATGGCCTTCTAATACACACCTTTGTTTATGAAAGCCATTGAATGAAGAACAAAAACAGCAGTCCCATCACATTTACATGAATTGCATTATATTTTCTTTTCAGTCTACACCAATTAACTATTCTAAGCATACAGTATTTAGCTAAACACACAATGGGCTTTAAAATGATCAAACTTACACTATGATTGTCTAGTGCATTCATCGAAATTGTAATCATTAGTCAATCCATCAACCTATAGCATTGAATTTGTGAAACATTAATGTCAAGTATGAGTTGTTCACCAGTATACATTGGTAAATGACATGTTCTATAAATTATTGATTGAAGAAAGTTCCGGACCTCCCTAAATACACAAGAGATTTGGGACTGGATCTAGACTGGATCTACAGCTTGACTTAACAGAAGAGGACTGGGAAAAAAATGTCCATGCCACTTTTGTTAGCTCGGTTAGCTACTATATATAATATATATATATATATATATGTATATACATATATATATAAAACTGTGTATCAGAACTACAATTGTCTTATAGTTTAGAGTAGTCAATATTACAAAATACAATGTGAATATTTATATGATGTGCATTGAAGACACTTTTAGCAAACATTGGGATAGAGGTACAAAGCAATGGGGACAATGATGCCCAATAATAGGAACAGTGGTAGCAAAACAATGGTAAAAAATTAAAATAAACAATGGTAAACACGCAGGTTGATATGACCAAAAAATGTTATGATACTATAATAGAGAGTGGTAAAAACTTAATAGTAGTTAATTAAAGCCACCTTAGAAAAATCACAGGGGAAATATAGAGTTTAGGAAGTTCCAATTGTGGGAGTATTTTGCAGATGTATCTGCTACTTAGGGTGACATTTAATAGGATGTGATTTTGTGTTTTTTTGCGATTTTCAGGCAAAAAAGGCTGAATTCGCACGTTTTCCGGAAATCGTCAACTTAATGTGATGCGAATTGTGGTAAAGAATTCGCACATTCTGAAGTGGCGATTTTTCAATTCGCATCCAGATGTTTTCCCATTAAAAAGTATACAAATCCCAAATTGTGGTGCAAATTCGTGAAAATGTTACTAAAATACTGTATGCCACACAAACAGACCAGGTTGTGATGGGCAATTTTGACAGAACCATGCACAGATCCGTACGATCTGTGCATGGTTCTGTCCAAAAAAATGCGTAAAAAAAAATGAAAAAAATAAATAAAATAAAAAAAACAAGAAAAACTGCGTCTGGTCCTTCCTCCTGAGCATAACCAGGAGATCAAACCAACTAGGGGTCCCTCGGATTTTATAAAACCAGCACCAGGCTCAAGGGCGGTTCTGTTTCCCAAAATACAGGGGACAAATCGAGTAGGGTTCCCCCGTATTTCAAGAACCAGCACCGGTCCCAACCAGCCAGCAGGGTAATGCCAGAGCTAGGGGTAGACTTTTTATGAAAGTCCCCTCGGCCAAAGCATTAACCCCCTGATTGGTCAGCTTGGCAGGGATCCTTCCTAGTCGGTTTGCCCCGTGATCTTTGGGCCCGGGCTGGTTATGCTCAGGAGGGGGGACCTCACAACGTTTTTTTTTTTTTTTACACAAAATTTCACATGTCCGAAAATGAGCACATTTTCATGACTAAAAATCGCACATATCAAATTTTTTGCAGCAAATTTGCATCTCATCAAATCGTCAAATTCAGTCTAAAAAATGCAATTTCAAAAAATGCGATAAGGTGAGATTTCGGAACCTTACTAAATATCGCCTCCTATTAAATCTCAACTTTATTATCCATAAAAGCAGGCTGGAAAGAGAAGAGAGATGGATATGCACACTTGAATCTGGAATATGGACCCATGATGCAAATTTCCACTACGTCTACGAAGTCCAAAAAGCATGTAGTAAGTAATGGGTATCCAACAGGAAGGGTCAAAGGATAAAGATACTGGAGGGGGCGGGACATGAATGCAGAAGTGAACTATGACAATTGGTTGTGATACTGTAACTGCAATGTACAGTAGGACATACTGTAGACCAGACAGTGAACTGGCTAATGCAGATGCTTTGCTCCAGTTATTCTGTTATGGTAGTACAGAGGGCTCCTTCCTACATGTTTCAATAGATGCAGGATAATTGGCAAACAGACTGGGGAAGTTGTTAATTGGAATTACATATGCCCCAGGTCTGGGGTAGCCAACCCTAGTCCTCGAGAGCTACCAACAGTGCATGTTTTGCAGGTCTCCTCACAGAATCACAAGTGAGCTAATTAGCTCCATCTGTGGATCTTTTAAAATGTGTCAGTGATTAATGAGTGCAGCTGTGCAGCAGCTAGGTTGTCTGGAAAATGTGAACTGTTGGTAGCTCTCGAGGGCTAGGGTTGGCTACCACTGCCCCAGGTTAATAACTTCTGTCTGGTAGTCATCCAGCTAATGAGCAGCCTTATTGTTAGATCACCTGTAAGAAGCTAAAAGGTGTGTCATTTTGGTAATCTACAGTGGCTGTCAATACCTGGGGAGCAGGCTGACATGCCAGAAAGAGACACTGCTAGTACTAAATGTAAGTGTTTTTAATTTGGTGAAACATTAGATCCTTCTAAACTAAAGGGGCCTACACATGGGGTGACACTGCTCAGCGATCTGACCAATGTAGATCGCTCAACTCGCTCAGCACACATCGCTGCACAGCGATGTGTCAATGCTATGTGCTGAGTGATCTGTCAGGGCCAGTGTTCTCCGTGAGAACACTGGCCCTAACCGACGATTAACTAGATAGCATCATGCAGAGCCGCGCATCTCTATTGCCCCTACAAATGGAACCATGTTGGGGCATTTTCTAAACAATCTAATGAGATTGCTTAGAAAATGCCCTGAAATGTCCACGTGTGTAGGTCCCATAATAGAGGCATATCTGTATTTAGTTGGTGCTAAACAGACCAGGATTTTTTTTTTGTTTTGCTTATTTTTTTGCTAATAAACAAAACTATCTGTGGATACTTGGACAAAGACACTGTGCTGGAGTTTTATTAGTTGGCTTTTGAAAAGAAAGTGCTATTGTTTACCCCAGAAGACAATGCCCTTGACCTAATCTTGTGACAGCATGTATTAAGTTGTCAATCAATGTAAAAAAAACTGTCATGTTTAAATGCACTGTAATGAAAGTTGGTCTGACTTCTGAACCTTCCCATCTGTGTCACTTCATGATGAAAACAAAGACACTCATTGAAATAAATGAATTCTATTGATTAAGACATGTTCTAAACATGTCCACAGAAATTGTGTCTTTCTCAGAGGATGACAGAGATAAAAAAAAGAATATCCCATTTTCCTTACCACAGTATACCCTTGCCATCTCCTGGTAACCATCCTTTTGGTGGACTCAAGACAAAGATAGTGTACATTTTAAGGAAGGTAGCTGCTAAACATGAGGTCAGTGTTGCCCCCATAAAATTGCAGATGCTAGAACTGTGAAGCTGCTACAGATACTTACCTCACTTAGGGCCTTATTCTAGTTCACTCTTTCTGACAAAATCCTTCTTAGATGGACAAAACCATGTGCACTGCAGGTGGGGCAGATGTTACTTGTGCAGAGAGAATTAGATTTGGGTGGGGTTTTACTTCAAAGTGAAATCTATATTGCAGTGTAAAAATAAAGCTGCCAGTGTTTATTCTGCACAGAAACAAAATAACTCACCCAAATCTAATTCTCTCTGCACATTTTACATTTGCCCCCCCCCCCCCCCCCTGCAGTGCACATGGTTTTGTCCATCTAAGAAGAATTTTGTCAGAAAGAGTGAACTAGAATAAGGCCCCCAGGGCCAAATTCAGACTTAACCGCAGGGAAAATTTGTTCTCAAAATGGGCATAACCATGTGCACTGCAGGTGGGGCAAATGTAACATGTGGAGAGACAGTGTTATGGAGCCCATGGGTGAGATTTAATAGGATGAGAGTTTCAGAAAGTGAGAGATTTTGTAAGAAATCTAAAACATTTTGAAAGTGGCAATCCTTTACACTGCAAAACCAGTTTAATTTTGCTGTGTAAATGATTGCAGCTTTAAAAAAAACCCTGGAGATTTCTTACCAACTCTCACTTTCTGAATCTCTCATCCTATTAAATCTCACCCATAGTGTTCAATCATGCAATTTAGATAACTCGCAGTGCATGCCAATTGCATGTGTCACCCGACGCAATGCACAGGCACGTTGGTCGAATCTCGCATCTCAAGATATTATCTGCTGCACATAATATTTATTGCATCCTATGTGTGAGCATATGTGTTTTTTAAATACATATGATTTATCACAATGCGATGTGCGATCTGCCAATTTATATACTTTCAGATAGACCAGCTCTCAGTCCATCACCTGATTTTAGGTTGCAAATGGGCATGTGATTAATCACATGATTGTATGCATATCCAATGCATAAAAAGCATTTGAGATGCGATTTATTACACAAGGGAAATCGCAGCACAATATCACATTTCACATGCCATCGCACAAGTGTATGGGCACCATTAGATTTGGGTGGAGAGTTTTCAAACTGAAATCTAAGTTTCTGAGTAAAAAAAGAGCAGCCAGTATGTATCCTGCATAGAAACAAAACAACTCACCCAAATCTAACTCTATGCACATAACATATGTACCTGCAGTGCATATGGTTTTGCCCATTTTAAGAATGAATTTGTCCTGTGATCAGGTCTGAATTAGGCCCATAGTTTTGGTGAGTCCTGAGTATTAATAAATAACAACATATTTTTTTAATCTCTCTATGCCTCTGAGAATTATATGACATATTTGTGGACACATCTAGAATTATACAATTTCTCTTTGTTCATGTGATTGACAGTCTTTTTCCATTTTGGAGTCCAAAATTGAAATAGGGGTACCACCCCAAATGCAATCCAAACATCACTGGAGCCTCCACTGTAGACATGGGTCTCTGTTTTCCAAATTGAAGGTGTGTTGTCTCGGTTCTGTGGGTCTGCTGAGGCCAGGGTCTCCATCTTTCGGCAGAGTACTGTATTCTTGGCTTCAGTGATGGAGCTGCAGGTGCCGGTCTCAACGTTACTCAGCTGACTGATGGTGTTTCAGGGTGGTCTGATGCTGCATCCTCGAACACATCAGTGGATCACATACAACTGCACCTGAATCATGTTTAATGTATGCAAAAAAGTAAGCACATATACAGTATTTTTCTATATTAATTTGCAGATTTTTTCAAAATATATATATTTTTTTTTACTGTCGCTTAAGTTTTTCTACTTGTATTATTCAGAAGGCAAAAGCTTCCTAAAGAAATCTTGAATATATCCCTAAAATGTAGTCAACATGTTATTTACTTTACATTGGTATTTATAGTGTTTTGTGATTTGGTACTTATGTAATATCTGGGCTCCCGTTTTCTTATGAGACCGCGTCCCCTTGCGGGGCTCGCTGCGCTCGCCACGCTTCGGGCATGGTGGCTCGCTGCGCTCGCCACACTATATATAATCAACTCCATGCGTAGTTGGATAGTAGGGGTATGAAAAAATGGGGTGCATTTAACATGGAAGCCCAGATAATACATAAGTACCTATGATTTTTTTTTATTTACACTGCAATGCTAAAAAAATTAAAAACTAATATTTACTTCTTTCTTTAATTAATAAGTAATTTTAGTAAAGCATTCAATAGATCTTTTAAGACTTGTTAACTCATTAAACATAGCACAGAGCACAAACAATAAATAAAAAAACTTGTAATAAAGTGAACTTGTTAATTTTAAATTTAGATGGATATTTTAACTATTACAAAAAATGAAATATTACAGTAATTTGACTACACCCACTTACAGATGACTTTCATGTCATCTGAAATATTATTATCCTATACATGCTTATGAATTATTTCATGACGGGAAAATCCTTAAAATACATATTAAGGGGGTATCTAATTAGCTATGACCTTTTTCAGTTGATAACAGTCCGATTTTTGACTGAAGGTCATATTCGGCTATCTAATAATAACTTGTTTTTATCATCTCAAAAGGGACCCGCTATTGTGGGATTTTGTATAGGTTCCTGGATCCATGTGTTATTGTGGCTCCAAGGGTTGGTTTTACCGGATTGTGCTCTGCTTGCCTAAAGCACCAGAAGCATAATCCCCAATAAGTGGCTGTTATTGGGGTTAAATGAATAGCCGCTGGCAAACCTATTAACAGTGATAAATAGGATACCTCCTAATATGAAAGGGCTGTGCATTTCTTCCATACACATAAATGCATATGATTCTACATTATTTTACATTTGATTTCCTTTGTTCTAAACAAATTGTCTACATTAGATCACTGGCTTTGTGCTTCCTTAATATGTATGCTTAAAACAGTTACATATGTGTCCTACTACATCTTTTCTGCATATACTGTACCTGTAGCTGACCCCCATTAGATTCCATAGGAGGTGGGCAAATGCGCATGCAACTTCTATTGAAGTGAATAGATTAGCGGGAGTGGGAGGAAATCATGACTGGTGTGCTGCAATGTGTGTGCATCCCAGCAACTCCAGAAGAGGACACCTCTGTGTATAATTCACTTAAATTTTAAAGTGTCTCCATTCTAATTTTTTGCACCTGGAACATTTCAACATTTACAGAATGATAGCATGAATTGTTTACATTGTCAAAATATTAACAATTGCTTTAAATTAAGGAGTTGCTTTATATGAGTTAAGATTACTAGATTGTAAACTCCTCAGAGCAGGGCCCTCTTCCCTCCAGTTGTCAAAGCCCTCTTCTCTTCACATTTCACTCACAGCTTTCCCATAATCAAACACTCAGTGACCATCTTCGTCCAAATACTCATCTCATCATTGGCCTCGAGCTTCTTATAGTATGTTGATTGAGTCCTCACTACTTATATTTAAGATGTAATGTATATTGAACTGTGGCACTCATTATTTGTACTCTATTTTTGTTATTTATTCAATGTAATGCCGAGTTTTGTCTCCCTGAACTGTTCCTTTGTACAGCACTGCAAAACATTTGTGGAGCCTTATAAATATAATAATAATAATAATAATAATAATAATAAGGGTTAATACTGTCACTAGGGTTAGGGAAATGTTGACATAAAAAACAGCTTCAACATTCAAAACAACATTGCATAATTGTCGTAATGGCAAATGTCAACATAAATATGTTTACATTTTTAAAGTCCACATAATAACCATGTGCATATCCTCATGTGAATATTGTCTGCAATGCATGAACAGTAAGTTGTCAGCCTCCCTAAACTCCTGATGGTCCATTCCACTCCAAGGAGCATACATAAGGAGCATCTCGCCCCTTAATCCAGATTCTGTATACAGCTTTTATTCGAAGTTTATTTGTAATTGCATAGTACATTTTTACTATAAATTCTATTTAAAGAAAATGGAAGGGAATTCAATCTTATATTCCGACAGTCGGAATTCTTGCCTGTTCTTGCTCTGCTCAACAGGCAGAATTCAATGTTTTGCCCATCAAGTGCTGAAAAGTGGGCTTCTTGGTGAAAACGGCTGTGGTTTGTTGAGAAATGACCGTGAATCCGACAATACATGGCCATTTCCAACAAATCAGATTCAACTTGTTTTAAAGTCAGATCTGTATTGTCAATTTCCACTTTCACTGCTATCATAAATGGCAGCATTGAATAGGAGGTAGGAGCTACAGTATATCCCCTGTCAGAAAAAGCGCCTGACATTGAATACCCCTGTAGACTGGTAATAGAACAATGATTACAAGTAGCCTCGGATGAACCCCCAAAACAACATAAGTATGTACGTAGGGCCCAAATGTAATGGGGGACACCACATATTTTGTTTTCCTTAACTATCATGCTATTAACTCTTTCTGCAATACTCAACTTTTTGAGGGATAATTGTCCTTATCTGTCATAATTATATTTACTCTGCACTGTTAAAAAAGAAAGTTTAGTTGGTACAGTTAAGGATGAAAGCTTCGAAATTATAAAGATATTATCAGCAATTACATTTATTTCCATCTAATAAGTGTGAGAATGAGTTTTACTTCAGTCAATTGTAAACATGGCTGGGACTATCATTTTGCTCGTTAGCTAATCTGTGTTATGCACTGTTTAACTGTTTATTGTATTGTTTAGTTTTTTAATTTTTCACATAGATGATGTTTTTGTGAACAAGTTGGACAACAATGTTTCTGAAGGAGTACTACATCCAGGTTACGAAGGGTAAGTGAACATGCCATAAATTGCATCCAAAGTGTATATTTACTATATTTTACTTATTGATTTTTATTTTTTTCAGGGATTTTACCTTTGATTTCCATTTGATTTTCGATAGTGAAGGAAAAAAACAGAATGTAATTTTTTTTTTTAAGGTAAATGTCACTCAAAATCTGATTTGACTGAAAAAATCAGTGGTCTGCTATAGACGAACATAGGATCTCCAGATTACTAACTTTTGATTTGTAAATCGACCCAAAATAGAACTTGATATCGAATCTCAAATCCACAAATCATTAAAATAGTCCAATCCAGATGATATGAGCTTCTAAACCATATTCTCTTGGTTGCAAGTTGATTGTGATGACTTTAAAACATTCTAGATGCATGTGGCTGTAAAAATCATGGCTGTGCAAGGATATGCTATGCTGGCAATATTCCGGTGGAATGCAACTCACCAGCTAACTGAGAGAACCCAGAAGCAATATTTAGAGCATTATTAGCACCTTCATGAGGTTACCTGCAAATTATGCAGGCCTACGTTCTTTCACTGTTGGATAAACCTCAATGCATTTTCTGCTGGTGAGGTCATACAGATGTTCTGGTTCTCACGTTCCAACATCATAATGCTGTATGATCTTCTCAAAACTCAAGGCTCAAGATTGAGCTACACACAGCATGGTCACATGCCGCATCAGGCTTGCACAAGTTGCTGTGTGCTTTGCATTTGTTTTGCCACTGTCTCATTTCATTCAGTTTAAGGGAGAATACTCAGAGTTTCAGAGTCTACTTTTAGTAGGTACAGTACTTAACACAATAATGGATGCCCTGATTCCCCTCTGCAAGACATAAATCTGCTTATCTTGCCAGGATTCACAGTGGCATAAATTGGTTAGCTTTCTATAGATTCTTAGGCATACAGTACATAATGTTTTGGGAGCTATATATTGCATACAGATTGGTCTGATACCACCCAGAAATACAGCACACATACTGTATATACCAAACAACATTGTAACAGTATCATGTATGTGCAGATGGGGGGTTATTCTGGTTCACTCCTTTTGGCAACTTCCTTCTTAGATACACAAAAGCATGTGCACTACAGGTGGGGTAGATGTTACTTGTGCAGAGAGAGTTAGATTTGGGTGGGGTTTTACTCCAAAGTGAGACTAATATTGCAGTGTCAAAATAAAGCAGTCAGTATTTTCCCTGCACAGAAACAAAATAACTCACCCAAATCTAGTTCTCTCTGCACATTTTACATCTGCCTTCCTGCAGTGCACATGGGTTTGTTCATTTAAGAAGGAATTTGCCAGAAGGAGGGAACCAGAATAATCCCCATGGTCTTTGATGCAAACCTAAAAATCATGAGTGTTGTAACTAGCTATACTTGTTCATGTCATGATGCCTACATTCTCAGCAATTTATATAGCTCTGCAAAATTTTAAACCGGTCAAATGCCAGAGCAATGGTTGTTGGTAAGTTACTTGTAGGTATTAAATTGACACCTAAGAGTACTGGATATTACATATATTTTTGTTTTCACTATCAACAGGTGATTACTGGCTATTACTGTTGCTCCTGGCTTCTGACTCCATTCTCTGGTCCGCAAAGTCCTGCTGAGTGTAAGTATAATGAGGCACATATAGCCACACGATCTGTGATAGAACACACTTTTGGTCTACTGAAAGAAGGTTTAGATGACTTAATAAATCATGTGGAAGAGACCACCTCTTGCATAATCTTGCACTAATTTAACCTGATTACCCAATTATTTAATTAACATTATTGTCCATTTGTTTTGTGGGCCAATAGCAAGCAAAAAGGAAGTGAAAACTGATTTGGGATTTGATTTTATATTCGATTTTGCAATCAATTTCTATGGAGATTTCATGTTCAATTTTGCCTGTGAGTTGACAAATGGAACACCAAATCCCTGATCAAAATCAAACAAAATCAAATCAACCATCGAAAACAAATGCCAAAATTGAACATTACTAAATGCTGGATTTTGCAAAGGATTTACCAAATTCATTTTACTCAATTTAAAATGATATATATATATATATATATATATATATATATATATATATATATAAACTAAACAGAATCTCTGATGTTGCGCTAATTTGTATTTAAAAGTATGGTAGCTGTTGACACTCAGTTCCCCACTAGTAAGAACCAAACAATCAAAATACCACCACAATAGTGTCTCCAGCACCCTAAAAATGTAGTGTCATCTAAAATAACAGTAATAGAATAATATAATGAATACACTTGTAGCTTCTTTTCTGAAGAATATTTTTATTTTATTTTCAAAGAGCTGTAATCAATGCCCGACACGTTTCGTCTCTTTCAGAGACTTCATCAGGGGTTTTTAACAATCTCAACAGCAATAAAGTTAATAGTAGTTCAAATGGATCTGGGTCTGTCGTAATAAGACTCCAAGCATTAAGATCCGGCAGATGATACTTATGTCAGTGGGCTAACTCCAATAAATTGAGATGTGTACTTAAAATTATTTAAATTCTTTCCAAATACATTAATACTTTAGTGCGATCCTCTGGGAAAAATTAATTTGAAGGTAATAAATTCACCTCCTAATAAAAAACTTTTTAAAAAGAAATCACCATGGATAATAGGATAGTTCTTCAGAATTAGGTGCCAAATGCAGGAGACAAGTGTCAAGAGAGTGTGTTTGCTCCTTGGAATCCAGCCAACTATATACATATATATATAGCAGCGATATTCTCCCAGGACAAACCTTTGAAAAAAATGAGTGTCAAAAGTAATTAATACAACATGGTCGTCAACGTTTCAAGGCCTCAGCCTTTTCGTCAGGACGGACATAAAGTGCATACAGTGGCAGTGTAAGCGAAAAATAACTGTTCACGTTATTTTTCGCTTACACTGCCATGTATATGACCTGATGAAAAGGCCAGATGGGGCCTTGAAACGTTGTCTCACCATGCTATTTTTACCAATATAATTTGACTGAACACAGACTCTGAGTGCCGCCTGCTTATTCCATAAGGGAGATATCACAACTACCAGTATCACCACGATTGGGACCTTGCAAATATATATCCTCACACAAGGAAGGCACCTAAGCACCTTATTATTTATTTTCCAAGGTGAAGATCAAAGCTTTGAACTATATATATATATATATATCTTTGGATATTTTGCACATATAATGAACAGATACAGCAGATAAGTACTGAACTTTTTCTACCGACACTCCAGCCAGTAAATACTCTTTCAACACTGCACCATATTACCATGCAATCTTATAGCTCAACAAGAGTTTAACCTTTAAATTGTTCATTTTGCTATCCAAATATTTTGTGTGTTCATCTCAACGTAACTGAAATGAACAGCCCCACCATTAAGCAAGGTGATTCAACACTGACAAAGTCAACAAACATTTTTTTTAAAATGCTGATTTGCATTCAAATAAGCAGTTTATCAACCCTGCAAATATCAATCTGCTGCTAGGCAGAATAAAAGATTATACTCATTCCTTTTAGGACTGAAAGGTCAATATATTCCTGTTCTCCCTGAACATTTTAGTTATTGCTCTTTATTTTGGCAGATTTTCATTGAAATAAGAAGTTGTACATAAAGAAGAACTTTAACCAAACATAAAGTCTTGTCTGCTACTATTACTCATGAAAACATTTTTCTAAATGAAAACCGATTTTATGCAAGTGTTCTATATTTAGACTAGGAGGAATACATTATGTATTTTATTTGATCTAATAGCATTTCTTTGTTATGGAAAGGATTACGGATTCTGAAAAGGGTATTTTTTCACTCAACAAAAGAAGTGAGTGCAAACAGAATTTTTTAACCAAGCATTGTTTAAAAAAATTGCAGAAAACACCTAAATGATATATACAGTATTGGACTTAAGTACTATACCAGATACGGGCGTAAATTTATTATGGATCGCATATGCAATCTGCAGACAGTTCTTGCGATCAAATGGGAAAAATAATAAACATTGTAAGAGCGGATGCGTGACCCAAAAACATGTTACCTGCACAACTTATTCTTATACTCTATATCAGAAATAAAGACACGGAGACTTAGGTTTGGCAGAATCTTGTTAGCTGATTTATTTAAAATTGATTCTTAAGCTAATTTTGGTTGTTGAATTTTGTTTAATTTTTTTCTAATTTATTTAAATTATTTAAATTATTTAAATGGTGGCCCAGAAAGAACGGCTACGGCTAATCTCCACCCCAAACTAGTATGCGTACTTTGGCCTAACAACAGAAAGCGGTATCCGCTCTACCCCTGCATCAACTGCCCACCCAGCCGGGTGGGATCGCTATCCCCGGTCGGGTAATGTAGCGGAGGCCTAAGCCAATGAGGGGCAAGCGCACCGAACAACACCAATTACTCAATAGACATAACTCAATAACTCATTAAACTCTAAACTTGCCGTTCTTTCCCGCCTATCAGCTAACGCTATTAAAGATTCCCACTACCCTGTCAATCTATCCAAAATCACGGGAAGGGAGGGTGGGGAATTTCTCTGAGGAGAAGAGGGAAACTCCTCCTCTCTCAGGGATTATCTACAGAGCTAACTCTGCCATAACCTTGCCCTATTGGCTCTCCATGTCACATGTCATCTAGGTTCCACCCCGCTCTCATGTTTAACCTTCTCCATGCCTATCCAGCCATTACGTTGTTCTAAACATTGTAAGAGCGGATGCGTTACCCAAAAACATGTTACCTGCACAACTTATTCTTATACTCTATATCAGAAATAAAGACACAGAGACTTAGGTTTGGCAGAATCTTGTTAGCTGATTTATTTAAAATTGATTCTTAAGCTAATTTTGGTTGTTGAATTTTGTTTAAGTTTTTTCTAATTTATTTAAATTATTTAAATTATTTAAATGGTGGCCCAGAAAGAACGGCTACGGCTAATCTCCACCCCAAACTAGTATGCGTACTTTGGCCTAACAACAGAAAGCGGTATCCGCTCTACCCCTGCATCAACTGCCCACCCAGCCGGGTGGGATCGCTATCCCCGGTCGGGTAATGTAGCGGAGGCCTAAGCCAATGAGGGGCAAGCGCACCGAACAACACCAATTACGCAATAGACATAACTCAATAACTCATTAAACTCTAAACTTGCCGTTCTTTCCCGCCAACGCGGGGACTTTGCTCCCAAAGGCCCCCGCCCGCCACCATCTACACTATGGAGTCAATCACTACCCATAGATCCTCAACAAACATGAACAGACCCTCCTGAACCAGATGTACTCCGTCGGGTCTGAAAAGATGGCGGTGCCTAAACCTAATGCGCTCGTGTGGAACCACTGCACCACCGTTAGCCAAAACCCAACGCGCAACTGCTGAGTTCAATTTCTTTCTCGCTTCATCAATGGCCCTGCAGTCCCTCGCACCTCTCCTACACAAGCGGGGAACCACAAAAGACCAAACAATAATGCAATCAGGCCATCTTGCTTTTATGGCAGCCAGGTCACCTACAATCAAGGCCCGCAACTCCAGCTGGGACATCTTCCCTAAATCATTCCCACCTAGATGAATCACCAGTATTCCGGGCACTCCAAAAACACTCATCTTCCTCATGAGGAAAGCCCTTAGCTCACGCCAGGACATCCCCCTCGCTCCCAACCAACGCACCATGCCGGAACAATTGGAAACAGGGCCATCACCACACATCACCATCCTGGCCGCCCAGTACACGAAAGAATGGCCTACAATCCATACCCTACACGTGTTGTCGCCCACACCTATAGAGAAGGAATATTTAGATTGAATTAGAAATTGTTCCAGTATATGCGAGCAGTTAATCATTATTTTAGGAGGGTCTGCCAAAGAAATTTTTTTTGGATTGGTGCACAAATTTGGTGCGGTGAACTGCTTCAATCACATTGAAGCCACTCCTAGACACGTCAGGTAAGACACAAACTGAGGTAGGGAAGGGCAATGGATGGGTATAGGGTAACAGGGAATTACTCGGCCGGAGGAAAAAATGTCTGAACCTGCTGAGGGACTCTTAATTGGAAGCCAAATTAGCCGAATTATAATTGCCAGATTTAGTCCGTCAGGTCAGGCAAAAAAGCGTGAAAACTCCGGACGCTGGCCCAACAACAGAGAGTAGCTAATCCCCGAGTAGGAAACTTAACGGTGGGGGGTAACACAGGAGTACGACCACACAGCTGGAAACCATACACGCATAGACATCACGGCAGGAGGTTAGGGCGTATATATTTCTTGTATGTCGCAGAGCGCCATCGCCCTAGTCGCTTAATGTCCTTGGTTGACCATCCTGAAGGAGTGAGTGCCGAACTCAGAAGGAGACAAGCCCAGCTCGCCCACGCACCTGCGAAGCATCCAGCCAAACTGGTACCTTGTCAGAGGTGACCTGTTGTAGTGCACCAGCCACGATCCTTCTCCACTAGGGCGCACAAGTGCATAGCGTTCGGCTAAGGCTACTGGGCAAGCGGAGGCTGGTCTTGTCGCCCCCATGCGCACCCACGTCCCTCTTGCTGCCTGATCAGTTTTAGAGCGCCTAATCCTGCACAGGAGCGACTCCTGTTCTATGCGTATATCGGAAAGGAGGAGGGCCGACCCCTTAAGTTTAGAAGGGGACACTAATTCCAACACCCGCAAAGCCCCATGAAAGGCCATTGTAAAGGCCACTCCTAGACACGTCAGGTAAGACACAAACTGAGGTAGGGAAGGGCAATGGATGGGTATAGGGTAACAGGGAATTACTCGGCCGGAGGAAAAAACGTCTGAACCTGCTGAGGGACTCTTAATTGGAAGCCAAATTAGCCGAATTATAATTGCCAGATTCAGTCCGTCAGGTCAGGCAAAAAAGCGTGAAAACTCCGGACGCTGGCCCAACAACAGAGCGTAGCTAATCACCGAGTAGGAAACTTAAGGGTGGGGGGTAACACAGGAGTACGACCACACAGCTGGAAACCATACACGCATAGACATCACGGCAGGAGGTTAGGGCGTATATATTTCTTGTATGTCGCAGAGCGCCATCGCCCTAGTCGCTTAATGTCCTTGGTTGACCATCCTGAAGGAGTGAGTGCCGAACTCAGAAGGAGACAAGCCCAGCTCGCCCACGCACCTGCGAAGCATCCAGCCAAACTGGTACCTTGTCAGAGGTGACCTGTTGTAGTGCACCAGCCACGATCCTTCTCCACTAGGGCGCACAAGTGCATAGCGTTCGGCTAAGGCTACTGGGCAAGCGGAGGCTGGTCTTGTCGCCCCCATGCGCACCCACGTCCCTCTTGCTGCCTGATCAGTTTTAGAGCGCCTAATCCTGCACAGGAGCGACTCCTGTTCTATGCGTATATCGGAAAGGAGGAGGGCCGACCCCTTAAGTTTAGAAGGGGACACTAATTCCAACACCCGCAAAGCCCCATGAAAGGCCATTGTAAAGGCCAAACTAAATAACAAGGATTCAAACGCTGAATCCGCAAAAACACTAACCTTACCCAAAATGGATACCAACAGGGGGAAATCAATGGGGCGTCTATGGTCAGGCGCTACTGGGACCTGGCGGCCCCAATCCCTCATGGCCCTGCGTACCAGGAAGCATTTAGTGAAATCCCGGGCCCCTTTTAGCTGCGCAAAAAAGGAAATGCCTGCAAGATATCGCGTTGCTACTGCCCTTGATTTGCCGGCGTTATACAGGTTCCAGACAAAGGAAAGCAGTAGCTTCTGGCCCCGCCTACCTGGCTGCGCTGCACCTCCCGAAAAAGCTTGCCATTTCAACCATGCTTGGCGATAAATCCTAAGGGTAGCCGGCGCCACAGACAGCTCGGCTAGTCCCTCCAGTCCGGCCCGATGACCTGCCAAACATAAAGCGGGCATGAAACACCAATGACATCAGAGTTAGGGGCTAGTTCCCTGAACCGCTCCCACTGAAATCGCGACAAAGCATCGGCTACCTCGTTCTGAACTCCTGGCACGTGCCTAGCCTTAAATAAAATGTTATACCGGAGGCATTGCAAATTTAACTGTGTCAGGACCCTGAGCACCAGAAGTGATTTAGCCTTCTGGTTATTTATAGCATGGACCGTGCTGAAATTGTCGCACCAGAAAATAACGCTGCTGTTCGCTATACGTTCGCCCCCAGATTTCCATCGCCACCATAATTGGAAACAGCTCCAATAATAGCAAATCCTTCGTAAGGCCCTTGCTAATCCAGGAGGGGGGCCATGCCTGAGTGCACCAGCTTCCGGCTAGGAAGCAGCCGAAGCCGGTGGAGCCAGCTGCATCGGTGTAAAGCTGCAGTCGGGCGTTGTCAACAGCCGGGAGCAGCCAGATGCGAATACCATTAAATTCGTCCAAGAAAACGGCCCAAACGGCCAAGTCGCGCCTAATTTCGGCAGACAGACGCACCAAGTGGTGCCCCCTGGTGACCCCGGCAGTTGCTCGCTCCAGCTTGCGACAAAAAAGGCGACCCATTGGGATGATACGGCAGGCAAAATTGAACTGGCCTAACAAAGACTGTGCTTGGCGCAAAGTAATCTTCTTAACCGTACAGCAGGTGGCAATGGCCTGCTTCAGCCTAACCACCTTATCCATGGGCAAGCAGCAGTGACCCCTGATAGTGTCAATTTGGATGCCCAGGAATGACAGGCATGTTATTGGGCCCTCCGTTTTGTCTTCCGCAATGGGAACGCCAAATTGCCGGAAGACAGAACGTGTTGCCGACAGAAGTTCCGCACACTGACTGGAGTCGGATGGACCTACGCACAAAAAATCGTCCAGGTAGTGAGCGATCCCGCTCATACCGGACGACCTTTCGACGCACCAATGCAAGAAGGTACTGAACTTCTCGAAGTAAGCACAGGATACGGAGCACCCCATCGGCAAACATTTGTCGACGAAGTACTCCTCACCAATGCGGAAGCCCATGTACCTGAAAGCATTGGGGTGAAGGGGTAACAACCTGAATGCCGACTCCACATCAATTTTTGCCATCAGGGCCCCCCTGCCATGCGACCGGACCATCGCCAATGCGTCGTCGAACGACTGGTATGCCACCGAGCAACATTCGGCTGGTATAGAGTCGTTCACCGAGGAGCCAGAGGGGTATGACAAATGTTGAATTAGCCTGTACTTGCCGGGGGCCTTCTTGGGCACCACCCCCACTGGCGAAATCACCATGTGTGGTATGGGTGGAGCAGAAAAAGGCCCCGCCATACGCCCCATGCGCAGTTCCTTGTCAACCTTTTCCCTCAATACTTCAGGGAGGGAAAGTGCTGACCGAAGGTTCCTAAATGAACCCCCTACAACTTCGCCCTGGATAGGGAGTTGAAAACCGTGTGAAAAACCCTCCTGCAGAAAGACAGCCGTCTCTCTGTCAGGGTACTGGTGGAGCCAGCTGGACATGGCTCCCACCAGTACGGGGGTGTGTGCTCTATCGAGCGGTACCGGACGAGGAGGGTCTGGTTGCTGCGGAAGCGGGCGCCCCTCGTGAGGGGCGGCTCCCCCGAAAGCAGCCCGATGCCGGGTGATTACCGGAGCAATTGATACAAATATGTTTGTATCTGCACCGCTGCCCTTGACTGCAGAAGGAATTGTTAAAAAGCATAACACTTTCCCTTTGCAGATCCGGGTGCGAAAGGCCTGGCGCCCGGGTTAAAACGCTTCGGCGCAGGCTCGGGGGCTGAGCGTTGCTGAGCTGGGGGAGGGGCGGCCACCGGGACTGGATGCCGGGGACCCTCGGCGGATTCAAGGTGTGCCTTTGTTAAGCTCATCCATACCTCCACATCCTTGCACCCCAAATCCATAATATGCAAGCAGTCCTGCTTACGCCGGAACTGCTCGTCATACGTTCTCCATGAAACCCCCCCATAAGACCTATACATGTCGTGAACCATGTGAATATAACGAATTATATTCATATGCTCATCAGGTCTGTCTTCTAGATAACACGCCGCAAAAACGCAAAAACCAGCCAGCCAATTGTCATATGAGCGAAAGGCTTCCGCCCCAATCCCACCTTTCGCCTTAGCTGCTTTAAACGCTTTCTTGGACTCGTCAGTTAAACTGAACAAGTCTACAAACTCCCCTTTTTGTATCTTTGCCCTACAGCTTTCGCGAAGGCCACGCAGGACCGCTGTGTAATCGCAGCGGACTACCCCTGGTAGGTTTCTCCTTTTGCGCTCCCTCCTAGAGAGAGACCTAGTGTGTTTTCGCTTGCGACTACCTGCCTGCCGCACAGCCTCCTTCTTAGCGTATTTGGCTGCCCTCTTACGGGCTTTCTTGGTGCTCCCGGCATCGGAACCACCGGCCGATGAGGAAGATGATGTAGAGGAGTACCTACTAGAGCCAGACCCCACAGTAGATGAGTATGCCACGGACCCCTCGCCCTCTTCCGCCGTGTCCTCACCTGTCGACTCCGGCTGGGCAGCCCATGTGTCGTCATCCTCATCAGTGTCATCTTCAGCCCCATCGTCGTCGGCTTCATCAGGAATGACCTCGATGTCCTCGGCCCCTGAGGAAACAACAGACAACGGCCTGGCAGGCCACTCCGCCCAATCCGAAGTGGGCTGATGCCTGCTGGTAGCAGCATTAGACCTATCCCTGCGGCCTGTTTGCGGGCGTCTACTCTGATAAGGGGTGCCGGGCCCCCTAAAGGCCCTGACAAATTCTGAGCAACCGGGTATGTCCTGACCTCTCAAAAAGGCCCTGCTGCTGTCACTACCAGCACCTATGGTTTCATCTGCACCGGACTCAACTAGGGGGGCTAAGGCCCCCGCCATGGAGGACAGCGCTGCTGATAATAAAGCAGGGTCAAAGGCGGGGGTAGGATTCCGTGACCCTCCCCCTGTACTGGCAGCCCTCCGGCTGCCGCTGCGGGATGGCCTTCCCCCCCTGCGTTCACTTCTGCTAGCATTCCCCCTCTGTTCCTGCTCTGTCCTATCCTGGGAACACGCTCTCTCCCATGAGGGTTTATACCCGTACATGGGGGTCTCAGGGTCCGGGGCTAAGTTAGGCCTACCCCTTGTGCTGCGACCCTGGGCACTGGCCGCCCGCGCCGCTGTGCGCTGGCCGCCAGTAACCCTGCGCCCGCCCGCCATATTGTTTGCAGCGGACGGCCTTTCGTTCTGAAATGGCCGCCGCCCTCTGGAGTTCCCTCTGGCCTGGGGGATCTCTGGGTCTCCCATGGCCTCCTCATCAATGCTAGGGGTCCCCACACCCCCGTCACGCCGAGCGCCGCCACAGCCTCCGCGTGGCGCACGCCCGCGTGACGCTGACTGGCCGTGTCCTGCCTGACGGCCGCGCGCCGCGACACCCGTTATCCCGGGGGTGTCGCAGGCCGCAGACCCCGGCGCGCGACCACCCCGTCTGCCCCCAGCGCGATGAGCTGTCCGCCCCCGCCCGGAAAAGACGGCCGGAGCAGGAGGATCAGCCGCTGACGCCACCATTACCTCACGGCGGGCGCGACTCTGCCCTGCGCGCCCGCCGCGCGACATCCCCCTCCCGCGGCCAGCCAGCAGCCTGGGACTGGAGCGCCCTGCCACCGGAGCCTCAGGAGAAGCTGCCGGGGCGTACCGGTGCCCCCCCCTCGCCGCCGCGGCCTGCGGATAAGGAGAATCATCGACGGCCGGTGAGTCACCGGTGACCCTATCCCCACCACCGTCTGCAAAGCGGGCAGGCGGCCTGACCGCCCTTCTAGGTCGTCTGGGTGCTGCACGGGGCATTTTACACAAAAAAGGCCCAAAATGAGAGAGACAGAAAAACTGATGTTACTCACGAATTTCTCTGAGGAGAAGAGGAAAACTCCTCCTCTCTCAGGGATTATCTACAGAGCTAACTCTGCCATAACCTTGCCCTATTGGCTCTCCATGTCACATGTCATCTAGGTTCCACCCCGCTCTCATGTTTAACCCTCTCCATGCCTATCCAGCCATTACGTTGTTCTAAACGTATTAATTTATATTGACATGCTCACAGTCACAAACCATGATTTTGTGAGCCACCTCTGTTGTGAGACACAGGCCCTTATAGCCACATCTGCAGAAGAGCACAGAAGTGACATTTTGTACAGATAGACTAACATCACATAGTCCTTCAGCAAAATGTATTCTGTAGCCTAAACAAACCAAGCCCATACAGTACATGCACACAAGTGGGGTTTCCCAAGTCTCTTCAGTCCAGGTTAGTCTGCTGCATTACATGTTCTATTAATGCCGTGTAACCAAAAAAACATCTGTAGCTCAGGGGCATGATACTTACAACACTTATAACACTTTCGGACTGCAAATGCTGGGTCGCACCCGGGATTAAGATACGGTTCAAGCTACCTGGCATTTGCTGTCTGAAGACTCCAAGTCCGACTCAGATTTTTGGCAGCTCGGTGACCTCATCAGGGTGGGCTTGAGTGGCAGCACATCTTTGGGGGTGGGGGAGGAGGCAACACTTGGAGATGACAGCACTGCCTCCTCCACACTGTGAATGGGACCGAGAGCTCGACCCAGGTTACCCATTATCATAGCACCTGATCCGGGTCAGAGCCGAGTTCAACACTGGTTGTTTGACCCAGGGTGGCCCTTTCAGACTGAACCTTGATCCGATAAGGAGGTGTATGTCGAGCGCTTGTATTTTATAGAAACATTGTTTTTGCCATTTACTATGTCTCATGAGAGTGGAAAAAGAATTATATATAAGATATAGGATATAGTAAAGAATGTAGTAGGAACAATGGAATAGAGTAATAATGAGGAATGAAATATAAAATAAAATTAAAAATAAAGATAAAAATAAAGATAAAAATAAAGATAAAAATAAATAAAATAAAATAAAAGCAAATACAGTATATATAAAAATGCTATCTATTTGTAGCATTCAGTTTTTTGTCATGTGATCAAAACTGTTTACAGCTCTTTATTGAGCAGTGTGGGGAGTGCCATAAGTCCAATTACATGTCAATTAAAAATCAATGCAATAGAACACATAACCCTGAATTGAAGAGGAGGGGACCTTATAAAAAACCTAAAAAGAAAAGAATCAAAATGGATTTCCTAACTATGTACTTTACAACCGCTAGGTTTAAACATAGACTGAATTATCATAATTTCTACATGTGATTGCTGCCAAAATACAGTATGTCTCATTTTCGCATTTTCATTGTTTACTTCCTGCCCTTTTCTGTTTACTTTCATTTTTGAAACTTCTGTTTTTCGAAAAACAAAAAAAGGGTACTTATATGTTAGTTGGGCACCCACTACAGTTAGTACGCTCATACCCCCACTATCCATGTCGGTATGGAGTTAAATTTCTAAAGTGTGGTGAGCGAAGTGAGACACCGAGCCCGTAGCGTGGCAAGCGGCCATGTAAAACTAAGCAAATAGCTTAGTGGGTGCCCAACTAACATATAAGTACCCAATTTTTTTTTTTAGATTTTATAAAAAAAGAATGCCCTATAAATAAAGAGGCTCCAGCCACAAGCACCATCCTTAACAAAGAGGCCGCAGAGCCTCAAAATGTGTTGGAGAGAGGGGTGAAGATTCGCTATCGTACAGCACCAAACACCGGAAGCCCGCACCCACACTTCCGGCCAATAAAGAACAAGCCGGTCGAGATGAAGAAGACACGGTGTGCCTCCCAGCGACATTGGGGCAACAAGCAAGAGACTAGGTAAGAGTAGGGACAGCTAGACAGTCTCCCCCTACACAAAGCAATCTTGGCGGGGCAAGTCTTCCCCTGCACAAAGCCATCTTGCCGGGACACCTCCGCCAACTCCAGCAGCCTATCTAACTGGACTTACGGCACTCCCCACACTGCTCAATTAACAGCTGTAAACAGTTTTGATCACATGCCAAAAAAATGAATGCTACAAATAGATAGCATTTTTATAAATTTTTGCTTTTATTAACTTATCTTTATCTTTATTTTTTTTTATTTTATATTTCATTCCTCATTGTTTACTCCATTATTTACTTGTTCCTCCTAAATTCTTTCCTATATCTTGTATATAATTATTTTTCCACTCTGATGAGACATAATAAACGGCAAAACAATATACACCTCCTTATCAGCTTTCTAAAAAATTGAGCAGCTACAGTAAGCGCAACATACTGTATACACTTTTTCTGTACTACATTGCACTTTGATCTGGGTAGGTGACGTAACGACCTGGCAATAACCAAGGTTGGGAGTGCGTTCCGAAAGGGGTATCAGTCTGCTCTACTACTACATATCCCAGAATGCATTGCCATAATTGTACTCTGACAGGAAATCTCTGGCAGCACATGGTGGGGTGTATAGTTCCACTGCAGCTGAATCGACTCAGGTTGCCCATGACTGCACTAGCCTTGTTACTGATTTTGCCTACTTTCTCACTTCTGCTGCCACCTATTGTACAATAGGCAACAGCCGAAAAGGATCCTACAGTATGTAAAAACAACCAATTCTTATTGATTTCAATGCACTGAACACGAATATGATGTTTAAAATTGTGGTACTTGTTTCCTAGCACGGCCACAATCGCGGGCATCGTGTGCCTTAACTTTAAGGCACACGATGCCCGCGATTTCCTTTGAAAAAAGCAGTACTCGGGTACATCGCGTCGGTCGTGTGCCTTAAGAAGGCACACGACGCGACCGACGCGATGCCCACGATTTCCCCATAGGCTTCAATGTTAAAATATTTTAACATTGAAGCCTATGCGCACCCGACGCGATGCCCCCGATTTCTCCATAGGCTTCAATGTTAAATTATTTTAACATTGAAACTGAGTCCATTCTCAACTCCACGCCGACGTGGATAGTAGGGGAATGAAAAGGTCGGAGGACGCGCACCGCTGCGCTCGCCACGCTTCGGGTTCGCGTCAATCGTGGGGGTGGCGGCCACAATGGGGGGCCATTATTTTTTACACATTGGCCCTTTTAGCATTTTTTACTATGTTAAATGGACTCAGTTTCAATGTTAAAATAATTTAACATTGAAGCCTATGGACACGATGGACCCGATTTCTCCATAGGCTTCAATGTTAAAATAATTTAACATTGAAGCCTATGGACACGATGGACCCGATTTCTCCATAGGCTTCAATGTTAAATTATTTTAACATTGAAGCCTATGGAGAAATCGGGTACATCGCGTCGGTCGCATCGTGTGCGTTTTGGTATGCACCCGACGCGACCGACATGATTTTTTCCAACACGACCACCACGATAGAAATCGTGGTGGCCGTGCTAGGAAACAAGTACCCATATTGTTTATTAATTCAAGTTTTGAAGATCCTAAGCGATTAACTAAATCTCAGATCAATGCTGTGGTCAAGCATTGCAGACATTTTTCCATTTTAAAATATTTGAAAATATGATTTTCTCATAACAGACACTTGGGTGCAATGTGTCTTTGAAGATGCATTTTCTTTATTCTCACATAGTTTTTTTTCCAGTTAACTGCGATGCCGTTAGTGATGAACACGGTGAATGTTTTCACCAGGATATTTCTGAGATGGAGAAGAGATACCAGGGGAAATGGAATGCTTCAATGCTAGCAGACTATTGCTGGACACTAGTCAGGGATGCCCCGGAAATAGTGTACTAGCGACTTGCAAAACGAAAGCAGCATTAAAAGCAATGATTTGTATTATTGTTGATGTTGTAAATGTATATTAAGCTATTTGTTTTGGAAAACAACAAATGTGAATAATTATAAAACTGCAACAAATCTTTCAATTTAATTTTCATTTTAATTTTCATCACCCTAAATTCTATTAATAAACATGTCATTTTTGGATCCCCCCAAAAATGTTAAAATTTGTTGTCCAGTGCTATTGACCATTCAGAAAACTATGGCCTCCTTTGTTGATCTCTAACATGATACTCACATTAGTAGTGTTAGAGTATGTACTGAGTATGTAAACTAATACAGTATATCCATGCATATTGATGTCTAAGTAACACAAACATATTTAACTGTAAAACAGCTTTCATGTTAACTTGTTTTGTGATTTGTAAAAATGTTGTCAACATGTGCTTGGTTTAACCCCTTCCCGACATTGCCTTTTTTGTTAATTTTTTTTTTTTCCTCCTTGCGTTCAAATAAGCGTAACTTTTTTAATTTTCCGGCTATATAGACACATGAGGGCTTTTTTTTTGCGGGACAAGTTGTACTTTGTAATGGTACCATTTACTATACCGTATAATATTCTGGGGAATCAGGAAATAATTCAATGTGGGGTAAAAAAAAAAAAAACGCCATTCCACAATTTTGCGCTGGTTACGCTTTTTTTGGAGTTTATAGTTCGTTTAAAATGATGGGTTATCTTTATTCTATGGGTCGTTACGATTCTGGTGATACCAAACTTATATAGTTTTCGTTATGTTTTACCACTAAAAAAAAAAATAGCAACTTTTACGGTTTTTCTAATTTGCGTCGCGTCGCCATGTTCTGCGGCTTATAACTTTTTTATTTTTCCACCTACGGACCTGGGTGAGGGCTCATTTTTTGCAGGCTGAAGTGTACTATTTAATTAATACCATTATGGGATATGGGCGACTTTCTGATCTCTTTTAGTTATTTTTTTTTGGGTAGGCGATGCGACCAAAAAACGTAGTTTTGGCGTTGGGAATTATTTTCCGTTTACGCCTTTAACCGTGCGGGATAACTAATGTTATATTTTAATAGATCGGACTTTTAGGAACGCGGCGATACCAAATATGTTTATTTTTTTTATTTTTTATTTATTTTTATTTGTGAAATGGGGAAAGGGGGGTGATTTGAACTTTTAATATTTTTTTTTTTTTTTTTTAAACTTTTTTTTTTTTTTACTTTTACTACAAGGCCCCCTAGTGTACTTGACCACTAGGGGGCGCGATCGCCTGTACTAGGTTCAGCCATAGAGCTCTATGGCTGAACATAGGGATTTTCAGCACTTTCTATTACATCCTGCCTCAGGCAGGATGTAATAGGAATGCTGACACGGCCAGCACAGGGGTCTACATTAGACCCCTGGCTACCATGGCAACCGATCGGCACCCTCCGATCTCGCCGCGGGGGGCCGCGATCGGCGCCGGAGGGGGGCGCCCCCCCTCCGATCAGCTATTTAAGCACTGCGGGCGCTTTGCCCGCGGTGCTTAAAGGGTTAAACGGCCACGATCGGCGTACTCGCCGCTCGTGGCCGTGAGAGCAGGTGCCTGGCTGTAATATACAGCCATTACCTGCTCTCTTTCAAGCCAGCTCACTCCGTGAGCTGGCTTGATTCCCCCGCAACCGACATATGACGTAAATGTACGTCATATGTCGGGAAGGGGTTAAAAACAAATATGGTAATATTTGGTGAATTCTTAATTATACAGTGCATCCATGTGTGCATATTTATTTATTTATTTATTTATTTACAGTTTCTTATATAGTGCAGCAGATTCCGTTGCGCTTTACAATAGTAGACAGTGATAAGACAAACTGGGTAACAACAGACAGACTTGGAGGTAGGAGGGCCCTGCTGCAAGCTTACAATCTATAGGGATATAGGGGGGAGATGCTAATTATTTGTACTGGCAGCCAAAAAAAAAGAAACAACAACGTGATGCTCATACTGCATGTTATTAAAACAACATATACAGTATTCCTTTCATCCATACAATTAGTTCCATTATATCTCATACACCAGATGTATGAGACCACACCAATTCTAATTTCATTGGCTTTTTGCCATATTTTTTCCAATGGAAATCATTTATTTGTACATTTATATGTACAATATTTTCCATAAAGCAATGGGCTTTTTATATACCTTATACTGTGGGATAAATGTAGTAGGGTCTGCATTGCCAGATATGTGAGACTTCAGGTGAGAGTGCCTGAGGGAAATTTACTAAGGCAAATACACATAAAAAAATTATCGTATTTGTATAAGTAAATACAATTTTTTTAGGCGTATTCACATTTTTGGCATTTACTATACAATTCGTATTCGTATTGATGGCACATTAGTTTTTCGATTTACAAATACGAATGTATACGCCATCGGAAAATACAAATAGGAATCACCATTCAAAAGAATGGTGATTCCTAATTTACTAACCAGCCATATTGAAAATAATTATTGGCAATTAGCGGGATATGGACACTAATTGCCGGTAAAATACACCTGGAAAATACGCGTCAATTTTCAGGCGTATTTGGCAGGTCCTGGTTTTAAAAAATCAGGGAACAAACCAAGTTGGGGTTCCCTGTAGTTTTTAAAACCTGCCCAAGGGTCGGTCCTGGCTCCCAAAATACGGGGGCCAAAATGAGTAAGGGTCCCCCGTATTTAAAGAACCAGCACCAGGCCCAACCAGATGGGCAGAGTAATGCCACAGCCGGGGGAGACTTTTTATATACAGTAAGTCCCCCCAGCCAAAGCATTAACCCCCTGGTCAGCCTGGGCAGGGGACCTGGGGAAGTGGGGACCCCCCCCCCCAATGAAGGGGTCCCCCCTCTCCAGAATAGACCTACTCAGGCTGAAGCCTGGGGCTGCCCCCAGTACCCCTGAGTGGTGGGTTCTGGGCTGATTGTGGTGTAAAAAATAGAATAAACTATTGTATATTACTGTGGAACTATGATACTTACCTATCTTGAGCCCGTAGGTCAGTGGCAAACGCAGGATTTGTAAAGGGGGGTTTCCAGATGGAATAAATAATATATATATATATATATATATATATATATATATATATATTATATACACTTAACATCGGCACTCACCTTTCCTAGTTTTGGGGTGCCCTATGGCTTGTGACCACATTGTTTAAACAGACATTGTAGGGGGCTCTGCACACACTAAATTAACTGATAATAAATAGTGGAGATTTGGTTCACTTTTCTGCAGGTCCTAACACTATCGCTGAAAATGGCTACAATACACATAGCTATCACATCAATGTTTGATTCCAGGCAAGCTATCTGGTCTGAAGCTCACAGCACACTTTGCTTTTATAGGTGAGCAGCTACCAACACACCTGCCTCTAATCATCTAGGGAAATGGTTAATATAAGCTATGGAATCTTAGTTAAAAACAGGGTGCATGAGAGAATGTGACCACAATAAGACTAATAAAAAAAATTAATCTAATAAACAATATATACACTTAACATCGACACTCACCTTTCCTAGTTTTGGGGTGCCCTATGGCTTGTGACCACATTGTTTAAACAGACATTGTAGGGGCTCTGCACACACTAAATTAACTGATAATAAATAGTGGAGATTTGGTTCATGAATTGATCAATGCATTTAAGCCTGCAGCCCCCTTCAAGGGACCCCACTTTTCTGCAGGTCCTAACACTATCGCTGAAAATGGCTACAATACACATAGCTATCACATCAATGTTTGATTCCAGGCATGCTATCTGGTCTGAAGCTCACAGCACACTTTGCTTTTATAGGTGAGCAGCTACCAACACACCTGCCACTAATCATCTAGGGAAATGGTTAACATAAGCTATGGAATCTTAGTTAAAAACAGGGTGCATGAGAGAATGTGACCACAATAAGACTAATTAAAAAATGTATATATAATTAATATATAAGCCTACTGACAGGAATAAGTTGTTGCTGGCTAGCAACCACCACCCTCCATCTTTGAAGAAGGGTTTACCCTATTCTCAGATGGTAAGGGTGGCACGGATTTGTAGATGATTGGTCACAGCTATCACCTGAATTGGACAAGGTTGTGACAAAATCTCATGACAGGGGTTATTACCTTAAGAGTCTAAATAAAGTTGTGGGTTTAGAAAGGAAGAACTGTGTTCTAGCAACAAACAAAAAATGTGAAGATTTTTCCAATGAGTTCTAAATTTGACATCTCTAGCGCAGTTCTACCTATTGCTGCCAAAGCTCTATGGATCTTGGTGGCAACGGTCAGATAGCTTAAATGTTTTTCTGGCATGAGACCCCTCAATTGCTACCATAAGGGCTGGAATTTAATGGACTTTTTAGTCCATTCAGATATTACTGGTTTTCATAGATTCCTGGTTCAGTTAAATATAAGAAATCAGGTTGTTTTAGATGTGTGAAGCTTTTCACATGTGGCTATTTGATACAAGGGTCTAAAATCAAACATCCTCACTTATCAACTGAGTATCAGAGCCGGCATGTATTAACATGTGAAACTAGATTTGTTGTAGAAATACCACCAAGAAATGAATGTAGGATTAACAAATAAGTTCTGATTCAAAGTGATAATTGTTTGGATGGGGGTCCTCAATTGAGTGGAAATGTTCACTACAATGTCACCATAGGGGGATTCCCAATTGGGGTCCAGGTGGTCTTTTAGGGACCTCTTTACAATTCCGTAGGTCTCTTCCCTGGAGCCTACGGTCTAGCTCAGTGATAGTCAATCACTGTGGGAGACCATAGGCTCCAGGAGAAGAGACCTACGGGATTACATAACATTCAAACAAATACAGGCCCATCGACCAAACATTATCTGTGAATCAAAAAGGTCTGGGACACCCTTAAGGCAGAGCAACGCTTAAATCCAACTGACTAACAGGGTGAGTGCAGTGTGCCAACTGTATTTATCAACGGGTGCATTGGCCAGGACAAAGATTTCTCAGTGAAGCCGGTCGGGGAGCACAGTGACAGCCTGGAGGACTGAAGAAACATATATGGGGGGGGGGGGGGGAACGGTACATTCGGTACAGTTTAAGTTTATATTTGCCGGTACAGACTGTTAAAAAACGTCAAATTCGGTACAGTTGGAGGGTATGCTATGATGCAATTATTTTATGTGTTCTGTGTGTTTGTGTGTGTTGTACTGTTTTTGTGTGTTTGTTGTAGTGTATGCGGGTGTGTGTGTGTTGTGTTGTGTTGTGTGTTTCTGTCCGATGCATAAGCGTGTGAGGTGAGCAACGTATAGACAGTATGTGTATGTGTGTGTTGTATCTTTGTGTATCTGTGCAATGTTTAAGTGTGTGTGTTTTGTACTGTTTTTGGGTGTGTGTGTGGTGAATGTGGCTGGATATTGTACTGTTAGATATATGATATGTGTGTATTGTGTGTATCTGTCCAATGTGTAAGTGCGTAAGGTGTGCTACGTATATATATGTGTGTGTAGTGTGCATCTGTGCAATGTTTAAGTGTGTGTGTTGTACTGTTTTTGGGTGTGTGTTGTAGTGAATGTGGATGTGTGTTCTACTGTGAGTGGTGTGTTATGTGCTTGTGTGTTGTGTTGTGTGTATCTGTCCATGTCCAATGTGTAAGTGTGTGAGGTGCGCTACGTATATATGTGTGTGTTGTGTTATGTGCGAATCCTGCCAATGTTTAAGTGTGTGCGTTCTGTATGTTTCAGTAAATGTGCAATGTTTAAGTGTGTGTGTTCTGTGTAGTTTTTGTACTGTTTTTGGGTGTGTGTTGTACTGTATGTTGGTTTGTGCTGTACTGCATGTGGTGTGTTATGTGTGTGTGTTCTGTTGTGTGTATCTGTCCAATGTGTAAGTGTGTGAGGTGCGCTACGTATATATATATATATATATATATATATATATATATGTGTGTGTGTGTGTTTTGTGTGCTATATGTGCGTATGTGGTGTACTGTGTGTGTGTACAATGTGTACGTTTGTGTGATGTGTGGTATATGTATATACTCAATTATTCCAAATTGTTTAAAGCCTTCACCATAATGTTAGAATGTATCATTCATCCTCAATGACAGCATTGAAAGCAGGTGTGGAGTTGTTCCTCGTCATCTGTTTCCGAGATCGTCAATCTGTTTTACAGATCATCAATCAAGGCAAATTAAACCTTGGTGTTTTATTAAATTTTTAAGCAAAATTTACCAAAAACGGCTTCGAGGTGCACACCACCAGGTCTAGACGTACCTTGTTACTGAATTTGGGAGCTCTGAGTGCCACGATGTGTCTGCAATGCAACAGACATGCACACACACACACACACGCACACACACTCTTCAACTTATTATATACTGTAGATGTATATGTCCTAATTTGCATTTGTACTGTAAACCACAATCATTCTTGTATTGTTCTTTGCTCATCTATGTATTGTCAGGCACTGCGGAACCCTTGTGGCGCCATATAAATGCAAGCATGACAGGCACTCCATCTGTATACCTTTTCAATTTATTTCAAGAGTGCATCAGGGTCATCTTTCTTTTATCATTTTGTCGATAACTACATTATACTAACTAACTCTATGGAGCCCCCAAAAAGTGATATACTGTATGATCAGATTTTACTTACTGTGTATGGTGAATGTTACCTTCTATGTTCATCATGTCTGTCATTTAATTGGTTGCTTGGCTTATAGTCCTCTGCCAATAGCTGTTAGGAGGCTATTGGCAGCCCTCCAAGGATGGTCAAATATTTGCCAACAACCAACTTTCAGTTCATCCACCTATGGCATCAGGTAGGCATGAAACTGGAACATGCAGGTCATTGCAGAACTGTAAGCTACCATTGTTTTTTGCAATTCTACGCTGCGGGTGTGACATTGGCATGCCAAACAGACACAAGCGACCATGGTGCAGAAATAATGAGCGCGGTTATATCTGAATAAAATAATAGCATTAATAGCATTTAAACTTAAAGTGACCTTTCCCTCAATGTTTATTATTGATTAACTTGAATCTTTTATATAACATAGCATCTACAGGAAGTAAGCTGACCTGCTGCCTTTGTTTGCTATTTTGGGATTTGACTCGTTGTTTTAGCTATTGTGTTCATTCATTGGTCTTGTGTGTTCATTTGCTTGCTTTTTGTTTTTTCTGTCCAGTCACAGGTAATTTCTGAACCTCTTCTTGTTTATTGGTTTATCACACAAAGGAGTGATTTGGTCTATGGAGTGGCATCTAGTGGTCACTGGTGTTACTTCACCTCATAGAGGTGAGGAGTAGATAGATAGATAGATAGATAGATAGATAGATAGATAGATAGATGTTGCTTGAGAGCATCACTGCCTAAATAATTGGCTAAAAATAAACACTACCACATTACTGTAGTATAAAATCCATGTTGCTGAGAGCATATTCCCAAATAATGGGCTATTATAAGTGTTTATAATAAAAATCTCTATAGTATTTATTTAGAAATAAAAAAAACTTTGAAATTGTTCATGAGATTCTAAAGTGAACATTGAAAAGATTACCTTTAGTATTTTACAGTATTTGGCTGTTTCCAACACACAGCACATCTAATTAGCACTACAACACTTATATTTCTAAATATGCCCTATGACTGTCATAAATAATATGAATTACTTCAAAGTAGCAATCACAGTAAAATATTGTCCTGGTTAATAATATGAAAGTTATCATGTAATTAAATTTGCTTTAAAAAGTTATTTATCTCACCACATGAAAGTGTTCCACATCAAAGGCAAATATGTAATAGAATGTAGAACCAAGCTCCATTTTTAACTTCTTCAATAGTTTTAGCTCAGAGACATGTAACATTATTATTGGAAGTGTTCATTGTCAGCATGGTATTTACATATTTTAGCATATGCTTGAATAAAAAGTACAGTTGTCTTCAACAGTACCAGGTGACATGACTGCATTGATGAACATTTTTAGAAACATTACATTTCAACACATTTTATCATTATATTATGTAAAAAATGATTTACTGATTCAGACAATAAGGTCTGTATTCATAGGCGTGCGCACGGGGGTGCCAGGGGTGCACAGGCACCTCCTAATGACCCTCCTCATGCTTGCACACAGTACCAGTTTTACTGGCACAGTAGGGTGCTCAATGCCAGCGGCGGCTCTCCTCATGCCCCAGGGCAGGTGAAACGTTGCAGACAGGCGCTCCCTGCTTTGCGCACAGCTAGAAACTGGAAGTTTGGATGCAGGACTTACGGTGATCGGGACTCTGAAGCCCAGCATGTGGCGGGGAACAGACTGGTAAGCAGTGACGCCAGTACCCCTGCAACTTCAGTAGTCTGCTTCCAATTTCCGTGGCGCGGATCCCCTTTCACTCCTCCACTGATAGCACTTATGCAGAAGCATATTTGCAGCAGAGCAACTGTAAAGCCACTGGTGCTGGCGGCAGCGGCTTCACCTGCCCGGCTCCCTGATTCCCTCCGCCGCTCCCCCTGCTCCCTTTGCCTAGCTCTCTGGTTGCAGGCATTCCCTTCCCACTGCCATCCCTCACTTCCCTTTCCCCTCACCGATGTCTGCTGCCCCCCTGCGCCCTCCGTCTTCAGTTCCCCAGGAGTTGCATGTGATAAATTGCATGCAATTTATCACATGCAAAACTTGGCACATGAAGTGCCTAATCACGTGTGAAGCTGCCAGGACAATCAGGTCTGACTTGACAAGTCGGACTAATGTTTAGGGGCCTTTAGGATTTTTTTCTGAAATTGTTACCAATCTCTTATCTGTAGTCCAAATTTGAGTTGCTATGAAAGAAGCACACACAAAAATGTTGTATCTTCAAGCATATTCTTCTTGGTGATTGTAATGTGAGTTTTTCTACTGTTTGCAGGATGCTTTTCTGTTACAATTTTCAGTTGAAATGATGGTAATTGTTTCCTAGCAGTGTGCCCAATTTCAGTACGTATGGTACCATACTGAAATCGCATCACATGATGTTATAGTGGCATGCTATGTGTGCAATGCGATGCAATTTCAGTACCACTCCCGTTCCCGCTCCCTGTCATTCCCGCCCCCTGTCAGATTCTCCCAGAAATCATTCAGAGGTGATTTTCTGACAGTACTGGAAGCATCCCTCAGAGCTGCTGGTTAACTTTTGCTGATCTTTATAAAGTTTCGCAAATGGCTGCATCGATGAATATCTTTAGCTTGCCTCAGACGGAGGATGAGGCTATACAGTTTTTCCAAGAGCATGAACTCCTTCCACTGGCGCAGAATTGCACGAATAGGCACATAATGCGCCTCTCAGTGAAGGAGTCTATGTGGCGGTGCCATGTGAAAGTGTGCCGGCTAAAGGTGAGCCTCAGAGCGGCCCACTGGTTTCCAGGGCGCCGCTTATTGTTTGTGACCTTGGTGCGTTTCATTTACTGCTGGGCTCAGGAGCTCACCTCCATTGACTATTGTGGGCAGCAGCTTCAGATTTTTAAAGAAACTGCGGTCCTGTACAACAGCTGGATGCAGGAGGCTTGTGCTCTGGACATTATGGCGCAGCCACAGCGGCGGATCGGTAGACCTGGCCACATCGTGGAGGTAGATGAGACATTATTTGTTAAGCGCCAAAGTAACGTCGACTGGATTTTACCACAGCGGTGGATTTTTAGTGGAATATGTAGCAAAACCGGACATTGTTTTCTGAAAATGGTGCCCAGGTGGGATGCCACCACATTGATGGACTGTATAATTGAATATAGAGCCAGGTATTGAATATAGAGCCAGGCACCACTATCTATATGGACTGCTGGAGGGCATACAGAACTCAACAGCTAGAACTGGCAGGATACCAACAGGGGTTCATACCCAGAATGTGGAGATATTGTGGGGCGCATGTAAATGGCGCAATAAGCGCCAAAGAGGCACAGCGTGACATGAGCTCCAATCCTATCTACAGGAATTAATGTGGAGAAAGACATTGGGAGCTGATGAGCCATTCCACCGCATACTCCAAGCACTTAAGCTCCTCCCTAAGGATGATTGAATGTGATTTTATTTCTTGATTTTTAATCATTAATGTTGTTGTTTTTAGAATTCATATATTCTTATTGTTCTCATTAATTATTGTAATCATGTTTCATAATTATTTATGCTTCTTCAATGAAATTATTTAAGTAAATTAATTATTCATTAACACATGTCGTCATTACTGGGTTATCTGTATGATATTGCAGGTGTGAATGTGGTCCAAAAACAACACCACTATCCATTCCACCCCGAAAGGTGACGAGCGCAGCAAGCCCCGCGTGGGGCGGTGGAACGCGTCCTCCAACCTTTTTATACCCCCACTATCCACGTCGGTGTTCAGTTGAATTTATATAGTGTGGCAAGTGCATCGAGCCGCACGAGGGGACGCAGAATACATGTAAAGTAATCTACTGCGCTCACCACGCTTCGGGCTTGCTGCGCTCGCCACACTATATAAAATCAACTCCACGCCCACGTGGATAGTGGGGGTATCAAAAGGTCGGAGGACACATTCCGCTGCGCTCGCCACGCTTTGGGGTGGCGTCGATAGTGGAGGTGACGCAAAAAAATGGCATAGGTGCTTTCAATAGTAAGCACCTATCATAGTAAGCACGCATCTCATTGCATGGGTGCCTGTGCATTGAAATATCGCATTGGATCTCACACTGTCTATCCCATGCGATATTTCATTGTATAAGCACTCCTGTGCACTTTATATGGACATCGCATCGCACGGCACTATACACGCTGTGCGATCCGATGCGATTTCACTACGGAGAATAGCCCAGTATGCTAAATGGGTAGTGGGCGCCCTGCTAGGAAATGATCATTGGAATCTCTTAAATCAATTGCTGAATTAACTCCATTGAAGCCATTTTCTAAAAGTCAAAGCTAAAATATCAGCACAGTTGTGCAGTGACCATGATTTTGTTTACATGCTTCTGTATCTGATATGATTTTATGTTGTCCACTGGTGACATTTTGTGTAAAGTGTGATGTATAACTTCATTTGTGTATGCTATCTAATGATCTGCTCTTTAGCTCAGCCCAACAATTTACTTTAATCTGTATCAGAATCTGAATTTACTAAGCATCCCATAATGAAACAACTTCTGGACTGACACCTTCAAGATAAAGCTCATAAATTATATTATTTAGCAGGCGGTTTTGTCAGGCAGACATCTTACAGAAAACAAGATATTTCTCTTTGGTGATTCCTATCAATATTCTAATGGGGTTCATGCTCTCAATTAGATAAGCCATTTTGCAAAGTATCTTTTTTTTTCCCACCATCAGAAACATTACCTTTACAAAGCCAGTTTCCTAATTGGCTGGTAATATACCCATGTTTTTTTCCCCCTGACAGCATACTTTGTATGACCTGTCTGACCTGTCTAAATGAACACAGGGAAATTGGCCTCTCCTTTGAGCCCACTTGTGAACACAGTAGCATACCTCTCAACATGACACTCTCCAGGAGGGACACATGCCCTTATTCTGGTTCACTCACAAAGGCAAATTCCTACTCAAATGGAAAAACCATGTGCACTGCAGGTGGGGCAGATGTAGCATGTATAGAGATAGATTTGGGTGAATTATTTTGTTTCTGTGCAAGGAAAATACTGACTGCTTTATTTTTACACTGCAATATAGATCTCACCCCACCCAAATCTAATTCTCTCTGCACATGTTACATATGCCCCACCTGCAGTGCACATGGTTTTGTCCATTTGAGAAGACATTTGCCTTTGCGAGTGAACCAGAATAAGGACCACAATGGTCTGTTTCTGGACCTCCCTCCTAATTTATGACTGCTGCCACCTATTTTAAACAGGCTAATTGCTCAGAAAGGTATTTCAACACAGGTGATGGTAATCCTAAATTAAGAGAAAAATTTATGAACAGAACATTGTGTCCCTCCCAGAGAGGGCCATGTTGGGAGGTATGCAATAGATTCACTTGTTTGGTTGACCACTGCAAGTTTGATTTCAAGCTGAAGGTGCGTACACACGTACAGATTTTCTGTCTGATCTATCTGGTGGGAACAAAAACCTGGAAATGGCCACAGTTTGAAGACCCATGGTATAGAGAGTCATACTGTAAATCGTTTGTATTCTTTTGGATGTTCGTTTTCAACATGATTTATATTTAAGGTTAGAAAAACGATATTCTTTCTAACCACCTGATAATCTCCAGATGAGCACACAGTGTGGTATCCTACATACAGTACAAAAGGAAACATTATATAATAATTAATATTAACTAGGAGAATATAACACTATCAAAATTTAAATCCTTTAACTGTATGCTGAAAACGAAAAGAACTTAAGGTGCATACACATGGGGGCGATTTTGTCCAAAATCGCGGGAAATATGGTCGCTGAGCGACCATATTGCCCGCAATGGGAGTGTGCACCGGCGATATATCGCCGGGTGCGCGCTCCCGATTTTGCCCCTGTGGTGATCGCTGGTCGCAGGAACATGCTCCTGGGACCAGCTGATTACCACTGCCGGGCTCCCCCGGGCAGTTTCTTTTTCATCAGCGACCATCTCTGGTCGCTGATGAACAGGAGAAACTGAGCAATATATTGCTCAGCCATATATGGCTCAGCAATATATGGCTGAGCAATATATCTCCCCCGTGTGTACACAGCATAACTCTATAGATAAAATGTTGTTATAATTAGAGCAACTCATTTGTCTTGTATGCTTAACAAATACAATCTTTTCAAGTGGCAGAGAAAGAAGCAGCAGCTAATATCTGTTTTTAGCACCCTTCGGTGCTAGTTGTTCATTTCCCATGTAGAATATACAGTATCTACAGCTTAATTACCACAGCTGCTAACATGCCAGAGAAAGGAGTACAGATTGGTGTTTTGAAAAAAAAAAAAAAAAAAAAAAAACACGATATCGCTACTCAGGAAAGATTAGAATGAGAATACCTGGTTGCTATGAAACCAAGATACGCTTGCTTCTTTGCCTTTCAGTGCTTTTCCCTAGGATACAGTAAGTTAACTCATTACATTTTCTGACTCATTCCTGAAATCCCATTAACTATATCAATATGTGAAATATTCCATTAATGTATTGACACAGCATGGACAACGTCCAATTAGCAAAACACATTTGGATCTGAGTGATCTCCTTCCAAAATGTAGTGCTAAAGTACTATTAAAGTTACATAATTCATTAACTGAAGATAATTGTTTTTGTTTGATTTGGGGTATTTTTTTTTTAAACCACAATAAATTCATAATTTGATTCCTGTTAATAATTATATAAATAAGAGAATTTGGGAGCAAAGCTATGTGTAACAGTGGAAGGGAACAATATGGAGTATGTGTAATCGGGGAAAAGTTCTGTACAAATTCAGCATCTTAGGTGTAACTTTCTACTTCATACCTCCCAACATGACCCATGCCAGGAGGGACAAACTACTCTGCTACTGGACTTTTCCCTTAATTTATGATTGCCGTCACCTGTTCTTAACAGGTTAAATCATAAGAATGGTGTTTCCATACAGGTGATAGTAATCATAAATTAAAAGGATAGTCCAGGAGCAGAGCATTGTGTCCCCCCTGGAGAGGGTCATGTTGGGAGGTATACTACTTTGCCCATAAAGCCACAATAGTTTTTCCAAGTAAAGTTCAACTCTGACAATGAATGGTTTCTAATTCTACCCAGGAATGAGCCAGGAGCGTGGAGACACTGCACACAGTATATTAGTGATAACCTAAAGCAGGCATTCCCAACCACGGTCCTCAAGGCACACCAACAGTACAGGTTTTAGTGATATCCAGGCTTTAGCACAGGTGACTTTATTAGTACCTGAGTGATTCTGATTAAACCATCTGTGCTGAAGCCTGGATATCACTAAAACCTGCACTGTTGGTGTGCCTTGAGGACCGTGGTTGGGAAAGCCTGACCTAAAGAGTGGATTACTGCACAGTTGGAGAAGTTGCCCATAGCAACCAATCATCTTCTGGCTAGCATTTATAAAATCCATTCTAAAAAAATATTAGTAAAATAGGAATGATTTCTATAGACAGGTTCACTATGGTTGACTCTCTAGAATCAGAATCAGCTTTATTGGCCAGGTATACTTGCGAATACTAGGAATTTGGTTTGGATTGCTTTGCAACAGCCGTTTAGGTAACCGTTAAACAGTGACAGTACAGATATACATAACACATACAGATATAGGCTAGATGTACTCTGGGGGTTATAGACGCAGGAACATATATTTGCTGAGCTGCACAACGCCTAGGCAGCCGTCAGCGGTGCCACTGGTCGTTCCACTGCTAAGTAGGTAACAATTAGCAGAGACAGTACAGTTATCACACATGAAACATATATCATTTATTTATCCCTGAGGAAGCCGCTGAGCGAATATAGGCAGAGAAAGGCGTTGGTCTTTGGTACCAGTTGCTCTATTTTGTGGAGATCATCTTACAATGGGCAGACCCAGAAATGGCTCATCTGGAGTGCTAACCAGGAAGAAGCCGTGAGCCAGGAGCCTAACTGAGTATCTCCTTTTACAGGTGGCAACCTCAATTAACTTTGCAATATTGCTGACTTCGGTTCTAGTTACTGATCTCATCATCAAGTGGTAACTATAACCTATTCATATGTTGCTTGCTTATTAACAACTGATATAATCTGCTTTGCTGGACTAACATCTTACAGCTACTTTACCATCTTGGCATTAATCACAAAAGCTTAAGCTAGCAATTGGACTTCTTTTGGCTATTGCAAATACAGCTACTTATTTCCATCTCCATGGGGAGAAGGAGCTGGTGTTCTTTCCTCCTCCGGGGGGTCCCCCCTGGCTGATGGGGCTGCCATGGGGGGGGGTCCATCTCTGGCCAGTTGCCCTGCATCGGGGAAGACAACAGGCTGATGGTACTGCCAGGGGGGGGGACCACTGCGCTGCTCGTCTCCGGCCATCCTGCTCCAGAAGTTCTCAGCACTCGCTGCCTCTGCCTTTTCCCTCATCTTCTCCGCCACCTCTCCGGAGGCCAGGGATGGTGGAGCTCTGTGGATGGGGTATCGGCGCTCCACATGCATGCGACCATACCCTGTCTCCATCAAAAGTAAGAAGGCATGGTACATTTCCCCCTAATGGGGGTATTTAATTGGTGCCAATTTTTTGCCTAGGTGAAAAATTGGCAATTTTCATACTTTTTAAGTTGAATTTCGATTTGACCTATTCAGTTAAAGTGCACATTTATTTGCCTAGGTGAAACATTTGTCACAAGCAGAAAACACATGGATCTGGTAAAAGTGTGAGCATTTTTGCTTGGTTCTTAGTCATTTTTCACCTATACCTATTTAGCAAAAAAAGGATGGCAGGCATGGGTGAAAAATAAAACAGCATTTTTTTTGCCTAGGTAAAAAAAAGGACTTATTAAATTCCCCCCTAAGTTCTGATCGTTACTCATATGAATTGTCATATAGTACAGTAATTGTAATTTAAATGCATCAGGAGATGAAATAATTATAATCTTATTAGTACTACATAAAGATGGAGCCAGGCTCTTCTTTGCAGGGGATGGCGATGGCGACGCCATCCCCAGCCACCCGCCATCCCCCGCCATCTGTAGTTGTGAAAGGGGACGCTCGCGCACGAGATGCGCGTGTGTCGCCTTCCGACGGCTTCCCCCGGGTCCCCGCCGGCTTGTCGGCGGTCACCCGGGGTCCCCACCGCCTCCCCGCACCCCCTAACCCTGTCCATCTCCCTGAAGCGGAGACGGACAGGGTCCCGTTGCCCCGGCGCACGGACACTGAGACGCGCGTGCTCGTGAGACGCACGCGCATCTCAGTCAGATGGCGAGCCGGGCTGCTGGCGGATCGCCAGCGGTGACGTTCTGGCGATTCGCCAGCAAAGATGAGCCCGGCCCCATCTGTACCACCAAACCCACTCCCCCCATTTCTTTTCGAATATACTGGAGACTTAACATACCACTCATCGCCCATCAATGCTACAAGCATATGGGAGAAAGCAGCGTGTATAGTAGTCCTAAGTAAATTTCCTTTGCACCATCTATCACCACTTTCTGGGCACACTCATCTGCGATCATGGAGAAAACACCCTGCAAGGGCCTTATTTGTCAATCAGGGGGGTCCCCACCCTAACATAGAAAGTAGTCACCCACTGTTTCAATATCCATATTTGCTACTGTCACACGGGTTGACTCACTTAATTGTGAGGACTGATTAAGCCAACCCAGATATAACAATCGGCAGCAGTTACCGTGTATCAAGCACACTTGACCACAATCTTGATTTCGCCTTTTTTTTCCTTTTCTTCTTCCTTACCTGATGTAAAGATATTTATTTTTTCTCTAGTGTTTCTCAACTAGATGGCACCATAGTCATCATTATAAGCTGAAATTATATACCGTTCTTTTGGAGAGAAAAGGATACAAAATACTATTTTTTTCTCACAGAATTGCAAACATATCCTGGTCTGAATCAGGCCCATACTTAACTAAAATATACCACTATATTCATAAAATCTAAATTGCTAAGTGAATAAATCCTTGCATCTATGTGTCTGTAGCGGTAGGAATTACAACAGCTGGAGGAAAGTTGATAGTCATTGTCATATACTTCTTATTATAGAAGTAGTAATGGGAATGAATGTAGGTCCCCTGATACATTGCCGAACAGCTTGATTCAGCCCATAACATTCAGTGGTTTACATTTGATGTAATATAACTCTGGATAATATCTTATATTCCTTTTACTTAAGGTAATAAAAAAGCAATTTAAATTATACCAAAGGGAATATTGAAATACATTTTTATATCAACTGGTCAAAGCAAGTTTGTTATTTTAAAATTATAAATATAATCAAATATCATTATAGATCCTTAGGACTCTGTGATCTGCTGTAGAATGGTTCATGTCTCACTGGGGTGTATATAGAACATTGGAAAATAATTTACCGTATGTATTTACAATTCATTCTTTGGAACAAAAGGTTATTGTAATTGCACAACATCTGTACATGTTACATTTGCAGAACAAAGCATTCGGCATTTCAGTTCTATATCTTTGTATGTGGTATATAGAAAGCATAATACGTATTACAGTCTGATCTATTCTATGAGCACACATCCACATTTCTACAGACAAAAAATTGATGTGATAAAAAAATTCTCACATTGATGGTGCCCTATTTGAGGCTCCGACTAGCAGGGTGTGGGTGGTGCTGCCTGCATCCAGGTGTCCTCTTTCAGAGGGGAGACATACCTGTACCCAGTGCAGTTATGTCGCTATCGCAACCGTACCTGTGGTGGCCATCAGCCACTTGAAATGTGGCGCTGGTTCATGAGCCAATTAGAGTTTGTGTCAAAGCCACAACATGTATAGGTATGTCTCCCCTCTGAAGTATGACACCTGGGTGCAGGTAACACTAACTACCAGCACCCTGCTAGTCAGTGCCTCAAAGAGGGCACCATCAATTTGATTAAAAAAAATGTGTGAGCGGGGGTGACCTGTGCACATCTCTATGGACACTGCAGTGTGGCTTACATTCAGACGGGGCCATCCTCTTCATTTCAACCAACACGTCATTCACTGGAATCTGGCAGATGGCAAGCTGGAGGACGTGGCTGCATGAGTGTCTCACACACATGTCATCTGTCTGTGCCCCACAAACAGAGGAGAGAGACACATGGCAGGTCAGCAGAGAACATATATTCTGGCACACACAGGTTGTAACAGACCCTACTATCCTGCAGCCTCGCCTGTACTTATAGTGGCAAACAGAGGAGAGAGAGAGAGAGAGAGACACTTGGCAGATCAGCAGAGAGCTGGCAAACAACTCACACACGCTCACACAACTGCGTTTAGTTCCACATCCTGACCATTACCTACAGTGCAGGCCAGACAGAATGACAGCAACAGGTTGACTTTTACCCTATACTGTAGCCTCAACTGTACCTTATACTGGCCAAACTATTTTCCTGCATTCATCCAATAATTATATAGCAGACTCCCATATTTGGAGCACCTATAATGGTTTTTCATCTGCTGGAACTGTAGCTACATTACCCGATTGTCTATGTTACAGGAAATGTGTTTCATACAAATGCTGCCTGCTACAACTAACGTTATTTACCAGAAACATGTGGGTCATACCTGCAGACACCTGCAACTTCAAAACCAACTATATGGGATCTGTCAGAATTCAGTACCTAAGAACCAAAACAACACACACCTCTAACCGCAGCCGCTTCCTCCTGTGTATGTTGTTTCTGCCTCTCCTCCCATACGCAGGGTAACTTAGCGCACAGACACAGATGTAGCGCAGTCCTTTTCACACAGCGGCAGGGAGTAGTGAGTGGGGGAGAGGGCGTGCTGGGGCAGCGGGTGCAGGGGGAGCGGGCGTGCTGGGGGAGCGTGCGCAGGAAAGCCGGTGTGCTGGGGTAACGGGCGCAGGGGGGTGCGGGCATGCTGGGGGAGCCAGCATGCTGGGGGAGTGGGTGCTGGGGGAGTGGGCGCAGGGGGAGCGGGCGTGCGCAGGGGAGCGGGCGAGCAGGGCAGGAGAGGCGCCGGCAAAGTGCACGGCTCCGGCGCCCATTGAAAATCCAGCATGTGCTCCGACCTAGCTACGCCCCTGGCAGCAGCATGTCTGCAAGCTGGACTGAGGCAGAAACTAAGGAGCTCCTATTACTTAGGGGTGAAGAAGAAATACGTTGTCAAATGACCGACAAAAGACGCTGGCATTTAACACAATATTTAACACATGCTGGCATCTCGTGGGATAAAACATAAGCAACAAGTGGTCAACAAGTTAAAAGCCTTGTGAAAAATATGAAAAGTACATGACCAGAACCACAAAAGAAGAGTAGCAGCGCATTATGAATGGTTGCACTATGACTTATGTTACAGTGTGTAGTTTGTGGTCTGCATCATCAGGGCTGGTGCCAGTAAATCCAATATGGAATTGAATATGGCACGTGACATACAGAAATGGGTCATCCACTGCTCCACCTCAAAGGCTTCCACAGTGTGCATGAAAGCCTCTCTGTGGCGTCGATCTCTGACCGACATCCAGTTGCACAAGAGATGTGACGCTGGATGTTATCAGTGCCCACCTTTTCATAAATATTGGTATCAAGATCTGTCCCTCTTATCCAAGAACTTGGTGACACAGCATGAGGTGATGAGGGAAATTTACTAAAGGAAATTTGTAAAAAATAGGTGTATTTGTATCCAGAAATACACTTATTTTTGACATTTACTATCCCGAAAAAACGGCAATTCGTATTCGTATTGATAGCACATCAATACGAATATGAATTGCCGTATTTCCGGGATAGTAAATGTCAAAAATAAGTGTATTTCTGGATACAAATACACCTATTTTTACACCTATTTTTTACAAATTTCCTTTAGTAAATTTCCCCCGATGTGTCAAGCTCTCCATAGCTGTATAAAACAGCAAATAGATTAGCACCATACTTAACAAAATTAGTTAAAGAAGAACAGGCAGGATTCATACCAGGTAGACAGGGTCCGAATAATGTCTGTAAATCACTTGACATCATGAGGTTGATATCTATGGGGGGATTCCGCTAATGGTTCTGTCGCTAGATGGAGAGAAAGTATTCGACCGGTTGCATTGGCTATATATGGAAAAAGTGCTCCAAAAGTTTGGGCTTAGGGAAAACTGTTTAAGAGCCATTATGGCACTATACAGCAGACCCTCAGCACATGTCCTATGTAATGGACATGCTTCATATAGATTTAATATTACCAATGGAACAAGGCAGGGATGCCCCCTGTCTCCATTGATGTATGTACTGGCGATAGAACCATTGGCGGAATATATTAGACAAAGCACTAGAGTGACGGGCCCAGTGATTGAAGGAAAACAAAATAAAATATTATTATATGCGGACAATGTTTTGCTCCTCTTAACCGAGCCAAAAGACTCAGCAAAAGAGGTATTAAATATATTAGATCAATTTTCAAAGGTTTCGTATTATAAATTAAATAGAGCTAAAACGGAGGCATTAACAATAAATGTCACTAATTCAGACCTGATAAAACTGAAGTCAGATTTTATATTTAGCTGGAAAACAATATCACTTAAGTATCTAGGAATTCAATTAGTAACTAGCAAAAAAAATTTAGTAGATTGTAATTACGGGCCCTTGCTACATCATCTAAATCAAAAGATCAATGAATGGATGAATATGGATTTATCACTACTGGGACGAATAGCTCTTGTAAAAATGTTTCTATTACCGAAAATTCTCTATTTTTTAAGGGCAATCCCTAGATGGCTCCCGAAGTACTGGCTCTATAGATTTAACTCAATATTTAACAAATTTGTCTGGAATAATAAAAATGCAAGAATTGCAAAGAAATATATGATCCTCCCCAAAAATAAAGGAGGGTTCTCTTTTCCTGATCTGGAAAAATATCAATTTGCTACGCTATTAAACCAAATAAACTGTATAAGTGGATCTATAAGCGAAGCGACGATGGGGGAAATAGATCATTCGGAAATAGGGAACATCCCTTTGAAGGAATTAATATGGTTACCACCTAAATTTTTGGGACAGGGAAAACTTTTGGTAAAATCGGTAGAAGAGGTCTTGAAAACATGGTATAAATTCTTGCACCAAATCGGTAAGCTGGGAGTTCCGTTTGGACACCTCTCTATTGATTCCATAGCTAAAAGCATACCAAATGTAAATTTAACTGGATGGAATGTCAAAGGAATTAACACATTAGCCGACCTGTTTTATAATAATCATCTGATGTCTTTTACACAGCTCAAAGATAAATTTGATATTCCTAACATAAATTTCTACAAGTAAGACACTGGTTACAGTCTAATATCTTCCAATCTAGTGAGTTGGAATGTCTCTCAAAAGATATGGTGATGCAGCTATCTGGCAAGCAAAAGAAAGGAGGAACTACTTATTGGTATAAAATCTTAATGCAAGAGAAAGAGGATGAGAAATCAAGTCAGCAAATTAAATGGGAACAGGAATTAGATATCTCAATGGAGGGTAAACAATGGAGTCAATTATTCAGAATGGTTCACCAAATGTCAAAAACAGCAATATATACGGAAGATATCTTAAAATTTTCTATCAGGCATACTATACCCCAGTTAAGTTATACAAAATAGCCTGGGAACAAACAGATCTTTGCTGGAGATGTACCGTATATCGGAAAGAGGAGACCTAATCCATATCTTTTGGTCTTGCAAAAAATTATATGTTTTTTGGAGAGATATAGAAAATCTTATATCTGAAATAGAAGGGATGAGACTTCAATTAAATGCTCCAATGGTCTTACTACACGTAGGTATATCTAAACTAGATCAAATGAAAAGATATGTGATCAATCAGATTATTAGCGCAAGTATTACAGCAATAGCGCAGCTATGGAAACAGATGCTTTCCCCTTCTCTCCGGATGGTAATTAATAAAATAAAATATAATCATAAAATGGAAACATTGAATACCCCAGATAATGCCAAGATACGTAAACTCTGGAGAGAGTGGGAATGCTCTGCAATTATGAATATAACATAATGACAAGAAGATCAAATCTAGCCGAATAGGGATAAAAACCGCTCTGGGAACCTTAAGGAATCTTTGCTATTTGGAATATCAGTATTGTCACTTAACTATCACAATATTCTCTAGACAATTCCTCCCCTGTTGTATAAAAGTTATACGAAAAGAAATATTAAGAGAAGAATATAAAAATCAAGTAAATCTGACAAATTTGTCAAAATTGATTGATAAGTTGTATTTAATATGTGTGATGCGATGTAAATTTGTGTAAGGGAATGTATATCCCTATATATGTTTCAAAATTTTTGATATACTAATAAAAATATTTAAAGAGAAAAAAAAACAGCAAAAAGTTGCAAACAAAAAGGAAATCAGGATCGCACATGTGCTTCCTCTGCCATCATTGTTGCAATGCTGGGAGCAGGCCCCACCCCTCCCTTTTGTGATCTCATCTTTATCAGCTCTTCTAAAATGGACATTTTTAATGACATTCACATGGAAAAGCAGGGCTGACCCAGGTTCAGTGTGAATGTTGCCGCCCTGGGAAACTCCCATGTTAGAAATCCCGGGTATGACCCAGGATTTTGCTGTAAAAGGGGTATAAATGTGTTAAACAATGTAAAGGAGATCTAACCCTGATTTTCCTAGGATGTATTGGGAATCACTGGCTGATTAACAACACCTGGTGCTTCCTGTTATGTGTGTGTTCAAGACAGAAGGCAGTTGGCAGTTAGTCCCTGATGAATAGGCTTGTGGGGTCTGGGGATTACATTAGGGATTCTCTGGAAGTACCCTCATTGTGAGAAATGTAATTTCTGTATTCTGAGAACTGCCATGCTGCAAATTAAGAAATTCCTATCTGTTATACTTGAATGCTGTCAACCTGCTGAACCAGACTTCATCTTTCACATTCTGATCAAATGCCTTGCTCAGGTGCCTTCCCATATACAGGTGTGTGTGTGTGTGTGTGTGTGTGTGTGTGTGTGTGTGTGTGTATATGTATATGTATGTATATATATATATATATATATATATAAGTGGTCTGCAGAAAAAGTGGCACTCAGAGATATTGAACCTTGATAAAAGGGGAATGTTTGTCCCTGAAACGTCAGAATCCATGGACCAGTTTATTGGATAAAAGTTTTTTGAATTGTACAGGTCTCCGAGTGCCACTTTTTCTACAGCTCACTATCAATCTACCAGGAGGGAACTGGAGCCTTTAATGACCAGTACGGGTGACTGCCGATCCGCCAATATACAATATTATTTAATTTATTCTTTAATGCAGAATTTCAATAAAATCTAATATTGAAAAAAGCATGTAGTAATGCAGTCATAGAAAGTAAAACATTTCAGAGAGGATTTTTCATTAGATAAGGAGGAATTGCAATGGATTGGATTTCAAAGAAGGTTGCAAGCAAAATATAAAATGTATCTACTTTTTGTAAATCTGCTGTCTTTATCTAAAATGTTTTTAAGATATGCATATAATGATATTACTTCTGGCCAGATAGCATAGATTATTTTCCAAAAGTGTTTCTTTGAATAGTACACATCTTATATGATGTATGGAGTGTATAAAAAACAACAACAAACAAACAGAAAACATTCGTTGACAGAAAATGTAGATTTAATCCATCAAGTCAAGAACAGGGTGTACAGTACATGGTGTGATCTGTGAATTGATATTAGAAAGGTGATTCTGTATTTAAATTAATAAGAATGAAGCAAGAAACAATTCCTAGATACAGTGAGAATACAGCAAATTATGAAATTAATGAAGGACATTATAATTTTATCAGCATTATGCTGTAACCTATATGCACACACCTCCTTGCTTAATGCGAATTGTAGTTGGAATATTGGGCCTTATTCTAGTTCACTCGTTCTGACAAATTCCTTCTTAGATGGACAAAACCATGTGCACTGCAGGGGAGCAGATGTAAAATGTGCAGAGAGAATTAGATTTGGGTGAGTTATTTTGTTTCTGTGCAGGGTAAATACTGGCTGGTTTATTTTTACACTGTAATATAGATCTCACTTTGAAGTAAAACCCCACACAAATCTAATTCTCTCTGCATAAATTAGATCTGCCCCACCTGCAGTGCACATGGTTTTGTCCATTTGAGAAAGAAATTGCCTTTGCGAGTGAATTAGATATAGGATATCCAATGTGCAAGACAAAACCCTGCTCTCACCACTCCCCCCCACCCCCTCATGGATACCTTTACCACTCCTACAAAAAATCTGTAAAACACAATAAACCACAAAAGCATACAATCTACATCTTCTCCTCATGAAGCTCAATTTTTAAAAAAAAAAACAGCCCCCACTCTCTGCTACTTACTGTGATCTAATAATTAATTTAAAAAGGGAACTACACTGTGTTGATGATTTTAGCTTTCAGTAATTATAAAATGTTTCATAAATATCCATTATCCAAATTTTATATAGTTTCCAAAATGTGCTTTTTTTTGTTTTTGCTAACCTACTTTGTACATCTGTAACTGGCACTACTGGGGACATGATGTGTAACTGGCCTTACTGGGGACATGATGTGTAACTGGCACTAAATATGTGCAAGAAAATGATTGCTTGGCATTCAACTTCAGTGTCTGTGATCAGGGCCGGTGCAAGGCTTCTCAGCACCCTAGGCAAAGCTTCAACCTACTCTCCCCCCCCCCCCCCCCCCCCCCAAAAAAAAATATAATAAAATAATATAATTTAGATCATGTGGTCATCCAATCCCCGTGACCCCCTCTCCCCCACCCTCGGAAGGTGGCCAAGTTCCTTGCTTTTCCTGGAGGTCCTCGGCACCCTCCCCTTTGCCACCCACAACAGGGTACAAGGAAGAGCAGCAATGTAGGAAGTAAGGGAAAGTATAGAGGTGAGGTCTTAGAAGTTCCACAGCCACCATACAGCAAGGATCCTCATAGACAGCCTTGATTTTTTGATTTGCAGACTTGGTGGCACCCCCCAGATGCCGGCGCCCTAGGCAGCTGCCTAAAGCTGCCTAGTGGTAGAGCCGACCCTGTCTGTGATTGCACACAAACTTTGTTTCATGTTATAAAACCTTGTTTTATACACAAATAAAATATATTTGTATTTCATGTGTTTGATGTCTGTATACAACATAAATGCAATATACCTCAAGATACATCACTGAAATATAAAGCTATTCCAAAATATATAATTCGTTATCCAAAATGCTTCTGGTCCCGAGCATTTTGGATAAGGGATACTTAACCTGTATTTATTTATTATTATCATTGACCCTATAAATGAATACGTTTATCATAACTTTAATGATAAGTGTAATAGAGACAACGTTATCTGGTTGAACTCAATTAAACTTTCCATGATATGACAGCTTAACTCTAATAATTTGGGCGAAAGGTTTTGATTAGATGTGGGACAGATAGACTAAGCAAGTGTCTTTTTCCAATAATGCCATAAAACCATTATCTTGTCTCCTGCTACAGTGTTGGAGAAATGATGATGATTATATAGAAACATCCTAATATTTTATGCTCTGAAAATGTCACAAGTAGTTGATAAACTCTGTCATTATGTTTTTTGTTTTTTTTGTGGAGCTGTCACATTTAAGCTTGGTCATGTGTACATGTTTATCTGTAAAAGGATTAACCACAGATTGATTACTCAATTTGTGTCTAAACTTTCCAATAAGGATTGAAATTAAGTGTGCGAACACAGAAGCTGCTCATTAATTTTTCTCAAATGTCTCCTAATAGATTACTATAACACTTTATACCACAGCCACAGCAAATAAAAAAAGATTAATAAAATAAAGATATATGGTTATATATGTAATTTTTTATTTTTATTTTAATAAATAATTAACTATGTCTGGGATTGTATTGGCATGTTATTTATTAATTTAATTTTCTTACATTGCATTGCGATTAAGTTGACCAATAGTGCAAAAAAAAAAAAAACCACAAAAAAGTTATGCGACACAAGTCAACTCATATGGGGCCTGGCATGCTGAGACGGGATATTTGCAATATCTGTAGCAATAGTTTATGAAGACACATCTGTGTCAGTGGCGGTTTCTACCTATGGGCTGCAGGGCTGCAGCCCCGCCAGGTAAAATCTGCCACTGTTATTTGCCTAAATGAAGCCAGATACAGTCTGTGAGACTGCTCTTGCTTCACTGTGACTGGCAGTAACTTCCTATAGGAATTCCAACCTGCCAGTCACCCAAAGCAGTCCCTTAGGGAGGTTTTCCCTCCCTCCGGGATGCCTCTACATGGGCAGCTAAGCGGCAGCCTGTAAAACTCAGGTTCTGAAAATGTGCAGTATGAGGACAATACTGTAAATGCACCGGACAAGGGAGCCTGAATCTGCCTCTGGGGACTGCTGCAGAAGCATCCCATATAGAATCTGGGGCCAGCACCGCAAGCGCTGTACCGATGAAGCTACTGCGCCTGCCCCATGGCAGGGACCCGCAGCTGGAATGGGATTGGCAGCAGCAGCAGTGGGGAAAACAAGCACAGCTGTGGCAGTGGAAGGGGGGGGGGGGGGGGCACATTGCTGCATTCCCCCTCCTCCACAGAGATAAGAGTCACTGCTGTTTGTACTAATTTAGCTTCTATAATTTCTGATGCTATCATAATGCTAAACATATACCTGGAGGTTGCCACTGCTCATTTTCTGATAATTGTAGCTCTTGTATGGTACTTACTGTTTGCTCCAGATCTTGATCTGACGAATTCAATGAGGTTCAATCAGTCTCCTTGCAATCAGTCAGATGTTCAGAATAGATCTCATTATCCTGGGCTTTGAATTGACTTCTTAATGCTACAGATGGGGGGGGGGGGGGGAGCCTTGCCTAATCATTGTAGGTATACATATTATTTGTTCATCCCTTATAGGGAATCTACCTGGGCACACTGTTTGTTGTTATGAGTCTGCTAAGTTCTGACAGTCCTGGTGAGTACATGGATTCCTGCTTTAAGATTTGCAGTGGAGCTCATTCACTGGAATGATTATGGACCAAAAGCCCTAAATGTTTCAAGAGACTAATAACAATACACATTCATTCTTTTTTTTTACCAGCAGAGTTTAATTCTTCAAAAATTACATATAGAAACAATTGTTGAGCTGACAAAGCGGTAGTGACCGTTGTGCATTCCACTTTAACCCGCTTGGCACACAAGATCTTATGTTAGGATTCCTTTAGTGGATTTTAGCTCTGAATTTAACACGGTTATTCCTATGTCACTGATATCCAAATGTTTTGACCTAGGATTAGCTGTTTATATCTTTGAAAAAGCTCCAATACGAGCGAAATGCATTAGAGGAAAGTTGCCCGGTGTTTCTTTTCCCAGGAGGGACCTCCAGCAGCCACCTGCCACCGCTTACCATCACTTTGAAATCTGCACGGTTTGGAGAAAACAAACTAACATCCAATTACCACGTCTTACAGAGAGCAGGTGAGAGACGCTACTCTGCAGCTTCACGGGCCAGCCTGACGCCTGACGGGAGACCCCAGCCGTGTGTGAGAGACACGGCATCTGGACTGAGTACAACTGCCGGCTTTGGGTCAGCGTCACGGCGGCGGGCATCTGCGGGTGTAGAACGGAGAGCTACGGACTGAGTTACATTATACAAGCTCTCCTGTCTCCCTGCTAATTCAATTTATGGCCCAACATCTACTAATTCATGTGGAGTCTGTGAGTATGAAATCTATATAAAAGTGCAGTGGACAATTATCTATTAAAACCACAAGCGGAGACCGGAGAACACTACATTGGCTGTTAATATTGTGTCCCCCCCCCCATTGGGAAAAGCAATATTTATTTTTATTTGTAGAGCTCAACAAAAGCCCAAAGAAAGCTTCCTTTTGAGAAGGAATACTATTTTATCATTTATAGGTGGCCACCGATTTTCAATTCTGTGTAGAGTCTGTATGTGTTTATTTTATTGTTATGTTTATAAAAAAAAAATTAATTTGATATATTCTTATCAATAAATACATTTATGTACAATTAAGGGGTGAGTGTTATAAGCGCAGTCTTTCTGTATAAATCTTTGTTTATCTCTTTAATTGGATTTTAGGTTTTCTAGGAGATAGACTTCATGTGGTTAGAATGGGGATTGCAGTGTCAGAGGAGATGACGATAAAGTCAGGACTGGAGTAAGTCAGGACTGGAGTAAGTCAGGGATGTGTCCTCAGCCATTTATTGTACTCACTGTTTAGTTATTGGGCTATGAAGAAATGTTAGCCAGGTTTGTTATATTTATGTTGGAAAAGAGGCATCTAAGAGGGAATCTGATTAATACATACAAATACATTGTCAATACAGAAAACTGTCTGCTGATCTATTTACTATGAGGACTGTGCACAGAACATGCAGGTACCCCCCTAAGGTTAGAGGAGAGGAGCTTTCATACCCTACGAAGGAAGGTTCACATTACAGTAACGGTAGCTACAATACGGAATTCTCTGCCAGAAACGATTGTGAATGCAGACTCAATTGATACATTTTAGAAAGGATTAGACAATTGTTTAGAATAAAAATGTATCCACAGAAATAACAATTAATTAAAATGTGTAATACTGGATCAAAAAGGAATAATAACAGCCATATTGGGTCATCTAGCTTAAAATTCTAGCCTAAAACAGATAGATAGTAATTTCATCTGGGTCTCTTGAAATTTTATTGAACATTTTAAAATTATAACCTGTACACCGCAGTAAATCAAATATACAGTACAGTTGGTTGAAGTTGATGGATTATCATCTTTTTTCAACCTCATCAACTATGTTTCTATATGTGTATATTCTGACTTTTGACCTTGTTTGTTTTGGCAACTACACTGTTGCCAAACTAAAGAGAATGTTTAATCTTCGAGCGTACTGTTAGTACTGTGAGTAGAATCATTGGAGTGCTGATGCCAACCATTCTAGAGCAATATAGATCTATGTTTTTAAAGAGAAACAGAAATATTTTATTGGATCCAAGACATCCGTTTCACATCTTTTTTGATAAACACCCATCAAAGAAAAGGTTTAGAAGTTTGAAGGCATATACGAGTTGTTGTCTGCAAAATAGCTTTCTTCCATCTGCTGCACTCATGTTAATTGTGTGAGTGTAGTTTATTGGATATTTTAGGATGTAATTTTTTTTATTGAATATATATATATATATATAGTCCGGTGGTATTGATCGCACTCTCACTTATGGTAACTATAGTATCGGTGGGGTGCGCATAGGGGGTACAGATCAATGTCCATTCCTCCAAAAATAGAAGCTTCTCCCAACAGGGAATGCACACTCTCCACTATATCAAAGAGAACTCGCTCTGATAAAATCAAGTAGATGCTTTATTTTCACATGGGGATATCCAAATATTCATATGCCATACTTGCAGAAGCCCCGACGTTTCGGTCCCACATCTGGACCTTTATCAAGGAGCAAAGGCACAGTGATTCAAATTATGTAGCAGCACAAATCAGGCAGATCAGCATGGTTCAGGTACACCAACCATGATTTGGTTGGTGTACCTGAACCATGCTGATCTGCCTGATTTGTGCTGCTGCATAATTTGAATCACTGTGCCTTTGCTCCTTGATAAAGGTCCAGATGTGGGACCGAAACGTCGGGGCTTCTGCAAGTATGGCATATGAATATTTGGATATCCCCATGTGAAAATAAAGCATCTACTTGATTTTATCAGAGCGAGTTCTCTTTGATATAGTGGAGAGTGTGCATTCCCTGTTGGGAGAAGCTTCTATATATATATATATATATATATATATATATATATACACTGTATGTGTTATCATGTTATCACTGAACTAGTATGTTCTATGCAATTTTGTCTGTAAAAGCCTGTTTTTTGCTGTTGATAATAAATACTTGTTCATATTCATTTACAGTACCAGGGCCATCTGGAAAACTTGTTACCTGCTTTTTGAGGTGAGTCAAGTGTGAGAAGACACAGATGGGTGAATTTCCAGAAAAATACTCCAACCTAATATATAAATATGAATTTATTGAATACTTAGCTAAGGTCATTGACCAATGCAGCAGATGTTCAATACCAGAATCAAAACAGAAAGCTCATGAGCCCTGCCCTCTGTATCTAGAGGCTAAGTTATATTTAGATGGTCGTGGTGCTTTTAATGCCAGTGTTTTTTTTCCAGACATAAGGCTACTCAACACTGACCGAATCCACATTATATAGGTTAGAAAAAGCCTATATAACAAGTTTTATAGATTAAAGGTTGAATTCTAAAATCTACTAAGATGCAAGTTCTATTTCACATGGGATGTTGCTATGGGCAACCAGTCAGAACCTAGGGGGATTTGCTAGGATCGGCCGTATATGGCTGATAACCGTACACATGTCACAAACGGGATAGAGCATATGTGACCTAAAAATAAGAATGAGAAATACAGTATGGCAAATTTACAAAGGTGTCGTATTCTTCTCATTCAAATTTTCCTTTTTTTTTTGATAAAAGAATAATGAGGCGTATTTTCATATTTTCCAATGTCGTAGCTGTTCAAGTTCCTGGAAAGGGGGCTGCCAAAGGTGAAGCACTCAGAAACTTGGTCCTGCAAATTGAGGAAGACGGTACTTGACAATCCATCACATTTTGGGTGGAATCTGACACTATGAAACCTCAGCAGCTCAATGTGGATCAGAAATTACTTGCACAAGCTCAGGCATTGAAAAAGACCAAGAATTAGCCCAGGGGCTAAAATAGAAGCGCTGGTGATATGTATCCAAGATCCCTTGTTGCTATACAACTTTGCAGCCCCTTGTTAGAGGATGTGTACCTCAAGCAGAACAGGGAAAGGTAAAGCTCATGTAGTTTGCACCAACAAGAGCTTCCAAGGGGCGCAGTTGTGTTAGCACAATGATAAACCAACAATTCCAATAAAAATTATTATTTTTTATTTTAAAAGGAAATAACAATATCCAAAAGTGAAGTGCACTTCATTGATAAAACAGGACAATACAAGACATACAACATATAGACAAACAGAGGCTAATTTATTAGCTGGATAAATCCGGCATGAGGCTTAAACTAATCAGGCATCCATTAATACAGGCATCTGCAGCATATATATAGTTACCAGTCCTGAAATGTGTTCAAGATAGCTGCTGTTTGGGAACTCTGGGCTCCTTTGATGGACAGTCCAACCTCTAATTCAATGGAGGTGCTCCCCTGATGTATAAGGGGAGGGAGACGGTTCCTCAGATTTTAGCAATAGCCGTTTTCTCTGCTTAATAGCTTTTCCGGCAATCTCCACAGCAGTCTCTGGGTACAGGTATTTATGCAGGTGCAGGTATTTCGGGCACAGCACTAAAACGCGTTTCTCCGCCTAGATCAACATCAGCGGCTTCCTCAGTTGTGCGAACTGTTGATCTAGGCGGAGAAACGCGTGACTAGATTGGAGAGGGTACTGTGCATGTTTCTGGTCATGTGCATACAGTCAAACCTATAGACAATACATTACTTAATTGCAAATGCGAATGGTTGCATCTGGGTGCAGCTAATTGCTGACATGGTGTACAGTATGTGCATGTGCGAATGCATCGTGGCAAAGATGACTGCTACTATAGCTGTATTAGAATTAAAGTGATTGCTGTTTATTTTTATTTCCTGGTTTACATATGCATAGTTATCAAGCAATACTGTACTTGTATGAGTGGCCTTGGCTTGGGTGTTAACCTTTGGATCCTTCACTAGGTGCATTGTGTGGAATGATGCCCATAGGCTACGATGGTTAATGCCATCTACTGATGGTGCTACCTAGCAGATCCAAGCTCTGGAATGGAAAGCTTGTTTAACTAGACATTTTACCAGCCCCCATGGAAACATTCGGGAGTTGCTTTTCTGTGAAAAATGGAGAACACCAGCAGATATGACAGATACATTGCCAATGATAATTAAAAAAAAGAGTATCCTGCTAGCACCACTACAGCATTCGCGGAATTATGGTAAGTTATATAGAAACATCCTAATTTTTTATGCTCTGCAAATTTCACCACTGGTTGATAAATTCTGTTATTCTGAGGTTTTTTGCTATGTTGAGCTGTCACGTTTAAGCTTGGTCATGTGTACATGTTTATCTGTAAAAGGATTAACCACAGATTGATTACTCAATTTGCTTCCCAACTTTCCAATAAGAGCTGAAATTGAGTGTGTGCACATGGAGAAACTGCTCATTAATTTTTCCGAACTGTCTCCTGATAGATTACTTTTAACACTTTACACTACAGCCACAGTGAATAATGTAAGAGTAAAAAATAAAGTTATATTGTTATTGTCATTTATTTTTATTTGAATGAATAATGAAGGACTATTTTGGTTTGTATTGGCATTTTATTTGTCTCTAAATTCAGAATGTTGAACAATGACCAATTAAGAGCGCTTACTTACCTCCACGACAGCAATCATCACTACAGTATTTGGCGAATTGCTGTTTGCTGCATTAATCAGTGAAACTACAGGAATATGGCAACCCTATGGTACAGTGGGTTGCACAAACTAGAATACCACAACAAACTTATGGATATATTTAATGTACTACTATGTATAATCGTTATTATTTTATTTACAGCACTCACCCCCTACTTTAAATAAAGTATTCACTTAAATTATATGTGTGTAGTACACACACAGTAGGATGAGAATAGGTCTCACTTATGTTTGTCATATGAGTCACTGGAGGAAATTTACAAAGATGTGTATTCTACTTCATGTTGCTATGGGCAATCAATCCTACAGACAAAAAAAAATTGGAACTAACAGACAATGAGACTTGTATACTTATGGAGATCATAAATTGTGGTCTTATTTTATGACACAGTCTCTTTGGTGATGTTCCGGTCGTGATGATCGGTTTCAGGTGAGAATGGTTACCCATAAACAATAAAGAAATTTCTTAGAACATGTGTAGTTATTTGATCAAAACTGTACGTGCTTTTCAATAAAGACGAGTGAAAGGTTGTGCGTACCAAACTCATGTTTATGTAAGTTGATACGAAGCTTATAAAGGGTTCTTTAATGGGATCCTGAAATGTCTTGATCCAAATGATAGAATGCAGTAATATCTTCCTAAGTGAACTCGGAAAAGGAAAACATACAAATCACGTGTAGACTTTTGATACAAAGTGTGTTGTTAGTATGTAAGGCGCTGAAATGTTCACAGCGTACCTCCCTCACCAAGAGCACCGGTGTAACAAATATATAAAGGTATCTTAATAGTATAGGCGTACCCCAACTCACGGTAGTTTTTGTGGTATTCAAACTCATAAGGGTTTCTTTATGTATCCGTTATCTTCCAATATCCCACAGCAATATATTCTTCCCAGTGTTCTCAGTGAAAAGTTAAACTGTGATTACAGGGAGGATGTTTTTCCAAAATTTATGGTGTACCTCACTCACCCCTGAATATAATTATTAAAAGTGCATATAGTGCAAAGAAGAAGGGCATACCCCAACTCACTCTTGAGCATCAGGAGATCCGCACATCAAGGTTTCTTTTGTATAGATGTCATAGGACGACCTTATAGACTTCAATTATTCGTGGTACATGTAAAGAAAAAATGTGCCCAATGTGTAGGAGTTTTCAGCTTTAATTCTAATAATAATGATAATGGCATACCTAACTCACCGCTTATGGTGGAAGAGTAATAGTTCTAATGGTTTCTTTAGTAACGCATCAAAAAAACTTTCTCCTTAGCCACTTTAAAAAAAATGTTTTACAAGATTTTAATCAGGACAGGTCAGCATCCACTCTAGGACAAATAGTACTGCCTCCACAGCATCTACACTGCACTTATCTTACATTTGTACATTGTACCTGATACATTTATTATCAAGGAGAGTGGATACTGGAAACACATGAAAATTAGATTAAAACATGTATATGTATAAATTCTGAGTGTACATGTGTGTGTAAGGCACACAGTACTTAGGTACGCAGATGCCAGACCCCTGGACATACACAAATATTATATATATGAGAAAAAAGGGGGGGTTGTGACCCAATCCTGTGCTTGTAGGTGAGCAGCACTACTCTAAAGACCCCGCCGCTAGTGGGAGTCTGATGTAAAGAATAGAGAGGAAAGGTGTAGAGGTGCACTCAGGGGGTGGTTTCACCAGTCCACAATTTGTAATTTGATTTCTGGAAGTTAATGTAATATCAATAGATAGTTTAATTAAGTCCCCTATAAACATTGGGACCAATACAATGCTGATAGAACAGTCAATCGAGTATAATTGAATACAGTATTATACAATATTTCTTACACCTCTATGGCCCAATTCTATGGTTGGAATATCAAGATGGGTTTATAAGAGTTTTGATTATCACAACCATATTGGTTTCAATGGTGCAGTCCCGGGCATATTTTATATAAGGTATAGTTGTGGGCGTACATACCAGAACTCAGGGCGCAATATAACGCCTCTCCAGCTGATGTCCTTTTTAACGTTACCGTCAGTTCTAAATAACAATGAATATTGGTCTGTTGAAAAGTGCAAGTACATAATAATATAAGGTGTTACCCCTAATGGCAGAGTTTGTGGATGGGGTGCTGACCAGAACGGTACTTATAGGTAGCACAACATACTCCTGGGTATGGAAGAGGTTTGTATAATAACCAGCTTAATGGGGGATGTTTATTGGTTATTAACCCTTATTGTATAGGGAAATGTGGTTTTCACAATAAAAGCTTCATACAGATATAACAATCCAAATAGTGCATAACATGTAACAATGCGGGGTGGAAAAAAGGAAGAGTATGGGGTGCAGATGCACTGTCAGTAAGCAAACAGCATGGTCAAACCCGTCTATCAAGGTACAAGCTTTAAAAAGGAAAAATATGGGGTACAGATGCACAGTTTGTAAGCAAACAATGTAGGTAAATCCATCTACATGCTTTAACATATATCAAACACAGTTCCATATTCATAGTATAACAGTCTTACAGATCTAGGTACATAGGAGGTGGTTACAGTCATAATAAGTAAGTATATAGGACCAATTGGGCGCAACCTACCAGAGTCTACCTGCCGGATACACTGTCAGCGTGGAGAGAGGTAATTCTCCTCTGATCTGTGGGACCTAATATACCTGTAGCCGTCCGACGTCACTTCCGGTTTTACCGGCTATAGAAATGGACTGATAACAGGCTGAATAGAATTAGGATACAAAGATAATGAGGAGCGCTGGAGGGGGATGTCTTAAACAATAACCTATGGGTCATAATGAAGCTCAAATGGGGCAGAGAAGGAGGAAATGTTGTGAAGGGACCTGGTGCTTCCGGGAACGCTATGCGTTCCATTATGCGTGTCAGCCAATAACGAGGCTGGGTCCGGCGATCCAATGGGGAAGGGTGGGAGCAGCAAATGTCTCACTAACCCCGTGCTCCGTGTGAGGCAGCGCTACAATAGTCACTGCTGGATACTATTAGGGGGCGGGGCGGGTGCTAATACGTATGTAGCTACGGCATCTATTTGCGTTCCACGGTCTCCGTGGTAACGCGTGTTTTAAAGCCAAACTACCGGATGTTGTGTGGTAACTAAGAGTGGCGGTGCAAGTGCTTCCCAGTGTGTAGCCTAGGCGTCTGATCACGCACCACGGTCACCATGGTGACGCATATTCAATGGCCTAAAGCAGTATATAGAGGGGGGTGCATGTGCTATCAAAAGTGTCTGGCATAACGTCTATAGAAAGACGTGCAGGTGCTTTTTAAAGGTCTAACATATCGTCTATTAACATTCCTAAGTATCCAAGGGAACGTATATTTATAATAGAGGACACAGTAATATTCTGTGTATATGTGTCAGTGTATAGAGAGGGGTCAACCAGTGAACCTTGGGCATACCTATGGTTATCACGAAGGGATAAGACACCCCAATTACCACCAAAGAGAGTCACGATTCATAGAAGAACCCAAACAACGAAGAAATTTCAGAAGAGACTACCAGAATAGATGGCAACAACCCGTTTTCAATCAGGAAATCCCCAGTTCTAATAACTATAACTTGCACCCCCGAGAACGCTCAGGTCGTAGAAACCCCAGAGACCACTCGGATTCCAGAAACTATAGAGAACGATCAGGCCCCAGGAGACCACAACCATATCGAAACCGAATTCCATCTGAACATAACTACTATAGAAACTATAGATCACCCTCACCTGCCCCCCAATACCCCAAACGTTTTTTAGGGGGGAACACGGCACTCCAACGACCTACCTTACAAAGAGAAGAAGAACTACACCACATGATGGATTCCCCTCAGGGCACGAAAAGAATCCTCAATGGAGAAGACGAGGATGTAGAGGCGGAAGAAAGAAGCCCCATAAAAAGAAAAGCAATATCGGGAGCAACCTCTCTAAAACAGGGGTTATTGACCTCACTTCGCGGCAATTACCTACAACGCAGATCGCAGTTTTAAAAAAAAGGTCTGAAGTTTGCGCCCAACACCCACGTAAAGAAATTCGACCTGTTCATAGATCTAAATAAATTCACGAGAAATTTAACACTACAGAGACACTTCTTGAAAAACCCGGCCCCTGAAATTGAAGGGGGAAATACAATCAGGTCTCGAGTGGCCCCTCCATCAAAGTTTTACCCAGTGGAGTCCAGAGGGAGTCATATTGACATTTTCTTCGACTCAGTAAACGAAGATTTCAGGAAACTGAAAATTATGGATGATAAATACAATAAAAATTTGAACTCCCAAGAAGAACGGGCCATCAAAACACTGAAGAAAAACAAGGAAATTATCATCAAAGGGGCCGACAAAGGAGGCGCAGTGGTCCTCCAAACCACGGAGGCCTACCTCAAGGAAGCATCTAACATTCTAGATGACCAATGTACATATATTAAGCTCCAAGAGGACCCCACGGCTAATTTCCAGGAAGAGTTATATATATTATTGACCAATGCACTAAAGAACCAATTGATTACCAAAAAAGAATTTGAATACTTGTATGTCAAATATCCCATCATGCCAATATTTTACCATCTCCCCAAAGTCCACAAGGATAAAAATAAACCTCCCGGAAGACCCATTGTGGCAGGCGTGGAGTCACTCAGCGCAAACTTATCACACTTTGTAGACCTTCTCCTACAACCATATGTAGCACTCAACAAATCCCATCTAAAGGACTCAACTAGTGTATTACAGAAAGTACAAACCATTAAGTGGCAAGAAGACTACCATTGGCTTACCGTGGATGCCCAGGCATTATATTCCTCCATCCCCCATTCAAAAGGAATGGAGGCCGTGAAATGGACCCTGTCAAAAGACCCCAAGATGTCTGAGAAAGAAATTGATTTCATCATTGCGTGTATAAGTTACATCCTCACACGGAATTACTTCGAATTCAACGGCACATATTACCTCCAACAGAATGGGACAGCAATGGGGACGAAATTCGCCCCTTCATATGCCAACCTCTTAATGGGGAGGTGGGAGGAGCTACACATCTACGGCTCCAGATTTGAACAACACCTCAAATTCTTCTACAGATATATCGACGATCTGATATTTATCTGGCAAGGAGATTCCTCCAGTATTGAAGAATTCAACTCCTACCTCCAGGTCAACGATTTCAATTTGAAATTCACTTCCAAGGCCAACAATAAGGAAATTGACTTCCTAGACCTCACACTGAAAGGAATACCTGGGGAACTCATCAACACAAAAACATATTTTAAGGACGTTGATGCCAATAGCTTCATCCCCTATGACAGCTGCCATCACCCTAAATGGAAAGATGGAGTACCTTATGCACAGTTCCTCAGACTCAGAAGGAACTGCACTGAGCTCCCAGATTACATACACCAATCTGAAGTCCTAAAGGGAAGATTCATTGAACGAGGCTACAACAGGGAGAAAATCGAAGAAGCGAGATTAAAGGCAGAACAATCGGATAGACAAGTGATGTTACGAGACAAAGAAAAGAAAGTACAAAAAAAACCCTATCGTCCTTTCATCACTCAGTTCAATAAGGAAAATCGCCTCATCAAAAAACATCACCCAAACATTGGCACATCCTTTTAAAAGACCCAATTTTAGGTCCCACGCTGCCTCCATCACCTAACGTGGTATACAGACGGGCTCCGAACTTGAGAAGTTTAGTAGCCCCCAGCCATTTCTGCCCGGAAAAAACACAACCCAAACCGGGGAAACACTTTTTGAATGACACCGTCAGGTGCACTCCATGCACCAAATGTATCTGCTGCAAGTACATGGAAAAACAACCGTTTATGTGGAAAACAACCGAAAATAGATCATATACCCTGAATCAACCCTGTACATGTGTCTCAAACTTTGTTGTATATAGAATCACATGCTGATGTGGCCTATATTATATAGGGAAAACCAAGAGAATGTTGAAAATAAGAATCCAAGAATATCTGAGAAGCATTAAGAACAAACTAACTTCTCACAACCTTCCGCGCCATTTTATAGACAAACATGAGTCTAACCCGGAAAAAAAAATTTCTTTCACTGCCCTTGAGTACATCCCCTTAAACCCCAGAGGTGGAAACAGGGAACTGACCCTATCCGAGACGTTTTGGATTTATACCCTAGGGTCTTTATCCCCTAATGGTCTTAATGAAAACCTTGATATAGTCTCGTTTCTGTAGGCATATCAAACACGACCCCATTTCAGTAGGCACATGAAACTGTCCTCATTATTCCTCTTTTTTCCCCCTTTTTTTCCATCTTTAATCCTAGTGCATGTATAGGCCCATTTTAGAAATTACTCTTGTAAGAAAAACTGTACATATAGGACCAGTTGGGTTATAAACCTGGTCATCAGAACATCCAGTGGTTAAAACCCACTTGATGCTCTCAAATTGCTAGTTGGGACGGGCCTATAGGCCACTAGGGAGACACCTCCCCCTCTTCCCCCCCTTAGGGATAGGATGGGCTTCATTTTAGAACCCATCTCTGTAGGTTCCCTCCTTTACACTTCCATAGTGACTACCATCACCCTTATTAATTTCCTATAATGGCATTTACACATTTCCCAAATGATTTAAACCCATCTTTTACCCCCGTGATGAGATGGGTCTTTTTATAAAAATTGGCCACCATCATTACTGCTGGACTTCACCACTATCTGTGGTCTCTACTTAGAACTTGGCCACCATTATTACTACAGGCTTCCACCACTATCTGTGGTATATGCTCATTCCTTCTTGTTATACTCCCATTGGATACCCACTATCCACCACTTCCCTTAGCACTATATACCTATTAGACACCGGGGACCTTCCATCCATGAGATCACCATCCAGGCATCACTGTTCATTAAGATACACCCTTCTCCCCCCGTTAAACACACGCCACGAGACTATATGTCCCATTTATTACCATATGGGATAGCATATATGGCCACCTAACCCCGTTCACCTGGCTCCTTAGGATCACCTGTATACTATATACAGCACTGTAATTTACACCCAGCCTTAAGCCTCCCTCCCCATCACGCCAAGTTTTGGCTTGTCACCATAGGTATGCCCAAGGTTCACTGGTTGACCCCTCTCTATACACTGACACATATACACAGAATATTACTGTGTCCTCTATTATAAATATACGTTCCCTTGGATACTTAGGAACGTTAATAGACGATATGTTAGACCTTTAAAAAGCACCTGCACGTCTTTCTATAGACGTTATGCCAGACACTTTTGATAGCACATGCACCCCCCTCTATATACTGCTTTAGGCCATTGAATATGCATCACCATGGTGACCGTGGTGCGCGATCAGACGCCTAGGCTACACACTGGGAAGCACTTGCACCGCCACTCTTAGTTACCACACAACATCCGGTAGTTTGGCTTTAAAACACGCGTTACCACGGAGACCGTGGAACGCAAAAAGACGCCGTAGCTACATACGTATTATCACCCGCACCGCCCCCTAATATTATCCAGCAGTGACTATTGTAGCGCTGCCTCACACGGAGCACGGGGTTAGTGAGACATTTGCTCCTCCCACCCTTCCCCATTGGATCGCCGGACCCAGACTCGTTATCGGCTGACACCCATAATGGAACGCATAGCGTTCCCGGAAGCACCAGGTCCCTTCACAACATTTCCTCCTTTTCTGCCCCATTTGAGCTTCATTATGACCCATAGGTTATTGTTTAAGACATCCCCCTCCAGCGCTCCTCATTATCTTTGTATCCTAATTCTATTCAGCCCGTTATCAGTCCATTTCTATAGCCGGTAAAACCGGAAGTGACGTCGGACGGCTACAGGTATATTAGGTCCCACAGATCAGAGGAGAATTACCTCTCTCCACGCTGACTGTGTATCCGGCAGGTAGACTCTGGTAGGTTGCGCCCAATTGGTCCTATATACTTACTTATTATGACTGTAACCACCTCCTATGTACCTAGATCTGTAAGACTGTTATACTGTACTATGAATATGGAACTGTGTTTGATATACGTTAAAGCATGTAGATGGATTTACCTACATTGTTTGCTTACAAACTGTGCATCTGTACCCCATATTTTTCCTTTTTAAAGCTTGTACCTTGATAGACGGGTTTGCCCACGCTGTTTGCTTACTGCATCTGCACCCCATACTCATCCTTTTTTCCACCCCGCATTGTTACATGTTATGCACTATTTGGATTGTTATATCTGTATGAAGCTTTTATTGTGAAAACCACATTTCCCTATACAATAAGGGTTAATAACCAATAAACATCCCCCATTAAGCCGGTTATTATACAAACCTCTTCCATACCCAGGAGTATGCTGTGCTACCTATAAGTACCGTTATGGTCAGCACCCCATCCACAAACTCTGCCACTAGGGGTAACACCTTATATTATTATGTACTTGCACTTTTCAACAGGCCAATATTCATTGTTATTTAGAACTGACGGTAACGTTGAAAAGGACATCAGCTGGAGAGGCGTTATATTGCGCCCTGAGTTCTGGTATGTACACCCACAACTATACCTTATATAAAATATGCCCGGGACTGCACCATTGAAACCAATATGGTTGTGATAATCAAAACTCTTATAAACCCATCTTGATATTCCAACCATAGAATTGAGCCATAGAAATATTGTATAATACTGTATTCAATTATACTCGATTGACTGTTCTATCAGCATTGTATTGGTCCCAATGTTTATAGGGGACTTAATTAAACTATCTATTGATATTACATTAACTTCCAGAAATCGCTGTCATCCATTGAGTGGATCACCACAGGATTGGTAGACCAACAACGGTGACCATATCACCATTTAAAGCACTCACCCAAGAGTGTATTCCTATATTTACACACTTAGGCCCTTATTCTGGTTGGTGCGGTCGAGCCGCATATGCGGCTCCGACCGCACCAGACGAATCCCCGCCTACAAGACGGATCGGCACGGCCGTCCGTACACGGACGGCTGCCGATCCGCATGAAAATGGCGGGGCGTACGCCTCCACCATGTTGGGAGCTGCCCCCTGCATTCGATGGTCGTCGACCATCGAAGGCAGGTCCGCACGCCCCGGCAGCTCCCGCAAGCTGAGACCACACGGACAATCGTCCGTGTGGTAGCTTGTATGGGGGCTGAAAGCTGACATCCGGCGACGTCAGCTTTCCGCCCCCATGAGTTGCGTCATGCCCTCATTAGCATGCGTACGCCCCGCGTTTGCATGGGAACGCCCATGAAACGCGGGGCGTATACATAGGGAAATGAGGGCATGAAGCCCCTCACTCCCCTATACGCCCCCTTTGCGGCGTAGTAACGTTATGTGCGGCGAATTCGCCTGCACATGCGCAGATTGACCTCTGCGCATGTGCAGACGGAAAACATCGGCGGAACGGCCGCACGCGGGCCGTACCGCACGAATCAGAATAAGGGCCTAAATCAAGGTTTAAAAGGCCTATTGGTACAGTATGTGCACTTTATAAACAGACCCTTCTCACTGAGGTGGACTTGGGATGTTCCGGTCTGCACCCCTATAGTTCCACGTTTAGAACTTTTTTACCATCTTCTCCTCCTCCTCTCAATCTCCTCATTTGTTCCTTCCTCCTGCTTCCCATGTTCAGAATTTATTCTTTGAACCTATTTTAAAGCCTCTTGAGAAAAAATATCAATGTGTTTATGGCATTATTTCACCATTTTGTAGATCTTGGTGTACTACCCCTGAAGAAGTCCCTAGGGGACGAAACGCGTAGGGTTTTTCGTATGATCATGTTGCACCTGTGATTGAAGTCTTGTACTGAACCACGAAAATTATTGTAAACGATTTCAAAACTTGTACATTTTTTAACTGTTTTACTGTAAAGAATAAATATTCTGTATTTTTACAAATTGTGGACTGGTGAAACCACCCCCTGAGCGCACCTCTACACCTTTCCTCTCTCTATATATATATATACACATACGGTATGTGTATATATATCTATATAGATATATATAGATATATATATCTATCTATATATATATAGATAGATATATATATATATATATATATCTATATATATATATATTTACATTTAAGCCTGTTCGAAGCAAAAGCTTCGAAAGCTAGTCTGCTAACTTCTGTGTTTGTGCATGTGTAAGAAAGAGATGTTGTTGGGTGAAATTTAAGGTACTTGTTTCCTAGCACGGCGCCCACGATTTTCATCTTATGCCATCATTTAGATCGCATTGCATGCAATGCGATCAGACCCGATTTTTTAATTGTGCAGGCACCCTGATTGGTGATTACTATGTTAAATGGACCCCCATTGTTAACGCCACCCCTACTATGAAGGCCAACCTGAAGCGTGGCGAGCGCAGCGAGCCCGCGAGGGGCGGCGGTACGCGTCCTCCGACCTTTTCTTAACCCCCACTATCCACTTTGGTGTGGAGTTGATTTTATATAGTGTGGCGAGTGCAGCAAGCCACTGAGCCCGAAACGTGGCGAGCGCAGCGAGCCCTGCGAGGGGACGCTGATTACTTCACATGTATTCCGCTTCTGCTCGCCACGCTTCAGGCTCGGTGGCTCGCTGCGCTCACCACACTATATAGAATCAACTCCACGCTGTCGTAGATAGTGGGGGTATGAAAAGGTCAGAGGACGCATACCACCGCCGCTTCGGGATGGCGTTGATAGTGGGGGTGGCGTTAACAATGGGGGTTCATTTAACATAGTAATCACCCATTAGGGTGCCTGTACAATTAAAAATCACATCGCATCACCTGCCATTGTTATGGCATGCAATGCAATATTAAAATTGTACAGTGCGGGTCTCAGGACCCGAAAATCGGGTCCCGTCGCATACCTTAATTAGTGGTATGCGATGACATACGATGGGCGCCGTGCTAGGAAACAAGTACCAAATTTAATAAAATGGGAGATTCAGAAAGTGAGAGATTTGGTTAGAAATTTTGGTACTTGTTTCCTAGCACGGCCACACCGACTCTAATCGGGGGCATCGCAGGTAAAAAATCTCATCGGTCGCATCGCATGCGTGCTAAAAAATCGCATGCGATGGTCCCGACGCGATGCCCCCGATTTCCCATAGGGAACAATGTTAAATGCCTCAATTTACCCAAATGAACAGGGAACAATGTTAAATGGTCCAGAAACCCCCCAAAACACCCCAGAACAGTGAAATGGCGCCCCAAAATTAGTTAACGCCACCCCACGATCAACGTGAACCCGAAGCGTGGCGAGCGCAGCGAGCCCGCAAGGGGCGGCGGTACGCGTCTTCCGACCTTTTCATACCCACACTATCCACGTCGGCGTGGAGTTGAGAACAGAATAGTGTGGCGAGCGCAGCGAGCCACCGAGCCCGAAGCGTGGCGAGCGCAGCGAGCCCCGCGAGGGGACGCGGATACCTTCACAGTTATACGCGTCCCCTCGCGGGCTTCACAGGTGTCCGTGGCGACGCCCCCTTCTCACCAATCGGCAGGCGGGAGATTAAATCCTGCCTGCCGATTTCAAGACGAGCTGGCTAAGAACGGGACAGGGTCATGGCTGTTGGGCCAGCCCGACAGTCGTGACCCTAAATATTTATACATTATCAGCTTGAATGACTCTTTGCTTCTAAGATGTAGTTTTTGTTTGTTTGTTCTTTACATATTAGAATATACTGCGCTGAAGTGTAATGTAATTGAAAATTGCGATGAACATTTTTTTCAGTATGATTGTTATACATTTATATAGTTTGCAAACTAAAGGAGAAACAGAATAATAATTCCCACTGACATGTATAATAATCATCACTCTTAGAGATGGCTTTGTTAGGCTCAGTTTGTACAGAAATGCTAATGTATATTGCATTATTGTACAGTTTCATGAATTATAATCAAAATATCCACAGCAGTTCCAAGGCCAGAAATAGCTGCCAAATAAAAGCAACAATAAACTATTGGCCCTTGATTTGGGCAAACCAGACTGTTGTTACTTAGCAGTCTTCAATTATGAATAAAAAATGTTGTATTTGGCTCATTAATGTACCATGCACAGTAATAGTGTGCTTCTCATTCTAACAAATGTTCATTTATTGAATAGTTACTAATACCAAATTTCAATGTTACTTTTATCTTAGCTTTTTATTTTGTACATAAAAACCAATATATATTGCCAGTTTAATCCACAGAAAAAACATGGCATTATATTAAAAGTGGTGTTACAAAAAAGGTCAATTTAATGTAATTAATATTATTTAGTGTGCATCTATTTGTGGAATACACCATGTATGGCAATAAGTAAGGGATTCAGTATAAACTTAAAAAGAGGGCATAGTACAGATCATCCCTGTTCTATATGGATGTGGACTGCAGATTGACAGTAATATGATTGACAGCCCACAGGTCAACACATGAAAAAGTCTGACATACCTTAGGTCGACATGGTCAAGAGATCGACTCAGGTAATAAGTCCACATAGAAAATGTCGACATGAGTTTTTCGCTTTACTATCCAAGTGGACATAGTGTTAGAGTATAATAGTGTTCTGAAGTATGGCGAGTAAAAAAGCCATGTGAGAGGACACGGTCCTTTATACGGCGTCCATGTCAACCTATGTTGACACAAACACCCAAAATATGAGAAAACTGTATGTCAACATTTTTTCATGTCGACATTTTACACGGCCACATTTTTCTTGTGTCGACCCTTTGGCTATGTCAACCTTTTTTGTGCGGGACTGTCAAACTTGTTACTGTTGAGTCAACAGTGTTGACCCTATGACCCATTCCCATTCTACAGTATATACTTAGGGCTTCATTTTGAAAACTGACCAAACCAGTCATATAATAAATTCAAACCGACCAAAAACCTCACTTTACAAGTCACAACACATTACGTTAGATCAGACCAACAATTATATTTTCTTTATAGATGAGAGTACTGTAGCTCCTGCAGGTCAGTTTTAAAACTGACTAAAAACCAACATGAAAATGATGACAAACCTGCCTAAACAATAGACTTCCTAAGATAGGCAAGTTTACGAGAAGCACTGCAAAGATCATTTAAATCTGTGCAGGTATCTTAGGGTTAACGCCAATAAATTTGATCAAAGTAAAAAATAAAAACATACAGTATTAGCCACTGCAGGGTTTTTTTTGTAGCTTTTCTTGACCTTCTAGGAAGTGTTAGAAATTATACAACTGGCTGTGCCACTCAAATTATCACTATGCGGCTGCGAAGGAAGCAATGTAGGGTGGCATTAGAAATTGGAAACATGTTCTTAGCTGTATACTTTTTCTCTTTCAAAAGCTTACTTTAACCACTTACCTGGCTGATAGCTGGGTTCCAGCTGACACAGATGAATGCCATGCAACAGCCGACATCCAGTATCCAGTAGCCAGTAGTTCACACGGGACATATCAAACAGTGGGCCCTTGCTTTAAATTTTCTTTAGAAGGAGTGAAAACCAGTGTGACTGTGGACCAATAATGGTGGTTAATGCTATCTTTGGGAGCTCTGGGCCGTGTACCAGTAAATGACTGTTACATTTTAGATAATAAAGGACTTATTATATTTATTTGCAGTCTAGCGGCTGTGCTCTTCTTCACGCAGTCCATGGAAATGGTTCCTAGGTGGAATTTATAGTGATACCAAAACCATTGATATCTGAAACTGGGATGGTGACATTTTGACTTGATTTGGGAAGCATTTAATCATAGATAGTAATTATCATCATCATCAAAATCTGCATTGTTTCATTCTTTAAAAATGTCACAATGTTGCTATAATTTTCTTTTAATCACTATTACTGTACATATTATTTTTCACAAGCTCTGTGGCTCACTGACGTCAAGTGCACACCTGATTGTATCCTCCACAGGCTTACTGGGTAGCCGCCCTAGGGCTAGAAGAGATTGCTGTCAAAATCAGAGCTGCTGGGAAACATTCTCTACCGACCTAAAGAAAAACAGTTACTGTCTGAGAGCATGATAATTACTGGATGGCTTATACATACCCTCCAACATTTTCAGGGCAGAAATCGTTACACATTTGGAAAAGGGGCATGGTCATGGATAAAGGGGTGTGGTCACTCCCCCTTTCCGAATGTATACTGAGCATTTTTTTAGATAGATGTATTTAAATATATATGCAGGAGAAGAGGGGGGGGGGGGGGGGCAAGCCGGGATACGGTCATTTGGTCTACAGCATGATGGTCGACAGTGATTAGGTTGACATAGGAAAAGGTCAACATAGGTCTAGGTCGACATTGGAAAAGGTCGGCATGGTTCTAGGTCAAAAAGTCATTAGTTCGACAGGTCGTTAATTCGACAGGTCATTAGTTCGACAATGTTTAGGTCGACAGTCAAAAGGTTGTGACATGGGTTTTTCACTGTTTTTTGAGCCGACATGTGCCGACAGGCGGTATGTCATGCCCAGTAGGGTGTGGTGGGAGAATAAAATAGTGTGCCAAGCGCAGCGAGGCAACGTGCCAGACGCATCGCAAGCGCAGGGAGGGGCTGCGAGGGGATGCGGTGCACTTGAAACTGTGTCCATGTCGACTGTGTTGACATTCAGGTAAAAAAAATCTGTAAAAAAACCCATGTCGACCTTTTGACTATCTACATAGACATTGCCGAACTAATGACCTGTCTAACTAATGACCTTTCAACCTAGAAGCATGTTGACCTTTTCCCATGTCGACCTAATGACTGTCGACCATCATGCTGTAGACCAAATGATCCCAACCCAGCCAAGCCATGTTGGAGGGTATGTTATTAAAAAGAGTCAAGTCACTGTGGAGATTAATTATTTAGTACAGCCTAAGCCACTTACAGTCAGACTCAGTGTGTGCTGAAGTGGCAGGCTGGGCCAGGCTCCTCCGATGCGAAGATGACTGATCATCCTCAGTGTCACACTCACTGGGGCTGGCAACCACCACACCCCTCTCAGCCCTCAGGCAGATTCGCGCCAAGAGACTGAGGGCTGAGACATTGTCCCTCCAGAGTGTGCAGTGTGTGCAGTGCCAGTGAGTGACATCATGATGCATGGCACCGGCCCGCCCAATGCACTCTTGGGAATGGGTGGGGGAGAGGGGAGAGCCGGTGGTGCACCAGCACAGGCAGCACACGGAGCCGGGGCCCAGGAGCCAGGACGGAGGAGTAACATTTAGCCAGGACGGAGGAGGAACATTTAAGTGAGTGACTGATGATGGCTGAAATTTAAAAAAAATCTTTACATTCGGTACTATTTATATTTGCCTGTACAGACTGTTAAAAATATGGTACTGTACCGGCAAATTCGGTACAGTTGGAGGGTATGCTGATAGCAGGTGGAGAGACTGAGGGAAGTTATAATGTTTTTAAATTTAGTTGGGGCCCTAGTGCATTGCTTTGCCTAGGGCCCACAATGCTATTAAGATGGTCCTAGCCAGAGGACACATGTAATATGAATGAAGCTGAGTACTGCGCTGTAACATTACATGCAGCACCTTGCTCTTGTCACAGTTTAGGAGCAGACACCCTTAGAACATTCTAACCCTGCATCTATAGGTCTTCTGGAATGAAAATCTTGGTCTGGATTCTGAGACCTTGCCGATACCCATAAGGCTACACCCCATTTTGCTGCATGTATACAGGACCCTTTACTGAGTGTAGCACAGCCCCATATTGAACATACTAGGAATCTTCCTAACATCCAATTTAAGTTGTTGTTGAAGTAATAATAAGTTAATATTCAATAACTGCATTGAACGGTTTGTGGTTCTCTACTGCACATAGAGTGCAGTATACTGTTATCAGCAGTGCTGTCACATACCCTCCAACTGTACCGAATATGCCGGTACAGTACGGGTTTTTAACGGTCTGTACCAGCAAACAACAATTGTACAGAATGTATAATTTTTTAAAACTTTCTTCAGGCTGTGTCCAGAGTCAGCACCCGTTCCCAAAGATGCATCGACATGCTGGCACATTAGACCCGGCGCACGCATATTCCAGCAAAAACAGGGCTGACCCAGCACGGGTTACACAGTAGCAGTGTTGTTGATGCTGTGTTTCTGCAAACTACAGCTCCCATCATGCAGCTTGGTGGGCGGACTTGACGTGGCTGACATCAGGGGGACGAATCTATCCGGGCCTTGGTAACCTCCTTCCTTTCCTGCCGGGCGCTGTGCTGTGCAGCTGCTCCATGTGCTCAGCTCATCTCTACCCCATGAAACTGAACGTGAATCAGTGCGTCTCCCCCAACATGTATGGCGTCATGACATCGCCGCCGCGCTGGCACTGCACACCCGGTGCACACACAGTCCGACACAGGAAGGGCTGACCCAGCCATTTCCAGTTCCCACCTTACTGTGAAAGGCACATTACCTCCTCCCAACCACCTCCTATACACATGGGTCTCTGGAAGCCACAGCCAGTGAGTCCCACTATGCGGAGCAGGAACATAATACAAATTTTTATATATATATATATATATATATATATATATATATATATATATATATATATATATATATATATATATATATACACAAGCGTGGGCGGTCCGGCACTCTCCCCTCCGGTAATGGAGACCTCGGTGCCTTCCAAACAGATGTACAGCAAGGACAAGAAAAAGGCGGCACTCCAAGGATTTTCAATTTAAGTAAGTGTATTCAAGATGACACCAACGTTTCGGAGCGTGATTGTTGACTGTTTTACCTGCCTTGACAAAGGAGCACATCACGCTCCGAAACGTTGGTGTCATCTTGAATACACTTACTTGAATTGAAAATCCTTGGAGTGCCGCCTTTTTCTTGTCCTTGCTATATATATATATATATATATATATATATATATATATATATATATATATATATATATATATATATATATATATATTATAAGTGCTAATTTTTTTTTGAAATGTCCGGAAAGTGGGTGGCCACGCCCCACTTTACTTGTGGCCACGCCCCTTTCTGCATCTGTACCGATTTTGGCCCTTCAGATGTTGGAGGGTATGCTGTCATATGTAATAATTTAGAAAGGAATCAGTCAAACACAGTAGTGTCAAACGCATGGCCCTCCAGCTGCAACTATACATCCCAGCATGCCCTGCCAGTTTTAGCAATCCATTATATAAAATACGTGGCAAGGCATGATAGGACATGTAGTTCCACAACAACAATTGGAGGGCCATGAGTTTGACACCACTGGTCTAACAGGTTTCATTACAAACAAGATATCATTGGTTATATAATAGAGTTGATGTATGAAGTAGAAATACTTGAATCAAATATTGTTTTATTACAAATATAAAGTTGTAGTTACATTTGGCCAGTGGTGTAAATAAGCCTCCGCAGCCCCAGCGGCCGCGGGGGGGGAGCCAGTTCCCCAGGGGCGCAGGAGCCTCGCAGCCCCCTCCGCACCTCCTCCCCTGCAGTAAGCAGTCAGACAGACTCGGAACAGAGACACAGCGTAAGCAACTATCCTGTTGTGGCCAGCCCCTCCCCTGGGACCAGTCACCAATGGAGCTGCACTCCCGGGTGACCCCTCCCCTCCTGTGTCACGACCTCACCTCATCATTCACTTCCTCCTCTCTCTCCCCTCAGTCCGACGTCTCCTACTCCTCACGGGCAGCTTCTGTTCCCTCCCTCCTGCAGCTGGGTGAGTGCTTTGGAGGGAAGAAGGGACAGGGGTGGGGATAATTTATCTGCTAAAGGCTGACACACAGAATAAGAATAAATGTCAGTGTTGTTTACATGTTTGTATGGGGGGGGATTATTGTGTGCGTGTATGTAAAAATATATGTGTAACTACATAGCATACGTGTGTGTGTATGGCAGGGGCTGGCTGGCAACTTTTAGCCTAGGGGGCAAGTCCAGAGCACTGGCCCATAATCAGCCAAGTCACCGTCGGAAGGAATGCTTTTGCGCGCCGTAGGCGCGCCGAAAAATTAGGGGCGTGGCCTATCATAAGGGGCGTTGCCTGTACCATGATTGTATTGTGTACCTGCAGATTGCACATTTTAGCGAACCTTGTAATACCCATTACACATAAAGCCACATGCCGTAATGCCAATTACACATTATGCTGAACACCATGATGCCAGTTACACATTACGCCCAAACACTGCGATGCTAATTACTCAATACACCGCACACTGTGATGCTAATTACACATTATGCTGCACACCTTGATGCCCATTACACCCCATACTGTGATGGCAATTACCCAATGCTCCCCACACCGTAATGTCCATTACGCCCCATACCATGATGCCCATTACACCGCACAATGTGATGTCCACAGTGCCAGATATGCCCCCACAGTGCAAGATATTCCGCCACAGTACCAAATACACATATGCCCCCACAGTGCCAGACACAAATGCCGCCACAGTGCCAGATATTCTGCCACAGTGCCAAATACGCATATTCCTCCACAGTGCCAGATATGCCCCCAGAGTGCCAGAGACACATATGCCCCCACAGTGCCAGAGACACATATGCCCCCACAGTGCCAGAGACACATATTCCCCCACAGTGCCAGAGACACATATGCCCCCACAGTGCCAGAGACACATATGCCCCCTCAGTGCCAGAGACACATATTCCCCCACAGTGCCAAAGACACATATGCCCCCACAGTGCCAGATATGCCCCCACAGTGCCAAATACACATATGCCCCCACAGTGCCAGACACATATGCCCCCACAGTGCCAGATACACATATGTCCCCACAGTGCCAGATACACATATGCCCCCACAGTGTCAGATACACATATGCCCCCACAGTGCCAGATATGCCCCCACAGTGCCAAATACACATATGCCCCACAGTGCCAGATACACATATGCCCCCACAGTGCCAAATACACATATGCCCCCACAGTGCCAAATACACATATGCCCCCACAGTGCCAGATACACATATGCCCCCACAGTGCCAAATACACATATGCCCCACTGTGCCAGATACACATATGCCCCCACAGTGCCAAATACATATATGCCCCCACAGTGCCAGATATGCCCCCCACAGTGCCAGATACACATATGCCCCCACACAGTGCCAGATATGCCCCCACACAGTGCCAGATATGCCCCCACACAGTGCCAGATATGCCCCCACACAGTGCCAGATATGCCCCCACACAGTGCCAGATATGCCCCCCACAGTGACAGAAACACATATGCTGGGGTGAGGGAGGGGGGGGGGGGAGAGCGCTTACCCACTCGCTAGCTACGGGCCGTGCTGCGGCTGGATCAGCTTCTCCAGCCCTCCTGCGCTGGCCGCGGCTTCCAGAACACGGCCGCGGCTACAGGAAAATGGCCGCCGGCCTCCTGCACTGAGAACATGTCCTCAGTGCAGGGGGCCGGCGGCCATTTTCCTGTAGCCGCGGCCGTGTTCTGTAAGCCGCGGCCAGTGCAGGAGGGCTGGAGAAGCTGATCCAGCCGCAGCACGGCCCGCAGCCAGTGGGTGGGTAAGCGGCCCGGGGGGCATATGGCACTCTGCCCCCCGGCCCAGCCCGCCCCTGGTGTATGGGGGGTTTGCGGCTATTTCCTTTATTTAGTGTGTGTGTGTGTGTGTGTGTAAATACGTGTCAGTGTTCCATACATGTGAGTGTGTGTTTATGTAGGAGGGGGAGGCTGATTTTTTTTCTTTATTGTCTGTGTTTGTCTAAGTTTATCTGCATGTCAGTGTGTGTGTGTATGTGTGTAAAAATGTGTGTGTGTGAATGTGTGTGTAAAAAATAAGAATATATGTGTGTGTGTGTGGTTGCTGTTTTCTCCCTGTTGCTGCTCCATACTCACGTTAAGCAAACCATGCCTCCAACATTTTGATGCCCATTTTAAGCTTCATTCGCATGTAAAAAAAAAGGGGCCACTTGCCTGTGTGCCCCCTAGGCTGAAAGTTACCAGTCAGCCCCTGCTGGCTGCCACTGTCATAGATGGCCGCTGCTGCTTGGGGAGTGCTGCTGTGCATGCACAGACACAGCAGCTCCTCCTCACATGGACCTTTGCGGAGTCTAACTCTGGCCCTTATTCTGATCGGTGCGGATATTCCCGAATTCTTACGGTGCGGTCCGCACGCCACGGTGTGCTGCCGCGTGCGGCCATCGTCCGTAGAAACGCCCACGTGTCCTCCGCATTCGGACGGACTTACTCTTTAAGAACAGGGCGTGTTTACGGACGACATACAAACCATGCGTGTGCGGGAGAATCACTCCGATTCTGCACGGTATTACAGAGTATTACAGAGTATGCACGGGAATACCGCATCCGAACGGGAGGCAAGCGGTGCTTCCGCACGTAAGCGGTGTATTTACGCCAAACAACCCACTATTATGTCTATTCTGCAATACATCACATGACCCACTTATTCAATTACCTATCCTCATACAAAAATGCTTATTTGGAATTGGAATCAATTAGATGCCAATATATCCTTACAAGCATGCCTAACACATGCATTGCACACATTAACCCTTACAGCAATTGAAGTGCAATGGTTTCAATTAAAGCACTGACAAGCGTCCTATTAGTGAGTAATGAGTAAAGGAGTCGATTCTATTGGGTTCAGGTGTTAATGCTTGTAGTCATTAGGCGGTCCGTTCGCCTACCGCAGGAACGAGTGGTGTCCGCTAAGCAATACTAGCCTTTTGGACACCGCACATTTCTTCCCTTTTTGTTCGCGTGCATTCGGAGTGGTATCCGAATGCACGCCCCCCAACATAAGTGTACTCCCCCGTGTCCGCCCATGTTTCCGCCCCGTTTTGCCCACTTTGAAACTACGCCCATGTGTCATTCCGCATGACGCCCATAATACGCCCATATTTCCCGACTGATTGCGGTGAACAGTTTTGTACGGGATTTGCCCGAACAGGTACGGAGTCAAGGCGTGGCACATGCGCGTTGCGTTCTCCACGCATGCGCAGACGCCGTAAAGACGCGATCCGAAAGTATGCGGAAAAGTACGCGTCAATCAGAATAAGGGCCTCTGTGATGTCTGACAGGCACCTTACTTACTTCCCTGCTTCCCCACCACAAAGCAGCGAGTACAGGGGTGTACAATGAGCATTTAGAAAGTAAGTTTTGTGTTTTTTTGGCACACTGTACTGTGCAAGTCTTGGAGTGCCGCCTCTTCATTGATTACATATATTATATGTTGCATAATGTATAATCGGCAGTATGGAGGGGGGGCGCCAGAAAATATTTTGGCTGGGGGGAGCAAAATTTATAGTTATGCCACTGCATTTGGCCGGATACCCAGGCACACTAGTACATATAGCATGCTGTTAACCACTAGCAATGAGACTTGGCTAATAAGGTTGTAATCACGTCCATCAACACAGATTAAAGTTATTTGCTTAATTAGTGGCTGCAAAACAAATGTTTATATTAACAAGAGCTTAAGATATACAGAGCAAAATGCCAAATGTATTTCAAAGAATCTACATGTTTAATTCCCAAACAAGATTATCATACTTAATCAGATGAATTTTAGCATGCAAAATCTGTATACATAAAGGAAGGGTTGCCTACATTTAAAGTCCAGGAGAAGCCAGGAGCGGAGACTGTCAGCAGCACTTCGGGGAGCGGGGCCTAATGTAGATGCTATCAAGCCCTGCCCTCAGTACTGCAAATCCCACAATGGGGCATTAGGCATTTTGCTTATTTGGCCCCCCCACAAAGAAAAACAAAAAACAAAGCCGCAAATCACAGGAAATTAACGGTGCCATGGGGGGCGTTATACGGGGAGCCGATTTTCGGGAGCCTCCCGGCCACTCCGGGAGGGTAGGCAATCCTGCATAAAGGGGGTTATTCTGGTTGACACAAACGGATGCGCATGTGCAGAGAATGCAATGCACATGTGCCACCCTGTTATGATGATGAAGCTTGCATCATTGCAAGCGTAAATCTTTTTGCAAATACCATATAAAATCAAGGCATGTTGTGGGTGTCACAATGGGCGCAGCCTTGAGGCACTGCGGGAATAGGAGTAAACCTGGGTGTATGCAAAGGGAGTGGTCCAAAAGTGGTGGGTGTTGTTTTCGCAAACCTTTGCATACAATTGCAGTATTGGCCAGAAAATTATACCCCTTTCATATCGCACTTTTAAAACGGTAAATTGCCGATTTTTTTGTCATTTTAAAACGTTTAAGCCTGCACTGTGAATGCACCAGAGCCGATTTACCGTTTAAGGTTAACTGGTATTTCGAACCGTGTAAAAAGCAGAGTCCTACACAGTTCCTTGCCGTTTTTTGAGCAATGTGAATGTGTACAATGTGTCTGAAACGGTATTTCAGGCAAACAACACAAGCTACAGAGCAGTGATAGGCTGTCCCCTTTAAAATGACAGGCAATGTTGACACTCTGGCTTGAAACGTGTTCGGGTTGAAACGGTTTGACTGCTATGTTGAATGAGACTTAACCGGTATTTAAAATACCGGTTTTTAAAACGTGTCGGCGATGTGAAAGGGGTATAAATTTGCAAATCTGAGTGACTCCTAGGTGTCTCCTGGCTGCAAACAAATAGCTCAGTTTACGCAAGACTAATCAGCCCAGACAATTGCTAAAACATGCACACCTGCTTACACTACTGAGCCAAACAATATACACGTTTCTGTCATTAATCTTCCTAAATATATTATCAAGGCCATTCCTGATTTTGTCCATTTGCATTATTTTAACAACATTTCTAAATACAGTGCATATACATTAAAACATGGGAATTCACAAGAACAACACATTTTTATTACATCAAACACATTTAATATAATATATCTACTCACTCAAACACTTTCAAATTCATATACTGGACATTTGTAGGATACATGTATTTAAATGTAGTTGTGCTATTAAGAGTTCATAAAAAACCACAGGGAACTAATAAATGTGTCCTTGCTAATTAATAATGGCCACTTATGATGAAAATTGACTTTCCTCACACAATGGCAGGAATTCAATGCCGGTGCGAGCGGCCGGCGAGGGGGTTTAACTGCGAGGATCACAGAAAACCAGTGATCCTCGCAGTTTAACCCCTGCGCCGGCCGCTCGCACTATGCAACATTCCGGGGGAATCCTCGCCGTCACAGAACGGCGAGGATTCCCCTAAACTGCGAGAGCCGCGGCTAGTGCAGCAAACTCGCTGTAATTAGCCTCGATTCTCGCAGCTTTTGGAGGCACATACGCCAATTCTCCCTCGCTCAAAAAAACGGAGCGAGGGGGAATTTGCGTATGAGGGGGGTCAGTTGAATACTGATAGGGTGAGCGGTGACTGCGAGCAAAAAGTAGTGCTCGCAGTCACCGCTCGCCCACGGCATTGAATATATGCCAATGAAGTGAGGCCATTCATATAAGTACTGTAAGTATAGGATGGTTTGCCTGCGTGTGTATGGTTGGAGTTACGAATGAACATAACCACAGAGGCCTTCTGCAGGCACGCAGAGTGCATGATCCTGCGCTCATGTGAATGTGGCTAGGAGCACGCAAGTGTGCGCTTAGCTGGAGTACACTCCCCTTTGTGTACTATTGCGACCAGTCACGTTTGCATGCGGCAAGGGCGTTGTTTAGCATGGATTCGTGCATGCGGCTGCGTATTGTATACGTGCGTGCGAACATGCGCATGTATGGGTCAACCAGAATAAGGCCCACAAAGTAGGAAATACTATAGATGCAATATAAAATAAAATAGACAATAAGAACAATTTTTTTTTAAACTAGATGGAATTAAAATATATAAAAAGTACACCAAAAAGGCTTTTATTTGTCTTATACATTCTGGGGTGGAATTCAATTGTTTTACCATGCAGCTGCCATTAGCTGGCACCTCAAACTTGCAGTGTTGCTCTGCTTGGGTGCAATGGAGTTTCCTGCCTCTGGGTTTCAAGCACTGAAGGGGCACCTGCATGTACAGCAGTACTTATTTGATTCACAGCAGGATCCAGGAGTTACTTCTGCTCTTCAAAATGAGCTCTGTAGCTCATTCGCTGTTGCTGCAGCATTAATAGTTACTGTCCCTGGTCCCCTGATAACACAGTAAAATCCTAGTGAGCTTAAGGACTTTTCACACCCAGGGTGGTGGAAATGCCTTTGGCCCCATACTGCCATTATCCTCACCACCACCTATTGCCATAATTATCCACAAGGCAATCCAGCCACCATGCCCAAAGAGTGGCATGTAAAGCAAGCATGCAAGGGACCATTTGGTCTACAATCTTCATACTTCCCTCTGTCCCATGATGGTCCTTTCTTCCACTAGGAAATATACCTATGCCAATAGGGGACACAACAACTCCTGCCTGGTACCACTCATCCTGTGTTGCAGCAAGTGACCATGCACCCACCACTGATTCTGGACTGTGAGATGTTACCTACAGGCTACAGCTAAGCGCTAATTCTACATGCTGCAAATGGCTGAGTCTTGCAAAGTCTGACCCTGATCTACTGGACATTGTCACATAGCATAGCTTGGGTCCTGCGAATTCACTGTGGGCTCCAAGCCATGTAGACCAGCTAAGCATACTTTCTATATAATTCGCAAGAACACACACATTGGCCCACCTTATTTGTTCACCCTTATTTTTAAGGGAAGGCGCACCAAACTCTAACTAGTCTCCAGGCACAAAAAAAACCCTGACACTTGAATATTGCTCCTCAATTTCCCAGTGACTTTTCATGAGTGCATGAGTCAGCCATGATGAAGTATAGCCCCCAAGAAGTTATCTCCCCTTGGATTCATTATACTACATTGAAACCTGTGTCATTTTTAAAGGACTGAATCACTAATGTCGAATTCAGAAAAATATCTATAAACCTGGGGAGCATATGTTTTTAATTTTACAGTAAATGTGGTTGGTGTTCATATACTGTAGATGTTGTTTAAATGCCCCATTTTTCTCCTGACATATTGTAAGTCGCAAGAGCAACATAAAAGTTAAACCAAAAGATGAATTACAGTTAATGGATCCTATCATTCTCAAAGTTTTGCCATTACCATAAGATTGAAAAGCACCAAGAGGGACATTTTTCCATTTCTTCTCCACAGCTTCACCAGGGATGTTTTTTATTGTAGCAGATGCATTGTTCCTAAGATTTAGAGCCCTACTGTATATAAAATCAAGTTTAGAATGTAATATTGGTTCATATAAAAAAATGCCCCAGCTCTTTCAGAGAATTTCTCACCAGGTTTGTGGTCTTTATAAGTACTCGTAACACATTATTTAAAGTTTCTTCTAACTGCAACATTATATTTAAACTTTTCCCTTAAATAATTGTGTTTTAAAAAGTCAACTGTCGATCATAATCCTTTTTTTAAGTAATACAATTAAAAACACAAGTTCTGAAAACAAGTCCAGGAAATAATTATTTACTGTATAGGAAGAAATCTTTCACATCTAAAAATTAACTACTTTAACTACTGTGCATTTTATGCAACTAATGTTTACTTCCTGTGGATACAGGTGTTTGTACAGTATATTTTATGGAGTGCTATAGAAATAAGTGCCTAACCTCGCTTATCATTAAATAGTATTTTTAATATATTTTAAAAACCTGCAGAACATGACTTTGGTTACAAAACTGAAAAAATCTTTATTTAGCACCTTGCTTCTGCACACAGAATAGCATCAATAAAAATCAATTCAGTGACAGGGTCTGCCACATGACTGTGGATGAAATTAGTGGTTTCTAGAGGCCCCCACAAAAAAAGAAACAATTCATCCTTTAATTTATCTCTCAATGTCGTCCTCATCCTCCAATTCCTCACTCACTTTAATGTGTACATCTTCACAGATTATCAATTCGTCCCCGCTGGACTCCACAATCACAAGTCCCGCTGTAGTCTCACAGAGTCTGCACATGTGTGACACTAGCGAAGAACCTGCGGCATTGTAACAGGTAGATGACCCCACTGGAAATACCACACTAATGGTGTGTACATACGGCAGATACTGCCATGAGATGCGAGTCCCGACGCGATCAGATCACATCGGGACTCGCATCTCACGGCATGACAGAGGGGCACAATTTACACTATATAGTGCAGATCTGCACTATATAGTGTTACCTACCCTCTCTATCTGGCTGCCGATATGCGCTCACACAGGAGCACATCGGGCTCGGAAGCCCTAAAAAAGCATGCGGTTTGCATGCGGTTTGGCTTCCGATGTTCCCTATATCGGGAACATCGGAAGCCAAATCTAACTGTGTGTACACACTATAAGACTGCCTTTCTTTTGGAGCCCTATCTGTCTAAATAGACAGCAGCACTGTAATTATTGGTCATTGAACTTTGCACAATTACAAAGTGCTTTTTATGTTTTATGTCTGTTTGTCCTGGTTTGTCAGTATACCGGTATTAGGATATCACAGATAGTTTCTTATTGCTGTAACATACCCCTTTATTTATTTACTTGTTTATTTGAGATAAATAAAGCAATAAATTATTTTTAAATAAATCCATGTGCCAGTGGTTTATTTTTATTATTTTTTCCAATGATATTAAGTGGTGAAGTGTAGCGCAGTGGTTCTTCCAAAACCCTCTCTCTCTAAACCAGTGGTTCCCAACCCTGGTCCTCATGTACCCCCAACAGTGCACGTTTTCCAGGTCACCCGGCAGGTGCACTCATTATTCAGGCACATTTGAAAAGATCATCAGGTGGAGCTAATTATGTCGCCTGTGATTCTGTGTGGAGACATGCAAAACATGCACTGTTGGGGGTACTTGAGGACCAGGGTTGGGAACCACTGCTCTAGACTATTCACATTAAGTACTTTGTAGTATACACCGGGTTTACCCTGCTGCAACCTATACCATCTGCATCTATACCACTAACTCAGCGCAGTTGCCACCCACACCATTTATGAATATAGGCCAGGGCCTAAGCTGTTCCTTGCCATTCAGTGACATAAATGCCATTGGCAAGCTCATGTTTCTCCTCAAACGATTTAAATATATATATTTTTTTTTCATGTTACTGAACTTTTTGGGATTGAACATGTCCTCTAGGAGGACATTAGGCATCAACCTTAGCAGATGACGTTGATGGCATTTTATCCTCTATGTCATAACTAGTGGCAGAAGCTTCAGCACTAGGAGGAAGTGGTTCTTGTTCTTGTTTCACTAATTTATCCTCCACATTTTGGTTCTCCATTATCTTTCTAGAGTGGAATTATGCACCAGTATTACTGGACTGGACTTTAATGGCAATACCACATGACTGTAACGGCAGTACCACTGGACTGGATTTATGTATAACACTAGCACTGGATTGGAACTGCAGCAGTACCACTGGACTTTATCGGCAGTACCACTGGACTTTATCGGCAGTACCAACAGACTTTAACGGCAGTATCACTGGACTTTAATGGCAGTACTAATGGACTTTATCGACAGTACCACTGTACTAGACTTATACAGTGTATCACTGGACTGCACTTTAATGGCAGTATCACTGGACTGAACTTATGCAACTGTACCAATGGAATTTAACGGCAGTATTAATGGACTTATGCCGCAATACCACTGGACTTTAATGGCAGTTCCACTGGACTGGACTTATGCAGCAGTATCACTGGACTGGACATTATGCAGCAGTAACTCTGGATTTAATGGCACATTACTGGACTTATGCAGCAGTACCAATGGACTGGACTTATGCTGCAGTATCACTGTACTTTAACGGCAGTATTACTGGACTTATGAAGCCATACCAATGCACTTTAATGGCAGTGCTACTGGACTGGACTTATCCAGCAGTAGTACCATTGGACTGGACTTATAATGCAGCACTATCAATGGCAGTATTACTGGACTTATGCAGCAGTGCCATTGGACTGGACTAATGCAGCAGTAACTCTGGATTTAATGGCACATAACTGGACTTATGCAGCAGTACCAATGGACTGGACTTATGCAGCAGTATCACTTTACTTTAACGGCAGTATTACTGGACTTATGAAGCCATACCAATGCACTTTAATTGCAGTGCTACTGGATAGGACTTATGCAGCAGTAGTGCAATTGGACTGGACTTATGACGTAGCATTATCAATGGATTGGACTATACAGTAGTATCACTGGACTGGACTATACAACACTATTACTGGACTATGAGCACTATCACTGGACTGAACTTTAAGCACTTTCACTGAACAGGACTATAAGCACTATCACTGGACTGGACTATAATCACTATCACTAAATTGGACTATGAGCATTGGCACTCTAAGGGTGCATACACACTGTACAATTTTTTTGACCAATTTGGTTGAAAGACATTTCCATTGAACCCAGTGTCCTGGACTAAAGATGTTGACGAAAGATATTGACGACAGACGAAAGAAGAAAGATCTAGCTACAGTTTATAGGCTCTTTTTAAAAGATATTCAAATTGAGCTGCATGCACAGTTGACGAACAATCTTGATGAACAACTGGTGGGTATGCGCATCATCATTCATCGTTTGTTTGTTGACAATATCTTTTGTCAACATCTTTCATCCAGGACACTGGGTTCAATGGAAATGTCTTTCAACCAAATTGGTCAAAAAAATTGTACAGTGTGTATGCACCTTAAGGGTTAAGGGCTTCATGGACCAGGAGCTGAAATTGTTCAAGGGCCTATTATGTGAATTGGAGGAGGTGATGCCAAAGTCATGTAGGCATGTAGAACCCATATACTATAAGGCTTGATGTCTCCCTAAATATATAAAAGTACAAACATCTTTTACTTCCATCTTTGGTATACTACCCCAAGGCCAGAGGATATACTGAGGTGACTGTAAACTGTTATTAATCCTGAGTTCAGCAGTAAAAACCAATTCTCCAAGTCTGGACTCCTTCTGAGAATGCCTCCTTTTCAAAGAAACAGTATTTTATCTATTTCAAATGGATTGCTTAGAGGCCATGCTGAATAAAGAGTCCAAAGTTGCTAAATTATTTTAATTTTGGAAAGCTACAGTTCAAATCTTCCCACTCCAACCAAGCAATTAATTGTTAAATGTTTTTCAGCAACTTGACGGTTCTTTAATCTGGCCCTGTCTGCACAATGCATAAGGCAGGTACCAGGACCAGTGCATACACACAAGATGCAGCAAGACTGCACATGCGCAACACGGATGCTTGTATTGTTTACATTGGCTGCAATCCACAGAAGCTGAATAGGGCTGCCCAATCGGCAGGATGCAGTTTCCTATTGGAAGTAGACTCTCTGCTTATCGCAGCCTGGTCTGGCAATCCCAAATGGAGAAAACACTCCCTAGAGCAGTGGTAGCCAATTCCAGTCCTCGAGAGCTACCAACAGTTCATGTTTTCTAGATCACCTAGCTGGGGCACAGGTGTATTCATTACACACTTACTTACACATTATAAATGATCCACAAGTGGAGCTAATTACTTCACTTGCGATTCTGTGAGGAGACCTGGAAAACTTTAATTGTTGGTAGCTCTTTGATGACATAACCGGTTACTGTCACATTATTGTTTGATATTAACTACTTTCCGCAATTGCATAAGATAAGGTGAGCGCTTGTAAACTCACACATATGTATACTGTTTTCATGCCTGGACCACTTGTTACTGAGCAGCCCCTGCAAATACTAGGCTCACTCCAATAGAGTGCAGGCACCACCATACTTATTAAAATAAAAATGCTATTTTATTTAGATGCCATCAAATTCTTGAATGAACTTTCTGTAGAGTTGGTAACACAAGATGATTTTTAAAAATAATAATATTTGCCTTTAATAGCTAACCTATATAATAACATGGATAGGTTTTAGGTGACATTCAAAATTCACATGCATAGTCCAAAAACTAAAATACATTCCTATTTGGGCATGTCCTGGTATTACCGTCAGTAAATATATGCCATTATTATGGAACCTAAAGCTTCCTGTATTTACTATATGTCCTCAGTCAAATATACTGAGAGGTCCTTATTTATATTTCAACAGAAACATGCCAACACCCCATCAGTAAGATTTCATGATGACTTTAGTCTAACCTCTTTTATTATTATTGTGGACCATTTTGCATTGGGGCAGTGACATAGAATCAGGATATGTCTCAAGCTGTATAAGGACTGGTGGGTTGGTTGATTCATCTGCTTCAGGGGTGGCCAAACTGGTCCTCGAGATCTACCAATGGTCCAGGTTTTCCATGCTACCTGTGGATCTGTAGAATGTCCATTAGGAATGAATGTAGCACATATGTGAAAATGTGACAGTTAGTAATGACTGCACCTGTTTCCCAACTGGATGATGGTCTGGAAACCATGACCTGTTGGTAGATCTTGAGGACTGGTTTGGCCACCCCTTATCTACTTACTTGATAGCCATATCCAAAGCAGTATCTGTATAAAATAAAACTTATATACAACATATGTCACCTGCAAGGCTCACTTTGAACAAAATGTAACTAAATTATTATTTCCCCTTTGTGTTTTTATAACAGTTATGTCACTATGTTTATACTATTCCCTTTCCACATGAGCATTTGGATGATTGGTTTAAAATCAGTTTGGAATTAATTTCCCCAAAATATACCTGAGCAGAATGACACAAAGCCTTAACCCTTTGCAGCCCAATTTTAACTCCCCTTCTTCCACCAGGCACATTTTTTTGGAACAAGTACACAGAAGTGACAGTAGATGGCAACAGCTTACTGGAATAGCATTTAATCGCAGTGCTTTACGGCATTGACCTCAGATCGACATTGGACCTGTTAATAGTACCAGGCCTATTGAGTCTGAATAGACGTTGGAAAGCAAAGGGTTAACAAGTTGTTTACTATACTTTTCCTACTCAGCACAGGTAACAGAATGTATATGTATATTGTAACTTTCATATACAGTATGCTTGCTCATAAACATTATGACTGGCTCCAATTAAGTTTTTGATATGGTACATACTAACAAACAGTTATGGAAATAAACATGTAGGTTATTACACATAAACACATTCACTAATTTAAAATGTTTCAGCTATTACATACTAACATGTTTGGCCAGATGTACTATGCCTTCAAAAGTGATAAAGTGGTGAATGATAATAAAACAACCAGATCTCTTGAGATACTGCAGCTATCACCAAATATCAACCTCAAACTTCACACAATAATAGTTTTGCAATTTACCTAAAGAAAAAAATGTACTTAATTTACAAAAGATGCCTAATTCTCCAATATTTGGCATTTAATGTCTTGCCAAACATCGTCATTTTGTCTTTACCTTTTGTTCAGGAAATCTATGGTGATAAAAAATGTCGGCCTGTTAACTTCACATGTTTTACACCTATATCTTGCTTGCACCATGAAACGGTATTTAATACATTGGCAAAGGAGAGATGGGGTGAGATTTAATAGGATGAGAGATTCAGAAAGTGAGAGATTTGGTCAGAAATCTCCAGGTTTTTTTAAAGCGGCAATCATTTACACTGCAAAATAAAAAAAACTGGAGATTTCTGACCAAATCTCTCACTTTCTGAATCTCTCATCCTATTAAATCTCACCCATGTTTTCAGCTTTGAAGCACATTTCAGTATTGTCTGACTTGTACTTTTTTAACAAGCATATAAAATGTGTAATTCAGAATAAGTAAGACAAAACAATGGAGCATGACGCCAATTTATAAATGTTCTAAGGATTTCTTAGAAAACCTAGAAAATATGGTGCAACCGTGATTATTATTTGCAAAAATTAATTTTGTGCTGATGCCTAGCCATATGCAAAAGCATCAGCATGTTACTTTTGGTGCTACAAGTTTATGAAAGGAACTTGCAGTTTCTATCAATTCTTTTTTACCAAGGCATACACTTGCCTATATTCTAGGTAACTAGATAAATTTGTTGGACTCTAGGGATTGAGCGGAATCTTCATTGTCAGTACTGCCCGCTAGCATCTGGAAAAGTCTAAAGATAAAGTCAACTTTGAAAGAACAAAATAGCAAAAGTAGCTGCCAAAATAGGACTAAAATGGCCAAGTGCCCTCATGAGCTTCAGATTCTTACTAAATAAGAACGCCTCTTGTGAACTGAACTGTGAACTGCCAGAGGCGAGTTAACTATTGAGGACAGATACTCTAGAACTCTTCAAAATAGAATCACCTTACTTTTCTTACTAGCAAATAGTAGTTGTGTGTATTCTTTAACAGGTCCAGAATGTTGTCAATTTATGCATTACCTGATAATTCGGTAGAGTTTGAATAACATTTTTAATTCTTAAAAAAGATGCATCAAAAATGTGAGGGATAGAGATTAGGCAAATATATCTCTAGCGCTGCCAAGTGAAAATTTATTTAATTAATATATTCAATTAATATAATTAATGTAAATATTTAACATAAAAAATGAAACACTCAGATTCTTCTCATCAGGGTTAATAATTCCATATATGAAAAAGCCAAAATGTAATGCGAAATGTAATATTTTATTAGTATGTACAGTATCTATGCTTTTATGGTCTTCAAATGTTTATGAAATGCTCTATTGCTTATACGGTACATGTAACCAATTATAGAACGCTCAAGTTGCCCTACTAAGAAAACACAAAGAAAGCTTGATGTATATTGGAAAAGGGACATTGGGAATAATTGAGAATATGTTGTACAATCTAATAAAAAGAAAAGGACTGCGGAATCAGTTATTCTAGGCTTTTGATCAATGATTTATTTTAACTTGTACAGTACAAGAATGATGGAAATTCCCAGAAAGTCATATAAATGGCATAGACTATTCTATGCGTACGATATTTATAAATAGTCTTCCAGACTCATAAAATGTCTTCAGAAATGTTGTTTCACTGAACTAGTAGCTTTTCTTGGTAATTTGTATGACTTTTGTATCATTTGGTTACGTTGACAATTATATGACATAAAAAAGGCAGTTTCTGCAAGAAAAAGGAAAGAACATTTAATTTCTGTCATATCCATCTAAGTATACACCTCTCACTAATGGATATATGTTGTAAGGAAAACAACAGACTTTGATCAGTCAATACTTAATTCATCTTCACTGGAATATTTCTGCAAAATAATTAAAATCAAAAGAAAAATCTAATCTCTTGTGCCAGTATTTATATGTTTCTGTTTTTTTTCTTCTGTTTAATGTGTGCTGTTCCCCTTTACCATGTACAGGACAATGTCTCGTTTGATAAATGTTCTGTTTGCTATCCTTTTTGTGCTCTTTCAAGTTCTTTATGAATGTATTTATTTACTTATTTATTTATATGGGCTGTCTTTTTTGCTGTTTCTTTCTGTAATGTGACTTCTGTCTTCTCTGCTAACACTGTATATGCCTTTTCTGATCAATGATAAGGGATGGACAGAGGTGCACAAATCAAATTTTGAGGGAGAAGTTCTGGTGATTATATTTAATTTTCAAATTTCTCTCTCCATCAACTTTTTGCATTTTGCTGAGTTTTTAGCCTATAAACAGAGGTGAGGTGATAAATATTCACTGGAGTATAATATAATATGTAGATAGCAATATTAACCAACTGCTTGTACTGTATATGTATGAAAGGGAAGGGAGAGGAATTTGTGAGTGATAGGGAAAGCAGATAAAAAAGGAGAATTGAAAAACTATGTATAGAAATAAACACAAATAAATGAAATTAAAATAAATATTTTATTTTATTTATTTATTTATTTTCCATTTTAATTTGTATCTGTTTCCCTTTCTCTGTGATGTTGTGATTAATACCCCTTTCACATCGCACTTTTAAAATGGTATATTGTCGTTTTTTTTCCATTTTAAAACTTTTAAGGCTGCAATGTGAAAGTGCCAGAGTTGATTTACCGGTTAAAGTTAACCGGTATTTCAACACGGTTAAAAAGCAGAGTCCTACACGTTTTAAAGCCCTTTTTTGGCAGTTTGAACAGCTCTATTTCAATGGCTTGAAACGTGTCCCTTGGGGGTTAAACGGGTTGAATGTTTGAATGGTATTAAATGATTTTTAAAACGGTTTTCACCTGCAATGTGAAAGGTCTCAAGGCTCAGACCCGTTTTAAAGTCCTATTTAAGAATACCGTGTCATTACCCATTTCTGCAATGTGAAAGCAGTATAAGAAGTGCAGGGTGTGAAATCATGATTTAATTGCATCATAACAAAGGTTGGGTAAGAAATGTCGGGAAGGTTAGAATGCCAATGAATCCTGGTAAGTATTTTAACTCCACAAATACCCCTTTATTTAACACTAACCCACTACTCCCATTCAGTGCCAGATTAAGGTCTAAATGAGCCTGGAGCTGAAAATTATCAAAGGCCTATTATGCGCAATAATAGGGTTTGTGGCCAGCATCTAATAATGTGGAAGGCGTGACCATTGTTCTGGTTGGTGGTCTGCTCATGGGTGTGTCTCTATTTGTGTAAATACTTTCAACTAATTATATATAACAAGAGAAGAAAGAAAAGAACTCTCTCTTTTTTTGGGGCACAACTTGGTATGTTAAATGTTATTAAAAATTAACTTTTATTAGGTTTATATATAAAATACAGGGAGCCAACCCAAACAACAAAAACAATTCTACACACGTACATACAACACGTATCACCTATCAGGGAGACTGTATCTCCTGGACAGGATAAGAATGAGATAGAAAATCTCTAAATAATGGTCACGGTTACTGTAAACGTCTGTTTAGTAACTAATGTATTTAGACAAAGGTTTGTAATTAACCATAAAGACAGTACAATTTCACATACATACATAAAACATATATCGCCTGTCGAGGAAAATATCTCTATAGACAGGTATTATAAATGACTATATTGTAGCTACTGTACTTCTATATCTTTGCTACATGTCCTTAATTGAAGGCTAGCGAAAATATAACTTTTAAAGATATGTTTAATATACTTATAAGGTGATGATAATCCCTCTAGTTTGTTAAATAAAATGGTACTGAAGTACTACAAATGGTAACATACAATCAAGAAATTTGAAACAATGTTGCAAAGCTCTAGACAATCCAGAGTCGTACCAATCTGCAGTCTAATTGTTTATGGTATTGCACTAAGATGCTGCAGATGACAGCAACACAGATACAAAAATCAAAAAAAGATCAAAAAGATCTAAAAAGTCTGAGAGAGTGTTAACATGCACTCCTTCAGTGTTATACTGATGTGCTGTCCTATGGTTACCAGTCTCTTAACATCCCAGCTGTTATGCTCATCCCAGGTAACCTGGTAGTACGAATAGAACAATATATATCTCCAAATGTATGTAGGTCTGCTTACTTATATGATAATAGAAGGAAGAATATCTATGTCATGGGAAAACCAGGTTTTTTTATATATATCACAAAAGAGACGGCTGGCTATATAATAGTTCCAACCACCTGCAGTTAATCTTTCTTCTATTATACTGCGCAGTCTTCCTATTGCCAAATTCAGTACCTCAGCAAAACATAATATACAGTAAATCTTACACACATCAGTGCAATATGTGGCTATAAATCATAAGGCCACTTCTCTTATTGAGGATACCATGATGTCACTCCTGGAGACTTAGGTAAATCAAGAAAGGGAGTACCTTCCTGTACTACAATGCAAATATAGGTAGTGGGTATGATAGGTTTTAAGTTCAATAATTTAATAAACAAAGAGGGGTCAGAAATACAGAGAAAGAAAGGGGAGAAATCTCCTTTTAAATTCACTGCTACTGCTGTTGCTTGCAAGAGGATGTACCTGTGTCTTAATTGCAAGTGAGCAAGTGCATTGGATTTATAACGCCTATTAAAGGAGTCAGAGGGCTTCTGCTGTTGTCGCTCTGCGTGACAATACCCTGGTTAACACTAGGTCATTGCAGGGAAATTATACACACATGAGTTCCAATGAGAGAGCCCAGAAACCATATAGATTTAGGTTTATCAGGGGTAATGCCTCTTCCTAGTCATGGGTGCTGCTTTTTACCCATATACCTTAGGCATTGATGGGAAAATGAGCGACCCCTGACAGGGGAGGGAGAACCAGAAAGGGTGAAACTAGAATTAGCCTCACTGTAAGTCTGAAAACAGGTAAGAGATATATGGCACGTTGACAGGTAATTTACCTTAGACGCTGTGTCTTAGTACCCATATGTATATGATATTAATTTGTTTTTACCCTATAGATGCTTGTAGAGTAGATTCTATAATAGAGAATTGTACCTCAGTCCCATATTGATATGTGCCCACAGTGCTCAACTTAAATAGCAGTTATAGTAGCGCAGCCATGCCCCTCTAATCGTGGGTTTGCATATTGCTGAGTAACGCTATATAACACTTTTTTAGCTCCGTTGATTAGAGCATATATGACACAAATATAAAATTCAAAGACAATGCTTTATAAGGCTATAGTCTAATTCAAAGAAAACATGAGGATGCTTCTGCACATATGGGCTCATGTACTATAAACCTATAGACATTGTGTCAATTGTTGTATTGGTGAGCCAGAGGGCAAACAGTGTGCAGTACTTAGCTTAATCTCAGCAGTCCGCAAGAGGATTATCTGGTGTGTCTTTACTAAGCTCCCAGTCCACCTTTTGTAGCTGGCATGTATCGGGGGACAGCTGGCTTGCACTTTGAGGCTGTCGGATAGAGATTACCCCTGATGGATGCTGCTGGCGAGTCGGGATCAGTATGTGGTTACCCTCTGGCTCTGGGAGAGAAGCGTCTCCTCGTCAGACGCACATGTAGGCAGAAGTTAACAATCAGTCTCCGTTCTGACCCCAGCAGGGGAGCAGTTAGCCAGTTCCTTATTCTATGTATTAAGCGCTGCTTATGTTTGCCGCTCAATGCGGCTGCTAAGTAAAGGAAAAGTCCAGTCCCCGTTTAGCCTCCGGCAGTTGCTGGTTCCTCAATCAAAGTGTAGAGCGCAACTGATGTGTACCGCTCAAATGCGGTAATTAAATGAAAAGGTTCAGACGGCCGTTTCGCTGTTGCTTCATCAGTGTTAATACGTTAATATCTAATATATATCTTTATTGTGGAACTACATATTGAGACACCAAAAAAAAAAAAAAAAAAAATATTTTTTCCTTGTGTAACTGTCAGTGACACTAGTGCATAGACAAAACTCCCCTCTCCCCTTTCCCCAGGCAATTGCAACTAATTATATATGCCTGGAAAAGGCAGGAGGTTGGCATAGGAAAACTGCAGGGAGATATATTGGCGGGTGCCCTCCAAATGTGCACCCGCAGGATGCCGATGAACTAAGATACTTGCGGGGTGAGGCGGCACTCAAGTCATTAAAAAAAATACTGAAAGCTGAAACTTGGTAGACAACATTTCAGCACCTTTTATGTGATCACCTAAGTTTACCACACCATATACCCCTTATACAAATCATGCAACACAATAGTAACCCCCTTATACTGTACTTGCCTCTTACACATTATGCCACATGGAATGACCCAAAATTCACACCAACTGAGCCAAAATTCACATTTTGCCACATGGATTGAGCAAAAATATACACTATACCAAACAGATTGTGCAATAATGCACAATATGAACATAAACAGGGGCATTGCGCACTGAAGGCGTGCATTAAAGATTTACACCATATTGCCCATTACATGTTTAGCCACACACCATAATGTCCATTACGTATAACCTATTAAAAATTATTAAAAATGATGCTACATAAGTGCTCATTGCCAGGGATTCCATGCTTATAGGCAGGGGTTCCATGCTTGTTGCCATGTGGGATTACATGCTCATTGCCAAGGGGCAATACATGCTTGCAGTAACTGGGGGACAGCCACCGCCAGGCAGAAATTACAGCCATTGACAGCTGGGCAGAGAGCAGGGGGCTGCCTGGCTGTATGCAGAGCACTGCAGGTCCCAGCTATTTGAAATAATACCCCTTTCCCACTAGAAAATGCATAGATTTACACAGGAATGTGGTCCCAGGCTCATGCAGGGACATTTCCAGTCTGGCCCCTTTTACACCAACCTAGTCCTTGCATTTTCTGCAGAACCCCCCCTTCCCTTTAAACAACCAGCTATATCTTCGGAACCAACTTTGAATGATTTTGGTCCTGTGAAACTGGGTTGTTTGGTTCCAGAGAAATCTGTCCTCAAACAACATGAACAGCCATGAAATTACATTTCAGAAATGAAAAAAATTGGTTTACCCGCAATATCTCTAGAACAAATGAACCCATATGGACCAGCCTGCTATCAGATTGACCCAGTGATTTGGTTTTAAATGATATCAACAGCTTCCGCAGGAGGGAACTGGCAGTTGTTAAAACCGGGTGGGGTTTGGAATTAGTGTGTCCCATGTTAGTCTATGGGGAATACGTTCCAGCGGTATCTCAGGTTCCAGGTGGGCTATTTGATCAGTAGGCCTGGAGCTGTAGCTCCATCAGGCCCATTGTTAATCCGGCCCTGCTCCCATTGCTTAACCCTTACCATCACCTCCCAAGCCAATCCCTATCCACCTTTCCCCCAGCATCCGAACCATAATCTCCCCATTTCTACAACCTAACCCTCCTCCTACAGCCTAATCCTAACCTCCACATTTACCATTGGGTTTTTGCTATCAATATTCTGACTATTGGGATCCCTCAACACCATGAAGCAAGTCTTTCAACCTCAGACCATCAGATATAACACTGGTATTATTTTTTATGTATTTTCCTCACATCTCATAGGGTTTGAGAACCACAGAAACATTTGGGATTGAGATGGAGCCTCATTGTTAATTGAATTGGCTCCATTGTGTAAGAAAAAAAAGAAGGCTATATGGATTTGTGCCTTATTAATTATAATTATCTATCTCCCTATGCTAAATAGGAGAGGTAATAATACCCACTCATAATATTAGAATCAAGGCCTGAAACTTGTTTCTTAGTATTGCACAGATGCAGGGAAGTACCTGTGCAATACCATACAACCAATATGCTAATGCTGCAGGATAAGTCAATGTGATAAAGACATCCTGCTGGCATCAGCGATCTCAAGGCTGCATCCAAAGGCATAGCATTGGCTCATTATCATGACCATCAGCACCCCTGCCTGTATACATAAATTAAAGCTTACTCTGATTGACTGTTGCAACTGGTCAGCCTGGTCCAGGCAGACTGTGTCTGGTGAAGCAAAAAGATTGATAACAAGTTATCAGGGTGGGGGCGCTCTAAGCAGGGCTGTGTAGCCAAGCAGCAGTAAGAAAAAATTGGGCTTTACTCCCATACAAGGTAAACAAAAAACATAAGAAATAAACTATGCTAAAATGGTGCTATAAAATTAATATCAATAAATGTTTCAGATTTAATGAATTTATATATTATGCAATAAATACAGTAAATATAAAAATGAAAGAATATATGGATAATAGATAAAGGCATTAAAAAACAGTACTGTAAGTACAAACAAAATAAGTAAAAAGGTTGTTGACAAGAACAGCTGCAGTCCATATTGTACCGTATATTGATATGGATGTCCGTAAAGATGGGAATAAGTGTCTGTGTCCATTCCTATATTGCCTCATTGATCCAAATAACAGGGTGGAGTCTGGTTCTGAGTCACAGGGTATCTTAATGTAGACATAGGCCCTAATTCTGGTTCACTCTCAAAGGCAAATTCCTTATCAAATGGACAAAACTATGTGCACTGCAGGGGGGCAGATGTAACTTGTGCAGATAGATTAGATCTGGGTGGGGTTTTACTTCAAAGCGAGATCTATATTGCAGTGTAAAAATAAGTATTTACCCTGCCAGAAATAACCCACCCAAATCTAAATCTAACCCCCCTGAGTGCATATGGTTTTGTACACTTAAAAAGCAATATGCCTTCGTGAGTTAACCAGAATAAGGGCCTTAATGGAGGATGCCCTATAATGAGTTTGGAAAGGAAGCAACTTTTGTAGTATTCTATTTCATGTTATGATTTATTTCGTAAACAAAAATCAAAAAGTATTATTTTCTATTTAAATATTATACACCATTATAATATGACCTAATTTGGTTCAAAAATATTAATGGCTTAGACTTGGCATATAAATTCATATATACAGTATAATAAACTGACCAACAGAACAGCCAAACTACATTATCTGGACACTGGCACCAAAAAATACAACCCAATAAAGGATGTAACATTAAAATTAAATTAAATTAACAATAAAATAAAAATACAGTGACATTATCTCTCAACAGCTGTACCATATCAAATAATTTTTAGAATGGGACTTTGGGTAGAGTTTTTTAGTGTTTCAATGTACGTTCCCCATTTTATGTAGAAGCAATTAATACCCTGCTGAATATCAGCTACTATAGCTCTTTGATCAAAATACAAGGTTTGAAGTAAAAAGTGTGCCTAAAAGATGCTGAAACAACTGTCCAAGATTTCAAAATGACTTTCTTAGAGATCATCAATAAAACAGAGAGAATTTCTTTCATGTTGGACCCAAATGTCATATCTGAGAGGTAAATGTGTAACAGATGAAATAAACATTAATACTTTATCCTAGAATCTCCTGTATATAACATTCACAAAATTGATGAAAGAAACTTGCCCTAAGCTGGTTACACTTGAGACATGATCCAGACTCCTTAGATTTCATATGTCTCCTCTGCCCCTAAGAAATATACTTTGGTAAAGTTTTGAAATGCACTTCTTGGAGCATAGCCAGGTGCAAAATAGACACACAATATACTTGTTACAGCATGTATTTAGATGTTTGTGTTTTTTTTCTGGACAAATTAATTTTGTTATGTACAGTAGATATAAGTTTATCCCAAAATCTGTCAGCTGTACCACAAAGTAATCATTGTTTAAATAAGAGTTTTGTGGCGTAATGTACTTTAGTAGCATATTAGGGTCATTAGTAGTCTGTTTTACAAGAAGGGGACAACTGTGGAAACTAAACATAGTGTCTGGCTTGTAGATATATATCTGATCTTTCTTCCTCCAAGCCAAAAATAACTTCTTTCCCAAATTAGGAGGAAATAGGGGCTTGTCCCAAAAGGTAGTCAATGGAGAAGATACTTTACATTTTCTCAGTACCTGCTCCTCTCTGGATGGAAAGGGGTTACTGTCAGGCTGGGTGAATAACAAATCAGCAGTGATCAGCAGCAACGCAGGCACAGGCAACGGAATCAGGAAGCAGAGTTCCACCTGGGAGCAGCAGCTGCATGAATATTCTCTTCTTGCAGCTGCACAGTGAGCTTTCAGACCGGTCACATCAGATGTGGCCAGGTCAGGGAAAGTCCAGCCTGTTGTGGTTGCATCTGATGAGACCATGCCAGGCAACTGGATAAATGCCTCTCATGCCTCTCTCCTGGTTCCATCCATTTTTGAGGGCTTAAAAAGATGTAGTGCTTCTTTCATCTTGGAGAATAGTTGAAAGCAGCTTCTAAGATTTAGTAACTATCAGGTATAACATATAATTGCTACTTATTTTATGTTTTTTTTGGGGGGGGGGGGGGGGGTAAAGCATCACATTGATTTTTATTTGCAGGTGTTAATTTGTGTTAATTTGAGTGTGGACAGACTTAGGAAAATGGGTACTTGTGGAGTATCACGGCTCCCATCGTATGGCATCGTATGCCATATGTAGTGGCATACGATGGCATAAGATGCAATGCGATGTTTTACCGATTTTTGAGCATTTTTGCTCAAAAATCGTATGCCATCGCATGGCATCGTATGCCATATGTAGTGGCATACGATGGCATACGATGCGATACGATGTTTTACCGATTTTTGAGCATTTTAGCTCAAAAATCGTATGCGATCGCATCGGATGCCATACAATGGCATCCGATGCGATGCGATGCAATGGCACCCGATTTTGCACTGAAATGCATCAGAATGCATTGAAATGTGTATTAAAGTAGTGAAATGCCCCCAAATGCCATTTTTCATAGTGCACCACCCCCACTATCAACGTCAACCCGAAGCGTGGCGAGCGGCGGCGGTACGCGTCCTACGACCTTTTCATACCCCCACTATCCACGTCGGCGAGGAGTTGAGAATAGAATAGTGTGGCGAGCGCAGCGAGCCACCGAGCCCGAAGCGTGGCGAGCGGACGCGGATACCTGTGAAGCCCGCGAGGGGACGCGTATAGCTGTGAAGGTATCCGCTGCGCTCACCACGCTTCGGGCTCGCCACACTATTCTCAACTCCACGCCGATGTGGATAGTGGGGGTATGAAAAGGTCGTAGGACGCGTACCGCCGCCGCCCCTCGCGGGTTGACGTTGATAGTGGGGGTGGTGCACTATGAAAAATGGCATTTGGGGGCATTTCACAAGTTTAATACACATTTCAATGCATTCTGATGCATTTCAATGCAAAATCGAGTGCGATCGCATCACATCGCATGCGATTTGATCGCATGCGATGCGATTTTTAGCATACGATCTGCATACGATGCAGGTCGTGGGAGCCGTGATACTCCACAAGTACCGGAAAATGAACTTGAAACTCTGCTGGTCGAATATAGAGCATTTGCCTAGATGTTGATACTGAATATTAGTGAGATGGATTGGCTTTACCCAGAGCAGGGGCGCGGAGTCTAACATGCCAGGTGATCTTCATCAAGAACTGACTTGGAAGTTGCAGCCCCCTGCCTGGGCCCACTCACTAATATACAGGTAGAAAAGACTGTAACTGAAGACTGAAGAAAGAATACTTAATCTAGGAGATTAACCAGGCTGACTAGACTGGAGTTGAAGACTGAAGAATAAAATATTTGACATGAAAGATTTACCAGGCTGACTGGACCAACCAAAGCTGAAGATTGAAGAATAGAAGACTTGATCTGGAAGATTTACTAGGCTGACTGGACCATAGCTGAAGAATAGAAGACTTGACCTGGAAAATTTACCAGGCTGACTGGACTGGAGCTGAAGACTGAAGAATATAAGAATTGATCTGGAAGATTCATCAGGCTGTTTGGACCAGAGCTGAAGACTGAAGAATAGAAGACTTGATCCAGAAGATTTACCAGATTAACTGGAAATGAGCTGAAGACTTAAGACTAGAATACTTGAACTAGGAGACTTACCAGACTGACTGAACTGGAGCTGAAGACTGAATAAAAAGACTGAGACTAATGCTAAATGCTGAAATGATTCCACAGGGAGGCAATGAAGAAGAACTGGGAAGCTCAGGACACATCTGTCTCAACAGACTGTGGGGCATGGTAATTGTATCTGCTGCTTGTGAGATCTTTATACCCCATGATGGGCTTCCATTGGTTTCAGCATATGACACTGCGGATTGGTTGCCCGAATCAGAAGACCTGGAAGATGGCAGCGCAAGATTTAGCAGCTGGGGTGTAAATATGAGGCTGGACAAGGGCAAAGAGGACCGTACACTAGGAACTGCATGAATGCAGACACACCCAGTGGTGATGATGACAGGACGCTGAGAGCATTGGGGACACAAAGTCTCATCCAGTGACCAGAGGGGAATCTGAGTGGCCAGGAATGGCAGACTGTACAGACAGGTAAGTGGACCAGGCCAACGGGCCGTGACAAAGAAGAAGAGGATTTATATGCCTGCTATGCTGCCATCAGATGACTTATACAATGCTGCAAGGTTTTCATTATTCTGTTTAACAAAGGAAATAATTGCACCAAGAACAATTTTGTAGGTTTGCCAAAAATGCAGCAGATTCATAATATGCTTCTGGTTGGTACACAAAGACTTCCACGTAGGTTCTATCATAATACAGAATTGTTGAGAATTAGATAAATACAAATGAAAGCACTACAGTTTCTAGAAACCTTGTGAAATTTAAGGGGTAATGTAACCCATATAAGAGTGTGGTTTGATATGGAAATAGATTCAATAATGGTATTGAGCATATCGGGGAGAAGTGAGCCAAATACCAGTAATATATTGTGCAACAAACAACAAAGGGACATACCAACATAGGAAACCCGTAAATTTGAGTGTACACAGCCTAGCAGGGCAGTCATGTGCCTCATACACATATTGGCAACAAAGTGTCTGGAGACACCTGCATTATTTGTCAGTATGGTGTAAAACCCTCTATGCATACATTAGACCTAATTGTTTCATGTATAAAGGGACACCTATAGAATATGAGCAGGAACTAATTTTGAAGAAGTAGAAATGTTGAGTAAGGCTGATACTCTATAAACGCTTGTCAATGATTGGGGTTAATTATCTTGCCGCAGGGCTTTTCTAATAGCTCCGATATTCTGGCTCGTGGCATGACTTATTGGGCATTTCCTTTCCAAATTGGAACTTCCCCACCCCAAAAAACAAAACAAAACAAACAAAAAAAAACCCGGAAACATTGGGAAAATACACCCAATTATTTTTTATGGTGGTAACTGATTACCATCCTAAGTGTTAAAAACTCTCTTACTATAAACATTAGAGGCATACAAACTACACACAGGAAGAACCTTCAATGGTTATGTCAACTAAAACAAAGCGCCCTTCTGGGTCAGTTAGATTGAATAATATATTGAATAATGTATAATCTATAAACATTTAATCTTTGAATTATAGGTGTCAAAAGAGAAGACACAAACTTGGGACAACTTATTTTGGGATCTGTTTGCAAAAATAAGAAAGGATTTTCTTCAGCTTAATGGGCAAATTTATACTACCTACACTCCACAAGGCAATTTTAAGGTCAATCATACATTAGGTTGCATAAAAAGAAGAGAAAACAGCAGAAATCTATAATGCTAAAATATCATAACCAACAGAAAGAGAGTTCATACACTTACAGTAAAATATTGTACTGTAGGAGATACAAGAGGGGACTTAAACCGGGTTCAATCTAGGTGATATGCTCTTCATTCAGACGGATTGGACTGGCGTATCTGTCAGTGTGTATGCATGATACAATGCATGCTCTATCATTTTCATTGCGACAATGCTAGATATGATCAAACCTAGCGACATTGCTTGTGACACCATGCATGTTATTGTAGGACAGAACAGTGATTGTTCTGTCCTACATTAACATCTGTCACCCAACAGATCAATCTGTCCATAAATTCAATCTCTGTCAAGTGCATATTCATGGTTATGTATGCATGTGCAGACTGCAAATAATTTATGGTAAAATGCACAGATAACACATAGCCGATGTGTATGTACCTGTTTTCCATTTACTTCACCACTGTGCATGAAGTGAATGAAATCCAGAAGCAACAATGTAGTGATAAACATTTGTTCCATATGGGATACACATGGATGACCGGCAGTCAGGATGTTGGCGGTCAGAATACTGATCTCGCCATTCCAAAGGAGGTAATTCTAACAGGGATCAGGTAAGTATATCTATCTGCCCCCCTAAAGTTAAACCTTCCTTGCAGCAGCCATACCCACCCCCGCAGCCTGAACTAACCCTCCTCCCTAGTACCTAAACCTAACCCCGTACCTGTTGCTTAAACCTGAACCCCTTTGCTCTGAAGCCTAAACCTCCCTTCTAAGTGCCAAACACTCTCTCTACATAACCTAACCCTGCCATTGTATTGTCTAAACCTAACCCCATACTCCTTCACCTAAACCTACCCCCTCCATCCTGAAGCATACTCCTCCCTTCTAAGTGCCTAATACTCACTCTACATAGCTTAACCCTGATCTAATCTCTGGCCACAAGTTAGTGATGCCCGTATAGTTAGATAATCCGGAATCCAGTCAGTCTGGGTTCTGTTAATGACATCCTAACTGATGCTGGGATACTGAACGCCGTAATCATGACTGCTGGAATACTGACCATATTCCGTTCCAAATGTAAACAGGACATGTATGGACTTAACACACCATGACACATATCAGACTAAAAGTAAGTGCTACTCTTTTGTTCTGTTTTCACTTTTTGTCTTGAACTTTTTTATTGTTTTCTTTAAACATATTTGTGCAATACTTCTTAAAATGTACAAGGTGATTTTATTTTTAAAATTGCACTCACAAACAAGCGATGATTGTGAGTGCAATTTTAAAAATAAAATTACCTTGTACGTTTTAAGAAGTATTGCACCAATTGTGTCTTTATCTATCTCCAATCATCCCAAACCAAAACAACTCTGGTTGTGGGGGGGTTGGAGAGTTATTTTTCAGATACATCAAATCAACGTCTATGGACCTATGACTCATTGGATGTTCATATTTTAGGTCATGTATCTTTATGTTCCATCTTAATTGCATGGTATTTTGGAGGAAGTTCAACATCCCACAGAAGCTGCTACTCCTCTCCTACTCCGCAATTGTGAAGTCTGTACTGTGCTCCTCAATACTGGTCTGGTACGGCTCCATCAGCAAGAGAGACAAATGCAGACTCCAAAAGGTAGTCATAACTGCAGAGAAGATAATCGGGACAGACCTTCCCTCTGTCCAAGACCTGTACCTGTCCAGAGCAAAAAAGTGGGCATTGAAGATAGTCAACTACATCCTGGCCATGACTTGTTTAATCTGCTGCCATCAGGAAGATGCTACAGGGCTATTCCCATCAGGTCTACCAGAAGCCTAAAAGGTTTATTTCCTCAAGCGGTTCACCTGTTGACACGTGAACTCATGAACACTTCACTGTCTAGTCGCGCCTTAACCCTTTGCACATAGTTTAACACAGTGTCCCCTCTGAATAACTTTCTATATGACTGTACATGTTCCCCCACCTGTTTATATTGTTTATTGTTTATACTGTATGCTATTTAATTGTTACCCACCTGGCTGGCGGTGGGTAACAACCTGGCAAACGGCAAACGTTACCCACCTGGCAAACGGAAAACAAATTCCTAGTATACGCAAGTATACCTGGCCAATAAAGCTGATTCTTATTCTGATTCTGCATGTCCATTTTCTGTTGGTGGTTGACAACTCCAATATTATTATAACCTCAGCTGCACATCTTTTATTTTGCACTCTAGTTCTGAAATAATTATTTTTGTATAACATATATTTGTACTAGAGCATTGTCAGTTAATGATAAACAATAAGTAAAAAAGATTATAACAGCGCAGGCAGCTTCAACTGGTTTGATGTTCCAAAGTGTCTCAAGTTCAAGGAAAAGTACTATTTCCTTTGTCACGGGCTCTGCTCTGTTTTATTTTTCCTTTGCTTTTGTGCAATAAATAACATAGCACAGTACAGAAATCTGTGATATATACTGTAAACTTTAGAGGAGACTTTCACTGCTCACTTTTGCTATGAATTATATATATTACCACAGCTAAAGTAAGATATAAACACAACATGATTTTATCCATTCTTTGACAATGACCAGCTTTATTGTGAAATACCGTCTGAAAGTAATCATAACTGTCCAAAGACAAGAATTACTGTCTATAATTCCACTTATACTTCACTAACATGGTAGAAAGCGCAGAGGGTTATATCCTTAAATCTCATAATACAACATAAACTAATAACAGATTTATGTTTCCACTCAATTTATTGGATAGTTGCTTTGTAGTGTAATAGATTTACAATTTGTTACTGTAGTTTGATTTTATGTCCTACTGCAGTACAAAAGGTCTATTGTAGGTGTTCAACCTCTTTAACTCATAGAGATCCAGTTATAGTTGAATTCAAATATCAGTATTTACCAACAAATAAATAGGAACATTTTTTAAAGTGTAAAATCTAGTCAAATCTATGTAGCATTTTTGTTGATGCAACAGACATGTGTAACATAAATCCAGCTGTCGCCTCCAGATACTGTAATTCTAACAAATTCTGATTTTCAGAAGAATCAAGCCATTTCACTCACTATTTCTCATCTTTGAGGCCATCATATTGGCAGTGTAATTGAGGTCAACACTTTTCAAAACTCAGTGGACATAGATTTTCTAACAGTAACTAGTCCATACTGTTAATTCCTTGTCATACAACTTCAACATTTCTATGGTTGGTTATTCAAAACCTGATAAATTCAAGTATGTACAGAATGAGAAGGCTTCAGTAGACTTCTTACTAGCTCCTGACTTCTACATATGTGTCCTCCTTCATCTTTGCTCAGAATGAGGCATTCAGGATTCCCAGTCAGAGCATGTTACAGCATGGCGTCCCATATGCAGCACTTCTTGGTGTGCTGTATGCCATGTGAGAATTTATGCCTTGCAATACACAATGTAGCCACTGCGACAGTATAGTTATTTTATCTTCAATACTGGATTTATTAAAGGATTAAATGATTTGGTGTGTGTCTGGATTTTTTTTTTCCGCAAAAAGGAAGAAAAAACCAACATGATTGCAGTGTTGACTACAGAAATTTGTTCAGTACTTAAATATCAATTATTTTAATATATAAAACATCCAAATATTCAGGCATATAGTGAGAAAAAGCAGGGGGACAAGGGAAGATTGGAGAAAGAGGGGTGTATTTGAAACAAAAGAGGAGTAGGAAAGAAAGAGAGGAGGTTCGTTGGTGTGGGACTAAGACGTAGAGTTATTTGTCGGAATCGTGTAATTTTTGAAGGAGGGAGATTCCTTGAAGTTGAGCCATGAAAGCCAAGTGGTAGTAAACTTAGAAGATGGGGTCTGTGAGGCGGTGAGATATTCCATAGCCATATAGAAGTCAATTCTCTGTATCCAACTGGATATTGGCGGTTGTAAAGAAGACCGCCAAAAGCAGGGTGTGGTAGCCATAGTTGCATTTACTAAGTGGCATAGTAATGATTTTTTGTATTGGAAAATCGGCATGTCTATTAGGCTGAGAAGCCAGAATTCGGGGGTTTCTGGAACCAGATGTCTGGTGACTTCACAAGTGATTTTGTGAACTTGTTGCCAAAAACCAGTCAGTATACTGCAGTGCCACCAGATGTGGATAGGAGTACCTCACGATAGTTCGTATCGCCAGCAAAGGTCAGAAACCGTTGGGAACATTCAATGTAATTGTTCGGGACCGCGATACCATCTGTACATTATTTTGTATTGTGTCTCTAAAACTTGAATGGAAGGGGAGCTAGCATATGTGTACCTATATATACGGGACCATTGGGAGTCAGTAAGTTCATGTTGAAGGTCTCTATGCCAGTCTTTTATGTATGAAGGAGCTGGGAGTGAGAGACCGGTTAAGCAAAGTTGATGAGTTTGGTGTTTTTAACAATACATATCTGCATTGATGTGAAGACACTCTCTCATAGATCAATGCAGGTTCCATATTTTTAAGGTACACTGCTAAACTCACTACATTGCTCCAAATTTATCACCACCTTTCCTTTCTGTGCTATGCCACCAAGCTGAATTCAGTTACTCTAAATCCCTATAGAAGTGGTTAAAAGAATCATGCAGCCTGACAGTACTGTATACAGTATCCCTTGCTTGACATGAAATACACAACAGTTACGACTGGTCCTGCAGCCTGTGTTGTCCTTCAGGTAAGGTAAATGCTTTACATAGCTGTCGCTTTATATTGTGCTGGTATAGAGCATTGTCATTTAGTAATTTATTATATTAAATATTTTATGATTAAATAAAAGATTTAACAATTTAAGGTGTGAGTCCTGTGTTTTTAACAAAACATATCTTCAGTGGTGTAAATATGCTCTCACAGCTTTTAATAGAGATAGATAAATTTTCATTCAGTCGTATGCAAATGCAAGGGTGGTTTTTGGTTGCTCCGAAACCTCTCTTCTTTTGGCAAGTGGTTTAAATTCCGACAAAGCAATGGTATATAATATGATTTCTATAGCTGTCGCCATATCATGCAGTGTAAATAACAGAGCACAGCTGATGCACATGTCCAGTCATAGCAGCTTCTTCTTAAACATTTGCTGTTTGTGTGTGTATGTGTGTGTGTATCTGAGTACTCAATAAGTGCACTGGACTAGTGAACAGCTACCAGGATGAAGAGATAGGAACTTTATCATGAGGTGGAATAACGTGTGCTTATAAAGTGCAGTACTGGTAATATTATATTTGTGTATTTTATTATGGTATGTTTAACCTTTCACAGACCATTTATTTATATTATTATATTATACTATTTAAAGATGTTTGATACCACTTTTACTATAGACCATCTGTAGTGTTAAATAGAAATACTGTACAGTATACAGTGTATAAAAAGACAAATGTGCAGGGTCATTACTAGGTTCTTCTACCACTCCCCCTGACTCACACATTGCAGAGTATGAGATTGTGGACTACTTTTAAACACCCCCCCCCCCCATCTTCTTGTGTTTGCCACTGTCAGTAGGTCTTCAAAATAAATAATTGAAGACCGAGGAGAAAAATCAAAATTAAACACATAATTCTAATTGAGTGTATGAATAAAAATGCAAATATTGGTCATTTTTGTATATACTATCAACCCCCTCTTATCTGTACACCTAGTTTCATAGTCCTCATCATTATTAGTGTACAGTACTATGGAACCAGTCCTATTATTGATCTCTGTAATCCTACATGAAAATACTGTAGGTGCATTATTTTCTCTACATAGACCACCATTATTTCCAAATGCCCTTTCTAAATTTACCTATGCCCCATTATTCCCCAATTACACTCCTTCCACCACAAGTGTTCTTAGATTTTTGCAATTAACTAAGGATCATGTGTACATCTGTATACTTGTTTAAACTGATTTATTGGTTACCATAGCTACTCACTCATCTAGTATTCTGACAGAGAAACATCACATTGATGGAAGTTGAATGAATACTATTATATATCACATTTATTGAAGCTGAATGAGTACTGTTCTGTAGCTGTAAAAAAGAAATGATAGCACTAAGGTTTATTGAAATAGTTGATATCTTGATGAATAGCAGGGTGAAAAAAGGTTTATTAAACAAAGAACAATAGTGTGCTAAAAAGGAAATGTATGCAAAAAGACATGTGTGTTATTTAATTTAGTTTCTATAACAAATACTTCAGTATAAATATGTCCCTACCACTAAAGAAATTGGTCAATTTCTAAATAAATGAACAATATTAACACATACAGTACTTTGTTATCGTGCATGTTTATATACATATTTCCTATTTTATGCAAAAAAAACTCAATAAAAACTATTGAAAATCAAAAAAACACATACAGTACTTTCTGACATGTGAAATCTCCTCTCCAGGAGATGAAAAGAGAGCCGATACATCTTGCCACTGTAAGGAGTGGGGCCAGACCATCACTAGGCCAAAAAGGCACCACTTGCAGGTCTGCGGATAGGGGGCAGGGTTAACAGACACATAGTTGTGGCAAGTAGCCCCACCCAGCACTGAAATTCCCTGTATGATCTCCTGCACTCTTCAATAAGAAACTGGTAAGATGTGGGTAGTGGCGCAGAGAGAGGGGGGTGTACTTATTTCCTGGGCCCAGACCTGATGGAGAAGCCAAGTGGGGCCTCCATCACCTAACATAAGCCTCTAATATCAACCTAACACATGCTGCTGTGTGCTTAAAGTAATATTATTATTATTATTATTATTATTATTATTATTATTATTATTATAAAGGTGCATGGCCACTCCTCCAGAAATTAGGGCACTCTCCTTGAAAAGTATCTGGGCCCAGCCAGGCTCTCTTTTGCCCTGGATGCCAGAGATCTGGCCTCTCTTCCATGATTTTTTTGAGGTAACCCTCCTAATCCGGGCACTGAATCAGAATTTTTAGTCACTAAATTAAAAAAAAAAGTTTATAACATTAAAAGCAGCAGAAATGGTGGTGTGACTGTGTGATCACACCTAATTAGAAGGTTATCCTACAGAATGTAGGACTCCGACTACAGAAACAAGGGAACCATATCCAATTAACTGCGCTAGTTATTAAAGAGGTGCATATAGGTCTGAATTAATGCTGGACACAGTTTTCTCAAATGATTTTTTAATAAAGTGTAAATGAATATATCAAAAAAAATTATAAAAATAATAATAATGAAAAATAAAAACAATAAAAATATATATAATATATTATATTGCTTGTGTATACTATAATAAGGTGGCCACCTATCATTCACAATAGCAAGTGATTAATTAGTTAATTTATTATGCGTAGACTTATGCAAGTATAAGCATATCATACAAAATATATGTAAATGTGCACACATCTGCATAAAATGGACCTTTAAGTGATATCTTCCACTTTGTATGTATAGGGAAGAACGTCCCAATCAATGAGGCAGATCCTATTCAAATAAATTCCAAAAATAATCTGTAGATATGAACCTACACTATTGTGCGCGATACTCACAGATTCCAATGATGATACATAGTAAATGACAGTGTTGATGCAGGGAGGCAGGAGGGCTATTTTGTGTAAAGTTCCCTGCCCTCCATTCTACTACCCACTGATGTACTTGGTGAAGATGAGGTGCCAGGAAAGACGACCAACCTGAATCCAGCAGTTGTAGTCAGTCCAGTACTGCTGCGTCTCTCACAGGCGGCAGCAGGTGGCCTCACGTCCGGCTTGTGCAGGCAACTATACAACTCACAGAGCCGCATCTCTCACCCGCCGCTCTGCCGTCAGCGGCACTTAAACAGTGCATGTCCGTGCAAGCGTATGTGAAGGCTCCGTGCGGCTACCAATGTAAACAAGGTGTGAGGTGCATCAAAGGGTTTTTTTTGTTTCTGGCTCAAAGATCTTGGTACTTGTTTCCTAGCACGGCCACACCGATTTACATCGGGGTGGTCGTGTCGGAAAAATCGGGTCGATCGCATCGCATGCGATTTGGTCGCATGCGATGCGATCGTCGCGACCGACCGATTTTGGACCCGATTTTTATTTTTGAATTAAATGTAAATCGGGTCCCTGGGACCCGATTTTACATTTGATTCAATGTAAAATATTCCCAACCCCCCCAAATGTCACAGCGTACACCCCACCCCACGATAGACGCCAACCCGAAGCGTGGCGAGCGCAGCGAGCCCGCGAGGGGCGGCGGTGCGCGTCCTCCGACCTTTTCATTCCCCTACTATCCACGTCGGCGTGGAGTTGAGAATAGAATAGTGTGGCGAGCGCAGCGAGCCCGAAGCGTGGCGAGCGCACGCGGATACCTTCACAGGTAAACGCGTCCCTTCGCGGACTTCACAGGTGTCCGCGTCGCCACGGACACCCGTGAAGCCCGCGAGGGGACGCGTATAACTGTGAAGGTGTCCGCGTGCGCTCGCCTCGCTGCGCTCGCCACACTATTCTATTCTCAACTCCACGCCGACAGTAGGGGAATGAAAAGGTCGCGCACCGCCGCCCCTCGCGGGCTCGCTGCGCTCACCACGCTTCGGGTTGGCGTCTATCGTGGGGTGACGACGGGGACATCTAAAATGTGATATGGGTCATATTGGCCCATTTCACATTTTTCACATTTTTTCAGGATTTCAATGTTAAAAAATCTTTTAACATTGAAGCCTATGTAAAAATCGGGGGCATCGCGTCGGGACCTATGTTAATGGTCCCGACCGACGCGATGCCCCCGATATTTTACCTTTCCCGACACGATTTCAATGTTAAAATATTTTTTAACATTGAAGCCCATGGGGAAATCGCGGGCATCGCGTCGGTCGCGTCGGGACCATTGTTAACGGTCCCGACCGACGCGATGCCCCCGATATTTTATCCTAGCCGGCCAAATGGACCTGATTTCAAAGGAAATCGGGTCCATCTTATGGATCGTGTACCTTAACTAAAGGTACACGATCCATAAGATTTGTGGCCGTGCTAGGAAACAAGTACCAAGATCTCTTTATCTCCAGGGGTGCCAGATCCGCTAACGCGTTTCGCTCTGGTATGAACTTTTTCAAAAAATATCCATATTGCGGGTTTTCCGCCCTAATATACCCGGCACCTTATTAGAGTTGTAATCCTATAGGGTCATATTAAATTCACACAGTTGTTTCAAATACCTAATCAATTTCGTCTCTGTGCAGAAGCTTTGTAATTAGCATTGTAACCACATGAGCAGCATTATATATACACATACACTGTTAATAACATCACCCTCCAGGAGAGAGCAAATCTATAACTATTGCAAATATAAAGATGTCAATAATCTATAATTCCAATGTTTGCATTGTCTCAATTAAAGAAAAAAAATATTTATTTAAAAATACAAATAAATATCTGCATCTACTGGGGCTAGAACTCTTAACCTCAAATCTTCACATTCTACCATTTACCGCTAGACTATAATTATCTTATACACAAAAGTCTTTTTTATTTTTAGAATGATACAATGTTTTTTAAATTGTTTCCCCCTAGTTTAACTTTTGTTTATTTCTAAATCCTTGTAATAAAAATACAGAGTGAACAGAAAAGACCTATGAAAGTAAATATAGAGATTTCTTATTTATTTATTAATACAGGTCGAGTATCCCGTATCCGAATATCCGTTATCCGAATTATTCCGAAAACCAGACATTCCAGAAAGTGAAAAAAAATTTTTTTTTGCTAAAAACTTACTGGGGACATCTGTAACAGCATCACTGGGGACATGATATGTAACTGGCACTATATATGTGCAAGACAATGATTGCTTGGCATTCAAATTCAGTGCTGAGATAGTACACACATTTTGTTTCAAGTTTTGAAACCTTGCTTTTTTGAACAAATAAAATATATTTGTGTGTATTTTATGTGGTAATAAAATATATTTGTGTGTATATTATGTGTTTATACAGCATAAATGCAAGATACTTCAAAATACATCATTGAAATATTAAAATATTCCAAAATACGGAATAATCCGTTATCCAAAATTCTCCTGGTCCTGAGCATTTTGGATAAGGGATACTCAACCTGTATGAACAGAAATGTTATTATTGAAAATAAAAATGAAAAATATAAAAACCCCAAAAATATATATATAGTAAATGAAATATAAGTGCCATAATGCTAATTAACATAAATTCAGATGTGTATTCTCAAATTTATATTATCCAAGTCATGTATACATTTTAAACATAGTGTAAACCTCTTTATGTCTATCTGAGACCAAAGATCCTGGATCCAATCATTAGTATCTTCCCAGAAAGAGTGTTCTTCAGTTTTAAGCAAATGATTCAAAATCTATGTTATCATTAAGACCCTGTGGAAACAGGGTCCCTAATTGGAAGATCCAAAACCACCTCTTGGGGTGTTTTGGATGTGTTGAATTCCTGTGACTATAAGTCCTTTAGGATCACCATTGTGAATCTCAGAAAAATGTCTTGAGACACTGGGGGAAATTTACTAAAGGAAATTTGTAAAAACAAGGTGTATTTGTATCCAGAAATACACTTATTTTTGACATTTACTATCCCGAAAATACGGCAATTCGTATTCGTGTTGATAGCATATCAATACGAATACGAATTGCCGTATTTTTGGGATAGCAAATGTCAAATATAAGTGTATTTCTGGATACAACTACACCTATTTTTTACAAATTTGCTTTAGTAAATTTCCCCCACTATGTTTCTGGAATTTCTTCAAAATGTTTAACCTATGCTCTCTAAACCTTGTTTTTAGAGACCTAGTAGTTCTCCCTACATATTGCAGGCCATATTGACACTGCAATAAGTGGATACAATATGACATATCTTAATTTGTAAATTATTTTATAGTGAAGCTGGTTTTATTCTTAAAAGATTTAACTTCTAATTTTTTGTTTTCCATGAATTGGCATGTTATACATTGCGTTTTATTACACCTAAAACAGACTTTTGAAGGGGAAGATGTGGGTAACCACATGGTTGTCTTCTCTGATTGCCAGGGAATACCCCAAAAAATAGCAGCCTCCTCATCTTGCAGGAGATTAGGCAATAATGCATTAATTGCATGTACAATCATTAAACATAACTAAAGTTCACAAAACGGAAAATGTGGGTGTATCGAATAAATATAGATTTCTTTACAAATTGAGGTTACATGTATTCCCACTTTACTGCTGTCTCTGATTATATACATTCACCAAGTCAAATCAGGTAACATGTAAATAAAATCTAAAACAAATGTAGCATAGCCTGCATTTAATCAGAAACACACTTTTGTGAATTGCCCTATTTGAAAAACAAAATGGCAGCCCCCCCCCCCCCCCACACACACACACCCAAATGTAGACTTACTGTCCGACAAATTGGGTAAGGATTGTGATTATATATTTTCACTATACTTGTCAGTATTTGGCCTTGCACATGCGTACTACCACCCATAAGCATGCACAGTAATTTGATAATCATTTCTCTGAATGAGTTGTTTAATCTTTTTATAATGTTCCTTTGTTGGTATATGGAAAGAATATGTGATGATGAGAAAAGCACCTTAGAATGTCGCTGTAATATACAGTTCGCTCCAGTCGTCTTGTCTGTGCAGGTGGTGAAGTAGACCGCTGGTGCAGAGAGGTTCAAATCTATGCTTAACACCTTTTGAAACCACAATCAAAACCAATGTCACTTTCAAACCAGACTGGGATTAGAAACAGAGTTTTGAAACCCACAATTTCTTGAATCTAATAATCTCCTTAATGTTTGAAGTTTTTTTTATATTCCCTTTAGTAAATGAATTTATCAAGTGATACATGCATAATTAATAAGTCATGACAACTGGAGTTGGCATTTCAATTTGCCAAATTTATTTAAATAAAATTTAGCAACAAAAAATTCTAATTGGTACTTTGGTAGCAGGCAAAAAAGCAAAGACAAAATAACAATGTGCATCCTATAACATTTTGTCAATTCTCCCAAATACACAGTAGCATGCCAGGAGACCAGTTACCAGTAGGGATGATAAAGCCTTAGTGAATAATCATTTGTGAGGAGAGTACACCCAACAGTTACCAAAAAAACATATTTTCTTTCCACCAAAGCAACATTCCCCAACATTGCCACCATGTACAACAACAGACTAAGGCCCTCATCGAGCATCATTTGCAACTGCAAATTGTATCATCAGTACACAATGCAATGTTCTGTGGATGTCGCATTCATAGAAAATGTAAATGCTTCATTTGCACAGGCTGAGTTACTAAAACTGTGAATATACTGATGACTGCTGTAAATCTATTGATGCTCAGGCTAATAATTGCATAATTACAGCGGGCTGATTTAGGGGGAAATTTACTAAAGGAAATTTGTAAAAAATAGGTGTATTTGTATCCAGAAATACACTTATTTTTGACATTTACTATCCCAAAAATACGGAAATTCATATTCGTATTGATAGCACATGAATACGACTACGAATTGCCATAATTTCGGGATAGTAAATGTCAAAAATAAGTGTATTTCTGGATACAAATACACTTATTTTTTTTACAAATTTCCTTTAGTAAATTTCCCCCTTAGTCTCTACTTAATTGCTGAGTTTAAAGTACATGTAAGTGGGTAGCGATTGCGTTGTTTGGTGCAGTACAAATAGCAATAGCTGTATGACAAAGTAGCTATCTAGGTGCTGCATTTTGTTGCATAATTAAGATAAAATTAAAGTTATTGGATGTTGTCTTCATTTGCAATGCTGTCACAGTGATCCTGGATGAGAAAGTAGCATTGACGAAGCATTTGCTGCTTTGCAATGGCTATCACAATTAATGTGCTGCAGGATATTTAAATAGTATGACCATAAGACTCTTACCTTCTTCATGAGTTTTTGAGAACCACCAGACAAGTGTAATGCAGATTTCAGATTAAGGGAAGTCAGTACAAATGCCCATACAGGTACTTTCAGGAATACCTGGCCATAGAAATTGTACCTTGGCTATATCTGGGTATACTGTAAGTTGATCCATTAACAAAACAGGTACTGTATATGGGAGACCGCATTGTATTTAGCATAATTGTCATGGGCTAGAAACAATATTTGACAGGGTGCTGTCCACCTATGGCAAGTGAAGCGAAGGTCTGCAAAGAAAAACACGTGGTGCATATGCACACTCCATATTATTAATCAAACAATAATAGAGGTTCTTGTATATTCATTGGCCAAGAAATATTTGCCCACCAACCAGCTTCATAGTGACCTCATTTCTGGTGGGTCCCTAATACCCCAAAAAGGCCAGCTAAGCCAGTCACCCCAGGGCAGCACACAAGTGAAAAACTAAGCTATAAGTCATAGGAGCCCCACAGGAACCTGCTGTAAAATGATATATTTAGATGTTCCAAGGACCACATTTATTGCTGAGCTGATAATGAAAAAAACTGAATTAAGGTTGTACAATATATGTAATATGGGGGCAACCATTTCACTATATACAGTAAGTTCATTAATGGAGTCAATTCACCAGAAGAGCCCGGCAGCTCATCTCCATTAGAAAGTTACCCTACAACCACACTACATCATTGAGACACCACATTGGCAGGTTTATAATCCAAGGAATAAGAGTAAGGCAATGATGCACCAATAGGAGCAGTGCTAATGGAAACTGTATTGGCTGTTGGAATAGAAAGGCCTGCAGCTTGCAAGAGCTGATTTACAAGAGCATCATCTGGTTCTGCTGGATTGCAAGGGATCCCACTTCCATGGTAAAGTAGATTTGGCTCCCAGTATAGTCCAGTGCTTGAGCCAATAATAATAACATTACTGCAGCAGCTAATACAACAAACGCATTAACAGTTTCCAAAATGTACAGTGGTATATACAGCGAAGGACATGGGGGTGGCAGTGGCTGCATCTGCCATTGGCTGCATCTCTTCCATGGAAGTCATTTGTACAGTTTCCCACATTGAAACACATATCTGCAGCAAATATGCACCCCATTCCCATTATGGTAAAGGCTCTGAAGCACTCTGAACATGAACTTAACCCCTATTCAGTCATCCAAAAATGCAGTTGCCTTGGAGCAAGTAACCTCAATCACCTTGTTTTAATGGTGCCCTGGTGAAACAATAGTGGATAAAGCTCTCTTAACTTTTGCTGCCATACCATGTATATCACCTGCAACTTATGTCTTACCACACTCAACAACTGTAGAGGTTACTTTGCATATACTGGGCATTGCTAACTGTACAACACTGCACAAGGACCTTTTACCTGCACTGTTGGGTGCACCCAGTGCATGCACATGCGTAGAAATTAACATGCACATATGCATTAGGCAAACATTGCTCCCCTGCGAGTACAAGCATGTAAACCAAAATCAGACCTGCAATGAATTATCATCAATGGTTTATTCCTAGCTGATAGCTAAAAGTTTTACTTATTCAAATTTTACTCCAGAAGAAAATTTCCTCTGGAGCAAACATACATCATTTAAATGCAGACAATGGCTTGCAATAACATGGGCTTTTCATAACAATTTACTTGAATACAATCAGTTTCAAACCAATTCCCCTTAGCAAATAACTATAATATTGTTACCATTGCAGCCTTTAAGCTTATGCCATTTGTTTTTTCACTTTAATGTGTTTTTACTCATCTATTTGTGAGGTAAGATTATCTCTTAATATACAGAACTAAAATATAAGCAAATAATTCTTTCACATTTAAAGTTTCTATAAATTTCAAAATTCAAGGCAATGGAATCAGATTACAAAAGTTTTATAAAAAAATAAGTATCTTTTAAGATGTTATTTTTTAAAATAAAGCTTTTAACTGTATTAAGATAGTTGAACATGTATGCAGTTTTTCACTTTATAATCTTTACATTTTTGCGACCTATTTGAACTAGTAATACAGTTGCCAATGAACGTTCTGTTAAGAGATTCACTTTTCTCTGATCCAACAATTTTAACCAAAAACATTAGTACTATGATGAGTATCAGGCTCAGGTTTGCTCTGGTTTGCTCAGTAAGCTGCAAACATCACAGCTTAACGTGCACCTGAGATGCTGCCCTGCCGAATACCCGCCCCACCACTGAATCTCCTGCATATATGCACAGAGATGTGTACGAGAACATATCCCCTCACATGAGCCGATTGCAGAAGAAATAATTCAATGGTCGCCAACCATCAAATGATTTGTCCTGCCTTTGCAAATAAGTCAGTCTCAACTGATATTTATTTGTGAGCACCGGGACGAAGATGGGGTTGATGGCTAACATCATGTGACCTCATCCACCCGCCCCCGGTGGACATCAGCCCACCCACCTACCCAAGGGAAAGCATAACACTTTCATAGGGACGCCCATAAAACACTGAGCATTTCCATGGTCCAGCCATCACTGCCCGCATCCGCTCCCGGACCTCCTTCCCCACTGTGAATGGCCAGAAATACTCATGCACATGTACAATCATCAGGGGCAGGGGTCAAATTTGAATCATTGCAAGTGATCCTGAATTAGCCCGTTAGTTTCCTAATTTATAACACTGACTAGACTTCAGGCAAGTTTTTATAAAATGTGGAAGTTTGAAACCCCCATACGCAAGCACAGATAAAACATTTTTTCCCATTATGAATGTCTTCATTGAGAAAATATAGGGCACCCATATCAGCACATTGTAAGCTGGTCCCAAGCATGCAATTATACACTTGCCTATGTAGATCTACCCCATTTATTCTTAGTTTTTAGTTTTAAAATTTTAATTTACTTCATAAAGAACTCAAAATTACAGAAAATATTGAAAAATACACAATGTGAAATCATAGGAGTACACATAATATTTTATGTGATAAAGATGATTGTGTAAGCAAGGACAGTGAATGTTATAGTAAGATTCCGGAATTAACATGCCACACTATCAGGTTACATCATCGATGTACTGTATAAATTATATATAATTATTGAACACTATATTGTACAATGAAACTAATGAACATGCCAATAAACAAACTACTTGGAATAGTAACATTGTAGAAATAATCAGAAATGTATAATTTCAATGAATATTGGAATACTGGAAATAAACTGCATGATAATACAATAATTCACACATCCCAAGCTGATCTCCTTATTGAGTTGCTTTTTCTAAAACAATTCACCCCTGGTGTTATCTGTTTAAGTATTAAGACAATGCTTTACTACAGTGCAATCATTTGGAAGAATTCAGAACTTACAGTTGCACCAACAGACTAGATGATGAAATGTATTAGCAGCCTTCCTCTGTCAATAAAATTGGACTGTACGAAAAACTGAACTACATTAATATAATCTCTATAAGTTCACAGTAAATGCAATTTCACTTTGTATATGCCTAGTATAAATATTTACAGTTGAATGCATATTATATAGGAAAATTTCAAACAAGCCTATGGGAAATATGTTCAAGGTGGTTACATTTCAGGTAAACCAGTGACAAAATAATGCAGGAACTAAGTTTATACAGATCAAGTGGACTTGTGTAAATATACATTTAGGGGTGTATTCATTGGTGGCCAATATTGACGATAGTTGGGTATTCAATCCTGTCCGTTTTCAGCTCCTGCTTTTCTGACGTTTCATAGTCGGATCTGCATTGTCGGAAATGGATGCTAAATTGTCGATTTAGCGTCCGTTTGCGACTAAATGTTTCTGAATTCAGAAGATCGGAAAAGAAAATTCGGTACTTATATGTTAATTGGGCGCCCACTATAGTTAGTACGCTCATATCCCCACTATCCATGTCAGTATGGAGTTGAGTTTATATAGTGTGGAGAGCGCAGCGAGCCCGAAGAAGGGACGTGTAAAACTAAGCAAATAGCTTAGTGGGTGCCCAACTAACATATAAGTACCTACAATTCAATAGGTTGAATGTAAATGCGACCTATTCTTGTGGAAAAAGGACGATATTTCTGACGATCACAAATATCAGCATTGAGTAACCCCAAAGTCTATTTTACCTGTCTTAAGCACATTACAACTCAACTGTCCCAATGTACAGTAGGCAGGACTGTCCCATAACGTGGTTATCCAAAAGGGCAAATCTTTTGGTAATAGGAATAAGGCATCATTGAAAAGTAGGTGTGGCTGTGTGGGGTAGGAATCCTTTTCTGTGAAATGATGGTGCATGCATTTAATATTGTGTCCCATTTATGCCTGGGTAATGTTGGGAAGAATACAATTATGCAAATAAAGAACAATACGGTTAGGGTGAAGAGTAAATACTTTTAATTGGTAGATTTCATTAATATATTATATAGATAACAAAAGCATAGGTCACAGAAGCACTGCTGTAATCTGTGTCAGCAGCGTATAGTGTTTTCAAACTCTTTTATAATTATTTTACATAAATATCTTAATCATTTTACACGAACAAGTGAATGACAGTACCTTAATTAAAAGTCACTCCATGAAAAATGTTTCAATCGTTTTATTTCTATGTCAGGCTATATATATTTTTTATGGCACTTAATTTTCATACATCAAGTTCAGTTTAATTTCATGTCTTTGGAGAAAGAACCACCTTACTTATTTGCTTACCATTACATTGCTAATCACAGTCCATTGTAACAGCTGCTGTTACTATACCAGCTCATCTCCAGCTGGGTGGTAAGCAGACACGTTAAAAACTCCCTATTGTTATTGTGCTAGAGCTCATTTATCAATCAGCAAGGCTTGTAAAGTAACAAGGCAGCTGGTATAACTTGAGATAAGTGTTCTATGATCAGTTGAAACTCCCTAATGATTTGAAAGTCTTACTTTTAACATACCGTTAATAAGCAAGGTAGACAAAGGAAGGCTGATTTTTCAAGTAGTGTTCAACCAACAAACTTTTTTAGAAAAGAATTTTGTTGATTTTTTGCATATTTTTAAGATTTCACTAATGAAAACACATATACTGTATCCTTCTTTAGTTTTCTTTAGTTTTCACAGACCCGTGGAAAGGCATTAAGTCCCTGCTTTAATTTAATACTGACATTTTGCCCTTTGTTATAAGACAAGACGCCCGAAACCAATTTAAAAATGCCACCATTAGTTTTAAATGGTATGCAGTAAGTACTGAACATTGCATGTGGGAGTACTGTTTTTTATTCCACAAGAAAATACCTTTTAAAAAATATTATCCATTTCTTAACTCAGTAGGAGGGATCCTAGGAAATATCAATTTTGTTTAGCAATTTACACAGAAATAAACTGCCTTACATTAATAATATCATGGTTTCTTTTACCAAACTCTATATTCTAGTAATTATCAATTTTAGAATAAAAACATGTTTACAACATTGTCAAATGAATGTTAATAATTATATCTCATTTCCATGGATTATTATTACAATATGTAAAGATATCACTATTTATAAAATTAAATTGATAAGTTGATTCACCAGATTGTTGTTGATATTTTGAAGCAGAGTTTGCTGGATATCGTGGTTGTACCTTACAGGTAATGTAAAGTTTCTAGTCCAAAAGTGGGAAATTTATTGCGGACATTGATGTGATGTGCCATTGGGGAACAGAGGTGGGAGCAAAAGCTTGAGATGTTAACAATCTTGCCATAGAGAACTCAAGTGCTGTTCTATTTTTTAGAACAATTCCACACAAGGAGTAATGATCATGAATGTCATTGTTCAACTTGCAACACGCGACCAGACCATTAAACGGTATTTTGTGTCAGATCATTTTGCCGGGATCCAGTCTGACCCCCTTTAACACTGAGAAGCAAATTACCGAGTTAAACTGTCAACCCGGTAAATTGCTGAGTTTCATGTGTACTTCTTCAATGGGAAAGGGTTGCCGACCCTGGTAAAGACCAGTATGTTTGTGACTGGGACGCAACTGTGACTGGGACTCAAATTCTGACTGCGGCCAACTAGATGCAGTTTGCGACTACAGCCGCTGTTTGTGACTGTGTATCGAACACTGTAGATATCGCTGTGAAATCCATGTGAGATCGATCCCCAGTCAGTTATTGTTTCTCTTGATTGTTTGTTTATTCATTGAGGGTTTTCGGGAACTTCTGGACCTGCTGCAGCAGTTATTTGGAGACTTGCTCTGGCTGATGCAGCTTCTGCCATGCTGTGGCTGAAGAGGGTAGGTGGTAGTTAGAGACCCGATATGCCTGCTCTGGGAGCTTCTGCCCTGCTATGGTTGGCAAGGGTAGGTGGATAGTTGGAGACTTGCTATGGCTGCTGCAGCAGCTCCTGCCCTGCTGTGGTTGGGAAGGGTAGTTTGATAGTTGGAGACTTGTTCTGGTTGCTGCAGCAGCTTTTGACCTGCTGTGGTTGGAAAGGAAAGGTAGGTGGAACAAGAATTGCATATGCCTAAATTTTGACCATCTGTTGAATGGGCTTTAAGACTAGTCACAGTTGGTAAATGTTTTTTTATTAGACCTCTATCAGGATTGCAAAATGATAGATTCAAACTGTGTTGAACTTCCGGCACTCTTCCGACAGTTGCTCAATGGCATGTATATTTTCTTATATTGTTATGTAACTAATAAAAGCAGTTTAGTATTTAATGTACTGTACTTCAATAAGTAGTTTGTGTAGTACAATAATCTGTACAATATTGTAAATATCTCCTGTTTGCATTTCTTGATATTTTAACAATAAGGTATTTCTTATTATATTTCTACTGTGAGTTTACTGTAAGTCAAGACTCATATAAACTAATAAACAACATGGTATTTATATTTTGTCATTGATGAATTTGTCCAGTAACCATAAGAGGTGTAACCTTATAATGGAAGATCTGTGCCATTGTAGTATGTGGCCAATTTTATTCACAAGAATTAGCTGAAATACTGCAAGCTACAGAAATTTCTAAAGGAAAAGGAGAGGATCAAAGGTTCATTAAGCAAATGAAAAGTAATGTGACATTTGCTAAGACATTATTAAACTACACTTCACCTGCCATAACCAGGAAATCAGCAAGTTAATGATATTACATTATAATGCTACTGTACAATTATGTTAAGAAAACTAAACAAAATTTTCGAAATTTCTTGAAAATGGTGACCTAATCTCATTTATACAGTCACACAAAAAGATAGCCCCATTTCTATCAAAGAAAACCCTTTATTGTGCTCTGTGAAAAAGCTTTGGACCGGAATTAGGCACAGCTACAATATAAATGCTCACAAATCTTTATTTCTCTCATTTATCAATAATCCTGACTTTCTGGAGGGCTGGGGGTGTTGTAAATGTGGCAGTTTGATGGACCATTGGGGTCAGATTCTGCTCACATTTCAGGAGGCAACAGAAGAGTTCCCAGATGTGAACTCTTACCCAATAGCTTTTCTATTAGCTCAACATTACATTGTATCGCTCAAGAAATATTTTTCTCATAATTATTGGATCAACCCAATTGATAAGATGCTCCAGAAAGAACTTTTAATTTTCTTCGGCTTACAAATTTTTTCAGATACCATTAAACCACTACACACATTTCACAGGTATAGCAAACTGGAAAACTCATTTTCCATTCCTGAAAATGGTCTTTTAGCATCACATTTTAAAGCATGCAAAATGTTTTCCTCTTTTAGATATCAGGAAATGTCTTTAAACATTTTACACAGAACATATCTATCCCCCCACAGACGGTTCTTAATTGGTCTCTCAAATACTGGTAGCTGTTGGATGTGTGGACACCTACGGGCAGACTTGTATCACTGTCTGTGGCAGTTCCCACTGATTAGGCTCTTTCGGGTTTAAGTGAGAAAATATGTAATTGAAAATCTGGTAAATTATAAGGTTATAACTCCTGAATGGGCGATGTTTGGAATCCCTCCAAGTAACCTAGCCATGACCAAAGCCATTAAAAAGCTACTGATGGCTATTATCATAGCAGCACACAAAGAAATTCTACAAATATGGGTGAAGCCAGAACCACCATCACTACAATTATTTAAAGCCAAGCTGTTTTATCTTTTTCATATGGAGTGGGTGGGAGTAATATTGGGAAGAAACGCTAGAGTGGATTTTTTTTGTATTGAGGTTTGAGAGAGGCTATATCGCTACACTATCAGTCCTGATGCACACACAAATTCATGACTCATTTGCCAATGAGATCTGGGGCCTTATTCTAGTTCACTCTTAGAGGCAAATTTCTTCTTACTTGTACAAAACCATGTGCACTGCAGGGGGGCAGATGTAAAATGTGCAGAGAGAATTAGATTTGGGTGAGTTATTTTGTTTCTGTGCAGAGTAAATACTGACTGCTTTATTTTTTCACTACAATATAAATCTCACTTTGAAGAAAAACCCCACCCAAATCTAACTCTCTCTGCACATGTTACATCTGCCCCACCTGCAGTGCACATGGTTTTGTCCAGCTAAGAAGGAATTTGTTTCTAAGAGTGCACTAGAATAAGGCCCATGGTATATGACACAAGCATTGTATTCAGACCCGCTTATTACCTTATGAGATGCTTTTGGGCTGGGGATGGGCGACAGGCATGGACAGTATTTTACTCTTTAATTTTACATTTTAAGTTATAACTTCAAGTCATAAGTTGCATAACTATGATTATTAAGACAATGTTTGTATGCGTTTATGTCATTATTGATAATTAATTATTGTATTTGTAAGTTACAATGTTTGTATGAATTTATGTCTTTATTGACAATAGATCTTTATATTTATGTTGAGTTCTTGTTAATAACACATACTTGTAACCATCTGGAATCTTTTGATTGTGTGATGTACCTACATTGATAGCCCTATTGACAATGTAATCTTATAATCACAAAAAAAAAGAAAAAAAAAGAAAACTAAACTAGAATAACCATGTCACACAATGGTAGGAGAATTAAAGAAGCATCCAGAGATAATGCGGCTACAAATGATAAAACTGCATGGACTAATAGACTAATATACACAATATTTAAGACATTTATTATATTTTCATGGAGTATTGAGAAATAAAACAGCAGATAATGGGGGTGGGGGTGCAATAAGTTGCAAATTCTTGGAAAGTGTAAACTCACTAGTATTTGAGAATCCAGCCCCTTTCAACTTTAATTATAAGGTGTAAAAGAAGGTGAATTTGAGGTTTAGGGCCTGATTCGGAAATTGGCACAGACACAGGCCTTGCTCAGATTTTGACACAATTTTGCAGCATTTATGTCTCCATCTCTGTGTTAATACAACTATAAAACCTGTATTGGGTGGAAATTCCTGTATCCACATATTCCAGAATTTAGCATCTATAGAAACTGCAATCTGGGGAGTCTTTCAATGCACTTGCAAAACTTTCACCCGCCCTTTGAAAGGTACAGATTCCCAGCCTGCATATGGCCTAATATGTGAGCATCTGTGTGTCTCTGTACACAAACCTTTTCAGTGACATGCCAGAGCCATGCCTGCAATATTCCCAGGAGATGCAATATATCTCAGCATGTATTTTAAGCCACACCCTTGTTACCTCCCAGTCTCCATAAAGGAATGCCCCTTAATCTGGGTATACATTAGAACTACCCTGCAAATGATACAAAGGTGTTCATGATTCTCCAGGAACTCCCTGGATCCCCCTGACAATCAATAACAACTGAATGGTTTCACAAAAGACACCTTCAAATCAGTGGTGGTTTTTACCTATGAGCTGCATGACTGCAGCCCCCATATAAAATCCATCACTGTAGTGAAGCCAAATGCAGTCCATAAAACTGCACTGGCTTTACTGTGACTTACATTGGAATTGAGACCTGACAGTCAGCCAAGGCAGTCCCGTTGAGAGGTGTTCCCTCCCTCTAGGGCTGCGTCTTTGGCTTCTATGGGCTGCAACCAAAGCTGCCCATACAACCTGGACTATGTGCATGTGCAGTACCAAGGCCGATACTGTGCATGAGGGGAGGAGGGGGGTGCTGGAATTGCAGACAGTGGCAACCCCTTCTAAAATGAGATAGGAGCCGACAGAAGGGGTTGCTAAAGACCTACAGGAGCATGCAATGTTAATGATATAGGGCCTATTTCAGATTGGATCGCAGAGCCCATTTCTTATCCCATAGACAAAGCCATGCTGCATTGCAGGTGGGGCAATTGTAACATGTGCAGAGAGAGTTACATTTTGGGAATCAGTATAGGATTCTAATCTAAATCAGGACCTTAGTATGAAAATTCACAAAACAAAAATTGTCTCTTGCATTCTGATCAGAACCTAATGAAGAGTTGCATTAGACAGATATATTACTTTCCACTTAAGAGTCAGTTCAGGCCATCGACAATAATACAAATATTAATGAGCCTCAATAACAGTAATTAAAGATTTTGTTATTGGGGAAGTAATGTTTAAAATAAAAGTAGATGGGATTTGGTTTTATATTCAAGTTCACTTGTAATGATCTCTACATTACAAAATTGAATGAAAATAAAATACATAATCAATGAAAACTAAATATACCCCCAAGTCATTAGTGGCTTAAATGTGCTTCTATGTTTGCATCCTCCAAAATAAGGTCCGTTGGAGCCATGACGATACTTTTCTTACACTTTTGTTACACTTTTCTTACATTTTACAAGTAGCTGTGTAAAGTAAATTATTTTTAAATAAAAATATCCAAGTTTAACAATTTGCAGGGACATCGGGGACCTATAAAAATATAGGATTAATTATTAATCAAAAATAATTTTGTTTGCTCTCTATGATTTTCAGAAGGAACCCCCTTGATCCCAATGACTATATTGGGTGACTGACCAGTGTAATTGGTGTCTATTCTTTTTAAGTACCATTCTAGAATGTGGTAGGTCCTTGCAGATTAAGGGGCCAATTCAGACCTGCTCACACAGGTCCGAATACGGCCGCCCAGCGATCATAATTATCTTCACGTCGCACCAGCAAAATCTCACCTTGCGAAAGGATTTGGTCAGTTTGCAAATGGATGTGTACTGATGCACATCCATTCATATCCAAACAAGTATGCCCAAATCCATTTGTATTTCGCCTCATCATTGATTGATTTCTTAAACATGCAAATGGATTTGATACACCAAGGTGCTATGGATTTATAACTTGATATCTATAAGTGCAAAAAAGATCATACAATATGTCCCTTTTGGTTTTGCAAAGTCAGACATCCTCTCTTTCTAGGAGGTTTATTCAGATGTGGAGTTTTGTTTTGATGATATAATGATCATGTCAATTAAACAAGTAAAAAAACAACATCAACATGAAGTCTTGTGCATATGTGGATTTAAACAGGGATAGGTGTGCCCTACTCCCTCGGCATAAATGGTGGTTTAAACGTGTAAAGGTATCTTTATTTGTCTTGGACAAAAGATGGCATACCATAATTTAAAGAAATTCTGAGTTAGTTTGTATGGTTATCAAGGTATCTTTAGTCCAGATTTATTGATCCCCTTCCTTCTTTTCTTTCAAGGACATGTTTGCCTTCAGAGGTCAAGTGGGTCCATTCCTTTGAATATGTGGAAACATAAATAATACAAAAATGTATAGTATTGTATATATATACTCTTAAAGGGGTGTTTTTGTAAAGTGATATGTATGAAACAGTGTTTAAATGAATGCTTCAAAAGAATACCTACAATGTACTGTAGGTACATTTAAATTAAATATCCAAAAGTTCATCTATGTAAGTGTAATTATAATATTAAAATTTTGGTGATATTGGTTGGCGTACCCAAACTCAGTCATAAGTAGATATTTTACACATTTAAAGGTACCTTTCAGTGTGTCAAATACATTCAACAAGGTAAATAATTTGTCAGTGTACCCAACTCACAATCTGTGTAGACTTTACAAAGCACACCAAGGGTTTCCATGGCATTAACAGCAAGAAAAATTCAAGAACATTCCCCCCAAAAATTAAAAACATAATAAATAAATAAATATATATATATATATATATATATATATATATATATATATATATATATATATATATATATATATATATAATATATATATATATATATCCTTTTGTAGGTTCCGGCACTCAAAATAATTGTGTACAAGCAGTCTGGTGCCCTCACAAATAGCGCTTAATAGGTGTAGGTGCGGCACTCGGACTATACTCCATAAAAAGATGCTGCTAGAAAGTTGTGGGCAACGTTTCAGTTTAATAAAAACTGTTTTCAAGAAAAATACATGTGAAATATAACCTTTATACCCCCATGCTGAGTGCAAGAACACAGGATGCGGTGTGCACTGATGCCGGGGGTGTGATTCGGCGCTCAGTGATGATGCCACTGATCAGCTACGACAAGCCAGCGGCGGTCGTCAGAGAGCCATTGCTATGGTGAACATATACAATGTGAGATCGGCACTGAAAAATTACAAAAATAACCAAAGTAAATGCACAGTCTGGCATGAAACCTATATGCATTCCAAAGTACCTTAAGAATAAATGGCATTATAAACTGCAGAAAACAATTAGGGGCAGAAGCCAAACTACTAAGGTTTAGTGGAAACATGGGTACTTGTTTCCTAGCACGGCGCCCATCGTATGCCATCGCATACCACTAATTAAGGTATGCGATGGGACCCAATTTTCGGGTCTTAAGAGCCGCACTGTACAATTTTAATATCACGTCCCATCGCATGCCATTATAATGGCATGCGATGCGATTTTTAATTGTACAGGCACCCTGATGGGTGATTACTATGTTAAATGCACCCCCATTGTTAACACTACCCCCACTATCAACGCCAACCCGAAGTGTGGCGAGCGCAGCGAGCCTGCGAGGGGTGGCGGTACACGTCCTCCGACCTTTTCATACCCCCAATATTCACGTTGGCCTGGAGTTGAGTTTATATAGTGTGGCGAGCGCAGCGAACCACCAAGCCCGAAGCGTGGCGAGCGGACGCGGATTACTTCACATGTATTCCATGCGATGGAATCAAAATGATGGCATAAGATGAAAATCGTGGGCGCCTTGCTAGGATACACGTACCGAAACATGAATATGATTCATTTTCATTTAGCTCCTCATTTGAATAAATTGGGCGCATGATTTCCTCCTCTTAAAGAGGCAGGAACCATATCAATAATACAATAACGAATCAAGGTAAGGGGATGAAAAAACTGCAGGAAATGTCTGGAAACTGGCTGGTCACTAGAACCAGTGGCCAGTGCCTTGCAAATAGCTGAACGGTGTGCGGACATACGGTCTTTAAACCTGCCCTCTGTCTTGCCTATATAAGGAATGCCACAGGGGCAGATTATTTGGTATACAACAAAACAAGAATCACAATTGACTTTGTGTCGGATAAAAATCAGTTTTTCTATATGGGGATGGTTAAAATGTGTTCCTGCCGACATGAACTGACAGGTCAAACAGCCACAACGAAAACATCCAGTTGATGAATTAGTTAAAAAAAAGATTTGGTCAACTCTTTTGAAACTGTGGATTTTAGATGGGAAAGATCAGTTTTAACTAACCAGTCTTTGATGTTTTTGCCCCTGGAATAGCAGGGCATGAGAGATTTATTGGCAAATGGTAGTTGGGAGTCAGAGGCTATAATTGGGCAAAATTTTTTGAGATATTGTTAATTTTGGGTGACAATTGATTGTATTTGTAAACCCAAGGAAGTCTGTCTCCTGTTGTTTTACACTCCTTTCTAATAAAAAAGATCAGGTCTAGATAAACTAAGTGCCTTCTGTTTGGTCATTTCAAGTAAATTGAGGGGATATCCCCTTTGTACAAATTTTTCACTTAGGGTCTGAATTTGAGATAAAGCAGTATTATGATCGCTATTGATACGCAAAATGCTTATCATCTGCGAGTAAGGGAGTCCTCTTTTTAGACTAGCAGGATGACAACTGGACATAGCAAGAGGCTGATTACGATCTGTAGATCTCTAGATTTCTGTAGAAATGGTATTAGAGATATTACCATCCGTAAGAGATATTGTAACATCTAAGAAATGAATTGATTCCATACTTAACGAATAAGTGAACTTAATGGGACTGGCTGAAGAATTAAGAGTGTCAATGAGAGACTTGAATGCATTATCTGAGGAAGTCCATAGAACGGATCAGTCGTCTATGTAACGCCCTAAAAAAAAGGAGATTTTGCATAACATCACCGTTACTATAAAAAACATCATGTTCAATGGCATACATAACTATATTTGCATAGCTCGGGGCTGCGTTGCATCGCACAGCCCAGAGCTTGCAAATAGTACTGCCTGTCAAAAAGAAAGAAATTATTGGACAAAACAACTTCCAATAAATCAACACTAACATCATCTTGCTCCGTATTGTAAAGACTATTTTGTGAAAGGAACATCCTAATTGCTCTAAGTTCAAAATCATGCGGAGTAGATGTGTAAAGACTCACAACATCTAGACCGATCAGCCAACAATGGTGATGGTATGTTGTTAATATTTTTAAATTTTGACAAAAAATGCCCAGTTTCCAAAATTAAACTGGGTTCGGAAAGTATCAATGGTTGCAAAATAAAGTCAAGGTATATAGCTGTGGGTTGAAAAAGTGAGTGAGAAGTGATGCTCTTGTATATTTTTGGCAATGCATAAAAAATTGGGGTCAACGGAAATTCTGGTACAAGAAGTTGAACCATATCCTGAGAGATCGATTTCACCTGTACTGCACGTAGTAGAGTATTTTGTAAAAAATTTGAATCGAACAGTAGGATCACAAGGGATAGGAGTATACACTGGTATCGTCTAGCTGAGATTGAGCTTTCTTGCGATAGTCTTCAATATCCTGGAGGACTATGCCTCCCCCTTTGTCTGCCTCACGGATTATAAGGTCATGGTTGGAGGACAAGGATTTCAAAGCATGTCGTTCCAATAAAGATAAGTTGGGATGAAGCTGTGGTAGAGGATGGGTGATGTTATACACCTCTTGTTCCACCAGTCTTGTGCAAGTCTTAATACTTGGATTATAAGACAAGGGGTCAAAATTTGATGGGGCCCGGAAATGTTGCAGACACATCGGTATAGGATCGTCTTTTGCAGGATGTTGCTCAAAGTATTCCTTTAATTTTAAACTTCTTTGTAGTTTTTGAATGGGACAGAGGGGATGAAATAGAGACCTTTAGATAATAGTTGTTCTTCACAAGGTGACAGGTCATATGACGAAAAATAAAATATTATAGATTCTGTACCTATGGGCGGTTTTCTTGCCCGGATATTGTCTCCTCTTCTGCCTACCTCAACGCGTTTATCTCTGCAAGCCCGACCTTTTCTTTTTGTGGAGGTAACTCCCAAAGGGGCAGCCGTTAACGGGACAATTTCTTGATCAATGTCAGGGGAGGAGTCAGTGTCGAACCTAGTGAAATTTGTAAATTTATTATTATTATTATTATTATTAATAATAATAATATTTATTAACAGTGCTGGGTAATAACAGACAAACATAGAGGTAGGAAGGCCCTGCATGCAAGCTTACAATCTTTAGGGAAATATGCATTGATACAAGGATATATGTTTTCTATTGCATAATGGTCCTCCAGATTACAAATGATCTTGGTGGGCTGTGTGATATGGTCACCCAGCAATATTGGCCTGGTGTAAGAAGAATGGGAAAGTGAACAAAGAGAAAATAAGTGAGGGTATTTCTGGACTGCACAGCAGGGATATAATTGGATAGCAAAGGTTTATGAAAGTTATGTGGTCGGTTCTGTAAATTGATAAGCTTGCCTGAAGAGGTGAGTTTTCAGTAAATGCTTGAAAGTTTGATGACTAGAGGAGATTCATATTGTACATAGGATGGCATTCCACAGAGTAAGAGCAGCCCGGAGAAAGTCATACAATCAAGAATGGGAGTGAATAATGTGTGTAGATGAAAGACATAAAACTTAGGTTGGGAGATATTTTGAGATAAAGGAAGAGAGGTATGTTAGTTTAGTTTGGTTTATGGCATAATAATAAGATGTGAGTAATGACTTTTAGAGTTACAGTAGCAGTGACCAGATTATTCACTTCTCTATTCAGTGATGTCTCTTTGAAATGTTGGGAATGAAAGCCTGACTGAAGTGGGTCCAATAAGTTGTGTGAGTTAAGAAAGTGTGTAAGGCAAGTCTCTTAAGTAATATTAACGTTATTTATATAGCACTTTTCTCTTATAGGAGTCAAAGTCCTTGCATTAGCCTTTTACAGCACAAAATACAAAACAAACTTAACAACGGTCATTAGTGAAATTCTTGGGTGAACAGAAAGGTCTTGTCTACTTTTGAATGTTTCCAGAGTGGAAGCTGCTCGAACTGTGCGGGGAAGTGAGTTCCATAGAATTGTAGAAAGCTCTACCCCCAGATGATTTTAGGGAAATTCTGGGTACTGTTAGTAGTCTTTCATCAACTGATCGCAGTAATCGAGTGGAACAATAAGAAATCAGAAGCTGCTTCAGGTACCTTGGGCTCTGGTCATGTAGAGCTTTTAAAGTCAGTAAGCCAATCTTCGCCATCCAAGTATCTGGGAGGTAGATGAGAGATGAGATATGGGATGGTAGTTTGAGTGTGTGAGTTTGAACAATCCACAGAGATTTACAGTATTAAGGACTTAGTAAATATGGGGCAGATGTTTTAAGCCTCATGAATTGATAAAGTGTCTGGTGATAAATTAACAACCAATCATACCCAACTGAAATTGCCAAGTTGCAGCCTGGGTTTGAAAAATGGCAGTTAAAAGCTAATAGACTGGTACTTTATACCGGACACTTTATCGCTTCCCCAGGCTTAATAAATGTGCCCTTATCTGTCCTATTTTATTTTTCATATCACCCAGGCTACTGTATGTGAATTGCAGTATCCTATTGGCAATGCTTATCGTCAATCATTCATAATCTTCAAGGGAGAAAAAAGACCAGAAATATGTTTAGTTTTGCACAGTTGAAAGACATAAAAAGCTTGCAAGATATTTCTGTTTTTGCTTTTATGTTGAGTAGATGCATCTCTTAGGAAATTCTTGTGAATCTTGCTGATCTGGGAGCTAATGTATCACTGCCACTTTGTAACTGTCATGTTATTTACCAGTCTGTGAGAATAGCATCCAAAAATAGAAAAGTATAAAGGCTTAAAAGAGATACTATGCTGATCAAACATTAAATGTAATCTCTAAACTGAATTTGCATACTGTACTAAAGTTACCTTATGTCAACTTTTGTTATTTTGTCTGCTCTTGTGCTCATATTTCTCTAATAACTTTGGCTGAAAATATCATTGTTTGCTTATAATATTTTTCACACCTGAGGTTACTATGATTCATATATTTGTTTTGGTTTTGCTGTCTAAATACCAACCTCTGTTTATGAAAAACATCCCCTTCTCTTCATTGTCCCCTCATTCTCTTAAATGAATTATCTCCCCATCCAGATTGATTTATTTAATCAACTCCACCTAGATTTTATGTTGTTAGTCAATCAACTCCCCAAGCAGTTTATGTTAAATACGTCCCTCAGCATCCAGCGTCGTAGCTATGGTGGAGCCGGCGGAGCACAAGCTCCGGGCGCAGAGATATCACATGGCGCCGGAGCCATGCACTCTGCCACCGGCTCCCCCACACTGCTCGCCCGCTCCCCCAGCTCACCCCCCCCGCTGCCGCAGTATTGTTGGTCTCTAGTTCTACCTACCTGCAGTGGCCACTTCAAATATGGCCACCTCCTTGCAGGAGACAGACACTAGAGGTAGACATGACCTCTAGTGTCTGTCAGAGGAGCTCAGCTGCTCAGCGTGCCCAGAGCCAGCGCTACTCAGCGCTGTTTAAAGGAACGATCAATCTTCCCTCACACTATGGGGAAGCAGAAACTGCGTCCTCCTGTTGCCGCACCATGGAGGAAGCAGTTCCTCCAAATCCTATTCCTGCGCAGGGGCCAGGTTTCAGATGTTTTTCAAGCCGGGCAGCGCTGTGGTAGACAAAGCCTCTCTGGGATCCCTTCACCCTGTCCCTTAATTCTCAAGCCTCTTTGACACCCTGCAACTCCCCCCACAGATTGGTGAGTGCCCAAGGATTGCTGTACCCACCACCCTCTCTTATGTGTGTGTGACCCCCCTTCCTTTTTATGTGACCTTCTGTACACTACTATATGTGTGTGTTTGTGTGCGACCCTCTCTACCCCAACTCATCCCTGGTGTTTGACCCCCCTGTACCCCCTTTACCTGTGTGACAACTTGTCACCTGCTACCCCCTTCCTCTGTGACCCCATCTACCCCAACTTCCCTGGTATATGATCCCCTCTAACCCCTCTCCTCTATGTGTGTGGCTCTGCTCAACCCCCTATCCATGTGTGTATGAGACCCCATTCCCACATCCTCTACCCCCCTTATCCCAAGGGTATGACCTCTGTACCCCTACCCAATGTCTGTGGCATTACAGTGTTTGGTATAATGTGTAATGACATTATGGCATGTGGCATAATATGTAATGAGCATTACGGTGTGTGGCATTATGTGTAATGGGCATCATGTGTTCATGTGTGGCCTTACATGAAATTGGCATTACAGCATGTGGCTTTATGTGTAATGGGTATTACAAAGTTCGCAAAAATGTGCAATGGGCATTACGGTGTGTGGTATAATGTTAGGCTGTGCCCTGTTTTCTCTGCGCAAGAGCACCGCCTACTACGAATCAAAGGGGGGCACCATGGGACCTAGCTACATCACTGTCAGCATCTTATCTTAATCATCTTCCCCGGTAGATTCAATTTCTGACCTCAACAGCCAGTCTGACAGGCTGTAGCTATTTTGGGTTGAGATGGGGACTGTTGCACAAAATGGAGGATTGATGCCTCTATTTTAGGCAACAAGCCTCCATTGTGTGCAACAGTCCCCAACAGTCCATGTCAAATAGAGGCAAAAAGCCTCCATTTTCAGACTGGTTGCGGCTTTCCCACACTGTGCCCAGAGCCACAGCAGTATTTCAAAACATACAAAATGCAGCCATGACTCAGGTACAGTTAAATGTACAATAATTCAGAGGTAGACAAAATTGCAGAGCCATGCACAGGTGACTTTGCCATTCCATCCTCCAAAATACAAATGCAGCAGGAGGTGTCTATATGAAATAGATACTTCCTGAATTGCATTTTTGATCCAAGGCCCTCATTCCGATCTGATCGCAGTACAAATTTGATCTCAAAATGGGCAAAACCATGTGCACTGCAGGTGGGGCAGATGTAACATGTGTAGAGAGAGTTAAATTTGCTTGGGGTGTGTTGAAACTAAAATCAAAATTGCAGTGTAAAAATAATGCAGCCAGTATTTACCCTGCAAAGAAACAAATTTACTCACACAAATCTAACTCTCTCTATACATGTTACATCTGCCCCACCTGCAGTGCACATGGTTTTGCCCATTTTGAGAACAAATTTGTACTGCGATCAAATCTGAATAAGGGCCCAAGTGCAGCATCCATAGACAATGCCTCTTTTCACCATTGTGATTCTCAGTTAGGCTCAGCCACGCTGCATAAGCTCTCTCACCCTGGTCAATACCTGGCAGCTTGTGAGGCCAGGAAATCCACTTGCACCACGCAGACCCTGGCCTTGTCCTTCCCAGAAAACAGGGGCATCACACCACCATTTCAGGGAATGCTACCTTGACACGACCCCACTACGTGCCTCCCAATGATTGACATGCTACAGTTTTGTGAATCTGTGAGCAGACTCAAAGATGGACAGCTACACATGTACAGTGCACATCATGGGGACACAAAGACCTCCCACCATTAGAGATGAGCACTAGCCAATGGGTTAACAGATTTCTAAATCAATTCATAGTAAAAAAAAATATATATATATATATATATATATATATATATATATATATATATATATATATATATATATATATATATATATATATGATGAAAAAAGAGAGGGCACTCACCACTTGTTGAATAAAACGTGAAAAAAGTTCCATTTACGCTCACATGACAGGGCCAACGCCCCGGTCCCATTCAAGACCCCTGTCAAAGCCAAGAGTAATGTAGAGGAGGTCCCTCCACCATGAACACCTGAGGGACCTCCTCTACATTACTCTTGGCTTTGACAGGGGTCTTGAATGGGACTGGGGCGTTGGCCCTGTCATGTGAGCGTAAATGGAACTTTTTTCACGTTTTATTCAACAAGTGGTGAGTGCCCTCTCTTTTTTCATCTTCTGTTATTTGGATTGTATATCCTTGGAGTGAGCACCACCCTGGTGACTCATGTTGCTATAGGTGCGGAACTCAAAGAAATTTATATATATATATATATATATATATATATATATATATATATATATATATATATATATATATATATATATATATATATATATATATATATGACAAACGTTAACAAAATGACATTTTATTGTGTTTTTTCCTGTGTGCGTACTTATTTTCCTTGATGTTTATATATTTTATTCTCATACTATATTTTATTTTTTCCCTCACTGTCTATAAATTGCTGTCTTATTTTTTTTTAAGTTGCCTTTTAGAAACCAGACCACATAATATGTCCCTTGTAATAAGGGTTTTGTGCTGCATTATAGATCTTTTGAGACGTCAGCGGAATCTGTGGTGCTGTCTAATGTGTTAACCATTGTACTAGTATTACTTTAAAAATGATAGGTGACATTAGATCAAAAATAATTTTAAAAGATTTGATAACTAGACAGGACCTAACCTCAAATCTGCCCTTTGAAAATGTACAGTGGCTAAGCATCGCCTTTTGTTTCTTTCAAGCTATTGTGATACTTACAATGTGACATCACTTTAAAAAATATTCCTAGAACATGTGAAAAGCTGTATTGTATGCAAGAATGGGGGGCATTACTGGTTTGATTGAGCAGCTCTCACCAATGTTTGTATATACAAGAGGCATTTGTTGGGACCTGCATTTGGAGGGCATGCTGGTTCCTGTAGTGCCACAAGGAGGATTTAGGGGTAACTCCTGATAGACTGGCTCTCAGTATCTTAGATATATTGGTAAGTGCTGTTATCATATAGCCTTACAGTAGACAGTTATATGGCCCAGATATGGTGCTGTTATCATGCAGTGTAGGACTTCCGGTATCAGAGAAGCCTTGACGAGGCTCGGAAGCTTATCATATCTTTGGCAAAATATATGTAACTAAGATCTCTGAATGACCCTCTATTATGTTGGTTTTTCAAATCTGATTACTGATGCCCTTTGGTGTGCTCGGGGATAAATCCCCCTCCCTTGCAGCACCTGGGGGGCATTAACGGTTTGATTGAGCAGCTCTCACCACTGTTTGTGTATGCAAGGATGTAAGATATATAATTGTATGCAGAAAGTTTTAATGTCTGCTATTTACTGTATTTCAGGTATGCAGGCTCGATTTTCTGGAAAATATTGGGGGTAATGGGGTTATTCTAATGCAATCAGTCACCCATGCATGTGCAGCCATTGTGTGCGAGCACCCACAGCACTTGCACACAGAAGTCCAGGTGGGGGGCGTGGAGGGGCATGGGGAGGTGGGCATGGGCTTTCTTATGAGAATCCTGGGCATTGCCATGGTAATTTCCTGATGATGCGCAGTGGGCAGCTCACACAGGGTGCCCACAGATCAGAGACACCATAGAGGAGTCTCAGATCTGTTAGCGCTGAAGAAATCATTTGAATGATTGGTCCCCTGCATCCAATACTGTGAATGGATGATTATGCAAATCCTCTATTCTCATGCCTGTGGGATTTTCTTTTTTTTTTTGGGGGGGGGGGGGGGGGAATGCAGGTGGAATCTGGGGGACCCACAAGGCTATGAAATTCGATGAGAGAGACAGGGATAATGCTGGTTTGAAAAGAAAGAAAGATATGTAAGCTCCAAACCCCCGTACGCAGTGTTAGGTGATCCATGATGCCTATCCATGAGACCCACACAAAGAAGGAAACCTGTGGATGTGTTTTCAGGAAGCTGTGCGCCCATCTGTTCAGAGTAGTCAGCATCCCCCTGCAGCAGGGTTCTGTATAACAAAGTAAGAAAACATTTTACCACATGGGCTACACAGATGAGTAATCTGTAAGCCTCTAACTGCTTACAGATCGAATTAAACAGTCTGTTCAAGTGTCTATTGTCGGGGTATTAAGCCACCCTCACAGTTTTGGTGTTGATTACTTCAGGTAGAGCATTGATTGTTTCATAAAAGCTGGATTTTACCCACACTGCCATGACATTCATGAACAGGCCATCCCACTTTGTTTTTTTCTTCATACAATCTTGTACTGCACATCCAAAGCATTCCACACGTGCGTATATTGTATTTCTGTAAGTGCTACTTCCTATTCACCTGTAAAGTGTTTCGGCTTAGCAAACTTTATTGTATAGGTAGAAATCTTATTTTGCAGTAATGCGACTGCTGAGGCATTACTCTGCAATATTATGTACAGTAGAATGATTTATCATCCATCAACCTCTTCATTTAAATATTTTTTATCTACGATGCCGGGACCTAACTGTTACATTTTGCAGGATATCCATGCCACTTGACGCCTTTAGGGTTAATGCTGCATTTTATAAATATTTCCACAGAAAAATTTTGATCCTTGCCTTTCTGAAATATATCCTTATATTTGGAAATACGGACGTGCTCACCAATACCTAGACAAGCAGTTATTTTATAACTTCTAAACGAAACACCCAATACGTCATATTAAAAATGTACAAATTGTCAAAGCGTTGCATGGAGTAATAGTTCTATGGATAGCTGCATATGAAGTATTGTAAAATGTCAATATTCTGTATCTGTATGCATTTTTCACCATGTTATATCGCCACATGTGTTTTTAAAGTTCTATTAAAGTGATCTAGAACTGCTGCTTTTATGATATTTTCGGTTGTGTTATGTTGTATACCATATTTTTCGGACACTTTTTTCAGCATTTAATTTAGAAATTATTTTCCGCGATTGGTTTGTAACTTCTTAGGTACTGTAGGTAACCCTGTTGGAATATTATTTCAAAAACATTAGCAATGGTTGTATTGTTCTTAGTGATCAGACTTACTACCATAGGCGTGCGCACATAGAGTGTTAGGGGTGCACAGGCACCCCCTAATTCTGTGCCCACCCTTATATACTTTTGCTTTTTAGAACTGGTATTCCATTAAAACAAGCGCCCATCAATCAAGTATGTGTGTTTTGCATTGTTAATTGTAATAGACCATTGTCATATCACTACATACCTGTGTCACCCATATATGTTTATGACTGTATTTGCATGTGTAATTAGAAGATTAAAACTGAACTAGGCAGAAGATTATGGTGTGCCTGAGAGACCTTTTATATTGTAGCGAGTGCCAATAGCTGGTGGTAGACACGTCTGATTGGCGGTGTTAGACACACCCAATGGGCGTGTAAGACACCCCTAATGAAATGTGCACCCCCTATTGAAATGTGCTGCGCACGCCTATGCTTACTACCCAAACCCTCTTACTGTATATATTGATGGTTATTATATATTTAAAACTGTCATCGCCTTTTGCCAGGTCAAGGAGTGAGACCAAATCGCATTGCCATTGCTGAGTGAGTGAGGAGTGAGACCCAATATCATGTTCTTTTACAGTTTTTTTTTAGAGATGTGCATGCTCTGATTTACTCTGATTTACTCTGATTTCAAAGCAGGATCTTATTGGCTATCAACTGTCAACAACTGTCATGTAATTTGGGATAGCCAATTAGATCCTGCTTTGAAATCAGAGTAAATCAGAGTAAATCAGAACCCGCACATCTCTATTTTTTTTTTCTCATTGGCTTGTGCAGAATGTATTCTTCTTGCTCTTGTAACTATTTTCTTACATTGGTTCTTTAAAATGTATCTTTAACTGATTTGTAATATTTATTAATACTGCAATAACTTCCGGGGCTTAATGCATTGTAACATGCTTTTTCGAGAAAATATGCTTTTTTTGTAGTGCAGTGCTGTGCAACAGTCTGAAGATATTCAATCAGCTGCACCATCTAAGGGATACTATTGTAAACCTATTGTTCAACAGCTGGGCATTTTTCTTTAAAAAAGAGGATGTGTAAAATAATTAAGCTCGAAAAGGTGCTTTATTTTTTCTCTGATGCTGTTACAGAAGAGCTATGAATGTGTTAACACCTTCAAAATAATTATCTTTTGATATGCCAGTACTTTTTTCATATGATGTTTTAGCCATGCCATGAAAGGGTTAACAGCTTCAAAACAATTATCTTTTGATACAAATTTTATATAAAATGTATATGTACTGTATATATTAATGTCTGATTGATTTTTCGATATTAAATAATCGTGAAACCGTAAAAACCTGCTCACGATTGCTTTAGCTACGAGAATAAGACATAGATTCTTACTGCTCGGCGCTAACTGCGGTGTCAAACTTGCAGGGGTTGCTGATAGTATATCTTCTATTAGCGCTCGTTACAGAAACTATGTACTCTGTGTTCTTCCCTCCCCGTTACATCTAAGTGGGAAGTCACGAGTCAGGACTGCCTTGATTGACAGGTCTGGCACAATATATGCTGGAAGGACGCGCGTAGTGGCCTACGACGTGTCCTTCCAGCTGATCGTTCTCCGGCATCCCTGAGTCCGTGGCGCGTGACGTCCCCTGTTAGCCGTCTAGCAAGCCAGCTCGGCAGCTTCATTGGTGGTCCGATCCGGCTGGATATCCCCAGGATATCGTGAGCAGTTTTGCCTTGGCTATATGCTTTTGTCGTGTGATAACCAGTCCACAGTGTGATTTTAAATGGTACTAGTCTCTTGACTTATTTCTACCTGGGAGACATTGTGTCCAATAAATTATGTATAATTTAATGCACCATGAAGCGCACCGTCACTATTTTCTCCTAGATTCCTTCCTCTGTGGATTCCAGAGGCCGTCCTTGTGAGAAAGGTTGCTGCACCCCCATTAATGGCGTATGGTGTTTGAACTTCTGATACGATATATTTAATGGACTCTAACTGGTTAAAACTGGATGGTCTTAGCGCATGATTTTAAATTATATATATATATATATATATATATATATATATATATATATATATATATATATATATATATATATATATATATATATATATATATGGATAGCAGTAGTGGGTTGGCGCCCCTTAGTGAGACCTTTGATAATTAGATCTGTTTAGCCTTTAGTCAGATTTCCAAAAAAAACCCCATAAAAGTAAAGTCCAAAATTTGTACAAATTTATTAAAATGTCTCTTGTTCCACACTATAGTGGAGGTATTATCAGACCATAAAAAGTTCAGTAGTATAATTCATAGCAGCACAATAGACGATCCCAACGCGTTTCGTCCCCACACGGGACTTCATCAGGGGTTCGCAAAAGGTATAGGGACAATTTCCACAATTTTCTTGGTGAGAGTGTCTCCGACTGGATGTTGAACACTAAGTCCTTTAAGGTTCAAAGTTGCGTTATAACTCTGGGGCTTGATTCCCACTGAACCTATGCACTGGCACACATCTCCTAAAGGATAGTGAGAACCATATTCCCGATCATTTTATGACTGTGTACCGGCTGTACCTTTTCCCGAGTTTATCTTGATCCAAGGCGGTCTCTGAATGAGAGTGTCCACCGGACAAAGTTTTTCGGAGCAGTCCTAATTGATATACCGAGTGTATTTGTAAACGGATCCCATACCTAAATATCCCTATAAGGTGAACTAAGTTGGGACAGATTGGCGGGGTGAACGCGCTAGAACCCATAAACCCCAAGATATACCCACAGCTATTCAATCATTTGCACATATACGGACTTGATAGACTGTCTGTATCGATCGTAATATTGGGGAATCAAGCCCCAGAGTTATAACGCAACTTTGAACCTTAAAGGACTTAGTGTTCAACATCCAGTCGGAGACACTCTCACCAAGAAAATTGTGGAAATTGTCCCTATACCTTTTGCGAACCCCTGATGAAGTCCCGTGTGGGGACGAAACGCGTTTATATATATATATATATATATATATATATATATATATATATATATATAAAGTCCACACTGAGAGCAGCACACCATAACCGTGGTAAACGCCGGTGCCTTCCTAGGTACTCCTGGCATGGAGTCCAATACACTCGAAACACTGGCGGCACTCGGTCCAATAATAGAACAGGAAACGGATAAGTTACATCAAGGTTTCGAAGTTTAATAACACTTCTTCATCAGGTCCTGATGAAGAAGTGTTATTAAACTTCGAAACCTTGATGTACAGTAACTTAGCCGTTTCCTGTTCTATTATTGGACCAAGTGCCACCAGTGTTTTGAGTATATATATATATACAGTCCAAAAGTCCTAGAGTATAGGACAAAAACGGCACTCAGAGATAATCAGCTTTTGTACACTTGTATTAAGATACAAATATGTAGGTCATCACAGGTGATGTCACAGCCCATCCTATCTTTTGGTCTTGACAAAGAGCCCGGCGTGGCTCGAAACGTTGTCTGTATGCCTGAGACTTTGGTGATGTATTAAAGATTTTATTTGCATCATACTGCTTGAAGACTGCTGAGTGCTCTCTGAACAAACAAATATTGGCTGTACCCCCCTGGACTGTGGCCTGAGTGTGGCACCCCAGCAGTTATTCCGAGAAGGTTGTGTGTGCCGGTTCTACAAAACTCAATATATATATATATATATATATAATCACTGGATGCGGCACTCACGTGTCTTCATGAAATAAGACAAATGACAACTGTCTTGATCAACGTTTCGGTCCTTTTTTATTCGAACCTTCCTCAGGATACTACTGTAGCCAACTGTGGGTGTTATGTATAAGCAGCGATAACACTGTGGGCATATGCAGGAGTACTCGAGGCATTACGTGTAGCATAATGTGTGTCATAATGGGCAGTATGGATGGTGTAATGGTTAGCATTACTGCCTCAAAGCACTGGTGGCTTCGATTCCCACCATGGCCCTAACTGTGCGGAGTTTATATATTCTCCCTGTACTTGCATGGGTTTCCTCCGCGTACTCCGGGTTCCTCCCACAATCCCAAAAATATACTGGTAGGTTAATTAGCTCCCAACAAATTAACCCTAGAATGAATGTGTGTGCGTGTACATGTGGTAGGGAATATAGATAGTAAGTTCCACTGGGGCAGGGACTGATGAGAATGTTCAAATATTCTCTGTAAAGCGTTGTGGAATATGTGTGCGCTATATAAGAAACTGTTAATAAATAATAAATAAATAAATAATGTCATATGGGCGTTATGGTGTGCAGCATATTGTGTACGGGGCATTTTGATGTGTGGCATAAAGTGTAATGGGTATTACTGTGTGTAGCATAATGTGTAATGGGCATTACGGTGTTATAGGTACTTTTATATGGCCACACCCCTTCCTCGTGAAGCCAAGCTCCTATTTTTGCCATGCGCATTCGGCGCGCACTCTCCCTGTTTTCACTGTTCTGGTCAGCCAGTCACCAATTCCCTTTCTGGCACAGGGCACCAACATGTCTAGTTACTGGTGCTGTGTAATGTGAATATGATTGTGCTACTGTGTGGTGTCATTTAAAATGGGAGAACTATTGTTTGGCCATGCCCTTTCCTTGTGAGATCACTTTGTAAAGTATGGGAGGGCGCAAATTTATAGTTTGCAAGAGGGCGCTGAACACCCTAGCACCGGCACCGTACACACACACACATACATATAGGCACACACACATGCACACACACGTGCACATGCATATCGTATTTCCTTTTGGACCTGAGAAGTCTTGCCAGTTTGTAGAACCATACAATTAATTACTGTATATTCTTTACAGTATTGTTTCTAGCTGCATTTTATAAGACACTGTATTGGCTTCTTGAGACTCCTTGCCATCTGTACAATTAAATAGGCTGTAAAAGCAGTTGAACACCAGATGGTTTGTTATGGTACCAACAATTATGAATAGCGATAAAGAAACTGTTCCTTAAGCAAGGAGCCATTTTTATAGCATTGACTGTAGTACTAAACATTTGGATAGGTTTTCTGAAAATGATGGCTGCCCCCCCCCCCCCCCGCCTATGGGCACAGAGAACTCATGCTTCAATTTTAAGATATTGTAAGTACAGTAAATAAAAATAAGGGCTTATTCATCCTTCTTCATCCTGAAATAGACATTTTCCAACTATGATAAATCAGTGGCAGCCCTTGTCATGTTCACAGATTTTTTAAAATGTTTTTATTGAAGCAATGAGTGTCATAATAAAGATTTTTACTTAATGTACCAATGAGAATTTTAATAATGTCAACCTGAAAGCAATATCTTAGGTACGGTACTGGTGATTCATCTGAAAGTGAAAACATTATGTAGTATAAAAAGCTTATAGCAACAATGACTAATGCTGGTGTTTATTCCTACTGATGGTGGTGTATTTGTTGAGCTTCATCACATCTGGGTTAAAAGAAAAGCAATTTCCACTACAGCTGCAGAGGTGATTTGCAGTATGGTTGATAAAAGTGTTATGTCAACAGTCAACAGACAATTTGGAAAGCATTTTGTTATTAGTTTAGAAAAAAATAATGTATATTTGTTTGTATGGAAGAACCCCAGCTAAAAATCAGCCATAATTGAACAGTTAATTTGAATTTTCTGTCTACAATATTATGATTTTTTTTTTACATTGTAACACGTCGCATTAAAGGAATTTTCCCAACAGCACTTAAAGTGCTCCTTAACAGTTAGGAGTATCCCCTAAAAGAAAAAAAAAAGGCCCAGTACACATTTGGAAAGGAGGCATGACCACACCCCCATTTACCCATGACCACGCCCCATTTACATGTAGCCACACACCCATTCTAAATGTGTACCGATTTCTGCCCTTCAGATGTTGGAGGGTATGGGGATGTGCACACTGCTTTGCACTGTATTTAAAGGGCCCATCAAAAATGTGATATCACATTTGTACCCAATTTGAAATCCCAACAATATAAGTGTGAGGATGTTCCTGTACCAGATTATAGGCTCCCGCACTTCACTAATGTTTCAGTCTTGTGCTACCTGTGATTACCAATAAACTATGTTTCCTGGTTCCTGTCATGTTTCTGGTAATTTGTGGCTGCACGCCATTTGGCGTACTCCAGTGTTTACTCCAGCACATACAGTAGGCTGCAATGTGGGTATTGAGTTTAGTTAATGTAAGTCAAACCTCCTTGCAGGTGTCCCATGTGAACACAGTCAGCATATTACACTGTGCCTCTGTTTTAGCTCACTGAGAATCTCATGAGAGAGGTTTGCATCCACTATCCATCTATAACTTTGTGGCACTCTCTCTACAGGAGACTCAGGTCATGATGGGGTATAGTAAACAAAATATGCAGCAAGGCTGTATTCTACTGTCTACCTCTAATATCAGTGATGTGTTCTTTTGTTAAGAAGAATTGTTAGAGTTTCCATAACTATTAGTTTCAGAGGGTGTCAGTCTATTACTAAATTTAACTGGTATCCCCTTTCTCACCTCACATAATTATTTGACCAGATAAAGGGAGCCTCAATATTCACCAAAATTAGATTTATGAATGACAATCTCATTCAATTTTGGCATGATGATGAGTGGAGGTAGAAAGCCTTTTATACTTGGAATGGGCACTATGAATATCTGCTCATGCTCTTTGGCCTGTGTAATGCCACATCTAAGGATCTGATCGCAAATGTAAAATAAACAAAACCATGGTATGCTCTTCCACAACCTCTATCCCTCTTTCTTTCCCACCTGAACCCTCTGGCACTTTCTCTTCATTTGAGCCCACAAATGAAAAGGAAGTATCCGCACTCTTCTTATCCTCCTACTCTACTACCTCTCCTCTCGATCCTATACCTGCGCAAGTCATTAAAAATCTATCTCCTGTGATTATTCCAACCTTAACTAAAATCTGCAATCTCTCTCTTACTACTGGTACTTTTCCTTCTCTGCTCAAACATGCAGTGATAACTCCTATTCTTAAAAAACATAATTCTGACCCTAACTCTCTCTCTAACTATCGTCCTATATCTCAGCTCCCATGCCTCTCCAAGCTACTGGAGAGACTTGTCTACTCTCGCCTAACAAACTTTCTTAACTCTAACACCCTATTAGACCCACTTCAGTCAGGTTTTCGCTCTCAACACTCCACTGAGACAGCACTGACTAAAGTGGTGAATGATCTGGTAACGGCTAAGTCTAAAGGCCATTACTCACTACTTATTCTTCTTGATCTTTCTGCTGCATTTGACACCGTCGATCACTCTCTTCTCTTACAAACACTACACTCCCTAGGTCTTAATGATACAGCCCTTTCCTGGTTCACATCTTACCTATCTGATTGCTCTTTCAGTGTTCGCTTCTCTAACTCTACTTCCTCTTCATTACCTCTGTCAGTCAGAGTTCCGCAAGATTCAGTATTAGGTCCTCTGCTCTTCTCAATCTATACCTCCTCTCTTGGCAAACTTATCAGCTCTTTCGGATTTCAGTATCACTTGTATGCTGATGATACTCAAATCTATCTATCAACCCCAGAGTTGTCACCAGTGGTTTTGGGTCGAGTTTCTGATTGTCTCTCTGCCATCTCATCTTGGATGTCTTGTCGCCAACTCAAACTCAATATTTCCAAAACGGAATTACTTATATTCCCGCCAACTAAGAACAGTTACCATCCTGACATCTCCATCGCTGTTGACAACTCGATAATCTACCCTACCCCACAAGCTCGTTGCTTAGGGGTCATCCTCGACTCTGAACTGTCCTTTGTTCCCCACATTCAATCTGTCTCCAAATCATGTTACATGCATCTAAAAAACATATCCAAAATACGACCCTATCTCACACAAGACACTACCAAATCTCTTATCCATGCACTCATTATATCCCGCATTGATTATTGCAATAGTCTCCTAACTGGTCTTCCCAAGAATAGACTCTCACCACTGCAATCAATTTTAAATGCTGCTGCTAGGCTGATCTTCCTTGCAAGATGCTCATCGTCTGCTGATCCGCTCTGCTAGTCCCTCCATTGGTTGCCTGTATATTACCGTATTCAATATAAAACACTTCTACTTGCTTATAAAGCTATTAACCATACTGCACCAGCATATATCTCTGCACTTATCACAAAATATCTCCCATCTCGACCACTACGCTCTACACAAGATCTGCGTCTCTCTTCTGCACGGATCACTAGCTCCCATTCATTATTACAGGACTTTCATCGGGCTGCTCCCATCCTATGGAATGCCCTTCCACGCACATTAAGACTCTCCACAAGTCTCCAAACTTTCAAGCGTTCCCTGAAAACTCACCTCTTCAGGCAAGCCTATCATATTTAAGTTCTACATGCATAACCCTCCGAGGCACTTATGTATTATATAGCTTCCCTTCTGGACTTGTAACTGCTATGCTATTACTGGTGCCTGTCCTTATGTTTCCCCAATATATCCCTATAGATTGTAAGCTTGCAGCAGGGCCCTCCTACCTCCAAGTCTGTCTGCTGTTACCCAGTTTGTCTTATCACTGTCTACTATTGTAAAGCGCAACAGAATCTGCTGCGCTATATAAGAAACTGTAAATAAATAAATAAATATGTGTTGGGGGGGGGCTTTATAGGTGTTCCCCCATCCGCAACCCCCCCTTATGCTCCACTCACACACACACATATTCCTTGTGGTCCATTGCACTGTGTTTGATATGTTAATTCCCTTGTCTAGCATAGCCCCTCCTTTATATGCACATATGATGGGCCAATACATTGATTTAGCAACTACAGTATGACATGTAGCTGAATGTAAATGTGTATTGTCATATTGATGGAACCTGGGGTTCCTCAAGGTGAGTAGGCTATCAATTTAGAAATGCATTAATAGATGACCTAAAGCAGTGTCTTGAATCTCCAGGGTCTTGATAATGTATGCTTTGCATTTACTCTGTGTTTCTTTGACTGCAAAATAATTGTACCTGGTGTGGCTGATATGGATTTAGGAAATATGCCACCTTGCTGCCTTTTCCCTCTACAAGAAATGCTCTAAAACAGGGGTGGCCAAACCTGTCCTCAAGGTCTACCAACGGTTCCTCTTTTTCAAGACACCTATGGATCTATAGTAGGAATTGCAGCATGTTTGAAAATTTGATAGTTAGTAATGACTTTAGCTGTGCACCAGCTAGTTGATTTGGAAAATGTGGAACATTGGTAGATTTCCTGTTCTAAGAGATTAAACAGAAGCTAGTTCTCTGTATATGGTAATATATGTAATAAGGGTAGTTAAGTATGGTCAGAATAAAATCATTGAGGACCAGGATAACTTGGCTAAGGAAATTTATTCGAAGAGTAGTATTGAAAATGTATCTAATTATATCTAATTTCAAGACAAATGCCAAACCCAGAGATATAGGATAATCTCTGAAATGCAGGAATTACATAGTTCAATGGGAGAAAATGGAGAGGTAGTGAGTTAGTGACCCATTCAATTATCATTAAGTGATAACATACAGTAATCTGGAAATGTTGTTGGGGATCCAGAGAAACCATAAATTTAGCCCATTTTGCTATGAATTTTGTGGAAACGGAAGATTGTAACTGGACAGATCTTTTATATAAAAAAAAAATAATTGTAACAATTTGGTATTAAATTCATTTATGGATGGAGCAGAGTGAACAGTCCAATGGAATAAGATAAGATTTCTGGCTAAATCTTGGGTTGGTGTGGCTGAGTTGCTTTCCGGGTGGCACACCCTAACATTTATTTAGCACTATTTATTTTCCACTAATATATTACACTTTCTAGCACTTACATTTTTAACCTCCAGCTTCTGCTACTTTCTTATTAACCCCTTACCGCCGCAGCCTGTTTTTGCCTTCCTGACAGAGCCCTTTTTTTTCAAATCTGACATGTATCACTTAAGTGGGGATAACTTTTTTTTGCTTTTACTTATCCCAGTGATTTTGAGATTGTTTTCTCGTGACACATTGTACTTCAAGTTAGTGGTAAATTTTGGTCGATACAGTCTGTGTTTTTTTGTAAAAAATACCAAAATGTTGTAAAAAAATAGAAAATTTTGCAATTTGCAAAATGTTAAATTTTCTGCTTGTGAGACAAATAATCATACCACTCAAAATAGTTAATAACTAACATAGACCATATGTATACTTTATGTTTCCATCATTATTTCAACCTCCTTTTAATTTTTTTGGACACTAGGAGGCTTAAAATATGAATAGCAAATTCTCAAATTTTCAAGAAAATTTCAAACACTGATTTTTTTAGGGACCAGTTCAGTTCTGATGTGACTTTGAGGGACTTGTATGTGAGACACCCCCATAAATTATGCCATTTCAAAAACTGCACCCCTCACAGTATTCAAAACCGCATTTTGGAAGTTTGTTAACCCTTTAGGTGTTTCACAGGAATTGAAACAAAGTGTAGGTGAAATTTCAAAATTTCATTTTTTTTGCAGATTTTTAATTTTAATACATTTTTCTAAGGAACACAGTAGATTTTACTAGAGAAATATGACTAAAAATTGATTCCCCCAATTCTTTTGTTTTCATAAATATCCTATATGTGGCCCTAGTGTGCACGTTGACCAAACCACAGGCTTCATAATAGAAGGAGCACCTACTTGATTTTGGAGCCTCCTTTTTATGAGATTATTTTTTAGGCACCATGTAGGTTTCTAGGCACCATAAGATGCTAAAAGTTAGGAACCCCCCCACAAGTGACCCCATTTTGCAAACTACACCCCTCAGGGAATTCATCTAGGGGTATAGTGTACATTTCAAACCCCCAGGGGTCTCACCAATTTTGGTACAACTGGGCTGTGAAAATGAAAAATTACATTTTTTTACACAAAAATGCAGTTCTGGCTCAAAATTTTTCATTTTCACAAAGAATGAAGGAGACAAAGCACCCCAAAATCTGTGCCCCAATTTCTCCCGAGTATGGCAATGCCTCATATGTGACCATGTGGGTGCATGGCAGGACTCAGAAGGGAAGGAGTGATATTTGGATTTTGCAGCACAGATTCTGGTGGAATGAATGGTGGGTGCTATGTCGCATTAGCAAGACCCCCGAAGCACGGTGAAATGATGAACCTAATAATCCATAGATGTGTGGTATATTTTAAAGCACTCCTTCATACATAGGCCGGGTTTGTCGGGGCAAGTTTCACAGTGGAAAATAGTTTGCTTTCGTATTCCCTTTTTATAGCAAACTTTGCACCTTTTTTGTGTCCTGCCCTTTTTTCCAGTGGAGGGGATTTCGTTAGGAAAATGCTGCCCTGATACAATACGGGGGCCAGTACTAGAAGTACTGGGGCCAGTACTAGAAGTACTGGGGCCCTCTGCCTGCTGGTTCCCAAATATTAGGCCCTTTATGACTTCCTCTTGAAAGTGCATAAATGTCCCCGTCTGGCTGGTAGAACGGAATAGTACGTAAGCGTTATACAGTGCCATCTGGATGATATACACGGCCAGCTTCTTATACCATATTTTTGTTTTCCGCAGGGCACTGTACGGCTTCAGTACCTGATCTGAAAGATCCACTCCGCCCATGTACTTATTGTAATCTAGGATACAAATAGGTTTTGAGGTGTGGGTACTGGTACCTCGTACAGGGACGGAGGTGGTACTGTCTCCGTGAATTGTTGTCAGTATAAGGACATCCCTCTTGTCCTTATATTTGACCAACAACATATTTTCGGTGCATATTGCCCTGCTTTCACCCTTTCTCAGTAATTGGGCAACGTGCGTTTTTGGGAGGCCTCTTTGGTTCTTGCGCACAGTACCGCAAGCTGCTGTACCTCTTGAACCAAGGGCCTTAAACAGGGGGATGCTGGTGTAAAAGTTATCCACATAGAGGTGATAACCCTTATCCAGGAAGGGGTGCACTAAATCCCAGACAATCTTTCCACTAACACCTACGAGGGAGGGGGGGCATTCTGGCGGTTCAATTCTTGTGTCCTTCCCTTCATATACCCTAAACCTGTGGGTGTACCCTGAGGTACTTTCGCACAGCTTATACATTTTTATGCCATACCTTGCCCTCTTATTGGGAAGGTACTGGCGGAATTTAACCCTTCCTTTAAAATGTATAAGTGACTCGTCTACACAAATGAATTTTTGGGGGATGTACATCTCAGCAAATTTGGCGCTGAAATGATCAATGACCGGCCTGACTTTGAATAGCTGGTCAAAGGTGGGATCATCTCTGGGTGGGCACTGTGCATTATCGTTGTAATGCAAAAATTTAAGGATCGTCTCAAAACGAGTCCGGGTCATGGCCATACGATGAAGTGGGGTGCTGTACAGAACATCTGTACTCCAATATTGCCTAATTTCTGGCTTTTTAACTATGCCCATATGTAACACCAGACCCCAAAACGTCATCATCTCTACTGCATCTACAGGGGTCCACCTAGCAAATGATGACGTGGGGTTTTGGGCAATAAACTGCTGGGCATATAAGTTACTTTGGTCCACCATTAAATTTATAAAATCATCAGAGAAAAAGACTTTGAAAAAGTCAATTTCTTTGAGGCCTGTAGTATCAAATTGGATTCCTGGGTTGGCCAAAAACTCAGGAACCTGGGGCTCAAAATTGTCTGGTGGTGGGGTCCATACGAGATCAATCATTGGGGGGGGGTCTCAACTGCTCTACGGGGGCATCTTTGAGGGGGTCCCTCATCACTAGAGGAGGAAGAGGAGCTTAAGTCGAATGCAAATTCATCGCTTACTTCACTGGCTGTGTCAGTGTCAGAGGCAATAAGGGCATATGCCTCCTCCGCTGAAAACAATCTTTGCGATGATTGGGACATTTTTATTATTTTTAAGTGTAGTGTTTCAACACGTGTATAGTGTAGGGGGAGGGGTACAAACTTTATTTCAACACGGGGGTATGTAGTGTGTATGTAGTGCTTTAACACGTGTAAGTTAAAAGAAAAAAAAAAAAGCTCCTGCGCCAAAAATTGAGCACAGATGTCCGTCACTGATCAGCGCTCAGCGGGCACAGGACACCCACAAAAGCACCGTGAATGTAAAAAAAAAAAAAAAAAAACCCACAGCACCCTCAAAAAAAAAAAAACTGCTGATCAGTGATGCAACACTGATTAGCAGTGAGGGGCAGCAGGCACACAAATTTGGGTGCAACCTGACAGGGTATATATAAAAAAAAAAACCCTGCACCCCAAAAAAGTTGCTGATCAGTTAGTTTATACTGATCAGCACAAAAGGGGGGCAACAGATACAAAATTATATCACACAATATATATCTCTGACACAATGACGCTGCAGCAGCAGCAGCACAAGCAGCCAGGAAGCAAAAGCAACCACAGCAACCAGGAAGCATCAGCAGCTGGCAGCACGGATGCCACCAACGCTGATCAGGTCAGTATAAGGGCACAGATGGGCACGGAGACCGCTCTGCACGCTGTTCCTGACCGGAATGGTGGCTGCAGGGCTGTCTCCGTTATTTTCTGTGTGGTGTAATGGCTGTGATTGGTCCGTCGGTCCGACGGACCAATCACAGCCTTTGGGGGCAGGTGGGGTGAGGTGGGGTGACCACCAGTGACACCTTTACACCCGGTGGTGATTGGTGCTGTACTTAACAGCACCAATCACCACCGATCCCTGTGTCACCGAGCGACGTTATTCGCCGGTACACAGAAAACGCTGTAATTGGCTGTTCACATTGAACAGCCAATCACAGCAATCGCCGATGGGTGGGGGCATCGCTGCCCCCCCTGGGCAATGAGGGAAGATGTCTGCTGTCAGGAACAGCAGACATCGTCCCTCTGTCACCGCGTCTATAGACACGGTGACAGTTTAATGGCATGACGTACATTTATGCCATGTGTCGGGAAGTACATCCCGACCATGACGTAAATGTACGTCAAATGTCGGGAAGGGGTTAATACACCTTTAGCTTAGTTTTTTCACTTGTGTGCTGCCCTGGGGTGACTGGCCTAAGCCAGCCTTTTTGGGGTTCCGCGCCCCGGATTCAAACTTAGTATTAGGGACCCACCAGAAATGAGGTCACCTTGAAGCTGGTTGGTGGGCAAATATTTCTTGGCCAATTAATATACCAAGAACCTCTATTATTGATTAATAATATGGAGTGTGCATCTGCACCATGTATTTTTCTTTGCAGAACTACAAGTCCCAGCATGATGGCACCTGATGTATATAGGGTGTGCATTCTAAGATCCCCCCCCCCCCTCATAAGCTTATAAAGTGAATCTTTAGCCAGAACACTGACATGGCTGCCAACATGCAGCATAGATATTCATAATGATGTTATATTGACATGATTAAGATGGCTTTGATGTGCTAGTTGTGAATTACCTGGTTCCGTGGCTTCTTTGGATACTGTTGGGCCTAAAAGTGATGATCTGATGACTTCCAGTGGATCCTGCAGCACTTCTGAGAGAGCCTTGTTACTGCTAAAGCTCTTGTATCTATAGATTGCAGTAATCAAGTGGGAAAGTAATTAATCATAAGCTTCTTCAGGTACCTTGAGGCCCTGGTCATGTAGGGCTTTGAAGGTCAGTAAAGCTCCATACCCAATTTTTTTTAAAGATATTATTCAGAAGGACCCTTCTAAACAATACAGATAGTGTGTATGCTCATCTCTAAAAGCCTATACATTCAGTTGATCATTCAGGTCAATTTTGGCTATGTAGCCAATGACACTCATGTATTCAGTGGGTTCCTGGTGACATCAATGAATGATAAGGTTAATGGGTATTTATGTAGTATCTGGACGCCCGATTATTGCATCGCATCCGACCAAATCGCATGCGATGCGATGCGATGGACCCGATTTTCCATAGGATTCTATGGGAAAAAGGATCCTTTTCATTTCCCCACTATCCAACTCCACATGGAGCTGGATATAAACCTGTGGCAAGCGTAGCGAGCCACCGAGCTCGAAGCGTGGCGAGCGCAGTGAGCCCCGCGGGGGGACGCGGATTCGTTAAAAAGTATTCCGCTGCGCTCGCCACGCTTCGGGCTCGGTGGCTCTCTACGCTCGCCACAGGTTTATATCCAACTCCAGTTGGATAGTGGGGAAATGAAAAGGACCCTTTTTCCCATAGAATCCTATGTTAAAATGGACTCAGTCCATTTTAACATTGAATCCTATGGAAAAATCGGGTCCATCGCATCGCATTGTGTCGCATGCGATGTGATGCGATGGACCCGATTGTTTAATCGGGCGTCCAGATACTACATAAGTACGGGTTAATTATATATTTCTGTATCTGTATGCACAATATCGTCCACCCGTGGGACTGCCGTTATCATTAATTATATTGGCTGTCCTGTGGGTCATCTTGTGTGTAAAGGACTTCAGCCAATCTTGAAATAGCTTTGACATCTTACATGCAGTGGAGGGTGCAGAGAATGGGAGTTATGTGGTTGGAACAGTGGCTGGTTTCAGAGCGCAGGCCCAGTTTGAGTAATTGATATCAGGAGAGGTTGAATCCTACTCTCATCCATCAGCTCAAGGAGCAGCAGCTCCCTGAATAAGGGTAGAGCTGGAAGCAGTCCAGGAGGCAGGTAAAGAGGTGGATAATATCCTCTATTTGATCCCTGTCTGACAGAGCCAGCATTGCAGTAAAGCGAAATAGCTTACATCTGGAGAGGTCTGTAACTCTGTCATACTACTACTGCTGCACACACACCATTTCAAGCATATTATTCACTTGAGTGTGACGGAGATGCTTGTATTTAGCTGAACAAAGTGCAACCCAGTCTCACAAAAAGTTTACTTTGGCATTGCAGTTCTGCTTCTGTGAATTGAAGGAAACATTTCACATGCACTTTTTGTCTAGACGCAGGGCCGGTGCTACCCACTTAGCAGCTCCTGCAAAGCAGGGAGACACCATGCTGAAAAGGCGCTGTCTCCCTCCCTGCTCTGCTAAAGCTGCCTCAGCCCTCACTGTCACTGCCTCCTGCATGCCGCCTGCAGCGCTTGTCTGACAGCGGGGGGCGGCAGTATGGAGAGGCTGAGCAGCTCCCTCTTCCTCACAGACACTTGCACTGAGGCATGTAGCGCTGTCTGTGAATGCCTGGATAACATTTCATGTCCGGATCCGCCCCCTACCCATTGCTCCCTGCGCCTGTCAGCTGTCAATCAAATGACAAACAGGCAGCAGCGCCGCCTCCCCTTCCTTCCCTCTTCTCGTTGTGCTCTGCCAGTGCCGCTGCCAGTCCTCAACACTCCGCCCCTCTATCTCCTCCCCTCTTCTTCCATCTCCTCCTGCTCTCCCCTTCTTTCCCCCTCAGTCACGAGAGGGGTGTAATGTGCTGCACATACTTTTTGTACTGCTTTCGGATCACATCGCACACACATTGCATGCATGCCGTGTGATGCGATCTAGCCGATAACTATGCGATTCTCGCAGCGTGTATGGGCACCTTTAGTGCCTGCAACATTTTGTGGACACAGCACTGAGATGGTGTATGCATACATGTACATGCACCCGAGATCCTCCATAGGATCGCATGTTGCATACACTCCCACAATCGGGCTGCAGCTTGTTGCAATGGCAATGTGAAAGGGCGCAAAATGTATGGTTTGCAGGAGGGCGCCGGACACCCTAGCACCGGCCCTGTCTAGACGGTCATATCTCTGAACTGTCCTGCTGTCCCAACTGTCCCGGCCGGGACCGCCAGCTTCCCTTGGTGGAGAGTTTGGAGTCCCCCCTACTTGCCGCTGCTCTGCTCAGGAGTGCAGCAGGGGATAGATGCTGTGAGACAAAGCGGCTGAAGGCATGGTCATCAACTTACACAGTGCTGGCCATGCCCTCATAGTAACTTCAGAGGGAATTCCCATGAGACCATGCCCCTTTTGCACTGACCACACCTCTTTTTGGTCCCGATTCACAATGTGCCAATGTTGGGAGGTATGAACTTTGTCCCTGCAATACATTTTACCTTCAGATAGACCTTTCTGTTCCTTATGCTTGACTTAAAGTGCATATACACAGGTATTTATCGTTGGCAATATGGTCGCTGAGCGACCATATTGCCAGCGATTGGAGTGTGCACCGGCGATAAATTGCCGGGTGCGTGTTCCAATTTTTAGCCACCTTATGATCGCTGGTCGCAGGAGCTAATTCCCTCTACTGCTCTCCCGGGCAGAGGTTTCCTTTCATCAGCGACCATCTCTGGTCGCTGATGAAAAGGAGACACTGAGCAATATATTGCTCAGCAATATATCGCCCCCGTGTGTACACAGCTTTAAGACTGCAACTTTTTAAAGGGAATATTAAAAAAGCTGTTAGCACAGGGAGCCATAATTGCTTAATTGAAAAGTGAATTCGCTTATTGCCACATTCCTGAAGAAAGTAGATTGAACAGCCAGTTACAGTCCTCCTACCCATTTACTTTATTTTTTACTTCATTAGGGTTACATAATATTTCATATATCTGGGAGTTATTAATAAGTGCTCAGAGTTACAAAATCTATATTATCTGACAAGAACAACTAATACCAACTAGCACAATTTAAGGAACTAGAAGAAAGATGTTACAGTAAATATTGTAAATTATACGAATTTACTAAATAGTGAATGTAGACCAGATACGGAGCTCTTGAACTTTTCTCCTCTGTTGGAGGAGTGATTAATCTGTTCACAGAACAAAGCGGCTGGGTTCGAAGGGATACATTTTAGAGTATACAGTGAAAAATAAATTTGCAGGATCAACTATATCTAGGGTAAGCAATTTATTGTTGCATAGCATTTAAAAAAAATAAAACAAAACACTCGCTGCAACAAACCCAGGCAACAATTCTCTTAAACATTCGCATTCCATTGGTTAAAGCCATCATTTTAGTAGACTTTTATTTAACTGAAGACTCTGCTACTCTACATGCCCTTTATTTACTTTATTGAGCTTATAGTTGTAAACTAAATAAATAGTTACTTATGGATACATTCACTAAGATGACAATTCTATTGAAGATCAGATGTTGAGTGATGGCAGTATCCCATCTTCAATATAACTCACATCTTAGTAAATTTACCCTTTAAGGGGGTATTCAATGTTGGTCGTGCTCCCGCAGCCATCTCCCCACTGGGGAGATGGCTTTGGGGCCCTATTCAATGCTGTCTTCCCCGACAGCATTGAACAGGGGTTCTCGGCAGAACGAGCCCGACATCACAAGCTGTCGGGCTCGTTCTGCCAAGAAAAGCCGGAAATAGGCGAGCTCCTGGCCGTAGCTCGTCTATTTCCACCCTCAACTTGCGGCCACGCCCCTTTCTCGCCGCTAGGCAGCAGGGACATTGAATCCCGACCGCCGAGCTCAATTCGAGCAAAGCAAGAACGGGACAGGGGCACGGCTGTCGAGCTTGCTCAACAGCCGTGCCCCTGACATTGAATACCCCCTAAGTGTAAATTGTGATTCACTGTGACTAGTTTTTGCTTTAAATATTAAATTAAGATAGCTCTCTCCTTTAGACAAGCGTTTTCATTATTATGGAAGCTTTAAGTATTATTAACTCTTTTGGAGGCATTTCAGTTAGCAGATATAGAGGTCTGATGTCTACAATTTCTTATCATAAATTGCATTCTTGGCTTAGAGTATATAAATACTGTATGTAGTAATATACATTTTACCACAATTTTGGAACTAAAAGTGACTATTGTAGTAATTTATGCAGTATATGAGAGTATAAGCGCTGGCTGAGTATAAAATATATATAAAAGACGGTTTATTTTTTGTTAAACAGTTAAAAAATTGTTAAATGTTAAAATAATTGTAAGCCACTGTGATTGTCCAATAAAGTTGCGGGTGGATTATCCTAAAACTAGGGCCTTCTCCATAGATATTATGCAGCTGTAAATTTACAGATCTTGATTGTAATCCAATGAGTGGCAGTTCCCTTTAAGTGCTTAGGACCGGCTTACAATTATTTTAATATTATGTTGTAAACATTATTGGATATCAACTTTTTTTCTATGTGTCAGATACTAAACTGTTTATTTAAAAAGAAACAGTATTTAATATATATTGTATGTTCATCCAACACTGGTCATCTCATATAAATGTGTTTAACCCTTATTGGACTGACTCTCCTCTTATCAGCTGCTGTTGTTAGCGAACCACACAATATTTTCCTTAATGTTTGCATTAATTAACTTAAAATCATTTTGGTTATATTATAAAGTTCTAATGATCACAGTCAAAATGCCCATACACTTATATGATATGGGCACTTTTCACACTTATATGATATGGGCACTTTTCACCCGATGCTGACGCATTAGGCCAAGAAATCAGGTTAAAAGTGTCAAATCATATGTGCCTAACCTCCGATTCCGATCCGATTCATGGTCCCTTGCACATTGGATCGGATCCAGAGATTACTAGTGCTACACTTAATATGTATCAGTTCCTAGAAGATCTGGCAGCACTTGCTGGGGTCCCATAAGATGCATCATATGCGGTCTAGCAGCCGGAGAGACCCCTGGCTCCTGGGGAGCAGTTGTCATTATTGTATGGCCACTTATAGTAGCCATTTTGGACCTATTGGATGATGTGTTCATCACTTATGTATGGCAGGGGTTCCCAAACTGTGTACCTAGGCACCCTGAGGTGCAGCACGGCTCTTGCATGATCGCCTTATGCTGGTGGCTGAGGACCAAATCAAATTATTTATGGCTAAAGTGATAGGCAAAACAAGGATTTGATGCGGTCAATCATAAACTGTGGACAATCGGAAGTAAAACTGTACACAACCACATTGTCTTAAGGATGACAGGCGGGCACAATTTACTTAATTTAATATTTGTTTTTACAAATAGATCATTAATATACTTTTATCTTATGGGTTCAGTGAAAAAAATCCTTGAGTTAGAAAAAAACCCTAAAAACTTTCATGTACTGAAAAAAATGGGTAATGGATAATTCCCAGGGGATCCTGGAGAAGAATGCATGTAGCGTATTTTTAGTAGTATTGCTGGTTGTATTGCTTTAATACCACTAAAGTTCAATTGTGCCATTCTAAGAATTTTAATGAAAAATGATTCATCCTTCAACCATTATTCTTGAAAAACTGATACTGTAATGTACTGTAAGTATTTTATAAAAACTTGAAGCACATTCTTTGTATTTATATTACTCTTGACTTCTAGTGGTTATCATTACATACTAATTGAATCCTAGCAGTTAATAATTTTTTTCTGGCAAAACATGAATAGTTGAAGAGCATCTCCCATTATGTACATTATTATCTTTAGTCCAGTTCGTATTTTTTGCCAACAACAAATACTGTACATTTGCAGCTAAACTCAAACACAAATGTTCAGACAGAACTCATTTAAAAAAAAAAGGTTAAGATGTTCTCTGGACATATGTAGGAACATTTTGGTGCCTACTTGAATGTGCTAATCCGTTTCATTTAAACCAATTTGCCTGAACAGTTTTACGGTGTTTGGAAGCAAATTGTAGATTGTTATTTGTTTTCATACATTATCAGATCTTTTTTTTCCAGCTATCTTACTAGTTTAATGGTTGGACAATTAATCTAAATCTGGTTACATATTATACAGTTATTGGACCAATTTATGTTAATAATTGAGTGATCGGCTTGTTCTATAGTACAGAGCCTGACTCCATGTTTCTTTCCTTACCTCTGTTTTTTTATCTCTTCTTCATCTTTTCACCCTTTTATTCAAGTTTAAACACCCTGTAGGTCTTATCCTCCTAACAACATTTCCACTTTACCTTATATTTCTCATACCCTCACCACATTGCTTCCCTGGTCACAGCAGATGGTGCAAGCTGGGTGGAAGCTCTGTGGTAGAGGCCTGAGCAGTCACAGATGATGACCTTGTGCCATCTAACTCCACATGTCACGTGAATCATGTGCCCTCCATCACAGGACAGCTTTATACTGTACATTCTACAGTTCTACCTTCAGGTACTGTAGTTGTTTTACTTCCTGTCGGTAGAATATTCTGGCTACACTCTGTATTTGGCTGCAGCTCCCGGGGCTCACAGCATGTAGTTAGCTGTCTCTCTGATGGCTTAACTACATCTTGATACACATGGTGCTCAGCCAAAATCACTGTGGCTGAGTACTGTGTGTACACGGCTTAATACATGTACTCCTGCTGTTGAGTTCAGATCTAATTAAAGGACGTCTCTGCTTAAAGCACTAGAACCTGTGATGATAATGTCCAGCTGACTTGAACACTATATAATGCAGGTCAGATTTGGGTACTTGCTTGCAGGAATATAAAAAAATCACTGTATGCAGGATACCAGGATGTTTGAAGAAGAGATGATTGTATTCCATTTCTGTTAGATTTTGATTCAATATCAATTCGATTTAGCATAATCAAATAGAGAAATAGACAAATTGAACCATGTGCATGCCCTAAAAGAAGTGATCTAACAATATGATGATGTTTGGAAAGGGTTTGCAGTTGCTGTCCTGTGAGTAGACAGGCTGCAGTGATCATGTGAAAGAATGTAGGAACAGGATAGGTGCAGGAGCAATCACATGATGACCCAAGATGGCTGTGCTGGGCTTAATCACACTGTCAAATCCAGAGTCACTTTTCCAGGACATTAAGACGAGAACCAAAAATAAGAGGAACATACCCGTGCAACAATTGCAAAGCATGTGAGTTCATCTGCAAAACAGATACAGTGAGAAATCGATATGCAAGAATCTGATAATCAAACAGTTTATGAGTTGCAGCACAATGGGTGTTGTGTATTGCCTGGAATGCCCATGCAAACTCAAATACGTTGGCATGACAACTAGAGCTCTTAAACAACGAATATTAGAGCATGCAGGCAATATCAGAAATGCCAAGACAGATCAAACCAAAATGAGGAAACTTACATCAGTTGCACGCCACTTTTTGACATACCATCAAGGGACATCTGTTGGTCTGAAAGCATTTGGTCTACAACATGTGAGACTAGGCATAAGAGGAGGTGACCTCACAAGGGAATTATTGAAACAAGAATGCAAGTGGATTTTCCAACTGAATTCAGTGAGCCCACAAGGACTCAATGAATATACTAACTATAGCTCCTTCCTAGGGTAAACTTACATACCCACTAAACCTTTCTGGGGGTAGTATATATTACCTAATCTAGGATACTCCTTACCCAATAACTTTTTCTTTAGCCCCCCCCCCCCCCTCCCCCCCATATAATTTCATTTATTTCCATTATTAAGTATAATTTTATATATATCATTTTTGTATTTTTAAATTAATCATATACAGCTACTAGGAAACTGTCTGTTCAGTTATATATGCAGAATTACATAATACTCTACATATTATTCTCATGGTAACCACAGCACATATATATAAAAAACTATTGTGCTATAATCACATTTATTTTTCCAAAGTCAAGTTACCACTCCCGTGTACTGTCTAAAATTTATATTTAAAATATATGTTCATATACAGCTAAATTGGTTTAGAAACATATACATACTTATTATTAACTGCAGTATTATGATAAAAAGCCTTAACCAACACCAATTATTAACAATATCTCCATAATTACAGTTAAATGTTAAAACATCCAACGTAGAGAAAATAAAATATATGTATGTACATATAGAGACATGATATGATATACTTTACTATGCATAATTACATATTTTTCATCTACAATATTAATTTGTAAACAAGCCTGTTATTTATTGGATGCACCCTATAATCATCAAGATTACATAGTAACTAATCCTAGTAAATATATTTATTTCACTTTTTTCATATGTTGCACTGTTCATTACTTATAACCAGCACTTTAGTTTTATTATATTTTTTATGATTTTTATTACATATATTTTTCTCACAATATATATGTGTCAAGTGCTATCTATTAGTCTAGCGCGTCACTATTATTTATACTATTATCACATAGCTTACACAAATTATATCTATGCACCATTCACACACGGCCCGAGCACACTATCCAATCCACATTATTCTCTCTCCACAATCTCCTTTAAATCAATTTATCACATAATCATGCTTATAATAGATATAACTACACAGTATTAAATATATCCGATACTACAAGATATATACCCAACCTTTTTAATCACTAATTCTCCAACTATCATAGAATATTTACTAATGACATTATACAGGTATTTATCACATTTTTAATCAGATAAAAAACGCATATTTCTTTCCGTTATAAAGTCCAAACTTAGACTTTTTTCCTTGAAATTGCCATAAACTGTTCAATTAATCGTACAGACTTACAGGCAAACATGGCATTTCCAATCAGCTCCTATAATATATGTATACTTTTCTCCGTCACAAAATTTAAACATAGACTTCCTTTCTTAAACTGCTATAAACCGTTCAAATTGCATCAATTATAGTTAATTGGGCAGGCACACAGGATTGGTCATACAGAGAATTTAAACAGACACAACCTCCTAGTACACCCACTGATGAAGCAGCAGCGAAACGGTCCGTCTGGTAACAAGTGATCACACTTGTCATACTCCTGCCGACCGACTACGGCAGTGACTGGTAACAAGTGATTACACTTGACATACTCCTGCCGACTGCGGCAGTGACTTGCATCAGCCAACATATCTACAAATTACTTACAGAGGAGACAGAACTTTGATCTAACATCCCGCCCGCAGAGTTGATCTCCACACACTCTGCCGTCCCTGACTGCGATCCGGCGGCAAAGGGATATCCGCCGACATCTCTCAACGGCTGTCTCTCGTACGTCTCTGAGATAGCATTTGAGCAAGGAAATACATTTGACAACCTCTGGCTTTTCCCCACCACGGTCCCTGTGGCTCAAGAACACTGCCCGATATACAAAGGCAGTCTCTGCCACCTCCAGGATACTACAGAGATACCTACATCCTCTCTGCAGAGTATATTTTCCTGCAACTCCGCGGTTTCACTCAAATGCGTTCCTGTGGTTAATGGATCTGCAACTCTGCGTTTATTCTTTCTGCAGAGGATCATCTACAGGCAGCAGGCTATTTATAACTTGACAGTGATCCCAGATAAACTGAGAAATATTGCTCACAAGAGATACTATCCTTGCGACTATAACCTATGTCCTTTGGCTATAAGTGACACATCTACAACAAAGGTAACCAAGGTGACCCACATTTCTTGACCGATATATTAAAGGTCAACACTTTATCTTTTTTCTGGTATTGAACCAAACTATATTAGGGCCGCTCATTCCCTACCTCTGCCCGTTGGCAAGTGGGGGAAAGCAGCACTCTTTTTGAGGGGAGTTCCGTACATCTATCCTATACATCTAACTTTTAGGATACACCCATCCAGACTATCTGACTAAGCAGTTCCCTGCACTGGACCCAGTCTATCAGGGGATTGTGTGTCAAGAATCTGGACAGGAGATATCCTCTAAACTCCACCTAGGCAATTATATCACTACCACTCGCTCACTTGCTTAGAAGTAAACGGTGCCCGGCAAGAAGCAACGGTGAGTAGGGTATAGTGGAGATTTCACCTCTTTCCTGATCTTTGTTGGGTCACCACGGCTGATCAATATTACCCTTGTATATCCATTATCATATTGGTTCAACTGTTACAATTAGCCAGCAAGCATATTTGATTTACCAGATTTATAAAATTGTGTGCAATACAATATTTTTTCCTGTCTCCTCAATATAAAGTAGATTAATTGCCACACAGTTTAAAATTAATTGATAGTAACTGTAGTGCAAGTCTATATAATTGTCTTACCACTATATCTATCTGTAAATATTTCTAGGAACAGATTTCAATAGTAATGTGTAGTCAAAACTGTTTTTATTTGCAAACCAATTTTTGACACAGTAGATACACAGTTGTCTGGTACATATGTGAAGTGAAGGTCATACTATAAACCTTACCAACATATTGTATCACTTCTTGCAGACTCTCCTATGAGAGATGTTTACAAGTGATTTCACTTGTCATACTTCAGCCGATTGCGGTAGTGACTGATAACCATATCTCACTATTGTATCTTCTACACATTGTACGATATGGTGTTTTTATATTTTCGTGTGCTGTTAACTCTTGAGTGACATTATATATAATAAAAGTCACATCATTTAGAAAGGTTAAACAGTACAATCTTTACATGTATGTTCTTTGTTGTGTTGTCCATTTTGTAGTTTTGTGACATTCCTTTTCTCTTATATAAGAATATTAAAAGTTAAGTTTTAAACTAAATATTAAGCTTGCCCCCAAAAAGAGAGAATACTTTTTTCTCTTCCTTTCTTGTTCACACTGTCAAACTGTAAGAAGAGGCAGTACAGGGAATGGAATGCACAGGGTGGTCCAGGAAATTTTGCAACCATAAAGAATCACAGGGTTCACCAGGATGCCATATGAATATGTTGAGCTGATCAAGAGAAGTGACAATTATTGGTTATATGCTATAAGCGTTATTAAGTAGAATAAGAGTTATTAAGTATTTAGAAAAAGTAATGTACACAAATTGAACAAAACACCACTGAAGAACTCCAGAAAGGTAAGTATAATATGTGGGTGTAGAGTATCCGGTGTGGGTCCATGTGCACTGCACACCTTGCACCCATTATAGAAATGCCTATGATTCTACATTAGAAACATTATACACACTAGATGATTTTTATAAATGATTTGAATTATAATGACATATTGTAACATAAATATTGTGTATATCGTCTAGTGCAGGCATGTCCAAAGTCAGGCCCGGGGGCCAATTGCGGCCCGTGCTGTAATTTCAAGCGGCCCACAGCCCCCAGCTAGAAGCGGGCAGAGCATCAGATGTGGGGAGCACAACACAGGACACTAAAGGTGGGGCCCCGGCGAGCGCGCCTTTACCTTGCTGTCTGCTGCAGTGAGAAGGTGCCGGCCACAACAGTCAGATGTGATTGGCGTCCTACCCCTGCTGCTGCAATCGTATATCACCCTACTCCACAATAACAATGACAGCAGTGTTTGGGGAGGGGGTGCAGCCAAGGGGAAGCTTGCTCCCGTAACATGCAGAGCGGAGGAGGGCAGCAGCGGAAGCCCAAGCATCTCCTGTCCTTGCAGTGCCTGCTTTGCCTCTCCTTGCTCTGGCTCACACAAGGGGCTGGGAAACATACAGAGAAGGGAGGGGGCAGAGTGGGGGACATACAGTGAAGGAGGGTCAGGCTGGGGGACATATAGTAAATGGAGGCAGTGATGGTCATTCAGAGATGGGGGAGCAGGGGCAGAGTGGAGTACATAGTGAATGGCGGTCATACAGTGAATGGGAGTCATACAGTGAAGGAGGGTCAGGCTTGGGGACATACAGTAAATGGAGGCACTGATGGACATTAAGAGAAGGGGTGCAGAGTGGGGAACATACAGTGAATGGGGGACATACAGTGAAGGAGGGGCAGGCTTTGGGACATGCAGTGAATGGAGGCACTGATGGACATTAAGAGAAGGGGTGCAGAGTGGGGAACATACAGTGAATGGGGGACATACAGTGACGAAAGGGGAGGCTTGGGGACATACAGTGAATGGAGGCACTGATGGACATTAAGAGAAGGGTTGCAGAGTGGGGAACATACAGTGAATGGGGGACATACAGTGAAGGAGGGGCAGGCTGGGGGACATACAGTGAAGGAGGGGCAGGCTGGGGGACATACAGTGAATGGGGGCAGGCTGGGGGAAATACTGTGAAGGGGCACGCTGGGGTACCTAGAGTGAATGGGGCAGAGTGGGGGAAATAAAGTGAAGGGGAAGGCTGGGGGACATAGAGTGAATGGGGGTTGAGTGGGGGACCATTCTGATGTGATTAATGATTCAAAGAATGCAAGGCTGAATGGTCGGCCCCCACACATTTACACTTCACCAAATCTGGCCCTCGTCGCAAAAAGTTTGGACACCCCTGGTCTAGTGCGTACGCTTTTTATCATTAGCTATGCACACTCCAGTGGCTCGTTAGCAATGTCCTTCATTATATGTACATTGTGGAGGACAGAGGATAGAAGTATATTGTTAGTGAGAGCCATGCTGTGAAATGCAGCATGGCCCCCGCTGACTCCCCCCACTGTCACTGGTCAAGCCTGGTATAGGCAAGTGTGTATGCACTTGCCCTTGCTTGCTACCCTACTGGGTAATGATGTTGTGCTGGGGACATATTGCATACCCTCCAACATGGCCCATTCCATTAGGTACAAAATGCTCTGTTTCTGGACTTCCTTGACAGTGGCAGTTGCAGTCCAATATTCAAAAAGGGGAGCCACACCTAATGCCACTCCAAGTATCACTGTCCTGGACTCACTGGCAGTTGATGTGACCCACTTTTTGAATTTTGGACTGTGCTGGTGTCCAAACTCTGTAACTGATACTGGCAGGGAAGTCCAGGAACAGAGCAGTTTGTACCTAATGGAATGGGTCATGTTGGAGGGTATGATATTGTCTATTGTGTAAGAGTGATATTTGTTTATCCCTTATTACTGTATACATAAAAAAGGGTGTCTGAACAGATTCAGGGGCCCATTTACAATAGGAATGCATTTGCAATACAATCTGGGTGGGATATACCACCTAGGATCGCATTGCAATATGTGATCCTATCGCTGGTATATATGTCTCAGCAGATGCAGGGTCAGGGGCTCTGAAAGAAGCCCATACCTGTGATCTGCTTTGCCTGGTGCTGGGGGGGGGGGGTGTCTGCTCAACCACGGTTAGCACTGATCACCCGCTGAATGAACTGCCCCACCGGCATCTCAGAATATCGGTAGCTCAGGTACCCATTGTGATGCTGCACGAAAATTGATACATCGGGCAGCATTGCATCCCCCATAGAACACCATGGGGGGATATGGCTTCCAACATACACGAGGGATCACAGCCAGGGGCGTAGCTCCAGGTGCCAAAAGTTCAAAGGGCGTTGCGCACCGCAAACTGCACCCTGCCTGCGGTGTCTTCTCTGACTGCTGCAATGCCCGGCTCACAATATCAGCTGAATTTCTGCAGAGAGGAAGACCGCCTTGTCTACGTCTCTGCAGTTTCCGGGGCCACTCTGCTCAGAGCAGCTCAGCAGCAGAGGCTCCTTACAGAGCTCAAACAGCAGAGCTCAGCTCAGCTCTGCAAAGCATAGATCGGGTCACACTGAAGCATGAGCAGTACCAGCAGCTCCTCTCCAGGGCAGTCTGACTGATGTCCTCCTTTTCTCCTCCTCAAAGGTATTGGTTAGTGGTCTGTGGGGGTGGGGTGGGGGAGCACTGGCAGTGTGTGCTACAGTGTATTCATGTTTGTAGGTATGCTGCATGAGTGTATATGCTGTGTGTGTGTGATATTTGCTGTGTGTGTTGTGTTTTTTGCATGTTGTATGTGTGTGTATGATATGCTGCGTGTGGGTTTTGTGTGTATGCATGCTATTTGTATGTTTGTAGGTATGCTGCATGTGTATCTATGCTGTATTTATGTATTTATGTTGTGAGTCTGTCTATATATTTATACTGTGTGTATATGTATGTATTTATGCATTCTGTGTGTATATCTATCTATCCTGTGTGTGTGTGTATGTATGCTATGTGTGTGTGTATGCATACATGCTATTTGTGTTTGTGTGTATGTAATACAAGGGGGCCTCTAAAAACTTACTATGGGACAGATGTAATAATGTCTCAGTTAAACGGGATCAGGACACACTCACTCCAGGCTGTCTCAGGCCTGCAGGCAAAACAAATAATAAACATTGAGCAATAATGTAACAATTGATTATAGGAAAGTAGCGAGGCCTGCTAAAAATCAGGTAGAGATGGGGGGGGGGGGGGGGACAGGGGGGCAACGACATACCCTTGCTCCGGGCACCATGTCACCTAGCTACACCGTTGATCACAGCAGGTATTGGAGATTCCTGCTGCGGTTCCTCCTTCTTACATTTGGGGGATACTTAATATTTGCAGCTAATCCCTGAAAACCTGTGTTATCGGGGAATTAGCCGCTAATATTAAATAGTAATTGGGCCCCTTAGAGCAGAAATGATTGCAACTATTACCGTATGTGTGTGTATGTCATGTGCTTGAATTATTGCAGATTTGTACAGTACTGTATGTGCATGTCTTATATTTATAGTAAGATAATAGGCCATGCGTTAAAGATTTACGCTTTGTTTATTATTTTCTGTCATGTGCATCTTTTCTCTTTCTACTGCCCAAACTTTTATTTTTTACTCTCATCTATTAATCACATCACAAACAAGTTATTTGTGTACTTTAAGCTTGTTTTAACCTTTTCATAAGCAAGCATGAAATATATTAATATATGTGGATTATAGGGGATAGGTTTTATTAGTTGAATGCCAATCTATTCTTTGGTGCTTTAAAATAAAATGTATATTGACAACAATGCAGGATCTTCAGAATAAGATATGAGGGTGCAGCTTGCTAAATGCTGAAATGTAAACAGAATACTTATATGCAATTATAAGGGCATATGGCCATGGACTAGCCGTATATAAACAAATAAGGGAAAAGATAGATAAGTGCACTAGAGCAGTGAATAGAGCTACAGCATAGCTTATTTCTGACAGCGCGGTAATGGAAGTGTAGGAGAGAAGTTTTTTGCCAGAGTAAATCTTTAAATCAGACAGATACTGGAACTGAGTAATAATGTAGACATTGGCATTGCTATATAATGCATCTAAACAATATACGAAGCACCTTGAAATGTTAAGGGCACTCCCTCAACTTAAGAATCCAATACATACCAAACCATCCTGAAATCAGTGAGGCATTCCCATTTTTGGCCACTTGCCTGTTGTCCTACCTGCTGTGTCCCAGAGGCAGTCTGGAGGTTGGGAGAATGCTGCATCAATATGCGGATAGATGCATGCTTCTTTTAGTGCTAGAAAGCATGTTATTTCACTTATGATTCTGCGAGGAGACCTGGGGCACCAGCCACTGGAGTGTACTGCTGATTCAACCCCCTAAAAAAATTAAGGTGCGTACAGCTCACTGTCAATTCCTCACTGGGACTACTGATGCCAATGATGCCCATAGCCAATGATACTGATGCCCATAGCCAATGCTGCAAATGTGAAAAGCCACTGAATCTCCCCCAACCGTTAACAATGCACTCCCACATCTGAGTGACATCACATACTAGTGTCACATGCAGCAGTGGCTGCTCCATCCCTCTTCTCCAGTTCATCCTTTCCTCCAGGTGCTCACCTGTCACTCAAATTAGAGGCCCCAAACCCATAGACCAATGGTTTTCAAACTATTCTGCTCTGTGACCCAGTCAGACAATAAACAGTATTACAGCACCCCAGCAAGTTACTGCAGAACTGCTATGTGTCTTTTATACCATTCCACCCTGTGAGTCAAGGTAAGCCCATACTGTATATCCACCCATTCTGTCGACTTGCCCCTACATTCACATTTTTACTACACATTTTATGTCACACATTCTCTCTCCACATATTTGTCATCTTGACCAACTTCTGTGACCAAGACACCTGGCACCATGAGAAATAAAAAAAAAAAAAAAGGGAGAAGAAAAGAATAGAGAAACAAAAATCCCCGGAACCTGAAGCACTAGTCAGGAATGTAACCTTCCTTTCTTCTTCTCTATCACTTTTTTGTTTATGTCCATCCTCTCTCAGTCCCACATAGGAGCGCCCAGACGCAAGCATCCCATACACGCTAATAATGATTATTTTTGGTCTTTAGGAATAATGAGTCTGTAAAGCTTATTCTAGTAGCACCAAGCATCAGCAATCTATTCCATCTACAGTACAATCAAATCATGTATTTGAAATAATATCATCAGACATGCACTATAGACCATGAAACAGGCTCCAGACCACAGATACAAACCTTGCACTCTTGGCCTCCTCAGGCTACCCTCCCCAATCCGCCACCCACCTACCATCCACCCAGATATCCCCCAAGACATTATACCGTCCTCAAAAGTTCCACTTTCCACCCAACTCATAGCAGCCTGCTTCCCCACCCACCTCCTCATCTGCTCCCCCACCACTTCAGTATTTTTTCTGCTTTAGACGAGGACAGTGGTGATTTGCTCCCATTGTTAGTGGTGTCCCCTAGTAATCAGAAAGTTTTATTATTCCCAATAATTATGGTGCTGTATGGAGCATGGTGTTTTTGAAGCAGTTTCTGGCTGCTGAGCAAACTCATGCTGTAAAGGCAGCTCAATTGGGCTAAGACCATTGAATTTGCACTTGCAGCATGAGTTTGCTCTGCTCCAGAAATCTGTGCCAGAAATACCATATATCAAACGGCACCATATTAACTGTTTGTACTGTTTTATACGGGTACTGCAGGACCGTCAGAATAGCCTTGCAGGTCTCAGGGATGATACGCCCCAAAGCTTGAGCCGAGATATGGGTCCCAAATATCAAGTCTTCCATGGACATTCCTGTAGCCAGGTAGCACAACATAGCCACCAGCCTCTCCTCAATCATAATGGCCCTCCGGAACTTGGTGTCCTGCCTCAAGATAATATAGGGGGTCACCAGAAGGAGCAATTTCTGGAAGGTGACACCATCCATTTCCAGGAAGTTGTGGTAGTCTTCTGGGTTGTTCTCCTGAATCTCCATCAGCAGGATAAAAACTAAGCCTCACTAGTCACAAGCAAACATAGATGCACAATGCTAAAATGGTGCCTGCTTTATATTCCCTCTAGGAAGGCCATTCCACTATTTAAATTTAGCTCCAATCTGTAAGATGATAACATGGTAATTGTGGGGCATATGATTGATCGTTTTTTACGATGGATTGTGTGCCTTGCAAAAAGCCTGCAATGCATGCATTAAACAATTGATCGTATGTGGCAACCATGTGATCATGAGTAAAACGATTGATCATATGCAGCAGCTGGATCGTATGTTGCATCGTAAGTACATCGTTGGCACATCGTGTGTCAAATATGCACCAAATTGTGAGTAAGGGACTGCCGGGACGTTCAAAGGAAATTGTGACACAATCTGGATTGGATGCTGGTCATTCTGATGTACAGATGGAGCCAGCTTTTGAAAGCCTGCCAGCGTAACATATCCATAGCGCTGGCGGGGGTGGTGGCCGGCGGACCAGAATGCGCGAGCAGCTCACTCGCTGGGACCGAGGACCAGGTGCTACCCTGCCCATCTCTGCTTCAGGGAGACAAGCAGGGAACTGGCAAGAGTGGGCAGCCAGCTGCAGGGTTTCCTACAGAATGGGTCGCAAGACCATCTCGTGCATGCACCCTATTCCATCGGACTTTGGTGGCTGGCAGGGGATGGTACATGGCCAGGAGCCACTCTAATGAGAGTGGCTCCATCTGTGTGGCCAGCTTAACTCTAACCCAGTACTTTTGTCTATTGAGGAGAGCTGAAAGCACACCTCTCTTAAAGCAGGGAGCTGCTGCCAATTACCCTGATAGGGAAAAACAGTGGCAGACGCCTCCATCAGCTGCGCCAGGTCCATCAAACACCTCCAGGGACTGTGATGCTTAACTCCTGGGTCCCTGTGATGCTGCACCACTCATCCACTCCATTAACCAAATTCAATGAGCAGCTCCCTAACTCCCTGCTCACTTACCAACTTCCAATGGTTGCTGGATATGTGACCTGCTCCTGACTTCTTTGCAGCTGCCAATGCTGTTGGGATTATTCTACCTGTGTAATCATAAACACTTTAGCACACTGCACAATGTCAAATGTAATACCTTGTATTGCAGGCACTTATGTGTTTGTGTGTGTGCATGCACAGAGGTGGGGAGTGTTAAGGCCAGTGGGGTATCTATTGCCACAGGGGGTTATGGACAAGGGGTAATGTTGCAAAAAGGGGACATATGATATGGGTAATGGTGGAATGCTAGATATTCTCGAGGCATATTTAACACTAAAATATTTAATTACAATTTTTAAAATGTGTGCTTGAATAAAAATTTTAAAAAAATACTTTATTTGTCATTTGTGAAAAATATAATTGTCCGTTAAGACACACCCTGGACCAGTTTATATGGATGGAAATTAAATACAATGCGTCCCGTTAAAGTGGTACCAAAGCACACATGGGTATGGGTCATAGAGTTAACAGTATTTAAGCTGATCACTATTGATCAACAGTCAAAAGGTCGACATGTGGAAAAAGTCAATATGCATTAGATCAACATGGTCAGAGGGTCGACACAAGCAGGGAAAAGGTTGCCAAGAAAAAGGTCAACATGAGTTGTATATGTTTTTTGTGTGTATGTTGACATACATCAACATAAACACCATATAAGTGTCCCACATCGGGCACACTATTATCTTACTCAATCCCTAAACCAATGGCACTGCCATTCCACTGCCTGGATGCACCAATTGGTGGGCAGCGTTGATTGGTATTATACTGAGGAATTGTGGATGTTAGGAATGTTGAAAAGTCTACTTTCTGCAATATATCCAGTGGGAACAGGAAATCAGGATTTTAACACATGTTTAATATCCCTGATGTGACCATCAGGGGATTGGAGGATTGCACCAATTAATCGCTGGTGTATGGGTACCTTTAGGCATTAGGTAGGGTGGGTTAGGGTTGTAGAGGAAGAGGACACAGTAAGTATGCTTACCCATCCTGGAATGCTGCTATCAGTCTTTTGGCCGCTGGCATCCTGACCACCGGTCTCCCGTATGTATTCTGATAAAGGAGCCTGTGAAGGCATAGCCGAATCTAGACATATGGTAATGGGTGGTCCCAGATCCAAATACGGAAGCAGGATGGACCCTTGCGTTGCAAAAAGGGGCATGGCCTAATGTAAAGGAGGCATGGCATCACAAAAAGGGGCATGGTATTACACATTAGACTACACACCGTAATGCCCATTACACATTTTAGCAAATGCCATAATACCCATTACACAATAAGCCACACCGTAAAGCCAATTACACATAAGGCCACACACTGCAATGCCCATTACACATTGTGCCACACGTCATGATGACCATTACATATTATATAACAAACCGTAATGCCCATTACATATTTGGCACATAAGTGCGCTTACAGTACCTACATGCTTATTGCTAGGGGGTTCTTGCTTGACACGAGGAGCTTCATGCTCGGTGCCAAGGGGGCTTCATGCTCGTTGCCAAGGGGGGAATAGATGCTTGTTGTCAAGAGGTAGTTAAATGCTCAATGCAAAGGGCGAGTGAAATTGCTCATTGCCAAATTGGGGGGGGGGGGGGGGGCGATTGCTTATGGCATTGGTGGAGGAGAGAAGATTCTGCACCCTTAGAAGGAGAGGATTATTTACGGTCAGTGTGAAAAAGGTATGGAGCACTCTTCCAGAAAAGGTGGCGATGAAAGACACATTGAACATATTTAAAATAAGGTAGGACAAACATCTACTGGAACAAAAAATTCAGGGGTACAACTAATCATTATTCAGCCATAGTTGGAACAGGTGGTGATACTAAAATGGGGCTATCATATCTAGTCTATACCACCTAATGGCTCCTGTATAGGTTGAACTTGATGGATGCAAGTTTATTTATTATTATTATTTTTTAAATCTTTTTATTATTTCAATTTTTTAGAAAACATCAATACAGACAATAGGGTTTAGACATTCCCCTATTGGCATCTTTAGACAATACAAAACATACATATCAAAACTTTCTCGACAGTCAAATTTACTGGATTAGTACCATCATCGGTCAATATAATACAGCGCAAAAGATTTGATTCAGGTACTTCTTTGTCTGTCCAAAACTAGATACCCCGATATGTAAGAGAACTATTGGAGCAGTTAGGCACAATCTCATTCCCATAAGCTCAGTTAAGAAGTTTTTTATATCTCTCCAGAATCCTTCTAGTTTCTGATGCAAGTTTATTTTCAACCTCAACTACTATGTAACTACAGAATGTTGGCCTCATAGCAGATGTTTGGAAGAGCCCCTATGTATCCCCCAGTGGTGAAAAATGTATATAACACATGCTAGTTTGACAGGAAAGAAGGGCCCCATATCAGCTGCTCTCCCCTACTGTAGAACTAAGAAAAAAATTATGTGGTTTTAGCTGTTTTTATGATTTAAAAAAAAAATACTGGTCCAAAACCCAAAAGGTTGGTTTCGGCAAAGCCAATCCAGTTCCAAAACACAAAGGGAGATACAAAACACAAAAAGAGTCCGGTGCACATCTCTAGTTGTGTGTGACCCACCATAGACTTCATAAAATCTGGCCTTCTCTAACCCTAACCAGTGTTGTCGTATTAATGGCCAGATCATTTTTATTGGTTGATTTGTATTTTTTTTATATTTATATGAAAAAGTACTGTATTTTGATGGTGTCTTATTGTTTATGGTTTTTATCTTACCCTTATCTATGTACCCTGGCCTTAATGCCTCTTCCTTCTGTTTTTCCCATCCTTGTTTATTTTATTGTATTGGATATCTTTTTTTTTAGTTACTATTGTGTTGTAAGATAAAAAAAAAATGCATTATCCTTTTGCACCACCTGTGGTTACTAAAGAGCAATGCATTCTTGCCAGACTGTACTTTCAATATTAAAATATGCATTCGGACTCATGACAGATTGACACTAGGTTGTCAGTCATTAGTTCGACCACTAATGGTCAACAGTTGGCAGGTTGACACCTTTAAATGTTCGAGAAACTCAAGGTAGACATTGATAAAAAGTCAACATAAACATGGTTGACACAATTTTTTCAGTATCGACCATGCCTATGTTGACCTTTTGCTTGTGTAGACCCGCACAAGTATGTTGACCATTTAAAGGTGTTGACCTACCCACTGTCGACCATTAGTGGTCAACCTAATGGCTGTTGGCCTAGTGTCAAGCTATCATTTATACCATAACCATTTAAATAAAGAACAAAAATCTTTGTACAATACTTAACGGCGGATTGGGTTGTAAGTAATGTGCGGGGGTGCCGGTGGCGGTATGTAATGTGTGCGGGGGGGGGGGGGTAAGTGGCTCACCTGCTGCTGGTTCTTTCTGCTGGTCGGGCGGAGGGGGAATGGGAGCTGGGAGCCTGGTTGAAGGCCCTGGGAGGTGCGCACAGCATGCGCAGCAGCCCTCCCATGGCCATTTTGGATTTGGGTAAAATTGCTGCGGCTGCCACCCAGCCAGCCCAGGGGGAGGGGGGGGCATGGCCGGCCCTCTTTGAATGAGTTTTGGGCCGGCCCACCGGGACATGGCCTGGTTTCCCGGTGGGCCAATCCGCCCCTGACAATACTACAAGCAATAACTGCAAAGAGGAGTAACATTAACTGACCAAACAATATTTAACCTCAATGAATGTATTTATCTTTGGATTCCTCCTGCTTACTGTAACAACCCATCATTCTTCCAAGGATAAACTCTGACTTTGCCTGGAAGAGTTATATGAACTCTGGGCACCTATATGTCACAGGTAAATAAACCCCAGCATGTCAAACATAAGTGGTTTACAAACTCTCCAGTTAATTGGTATTTTGTGCAGTCATTACAGATATGTACTCATACTATATATCCTGCCTCAATACATCATGCAGCGTGAAATGCCGGACTCAAGCGATTCCCCAGATCCTGGGCATCTTTCTTTATGAAAATGCATATTTGTCACAAATGAATGCGATGGGACAAGACTTGCAAAGAGACTGTACTGATTAATTTGATTTGTGTCTGAGTCTGTATACAAAGCACAACAGAATGTGGCATGAAAAAAAGCAGTGGCTGCTGCATCATAGCACTTCATATATAGAGGTAAGGGACTCTGTATAACATATTAATCAGCACAGTCACATCACTTGGCGATTAAGGCAAAAAAAAATGTGCAATGTCTGCAGAGTCTCAAGGGAACTGGAGAACTGAAGAGTCAAGAAGGGTTGTTTGCTGCGTCTGCAGGAATGATGTATGTGGACACATCCATTTAAAATATCCTGGCCATAGACACCCCCCCCCCCCCCCTGCTTTCCTTGTCTTTTTTTAGTGTACTGTATTCTTGGCTATACTTTTGTGTAACTATTAGGTTGTGAAACTGAAAATATAACAGTAAAAAGGGAAGTGCTCCACAACTACCTCTTGTACCTCCTTTGAAGACTGAGCAATGCATTCCTGCCGTACTGCACTTCTTCGAAAGTCAAATATTAAAATGGCACGCTAAAGAGTTAGAAAAAAAAATGTTTGCACAGGCAGTAATCCACAGTTCACTGACCAATAAATAAACTTCCACTTCAGATTCCTCCTACTTAACAACTAATCATTCTGCCAAGGGCCAACTCTCTATTTGCTTGTGAGTTGAGCATATCTAACTGGTGAGCACCTGTAAGTCTCTGGTGATTTTCACCCCTAGGAAATAGTATGTTGGTGTGAGACCAGGTTGTAGGATGCATCAGGAGTCTGCAGAGTGGGGGAGTTAGGTACCCACAATCTGAAGAAGCCATTGATAATGACTAGGAGGCTGTGAAATGTGGAATCTACATATTGACTACCTACCCTCTCTGGATACAAAGATCTGCTGGAGCTTGTTTTGCCTGCCAAATTTGGGAGATCAAAAGACCAGCAATATCCCCTGGATCCAAAGGTTTTATCCAGGGCTCCAGCATAAGAACACATGTAACCCTTGGTTACTAAGTATATAGAAATATATATAGCGTTATGTATAGCATCACCTGTGTACTAGCTGACTTTATCGGTTTTATGTAATTTTATATATCTTAACGGTTTTTGTAATATAATACAATGCTTATTGCCTGTATTCTCTGTTAATGCTATGGTATATGTTTATGGATTCATTCATATATGGAAGGGCTCATGGAAAGGAGAAGGCTGAGAATAAGAGGATGTAACAGCCCAGAATGTTGTATAGTGTTCATACAGTTGGGACTAATAAAGCTTTGTATCCCCTTGGAAACGGAGCAGCCAGTTTTCCCTGAGGGGAGGGTCTGGGGTAACTGTCAGCAAGGCTGGAGCCCACACCATCGGCTCCAGAGTTCCCTCAAATAGTAGGTGCTGGTAAATGGATTGAGTCCCATCAGTATTACCTGTGCAGAAGAGTAAGTGACACTGATCACAGCAGGAAGCCTGCCCCCATTCCCACAGCAGCCCCAGAGAAGCAGTTCAGGTGACAGCTAGCAGCTGGGGGAGAGGGCCTATGTGGGACTGCAGATCACCCATTCTGTGACAGAGTACAAGTCCAGCTAGTGACACAATCTAAGTAAATAAGACAGCAGGGAGTGACTGGAGGGGATTACAAGGAGGTAAAGGAACAGACTGAGGGTGCTGTAAAATATAAAGACTTCAAAGTTAGCCCTTGTGAGTTTGATGAGTTCAATGACAGACTTCTTATACAAAGGAGGAAGTATATTTATATACAGGTAGCATCCCAGTGTTATACAAAGAAGCAGTTACTGACTGGAGCACTTAATGATTGTGTCTGTACATAAGAGTTTTTAAAGGAACAATGCAAAGTATGACAGGCATAAAATGCAGAGCAACGCAGCATATATAGGAGGGAGAGCGTTGCTGTGAGAGGAAGGATCGCTTACCCAATGGTCCGGGTGTGAACGGTGACTCTGCGGGGACTTGAAGCTGACAGGCGGCGTCTTATCTGGAAGTGAACAGAGCATCTGACCCGGCTGAGGGTAATCCCCACATAATGGCGTCATAGCTGAGCTGCTCAGGAGATACAAAACAGAGGGGGGGGTTGTTGCAGGTGCACTATGCAATCATTACTGCTAACATATATTCCTTTTATAATTCATTTCTGAGGATGTTAGCATACATTTGGCCAAATATATCTACCTGCTCACCACGTTAAGGTCTCCTCAATAGAGCAGGTCCCTAGCACTATGGGGTTCATGCCTGGGGTGCAGGGCACCCCCAAGACAGCCCAGCAAAACCACCCCAGGGCATCACATAAATAAAATATAGCTGTGAAGTGTAATGGAGTGTAAAGTGTCATAGAATGTACGTTATGTGTAAGCAACTAATAGTGATAAAGGGTGTGTCAAAAAAAAAGAGAAAAAAAAAAAAAAATTGTGAAAAAATGTGAAAGGATACATATAAAAAAAAAAAGAGGACATACATAGAAAAATGATATGTTTATATGAGACTGTGTGTAAAGTAGTGATGCCCTGGAGTGGTCCAGCCAGACAAGCTCAAGGGGACCCCGCACCCAGACAACAACCCCAAGAAAACTGACATTTATAGATTATTAGGACTTACTTGGAATTATGCCTTCATCACAGTTGTGCAGTCATTGCTAGTCCCTGCTTAAAAACATTTGAGGGTGGTGGGGGAGGGTGCTAATCTAGGCAGAAGCAATCTCAGGCTTCAGGTGTGTACGGATACACAATATAGACTATGGAAAGAGGGGGGCCCTAGACTGCACACCCTGTAATGAGAGGTGCTACCTTGCTGAGATTTTTAGATGCAAAACAGAGGGGGGGGTTGCAGGTGCACTATGCAATCATTACTGCTAACATATATTCCTTTTATAATTCATTTCTGAGGATGTTAGCATACATTTGGCCAAATATATCTACCTGCTCACCACGTTAAGGTCTCCTCAATAGAGCAGGTCCCTAGCACTATGGGGTTCATGCCTGGGGTGCAGGGCACCCCCAAGACAGCCCAGCAAAACCACCCCAGGGCATCACATAAATAAAATATAGCTGTGAAGTGTAATGGAGTGTAAAGTGTCATAGAATGTACGTTATGTGTAAGCAACTAATAGTGATAAAGGGTGTGTCAAAAAAAAGAGAAAAAAAAAAAAATTGTGAAAAAATGTGAAAGGATACATATAAAAAAAGAGAGGACATACATAGAAAAATGATATGTTTATATGAGACTGTGTGTAAAGTAGTGATGCCCTGGAGTGGTCCAGCCAGACAAGCTCAAGGGGACCCCGCACCCAGACAACAACCCCAAGAAAACTGACATTTATAGATTATTAGGACTTACTTGGAATTATGCCTTCATCACAGTTGTGCAGTCATTGCTAGTCCCTGCTTAAAAACATTTGAGGGTGGTGGGGGAGGGTGCTAATCTAGGCAGAAGCAATCTCAGGCTTCAGGTGTGTACGGATACACAATATAGACTATGGAAAGAGGGGGGCCCTAGACTGCACACCCTGTAATGAGAGGTGCTACCTTGCTGAGATTTTTAGATGCAAAACAGAGGGGGGGGGTTGCAGGTGCACTATGCAATCATTACTGCTAACATATATTCCTTTTATAATTCATTTCTGAGGATGTTAGCATACATTTGGCCAAATATATCTACCTGCTCACCACGTTAAGGTCTCCTCAATAGAGCAGGTCCCTAGCACTATGGGGTTCATGCCTGGGGTGCAGGGCACCCCCAAGACAGCCCAGCAAAACCACCCCAGGGCATCACATAAATAAAATATAGCTGTGAAGTGTAATGGAGTGTAAAGTGTCATAGAATGTACGTTATGTGTAAGCAACTAATAGTGATAAAGGGTGTGTCAAAAAAAAGAGAAAAAAAAAAAAATTGTGAAAAAATGTGAAAGGATACATATAAAAAAAGAGAGGACATACATAGAAAAATGATATGTTTATATGAGACTGTGTGTAAAGTAGTGATGCCCTGGAGTGGTCCAGCCAGACAAGCTCAAGGGGACCCCGCACCCAGACAACAACCCCAAGAAAACTGACATTTATAGATTATTAGGACTTACTTGGAATTATGCCTTCATCACAGTTGTGCAGTCATTGCTAGTCCCTGCTTAAAAACATTTGAGGGTGGTGGGGGAGGGTGCTAATCTAGGCAGAAGCAATCTCAGGCTTCAGGTGTGTACGGATACACAATATAGACTATGGAAAGAGGGGGGCCCTAGACTGCACACCCTGTAATGAGAGGTGCTACCTTGCTGAGATTTTTAGATGCAAAACAGAGGGGGGGGTTGCAGGTGCACTATGCAATCATTACTGCTAACATATATTCCTTTTATAATTCATTTCTGAGGATGTTAGCATACATTTGGCCAAATATATCTACCTGCTCACCACGTTAAGGTCTCCTCAATAGAGCAGGTCCCTAGCACTATGGGGTTCATGCCTGGGGTGCAGGGCACCCCCAAGACAGCCCAGCAAAACCACCCCAGGGCATCACATAAATAAAATATAGCTGTGAAGTGTAATGGAGTGTAAAGTGTCATAGAATGTACGTTATGTGTAAGCAACTAATAGTGATAAAGGGTGTGTCAAAAAAAAGAGAAAAAAAAAAAAAATTGTGAAAAAATGTGAAAGGATACATATAAAAAAAGAGAGGACATACATAGAAAAATGATATGTTTATATGAGACTGTGTGTAAAGTAGTGATGCCCTGGAGTGGTCCAGCCAGACAAGCTCAAGGGGACCCCGCACCCAGACAACAACCCCAAGAAAACTGACATTTATAGATTATTAGGACTTACTTGGAATTATGCCTTCATCACAGTTGTGCAGTCATTGCTAGTCCCTGCTTAAAAACATTTGAGGGTGGTGGGGGAGGGTGCTAATCTAGGCAGAAGCAATCTCAGGCTTCAGGTGTGTACGGATACACAATATAGACTATGGAAAGAGGGGGGCCCTAGACTGCACACCCTGTAATGAGAGGTGCTACCTTGCTGAGATTTTTAGATGCAAAACAGAGGGGGGGGTTGCAGGTGCACTATGCAATCATTACTGCTAACATATATTCCTTTTATAATTCATTTCTGAGGATGTTAGCATACATTTGGCCAAATATATCTACCTGCTCACCACGTTAAGGTCTCCTCAATAGAGCAGGTCCCTAGCACTATGGGGTTCATGCCTGGGGTGCAGGGCACCCCCAAGACAGCCCAGCAAAACCACCCCAGGGCATCACATAAATAAAATATAGCTGTGAAGTGTAATGGAGTGTAAAGTGTCATAGAATGTACGTTATGTGTAAGCAACTAATAGTGATAAAGGGTGTGTCAAAAAAAAGAGAAAAAAAAAAAAAAAATTGTGAAAAAATGTGAAAGGATACATATAAAAAAAGAGAGGACATACATAGAAAAATGATATGTTTATATGAGACTGTGTGTAAAGTAGTGATGCCCTGGAGTGGTCCAGCCAGACAAGCTCAAGGGGACCCCGCACCCAGACAACAACCCCAAGAAAACTGACATTTATAGATTATTAGGACTTACTTGGAATTATGCCTTCATCACAGTTGTGCAGTCATTGCTAGTCCCTGCTTAAAAACATTTGAGGGTGGTGGGGGAGGGTGCTAATCTAGGCAGAAGCAATCTCAGGCTTCAGGTGTGTACGGATACACAATATAGACTATGGAAAGAGGGGGGCCCTAGACTGCACACCCTGTAATGAGAGGTGCTACCTTGCTGAGATTTTTAGATGCAAAACAGAGGGGGGGGTTGCAGGTGCACTATGCAATCATTACTGCTAACATATATTCCTTTTATAATTCATTTCTGAGGATGTTAGCATACATTTGGCCAAATATATCTACCTGCTCACCACGTTAAGGTCTCCTCAATAGAGCAGGTCCCTAGCACTATGGGGTTCATGCCTGGGGTGCAGGGCACCCCCAAGACAGCCCAGCAAAACCACCCCAGGGCATCACATAAATAAAATATAGCTGTATCCTTTCACATTTTTTCACAATTTTTTTTTTTTTCTCTTTTTTTTGACACACCCTTTATCACTATTAGTTGCTTACACATAACGTACATTCTATGACACTTTACACTCCATTACACTTCACAGCTATATTTTATTTATGTGATGCCCTGGGGTGGTTTTGCTGGGCTGTCTTGGGGGTGCCCTGCACCCCAGGCATGAACCCCATAGTGCTAGGGACCTGCTCTATTGAGGAGACCTTAACGTGGTGAGCAGGTAGATATATTTGGCCAAATGTATGCTAACATCCTCAGAAATGAATTATAAAAGGAATATATGTTAGCAGTAATGATTGCATAGTGCACCTGAAACAACCCCCCCCTCTGTTTTGCATCTAAAAATCTCAGCAAGGTAGCACCTCTCATTACAGGGTGTGCAGTCTAGGGCCCCCCTCTTTCCATAGTCTATATTGTGTATCCGTACACACCTGAAGCCTGAGATTGCTTCTGCCTAGATTAGCACCCTCCCCCACCACCCTCAAATGTTTTTAAGCAGGGACTAGCAATGACTGCACAACTGTGATGAAGGCATAATTCCAAGTAAGTCCTAATAATCTATAAATGTCAGTTTTCTTGGGGTTGTTGTCTGGGTGCGGGGTCCCCTTGAGCTTGTCTGGCTGGACCACTCCAGGGCATCACTACTTTACACACAGTCTCATATAAACATATCATTTTTCTATGTATGTCCTCTCTTTTTTTATATGTATCCTTTCACATTTTTTCACAATTTTTTTTTTTTTTCTCTTTTTTTTGACACACCCTTTATCACTATTAGTTGCTTACACATAACGTACATTCTATGACACTTTACACTCCATTACACTTCACAGCTATATTTTATTTATGTGATGCCCTGGGGTGGTTTTGCTGGGCTGTCTTGGGGGTGCCCTGCACCCCAGGCATGAACCCCATAGTGCTAGGGACCTGCTCTATTGAGGAGACCTTAACGTGGTGAGCAGGTAGATATATTTGGCCAAATGTATGCTAACATCCTCAGAAATGAATTATAAAAGGAATATATGTTAGCAGTAATGATTGCATAGTGCACCTGCAACCCCCCCCCCCTCTGTTTTGCATCTAAAAATCTCAGCAAGGTAGCACCTCTCATTACAGGGTGTGCAGTCTAGGGCCCCCCTCTTTCCATAGTCTATATTGTGTATCCGTACACACCTGAAGCCTGAGATTGCTTCTGCCTAGATTAGCACCCTCCCCCACCACCCTCAAATGTTTTTAAGCAGGGACTAGCAATGACTGCACAACTGTGATGAAGGCATAATTCCAAGTAAGTCCTAATAATCTATAAATGTCAGTTTTCTTGGGGTTGTTGTCTGGGTGCGGGGTCCCCTTGAGCTTGTCTGGCTGGACCACTCCAGGGCATCACTACTTTACACACAGTCTCATATAAACATATCATTTTTCTATGTATGTCCTCTCTTTTTTTATATGTATCCTTTCACATTTTTTCACAATTTTTTTTTTTTTTTCTCTTTTTTTTGACACACCCTTTATCACTATTAGTTGCTTACACATAACGTACATTCTATGACACTTTACACTCCATTACACTTCACAGCTATATTTTATTTATGTGATGCCCTGGGGTGGTTTTGCTGGGCTGTCTTGGGGGTGCCCTGCACCCCAGGCATGAACCCCATAGTGCTAGGGACCTGCTCTATTGAGGAGACCTTAACGTGGTGAGCAGGTAGATATATTTGGCCAAATGTATGCTAACATCCTCAGAAATGAATTATAAAAGGAATATATGTTAGCAGTAATGATTGCATAGTGCACCTGCAACCCCCCCCTCTGTTTTGCATCTAAAAATCTCAGCAAGGTAGCACCTCTCATTACAGGGTGTGCAGTCTAGGGCCCCCCTCTTTCCATAGTCTATATTGTGTATCCGTACACACCTGAAGCCTGAGATTGCTTCTGCCTAGATTAGCACCCTCCCCCACCACCCTCAAATGTTTTTAAGCAGGGACTAGCAATGACTGCACAACTGTGATGAAGGCATAATTCCAAGTAAGTCCTAATAATCTATAAATGTCAGTTTTCTTGGGGTTGTTGTCTGGGTGCGGGGTCCCCTTGAGCTTGTCTGGCTGGACCACTCCAGGGCATCACTACTTTACACACAGTCTCATATAAACATATCATTTTTCTATGTATGTCCTCTCTTTTTTTATATGTATCCTTTCACATTTTTTCACAATTTTTTTTTTTTTTCTCTTTTTTTTGACACACCCTTTATCACTATTAGTTGCTTACACATAACGTACATTCTATGACACTTTACACTCCATTACACTTCACAGCTATATTTTATTTATGTGATGCCCTGGGGTGGTTTTGCTGGGCTGTCTTGGGGGTGCCCTGCACCCCAGGCATGAACCCCATAGTGCTAGGGACCTGCTCTATTGAGGAGACCTTAACGTGGTGAGCAGGTAGATATATTTGGCCAAATGTATGCTAACATCCTCAGAAATGAATTATAAAAGGAATATATGTTAGCAGTAATGATTGCATAGTGCACCTGCAACCCCCCCCTCTGTTTTGCATCTAAAAATCTCAGCAAGGTAGCACCTCTCATTACAGGGTGTGCAGTCTAGGGCCCCCCTCTTTCCATAGTCTATATTGTGTATCCGTACACACCTGAAGCCTGAGATTGCTTCTGCCTAGATTAGCACCCTCCCCCACCACCCTCAAATGTTTTTAAGCAGGGACTAGCAATGACTGCACAACTGTGATGAAGGCATAATTCCAAGTAAGTCCTAATAATCTATAAATGTCAGTTTTCTTGGGGTTGTTGTCTGGGTGCGGGGTCCCCTTGAGCTTGTCTGGCTGGACCACTCCAGGGCATCACTACTTTACACACAGTCTCATATAAACATATCATTTTTCTATGTATGTCCTCTCTTTTTTTATATGTATCCTTTCACATTTTTTCACAATTTTTTTTTTTTTTCTCTTTTTTTTGACACACCCTTTATCACTATTAGTTGCTTACACATAACGTACATTCTATGACACTTTACACTCCATTACACTTCACAGCTATATTTTATTTATGTGATGCCCTGGGGTGGTTTTGCTGGGCTGTCTTGGGGGTGCCCTGCACCCCAGGCATGAACCCCATAGTGCTAGGGACCTGCTCTATTGAGGAGACCTTAACGTGGTGAGCAGGTAGATATATTTGGCCAAATGTATGCTAACATCCTCAGAAATGAATTATAAAAGGAATATATGTTAGCAGTAATGATTGCATAGTGCACCTGCAACCCCCCCCTCTGTTTTGCATCTAAAAATCTCAGCAAGGTAGCACCTCTCATTACAGGGTGTGCAGTCTAGGGCCCCCCTCTTTCCATAGTCTATATTGTGTATCCGTACACACCTGAAGCCTGAGATTGCTTCTGCCTAGATTAGCACCCTCCCCCACCACCCTCAAATGTTTTTAAGCAGGGACTAGCAATGACTGCACAACTGTGATGAAGGCATAATTCCAAGTAAGTCCTAATAATCTATAAATGTCAGTTTTCTTGGGGTTGTTGTCTGGGTGCGGGGTCCCCTTGAGCTTGTCTGGCTGGACCACTCCAGGGCATCACTACTTTACACACAGTCTCATATAAACATATCATTTTTCTATGTATGTCCTCTCTTTTTTTATATGTATCCTTTCACATTTTTTCACAATTTTTTTTTTTTTTTCTCTTTTTTTTTGACACACCCTTTATCACTATTAGTTGCTTACACATAACGTACATTCTATGACACTTTACACTCCATTACACTTCACAGCTATATTTTATTTATGTGATGCCCTGGGGTGGTTTTGCTGGGCTGTCTTGGGGGTGCCCTGCACCCCAGGCATGAACCCCATAGTGCTAGGGACCTGCTCTATTGAGGAGACCTTAACGTGGTGAGCAGGTAGATATATTTGGCCAAATGTATGCTAACATCCTCAGAAATGAATTATAAAAGGAATATATGTTAGCAGTAATGATTGCATAGTGCACCTGAAACAACCCCCCCCTCTGTTTTGCATCTAAAAATCTCAGCAAGGTAGCACCTCTCATTACAGGGTGTGCAGTCTAGGGCCCCCCTCTTTCCATAGTCTATATTGTGTATCCGTACACACCTGAAGCCTGAGATTGCTTCTGCCTAGATTAGCACCCTCCCCCACCACCCTCAAATGTTTTTAAGCAGGGACTAGCAATGACTGCACAACTGTGATGAAGGCATAATTCCAAGTAAGTCCTAATAATCTATAAATGTCAGTTTTCTTGGGGTTGTTGTCTGGGTGCGGGGTCCCCTTGAGCTTGTCTGGCTGGACCACTCCAGGGCATCACTACTTTACACACAGTCTCATATAAACATATCATTTTTCTATGTATGTCCTCTCTTTTTTTATATGTATCCTTTCACATTTTTTCACAATTTTTTTTTTTTTTCTCTTTTTTTTGACACACCCTTTATCACTATTAGTTGCTTACACATAACGTACATTCTATGACACTTTACACTCCATTACACTTCACAGCTATATTTTATTTATGTGATGCCCTGGGGTGGTTTTGCTGGGCTGTCTTGGGGGTGCCCTGCACCCCAGGCATGAACCCCATAGTGCTAGGGACCTGCTCTATTGAGGAGACCTTAACGTGGTGAGCAGGTAGATATATTTGGCCAAATGTATGCTAACATCCTCAGAAATGAATTATAAAAGGAATATATGTTAGCAGTAATGATTGCATAGTGCACCTGCAACCCCCCCCTCTGTTTTGCATCTAAAAATCTCAGCAAGGTAGCACCTCTCATTACAGGGTGTGCAGTCTAGGGCCCCCCTCTTTCCATAGTCTATATTGTGTATCCGTACACACCTGAAGCCTGAGATTGCTTCTGCCTAGATTAGCACCCTCCCCCACCACCCTCAAATGTTTTTAAGCAGGGACTAGCAATGACTGCACAACTGTGATGAAGGCATAATTCCAAGTAAGTCCTAATAATCTATAAATGTCAGTTTTCTTGGGGTTGTTGTCTGGGTGCGGGGTCCCCTTGAGCTTGTCTGGCTGGACCACTCCAGGGCATCACTACTTTACACACAGTCTCATATAAACATATCATTTTTCTATGTATGTCCTCTCTTTTTTTTTTTATATGTATCCTTTCACATTTTTTCACAATTTTTTTTTTTTTTTCTCTTTTTTTTTGACACACCCTTTATCACTATTAGTTGCTTACACATAACGTACATTCTATGACACTTTACACTCCATTACACTTCACAGCTATATTTTATTTATGTGATGCCCTGGGGTGGTTTTGCTGGGCTGTCTTGGGGGTGCCCTGCACCCCAGGCATGAACCCCATAGTGCTAGGGACCTGCTCTATTGAGGAGACCTTAACGTGGTGAGCAGGTAGATATATTTGGCCAAATGTATGCTAACATCCTCAGAAATGAATTATAAAAGGAATATATGTTAGCAGTAATGATTGCATAGTGCACCTGCAACCCCCCCCTCTGTTTTGCATCTAAAAATCTCAGCAAGGTAGCACCTCTCATTACAGGGTGTGCAGTCTAGGGCCCCCCTCTTTCCATAGTCTATATTGTGTATCCGTACACACCTGAAGCCTGAGATTGCTTCTGCCTAGATTAGCACCCTCCCCCACCACCCTCAAATGTTTTTAAGCAGGGACTAGCAATGACTGCACAACTGTGATGAAGGCATAATTCCAAGTAAGTCCTAATAATCTATAAATGTCAGTTTTCTTGGGGTTGTTGTCTGGGTGCGGGGTCCCCTTGAGCTTGTCTGGCTGGACCACTCCAGGGCATCACTACTTTACACACAGTCTCATATAAACATATCATTTTTCTATGTATGTCCTCTCTTTTTTTATATGTATCCTTTCACATTTTTTCACAATATTTTTTTTTTTTTTTCTCTTTTTTTTGACACACCCTTTATCACTATTAGTTGCTTACACATAACGTACATTCTATGACACTTTACACTCCATTACACTTCACAGCTATATTTTATTTATGTGATGCCCTGGGGTGGTTTTGCTGGGCTGTCTTGGGGGTGCCCTGCACCCCAGGCATGAACCCCATAGTGCTAGGGACCTGCTCTATTGAGGAGACCTTAACGTGGTGAGCAGGTAGATATATTTGGCCAAATGTATGCTAACATCCTCAGAAATGAATTATAAAAGGAATATATGTTAGCAGTAATGATTGCATAGTGCACCTGCAACCCCCCCCTCTGTTTTGCATCTAAAAATCTCAGCAAGGTAGCACCTCTCATTACAGGGTGTGCAGTCTAGGGCCCCCCTCTTTCCATAGTCTATATTGTGTATCCGTACACACCTGAAGCCTGAGATTGCTTCTGCCTAGATTAGCACCCTCCCCCACCACCCTCAAATGTTTTTAAGCAGGGACTAGCAATGACTGCACAACTGTGATGAAGGCATAATTCCAAGTAAGTCCTAATAATCTATAAATGTCAGTTTTCTTGGGGTTGTTGTCTGGGTGCGGGGTCCCCTTGAGCTTGTCTGGCTGGACCACTCCAGGGCATCACTACTTTACACACAGTCTCATATAAACATATCATTTTTCTATGTATGTCCTCTCTTTTTTTATATGTATCCTTTCACATTTTTTCACAATTTTTTTTTTTTTCTCTTTTTTTTGACACACCCTTTATCACTATTAGTTGCTTACACATAACGTACATTCTATGACACTTTACACTCCATTACACTTCACAGCTATATTTTATTTATGTGATGCCCTGGGGTGGTTTTGCTGGGCTGTCTTGGGGGTGCCCTGCACCCCAGGCATGAACCCCATAGTGCTAGGGACCTGCTCTATTGAGGAGACCTTAACGTGGTGAGCAGGTAGATATATTTGGCCAAATGTATGCTAACATCCTCAGAAATGAATTATAAAAGGAATATATGTTAGCAGTAATGATTGCATAGTGCACCTGCAACCCCCCCCCCTCTGTTTTGCATCTAAAAATCTCAGCAAGGTAGCACCTCTCATTACAGGGTGTGCAGTCTAGGGCCCCCCTCTTTCCTGCTCAGGAGATACAGCCAGCGTCATTAGTGAAGGCGGCGCATGACTTGTCCACCCCATAAAGGGAGTGGCAACTTAGAGAGACCGCAACAGAGGGGCAGCTACAGAGGTGGTCCCTGGCCGTGACGGAGTGTGATGTGGAGGCGGACTTTAGATGGATTGAGTCCGTAGTGATAGAAATACACACACAAGGAGTGAGGGTGGTGCTGCCTACAGAACCCCCTATAGAATAAGGAGCGGGTGCAGCCATTGAAAGTTTGCCAGCAAAGTGCACAAATCATTATAGCGAGGAAAACCCTAGCTGACAAGGAGATGATTTATTGGTCAAGGCAGCAGTTCAATGTTACACTGCAGTCCGAAGGATACATCTATATATAAACTTATTGCAAACCTTATAGCTATGTATACGGCAGAAGGTAGTCTTCTTCTTCAATGAAAGTACTGCTGCTATAGGGACTGAGCTAAAGTCATAATAAAATAGAGGATACAGTCTCAGAGGATACTACAGGTATAACACTGGATAGTCAGAAAGATTAAGTGAACCCCTTATTATATGTGAACTTCAGGAACATTTATAAAAGCAAGATCTGCAACTGTAAACCCAGAGTGTAGATATCATAATTTCTCAGCCGACTGTATTATCAAGGATATTCTAGTGGTTATACCATATGGTCTTTTAGTATCCTGGCACTAGGAGAAGCTTGCAGTGTTTTATAAAAGAACCACATTCAACATAGTGTGTGATAGACTGTTATCAATTGTTTCCCCATTTAACAGACACTGATATGACCATATAATAGACCAGTGTATGCCCCCGGATACAACGGTGAATTGTTCCCTCACTCATCATCTACTCAGAAAAGTACAGCCTCTGTAGGGAAAAGAGAATAGCTGGTCAGGTTGGAGCTGCTGATAGGACACCCAGGATATCCCGGTCATCATATGTCGTGTGGATTACAAATAACTTCATAAAGCAACCATTTATACCTTTTTGCTTTGGTCATCAGCCCCTTTACCTTAAAGTACTCAGGTAGGAATGGTGGCAGTACAGGAACTGCAAACACTTTGTCCCATTGGGAGCTGAAAACACACACACACACCCTATCGAAGCGCTTATATTTTGCCTACTACTAATAGGACTGTGTGCACACATAAAGGGTCTATTATTGCGCAATAATAAGTCTGTGTATAGAATTGAAGTGGTGATGGAAAGGTAGTATGCTATGTAATGAAATGTTGGCAGTTGAAGTTAAATGCTACATCCAGTTAAACTGTGCGTTATTTGTTGCAGCCATCTCAGGTAGTGTTGCATAATTTTTTATCTTAGGAGTATTTCCCGTTGTAGCGTCCATCGCTAACAAACAGTTCCCAGTTCCGGTACAATCAATTTTGTGTGTTGTTGGTGATTTATGCCATTATTTACCTTGAAATTGTACTGTACCCTATAATATGTTGATTATATAAAGAGGTGTAACTAAATTGCTAAAGTGTATATGTTTATTTCATATGTTTAAGGGCGTTTCCCCAAGCCCACCCTATTGAAATATAAAAATATCTATATACCACCAAAGCTTGGGGTGGAGGCACAGTCAGACATTAGAGTAATCTACATTCCTATAAAGGAGGGTTACACACACATGGGAAGTCCATCTAACCTGGTCCGATTGTGAAAATACATCAGGTCTGACCAGACCCAGAAAAGTAAGAGACCATTGTGCCCTTATATTTTAATTTTGGTACTTATGTAATATCTGGGCTTCCGTTTTACTTATGAGACCGCGTCCGCTCGCCACGCTTCGGGCACGGTGGCTCGCTGCGCTCGCCACACTATATAAAATCAACTCCATGAGTAGTTGGATAGTAGGGGTATGAAAAAATGGGGTGCATTTAACATGGGAGTCCAGATAATACATAAGTACCTTAATTTTTTTATTTTTTTGGAAACTTTTTTCACAACTAATCAAGACTAACAGTGCATGTTCAAGGTACTAAGTCTAAAACCCAGAACTGGAAATTGTATTGTATATGTTAATATTATCTTTTATCTTCTATCCACTGGCCAGTGATCCAAAAATTTACATATAATAAACATTCATTTATATAGTTGTTTTTAATGTCTGTCTGGGGGAGTTAGGTGTAGGCACTTACAAGGGAGGTGGTTAGGGTTAAGCAGTGTGGCAGTGGGGGATTAGGTTTAGTCAGCAGGGTACAAGGGTTAGGATAAGACACTAACGGGGAGGGATAGGTTCAGGCTGCGGGTGGAAGGGTTATGGCTGGGCTTCTGGGGTTGCAGGAGAGAGTTAATTTGCCTATAGAGTGCCTGTTGGGATTCTAGATATCGGGATGCCAGGATTGGTCTTTTGAATGCTAGCATGTCCACCATTGGGATATTGGGGCAGATGTATTAAGCCGTAACAAGAGAGAAATGCAAGGGTGATAAAGAGAGATAAGTGGCAGCCAATTACATACTAACTGACATGTTACAGGCTGTGTTTGAAAAAAGTCAGTAAGCTGCTGATTGGCTGGACGTTTGTCTGTCTTTATCACCCTTGCATTTACAGTATCTCTTGTTAAGGCTTAATACATCTGCCCCATTGTATGTTTTCCCTATAATGCACCAACACATAGTCCAGTGTTCTAACACTTCCCTATTAAGGTTTCCAGTGTGCAAACATTAGTTTGGATTTATAAACTGGGGACAGGTGGGAATTAAAATGCTGCATTTGCTTTCTATAAAATGTGCTGTATGCAGTATAAATGCTAAATGACCTTCAAGCTCAGAGTATCAGATTTTTCCATAAAACATCATTTGGATATATCGCTAGATATTTGATGTGCCGCGGTCATTAGCAACATTGCCAGTTTTAATGTACTGCGCATCAAACCTATCAATACAGCAAGTGACCACAGTGTGTGTAATGAAGCAAGGAGCAATATGTCGCACAAACGTTCATTATATCATTCAATGTGTACCCTGAACCTGGTATGTCAACTGGGGACACATCATCCCAGTGTGTAAACAGCCTGAGCCTGAACCAGACATCACCAATAAGGAGAATGAATAGAGCAATAATAGCCTAAACTAACTAAAACTGCACACTAAAACTAAAACATACAAAAAAAATTCAGTGCAATTTCCATGTAATAAATAAGGTCAGAATTTGAAAATTATATCATTGGTCGTTATTTAACAAATCTATAAAAAAAATCATGTTCCTCAATAAAGGCTTATTGTATGTACTGTATATTATAATTAATTTCTAGAGATGACCTTGGAATAACCTTGGAGGGCATTAACTTCTCAATGGGAGATATTTTTCATTTGAAAATGCAACTGTTCAAAAGCAAGTTTAATAAACTTAAGTTGTGTATAAATAATTTTGCATTTACATCTGCTTACCAATTGTTTTGCTTTGTCTCTTATCCACCAAACTCCCACCACCACACAATGTGCATCAGTTTATAGTAAAAAGATTGTTTGTTCTCCACCAAATGATTAATTTCTGCCTGGCTTTTAGAGAAGTAATTTTAGGAGTCCCATCAGACAGTATTTTTGTTGTAAAGAATTAGTAAGTAAACACCAAAATGATCTTTACAAAGATAAAGCTTCATTATGATTCTGAAAATGAAAACTGTCAAACTAAGTGATATTAACATTGTTCATTTCCCTCTGTAAAAAGAAACATATAATTCACTCGTCTCAAATGGATTTTTTCTTTCTTTAATGAGGCCATGAGGAAAACACCACAAATAATTCCATGTTTTCCTGGGCAAATGTCCGTATGGGTTAGATAGTGAAGATTTATGAAATAAATGAGTCTGAAGCAAACCACACCATGCAGAAGACACAGAACCATAAAACTTTATCGATTCACTAGATTTAGAGTGGACAGTGTATGGTTTTGTTGTTATTTCCAACAACTTTGTAAAGAATAACTTTATTAGAGCAGAGCAACATTTAAAAACTCCCATAAATGTTTCATTCCACATTCCATTATTTACCTATGTAATTTGGCTATGAGTACACACTGTCCTATATCAACCATACAGGTTGATCTGTCGGCTGCTTTGACACTGTTGACCACCCTCTCCTTGCTCAACACCCTCTGCTCCTTTGGCATCACTGGCACGATCTTCTCCTGGTTCACCTCACACCTCTCCGATCGCTCCTTCTCTGTCTCCACTCCGAGCTCCTCCTCTCCTACTACCCCACAGCCAGTCGGTGTTCCCCAAGGGTCAGTCCTTGGCCCTCTCCTCTTCTCCCTCTACACCACCTCTCTGGGCAACCTCATCAGCTCCTATGGCTTCCAATACCACCTTTATGCTGATGATACCCTAATCTATCTCTCCTCCCCCGACCTATCCCCATCACTCCTGTCCAAGGTCTCCGAATGCCTCACGGCCATCTCAGCCTGGAAGACCCAAAGCTTCCTGAAACTAAACATGGCTAAAACTGAACTTCTAATCTTCCATCCCACGAACATCCCCTCTTCGCCAACTCCATCAGCATTGGTGAAACCGAGATCACCTCCAACTACCAAACGCGCTGCATCTGTTTCATCATTTCATCATCATCCCCTCTCTTTCACCCCCACATTCATGCTCTCACACAGTCTTGCCGCTTTCACCTCCGCAATATCTCACGCATCAGACCATTCCTCTCCACTGACGTGACCAAAATTCTCATTCACTCAATTGTCATCTCCCTCCTTGACTACTGCGACATCCTTCTCTCTGGGCTACCTCTCACCTGCCAAGCCCCTCCCCAATCCATTCTTAACACTGCTGCTAGGCTCATCTTCCTCTCCCACCTCTCCACCTCCGCCTCCCCCCTCTGTCTATCTCTTCACTGGCTCCCCATTCCTTTCCGGGTTCTCTTTAAACTCCTCACCACCACCTACAAGGCTCTCTCCTCCTTTACCGCTCCTTACCTCTCTTCACTGATCTCTATCCACACTCCCTCCCGTCCTCTTCGCTCTGCTGCCGACCGCCGACTGACCTCTCTCCTAATCACCTCCTCCCATTCTCGTGTCCAAGACTTCTCTCATGCTGCCCCCCCTGCACTGGAACCACCTCCCGCCACCCATCAGGCTTTTTGATTCCCTTACCTCCTTCAAGCACTCCCTCAAAACTCACTTCTTCAGACTGGTCTATCCCTCCTCCTCCTAACCTCTTTTGCTCCTCCTATCCTGCCTACCCTACCCCTCCATCCGTTCCTACTTATCCTATTGTTTTTCATTCGTCCGCCCACCCCCTTTTAGTCTGTTAACTCTTATGAGTAGGGCCCTCCTTCCTCACGTACTTACCCTACCTCTTTACCTCACCAGTGCTCCTGCCCTGTTCTTCCCTTCCTTTAGTTCATCTTCAGTCTCCTCGACAATTTCGACACCTACTTCAGAACTGATGCTGATTTTAGTTCTACCAGCTACAGTATACCCTATTTATGCTGTATTTTATCAACACACCTTGTACGTCACCTTGTAATTTGTTTTTTGTTTGCTATGTACGGCGCTGCGGAGACTTTGAGGCGCTTTATAAATAAACGTACTACTACTACTACAGCACAATTATTTGATTATTGCAGTATTCTTATAGCTGTAGTCATAACTACATGTACAAACAGAGACAGAAATTTGGGAGGCGATGAAGTCATCTGTTGCAAGGCTCCTGCTCCCAAGGGGGCACCTCTCCTCCCCTGTTAGTTAATATCAGTTATTATTATTAGTATATTTTTATTAAAAGGCGCCACAAGTGGTACGCAGCGCGTACAGTTAATTGAAAGCCATCAATATGACTTCTGTGGCTGAGTTCTGAAATATATGTGTTATTCTCAATAGATGCAGATGGAGCGCCTCTCCAGATTCCCTGAGATGGCACAGGCTGGCGGAAAGGAGCTCCATCTGATGCAGACGTGCAAGCACACAGCACGGCGGCGGAGAGCGGTTTCCCTGTCCATCTCTGCTTCAGAGAGAGGGGTAAGGAGTGGGGGGAGCCGGTGGGGGCTGCGGGGAGGTGCAGGGGACTGGCAACGAGTGGCGAGCATCTCGTGCACACACGCCCCCTTCCGATGGCTGGCAGCAGATGGCGATTCTATTACCAGGAGCAGCTCCTATTGGAGCTTCTCCATCTGTAGATAGATAGATAGATAGATAGATAGATAGATAGATAGATAGATAGATAGTTAGATATAGAAGGGGGCACCAATATATATTTTGCCTCCGGGTAACTAGGACAAAATTGAGCCACTGACTACAAATTATGCAAAATATACATTTACAAATACAGTACCTAAATTATAGAACTAAAGAAGAACTTGTACTGTATATTATATTACCAAAACTTCCGTACTCAGCCTTTTTCACTGTACAATATTATTAATTTTAATTAAACCTTAAACTATTATTTTCCTTGATTATTTTCACTCATCCAAGATATTTAAAATACAGTGCTTGAACTAGATTTAGAGTGGAAAGATTTACATTAGTCATCAAACATGCATTTCTTTTCCGGTGATGAATTTATACTCTGAACTTAGTTTTGTCTCATTCCTATTTAATTCAATGTGTCACTTGAATGCTGATCTATGAACAAATATTACCCTGCAGGGCATCGTATTTTATGTACAATATCAGCTCTCTGCAAGGTTGCATAGGCTTACATACTGACAGTATGCCATTACATGGTGAGCAAAGCATTGCAAAAATATTAATTGATTAAAAAAGCTTTAAGTCAGATTTGCTTACACGCAGGATTCAATTTACAATCCAAGGGTAATTGGTTTAAAAAATAAGAAACAAAAGTATGTTTGACAGTTTTGCAAATTACCACTGCAGTAATTATTTGGCTGTGACAGTTACTTTGAAACTAACATTATTTAATAATTCATGTAGGTCCACCAACTTTTGTGAGTGTAGTGAGGGAGTTCTTGTAGCTGAGACATATAAGTGTTCAACGTTACCACAACTGGATTCACCTGTTGCCAGGTGAGTCCAGGATATCATCAATATCAAGGCCAGATGTTATTTTTTATTTTTTGTAACAAAGCCAAATACAGTACACATTGAACATTGACTTTGAGGTACATTTAGAACATTAAATAATAACAGGTTTTCTGCTTAGGCACAAATGAATATTGAGTGTTTGAAATGTAAATGTTTGAACGTAGCATGAAATATAATAAAAAAAAAAAACATAAAAATAATTCTGGACACATTTCTATCTTGTCAATGGTACATATGGTGAAGGTTGGCCACATTTTTTTATATTCCACAATTCTGCATATTAGTTCACTTAGGACCAGATGTATCAAGCTTCAAAAAGAGATTAGATGGAGACACAAGCTGGGTTTGAAAAAAGCCTATTTCCACTCTTCTGCTGTAACACCAACTGGGTTTATCGCTCCAAGGATTCCTCTGGTGATTCAAGCTAAACATCTATACCTCACCATGGACTGAAAAAATCCAAGTGAGCGACAATACCTCCAGCGGCAATCCATGCAGCCGCAGACATCGTGAGGACACCAGTCCTGTTACACTCAGAAAGAATCTGAACTCATCAATTGGTAACGTGCACTTACCTGTCCCCAAAAGTGATCACTTTCAATCATTTATTCCAGATATATCCATTGAGGCGTGGCTATTGTTTTAACTATTCATTCCAGTTTACTTTTATTTTCCCACCCTATCATGTTATATTGTTTTTATGTATTACTGTAATTTCATGTGATTTTATTAAGTAAAATTGTTATACCTTTCCAATCACCTGGTATTGTCAATCATTACAAGCGCTGCTCGACTCGCCTTGTGCGTGTCCTTCTTTTTCCTGTTTCTTTACCTAGCCTACTATATGTTGTGTCCAGGTCAGCTGTATGGTCCTACCAAACTTCTGACTTTTATTGTACCCTATTTTATATTATAAAAAATCACAATAATGTAAGCCAACTTAAATATATGTAAACATACATATGTTTGTACAGTATTACATTATAGCCTGTAACAAAATGCCCAGTGTTGTTTCTGCTCTGAAATGATATATTTTTATTTGAACCTTCAGTACTGTAATTTAGATAACTAAACACAGTATTAAATCACGTTTTTAAATATTTCAAACCAGAAATATTTTATTATATTCTTAAAGAACTTGTTCAATGGCATGCAAAATGCCATGCATAATACCATTCTGCTACTGTTGGCATGACATGAAGAGCTGTATATCTTGGTTCATCTGGTTAATTAGCCTTTCTGTTTTTGTAGCTGTGGTTGTTATTCATTAGGGATTGCCACTTTCCTTTAATAATCTTGAAATCTCTTTTTCATTTCATCCATACTTCATATTACAGTGGAAAGAGCATTGATCTTATTAGGGATTTTCTGCCACATTTCCAAATCACAGTTGCATTAATTTGTCTGTTTGCCCTCTGTAACCTTTGTTGCTCCCTACCCAGAACACTTTCAACATTTCTAATTTTTACATTTGTTTGTTGTTTTTGTCAACTTGTGACCTGCTGATGTTGTGTGTCAGAATTAAGCTTGTGTCTGGCCGAGGGGTAATCAAGCCTTAATTCACTAGGTGAAGACAGGTAAAGTGCAGGTGATTTACAATGATAAACTTATGGCCTAACTCTAGTTGGTTCTATAAGCAGCGAAAATTGCTGAGGTACCGCTCGCCCCCGCCGAATCCCCTCGTTACCATGCAAGGGGGTGTGTTCACTAACACATACCCTCATATGCGCCCACTGTCACGAGAAATCATTAGATGGCCGCCAACCATTGAATTATTTCTGCCTTTGTAAATAAAAATAATTCTGAAATGATATTTATTTCCTTTGCAAATCACCAAAGATGGGGCGGGTGCCTCCAGCAGGCATCGGCCCACCTGCATACTATGGGAATGCCCAGCATTTTCATGGGGATGCCCACAAAATGCTGGGCTTTCTCATGGTCCAGCCTGTCTGTCTGTCTCTGTCCACCCCCAGCACTCCCTCCCTGCAACGAACAGACTGGCGAGTGTGTACAGTTGGATCTGCTCTCATTAGAAAGCTCTAAATTCTCTACTTCTTTGTGCATGGTGAGAATGCGGATGTGGCAGTATAGAGTTAATGCTTTTTCATACAGATGAATTAGCTTTAACATGCATACTGACATACTGTATTGTGATGATACACTCTCTCTGATGCACAGCATATAATAACATAAGAATATTCTTTATAGTTCTTTCTCTAAGATAAATACAGATAAATACAGTATCAATACAAATTTATTGAGACCACAAATAGCAATGCAAGCTACATACAGTATTACCAGGAAACATCTGAGCTGAGTAAGGCAGAAACCATCTATAGAACACTATACTTTTCAGCTGCAGTGGCGATAAGAAATTAAGTCATACAGTATAACCAATAGAAATACTAGGGATAAAGTAGCAAGAGATACAAACCAGTATTAAATGTGAAAGAGTATTGTATAACATTTCAATGTGTAATAAAACTAAAAATAAAAGTCATAATTGTCAATGTACTAAGATAAGTTGACCTGCTCTTTGATACCTCTTTCACATTTCCTTTAAAACCCGGGTCGAGATGTGGCATGAAAGCACCCAATCTTATAACAAATAGAGGATTTTTCCTGGATAGAAAAACAAAAGTATGTATCTTTGTGATGCACCAAATTAAAGATACATAAAATATAGCTTTTATTTAATTCTTCATAAAATTAGGCGAGAGAAAAACAGACACAATATACATACATACAAACATATAGTGACATATATAAAAAGGATAATTAAATCCTCACAACGTGGGGCCCCCTGCCTGAAATAAGTTTCAATAAACTTGATTGTTAATACTGTATTGCTTAGATCAGTGTGTTTTAACTAGTTGTTACATTTGTTTCCAGTTTTCCATCTTATTTATTATTTTCCTTATATATGCGGCATATAAGTGAGGATCCCTTCATTCAATGAGGAAATCCTCTGTTTGCTCTAAACCCATGTCCAGTGGTAGCACACCCTTATTATCATGATAATTGTTCCAGATAAAAACTTAAGGGGTCTATGAACTTATTCTAACATTACCCTCCTGTGCGATCAACACTTTCTTTCTTCCTGTGTTCACCCAATCTTATAACCCTGGTCGACCAACTTGGCAATTTGACCCTGATATAAGTAGGCTTAAATTCTGGTTGCACTGTGTATAATGCTACCCAGGTTTCATGTGAAATGATTGGTGGAGGGTCAGAGCCGGGATCAAAATCCCTGGTCCAACCGGCTTTGCGATGTAAAATTGTATCCATCTCCCCATTGTTAACCTGAATTCTACCATATTCAATATAAAATAATTTTAGTTACACTCAAGACTATCATCCAAACTGCACCTATGCACATATCTTTGTTTATCGCAAAATATATTTAATCATTATAACAGTTTTTTGGTTTACATTCACTTGGTGGAGTTGTTACTGTGCCATCCCATGCACAATACTCTCCTCTAATTGCCAAACCTTCAAGCACTCCCTGAAACTCACCTCTTCAGACAAGCTTATCACATTTTGGAGCCTTTTCTATAACCCTCAGAAGCATTCCTACCTCATTGCATCTCCACTATTTTTTCTGTACTGTCACATCTTTCTGACCCCTGACCAACATTGCTATGTGAGAATATCATACAGTCTTCCAATATCACCATTATGTAATAGATAACTCATATCCTTGTGTATCGGTGCCTATTACCCTAAATATTGTAAGCTTGTGGCCATGCCTGTTTGCCAAAACATTTCTTATGGCAGCCCTGTGCAGAACATTAACAGGAATGATTCGGACGTGTCTTTTTTCATACTACAAACAAATCTGTAGAACAAACAGAAAAAAAGTAACATTGAAGGAATTCAAATTAATTACTTTTATTAAGACAAAACAGAAGATTAGCATGCTATAACTAATAAGAAAATAAGATGTCATGGTAAATCAATAGAACAGTATATTGTTATTTTTATAACTGCAACAGTCAAGTAATCATTATAGATGTTATATTGTACATTCTTAAATACCACAAAAACAATCTACAGCAGGGAGAACGGTAAAATTATACTTCCAATGTTGGGAATACTGGCATACAGAATACCCCCTTTGTTTCAGCAAGTCCAACTTGGCCTCAATTCCATCCAAGGTACAACTATTATGGAGTTTGGTTTGCAGTAGTATGAATGGTATTTCTGTAGGCAACCAAATAAATCTGACATTGCTTGATGTAATGTAGATGGGTGCCTGGCCATATGAAGTGGAGAAGTTGATATGTATGCCATTTTTTTTCTTCAATGTATGAAACTCCTCTGCAATACTGGTGGCTCATTTTATCTTACCAGCTTTTCTGCAACCACAGTTCTAACAAACGCATCTAGACTTCTATAGTATGATCTGTAGTATGATCTGTACAATTACTAATATGCAGGGCACCAAAGTATATGACCAATTGGATACATATCATTCTACCCTTTACAGTCTTGCAGATGATCCTTTGACTCCACAACCAACAGCCTCCCAGATTGGTAAATTCCTAGCAGCAATATATTTGCCATCGCTTGATACAGATATTCTCTCTGCTCTTGAATGCCCCTGGTCTCAGGGGGAGATAGTCAAGGTTATTGATTATCTTACACTAGATAAGGCCCCAGGCCTTGATGGCTACATTAACAAATTTTATTCTTGTTTTAGAGATTCTCTTTCCCCTATTTTAGTCCAAATATTTAAAGAAGCCTTCACTCAAGGTAGTTTTTCACAGGAGATATTGGAAGCTAAAATTGTCAAATTCTCTAAACTGTCAAAGAATCCCATAAACATGTCTAACTACCACCCCATAGCATTACTCAACATGGACGTAAAAATATATGCTAAATTCCTGTGAATAGACTACATCCCTTGCTTCCTACTCTTATACATCAGGACCAAGTGGATTTTATTAAGGGACATAAAGCAGCTGACAATATGAGATGAGGAGAGTTTTTAGGATCCCAAGATCCTTTACTGTTGTTGTCCATAGATGCCAAGAAGGATTTTGATAGACTCCACTGACTCCACTGGGGACTCCACTGGGGATATCTAAATGCTGTTCTCCGCAAATTTGGTTTTGTTGGTAGGGCTCTGACATCTATAGCCACTTTGTAGTCCTCTCCATCGGCCAGTGTTTTTGTGAATGGTCTAATTTCCTCCTCCTTCATAATCACAAATGGCACACGCTGAGGATGCCCCTTGTCCCCTTTGGTTTTTGCACTTGGTATTGAGCCACTGGACGAGGTAATAAGAACTATTGATTCTGTTCGGGTCCCGAGAATTTTGGGCAGAGAGCTTAAAATTGTTTGTTTACAGATGATGTTTGATTTACTTTAATTGATCCAGACACTTCTTTACCCATTTACATGATATCCTTGAATATTATTCCAAAGACTCCTATTATAAATTAAATGGATCCAAAACCGAAGCTCTTCCTGTTAATCTTAAACTGATCCTCTCGATCCCTATCTACTAAATTTGCATATGCCTGGCAGGATGGAAGCATCAAATATCTAGGTATTCATATTACTCCTAACTTGGATAATTTAATTTCAGCTAATTATGCCCCTCTCCTTGCAAAGATTTCATTAATGTTTTCTGACTGGATGATGTTAAACATCTCATGGTTAGATCGAATAGTACCCAAAATGATGGTAAAATGTATTTGGAGAGGGGAAAAAAAAAACAGATTAGTGAGAAAAACCCTCTCTCTTTCAAAACTGAACGGAGGGGTTGCCTATCCAGATCTACACAATTACCAGCTTGCAAGTATTTTATCTCAGGTTGGTGCCTGGTGTGCCAGGGTTACCTCTAAAATATGGGTCACTTTAGAACATTGTATGCTCTCCCCCTTCCCTATAACTGATTACTTATGGCTCCCCCCTTTAATTGACCGACACTCCCTTATACCTGCATCATCTGTCCTGGCCATGCATCTGGCATGGTTCGATTTTGTTAGTATAACAAATGATGTTTCTCTTCCATGCGATGATGTCTCACTTGATGGGTTGGCGCTACTGATACCAAACTTATCCTTTGTGTCCTGGTCATCCCTAGCTGAGGCATCTTCATCTGATGCCTTGCTCTCTTTACAGAGATTCAATCCCAACACTCTCTCTACCACAAAGATTTTTTAAATACCATCAGCTTAGACACTGGTTGGCCAGTATCACTACAGCCCCACATACGATATCCAAACCCAAATATCTTCACAATAGATTGTCAAAAGCTGATTGCAAGGGTTGAATCACTTGATGGTACACCTACCTGTATTGATAAAACCTTTGGGATTTACTAAATTCCCATCTTTATTGAAATGGGAACGTGATCACTCTACCTCCATGACTGAGGATGCTTGGCATAAAATATTTAGGTAATTTTTCCAATTATCTATTATTATTATTTAAATGAACGCATCTATTGTATTTAACTCCAGTCTTACTCCACAAGATCTGGCCATCAGTCTCAAATCTATGCTGGCACAATTGCGATTATGTGGACTCTCTTTTACATATTTTGTGGGAGTGCCCAGCTGTAGATAAACTGTGGTCTTCAGTATTTGCTCTCATGCCTTCCCGATCCCTCTGAATCCACTGTTAGCAATGTTTTACCTGTCCCTGGAAAGTTATCCAAAAATTATAGATATATAACGGGCCATTTTCTGATAACTACAAAACTCCTACACAAAATTGGAGATCCTCAATAGTACCCATGATTACTCAAGTTGAACTTAATGTCCAATCTCACTAAGAAAATGAAACGGCAGGTATCCCCTATACCTCCCCGGCATCTAAAACTCTGATTCAATGGTTTCTGTGGCAGGAATATTGGACATATAGACCTTAATTTCACTAGGATTACATTTCCCAGACATACAGATGGGGCAGGTCCCATCTTGGCTACCTATGGCGAGAGTTCCGCCAGCTGGCCATGGCTGGCCACGGCGCCCACCATCGCAATACATTTTAAATGCTTGGCGATTCGAAGTGGCATCTCCGGATGAGTGCAATACCAGTGATCATCCACCAGATGTCACTTTTGAAAACCTCTTTGCGCATGCGTAAAATTTGAGCTGCAGCGTGTGCATGAAGCGCAGAAACTACAGTAAATAATTTATTGTCCCTGGCAAGCCTAGTCAGCTCCTCTCTCACACCGCCGGCATGAGCATGATCCCGTCTCTTTGGAGGAGAGGATCATGCTGACGTGGGCGGAGAGGCGCTGCATTTGTTTAACTCGAAGAATGGTCTCTGACGGACGCTCTTGCGACCCAGTTGCACAGACGTTCAAGTAATGAGACGCTTTTGCGTCTGAGTTGTTATTACGGCAGTGTACTACAGTAAAGTACTTTACTACTATTGTGCTGTGTCCACCAAGCTGTACTGTTCTATTAGATAGTGTACACACTAATAAATAAAATTACATTGAATTGCGTGCAGAATCATTACATTAAATTATACTGTACTGTATTGTACGTCTCATTGGTTTTGTTGACAGGTGCTGGCCTTTGGCTAGTACAGTATTGTAGTTATAACACACATAAAAAATTCAGGTTACCAATAAGGCTTTCTTGGTGTCTAAATTTGCATGGGCGCTTGAGCGTCTACACGGGTACTATACTGGTACTATACTGGAGCGGCACGGATGCTAATGCGTCTCAGTATATGTTCTAACGGTGGCCACATTTTGGTGTTATGAAATTCACAGTAAGTTACTGATTCATATAGGGATCATTTTACTTTTACACACAGTACTGTTACAGTCATGTACAGTATACAGTGGTACTGTAGATTTAGTAAGCTCGTTGAAGTGATACAATGTCTGGTTTTTATCAGTGTCAATCAGCTGCTACTGTATACTGTAGTACAGTACATTACTGTGCTGTACAGTACCTGTCATTTTTTCAAGCCAAGCATGTACAGTACAGTAAATTCACAGTTACTGTAGGAGCTGATTGGCCAGTGATAAACTACTGTACTCACTACTCAGTGGGTGGCGTGTGACGCTTGTTCCGCACAGGACGCACGTGAGGGCGTCATCTTTATTGCTTTATTGCTGAACTACTGCAGAAGACAGTATGTCAGAACGCTCAGCAAGAAGAGCTAGGCCCTTCAGACGAGGAGAGCTCCTCATCCTGGTGGCTTGGCGGGACAGGCCCCTGGTGTCCAACCGAGAGGTTGTGGAGGCCTACCAGGAGGCTAGCCAAGCCATCAGGGTGCGCTTCAGGAGGGAGAGGACATTGAGGGCCCTCCAGCACCGATGGAGTGACCTGGTCTGTCGGGACCCCCAACTGCTGGACTCCCTAAGGGAATGTAAGTACTGTACAGTATTGGGTGCTGTATTTTCTACTTGTTGCCATGGGGGATTTCCTATTTGTTTTTAATGTACTGATTACTGTACAGCATACTTGCCTACTTTTGAAAATGAGTTTCAGGGAGATTATAGTTAGTAGTAGAATTTTGCACAGGTTGAGAGGGCATGTCATGCTCCACCCAAAGGGCCCATCTAGTTCCATACTGTATATGGAGATATTGTGAAAAGAGATTGTGAACATGGCACCTACAGTAGAAGCGTGGGTGTGTACTGAGAGGAATCTTTTAAAATAGTAATTTTATAATGTACAGTATATTATATCCAAATGTACAGTAGATGAGCCCCAAAGCAGTTAGTAAGAGCTACAGTACTATATAGTACGTGGTAAAGTGCAGGGAAATGGCGCTGATGATTCAATTTAAATGTACAGTACAGTATCTTTCTCTCATTCCTTTTTTCCCCAAAACATTTAACAATGTAATCTGGGTTAGGTGAAATGAGGGAGATTGCTGCTACAGTATTTCAGGGAGTCTACTGCAGAATGCAGGAGGGTAGGCAACTATGCTGTACAGTACATGCTTGTTGCCATGGGTTATTTCCTACAGCATTTGTTTTCAATGTGGTCCAGAGCTGGCCCTAGTGGCGGTGCCCCATAGCACCGCCACTAGTTCTACCTCAATAGGCCACGCAGCTCCTGGCCAGTTCTGCTAGTCATACTGTATGAACGCCTGAGACGAGTAGGCGTCTAAGACGGAACTCGTTTGAGCATCTGAAACGAAAGCCACATTGTATGAGCGTCCGGGACGAGAGCCGTATTAGCGTCTCAGACTATTGTCTCCTGGGGGAGGGGAGGCGGCGGTTGACTTCAGCTGCATACACATTACTCCCTGGAAGAGACAATAGTGCAATGGTACTGTAGCCAAATCAAGTCCTCTTACTCTACAGTACCAACACTTCATGAACACCTACAGTAGCTTGGGCACAGGTGTACTCGTTACTGACTGACACATTATAAATGATCCACAGGTGGAGCTAATTACCTCACTTACAGTATGATTCTGTGAGGAGACCTGTAAAACATTAACTGTTTTATTTGTCTAGTTTTGTTAAAACTGTTACATTTCATGTCTAGTTTTAAGAAATATCAGTTTACAAAATATTTGAATTAAAAAAAAAAAAAATTGACACCGTAATCGAACACGGGTCTCCAGCATGAAGCCCAGCGCAGCTACCCACTACACTACGCAACACAGGGATGTGTATGGTCTGTAGAGTGCTGATATAATCTGTGGCATCCGCAGCCCCAGTGGCGAAACCCGAGTCCCGGCAGCGTCTGATACGGTCCTTTAATGAATTAGCGCTGTAATGTGATGTAATGTACTGTACTGTATTTCAGGTCAAGTCGACCCCCTCCACCCCTGGAAAGGGAGGAGGCAATTGACACTTCAGCTGCATACACATTATGCACAGTACCAACAGTTCAAAATATTCAGCATCGGCTACGTGAACGTGAAGGTAAATGCTTGTATAGAATCATGACACTACACAGCCCTTTTGCGCGCTCCGATGTTCACGAGCGTCTCATTTCCTATGAGCGTCTCATCACGCACGAGCATCTCATACTGTAAGCGCGCTCTGTACGGCGAATGGCCGGTTTCCATTGGTATATTGCAGTGTACCACTCTGACTCTAGCTTGATGGAGCATTAGCCACCCAGTGGTGGTGGATTGTATTGCATGGCGTGCACCCACGCACCTTGGCGGACGCCGGCGCAAGAAGAATATCGGAGCGCCAGAACCTCCGCCATGGCAGCCTGGCGGCATGGATGGGACTTGCCACATATGTACTGTCAGCACTAATCTGACTTTGACTTTAATCTGATTTTATTGTAATTCTGATTTAATGTTCTATTATGATGTATGGCAAAAAAATTATAATATATAATATATTTGTGTGCAATGATACCAATTTTTGTTTTTCCTTCCCCATGTTCTCTTCCCTTTTTGATTTCTGTATACTGTTTTCCATTTTATTTTTTTATTTTTTGTTATATATGAAAACCAACACAAATGTATTATTGAAAAAACTAAAATAAAAGATGTCTTGCATTAATATATAAAAAAAACAGTATTTTCCAATGTCAATGCCTCAAAAATGAAAACACTGATTTTAAGTGTATTGTGATAACACCCTTCTGATTTGTCAGATTCAGTAGATGTGGTGGTTTTGCAGCAGTTTTGTAGCAGCTTTATGGCGTTATTTTGTAATGCCATGTTGACCAAAAGCAACATAAAGTCATCCCCCGCTCCCAAAAATAAATAAATAAAACCATGTAAAACAGATAGACATCATTGATATTCTTGGGGTTTTTAAACTCAGGCAATAATTATTCTTAGTGTCCTTAATTCTCCCTTTTATCATTTTGCTGTTTTAATTATTTCAGCCTCTGGACTAATTTTGATTCCTGCCTTTCACATTTCCTTTGCATGATATTCCCTTGTGATATCTGCAACTCCGATACTAACCCCCAAACAAATTTACTGCCAATCCCACTTATTGTACTAATCTCTTGATTTTTTTTATGACTCAGATGTATCACTAACTTATTAATCTTGTACTTATGAATGTTACCATAACCTGCTGTCCTTCAACATCTCTGTGTTATCCCTACATTAACCCTCAACACTCCTAAACATGCCTGTTAAATGGAGGTTTCCAGAACAAATTCATGACTTTGGGATACATTAATTAGGTGGCAGTTTTGCTGCGGTGCTGATTATTCACCAATAATCTAGTGATCAATTCAATCATATTGCTGTCCATTAAACAAATTATGGCGTATGTAATGTAAGTCTCCTGCAATATGGAGTTTCTTGTTTGCTACTATATATTCACTGTGATATTTGTGTTCTTCTCACTCAGCACAGTATAAATGTTTAATGTGAGGCATATGCAATACATTTCAAATGCAAGTTGACCTTGTATGATTTCATTCCTAAGCATATACTGTAAGTATGTTTCAATGTATTCAATTGTATGCTATTGTGAACACAGAATGCATCTAGTAGGCACTACCTATATTTAATAAATACAGTATGTGCTGTTTGCCATACCATTTAACTGCAGGTGTGTATGAAAAACATTTGTTTGACCTTTTCTTCTGTGTACTTGACCTAAATGAGAATAACAATTCACAAAATAGTCCTGACTTTGTAGTCATAATGGCTAATACATGCATAATACATTTAACACTTTAATTGTGCATTGGCATTCTTTAGGTTAGAAAGTTAAGCATGGGTATTGAAAAATACTGCAACATATGCCATGCCAGCTGTCATAGTGATAATACTGCAATGTTCCCCTTAAGTTTGATTTATGAAATAAAAATTAACATTTCTATCTACAGTACATTTGAAACAGGCCAAAAAGCACTAGCCTCCAAACTTTCAAGTGTTCCCTGAAAACTCACCTCTTCAGGCAAGCCTATCATATTTAAGTAACCCTCTGAGGCACTTATGTATTATATAGCTTCCCTTCTGGACTTGTAACTTGGTGGGACTGCTATGCTATTACTGATGCCTGTCCTTGTGTTTCTCTCCTATATCCCTATAGATTATAAGTTTGCAGCAGGGCCCTGTAACCTTTTAGTCTGTCTGTCTTTACCCAGTTTGTTTTATCACTGTCTACCATTGTAAAATGCAACAGAATCTGCTGCGCTATATAAGAAACTGTAAGTAAATAAATAAATAATTAATTCTAACTCTAAAATGTTGTCATAGTAATCTTCATCTTTTTTAACATGCTGAATATAATATCTGAATGTATGTTGTTATTATAAGAACAAAAATTCACTGCACTCTTTATATATAAATGACCTATTACAACTGATATAAAAGCATCCCTACAAGTCATTAACATTTCTATCTGAATGTATCAATCAGGAGCCAGCTATTTTAAATTAAGGTCAAGTGTAGCCGCAATATGCTTAGTAATCAGCAAAAAAAAAAGTAATCAGAAAACCAATTTAAACTTTAAAAAGTACATCAACATGAACTCAGAATAAGGTGGTTTTATAGCTGAATATATGCAAAAATAATTTATGACATACAGTACTTGATACAAATATAATTAATGAGAAAAAAAAGAGGTGAGATGAAATGACTGAATACATTTATTAATTCAATATCTACACCTATATATATTGCATCAAAATATATAAGCCCGGGCTTCCGGTTCCGGGTTCCCATGGACAGTTTTGCTCTGCTGCCTGTCACCCCCCGACATGGTTACACGGCTCTAAGAGCCTCTTCTGCCAGCTGCTCAGGGATCCCACTTCTCCGCCAGCTGAACTAGAGGTGGAGGCGTGCAGCCGGAGGGTGATGTCATCACTTACTGCGATCTCCTGCTCCTCCCTCCACTCGCAGTACCCCGTCTCCCCGCCGCTGCCTCTAGGCTCAGGGGCTTAATGCTGGGAACTAATTGGTAAGTGCGGCGGATGCTGCTGCTAGGGATGACATCAGCGATGACCATCACAGCTATCCCTCTCCCTCCAGCACCTCCATCTCCACTCCAGGTCCCTACAGCAAGGCACCCACATCAGGCTGCTCACCACCCCCCCTTAATTTATATCCCTGTGTAAAAACAAGCCAGATGGATAAATTCCTGGCAGCCTCTGCTGCTCCTGTGCCAAAACAACAGCAGGTGCAGGCACACCAGGAGAGAAGGCGAGGGGCAGGCAACATGGCTCCTAATGAGTCAGGGGAGAGTTCCCTCCCTGCACACAAAAAGGCTGCAGGTAATGACTCTAGTTCTGCTGGGCATGCCAGTCACACCAATGATGCCCCTGTCACTTATAAAGAAGTAGTAGAGGCTATAACAACCACAATGACCCCCCTTCTTTCTAAGGCTGTAACAGACATCAAGTCTCAAATAAAACAACTCACCCAGAGGGTTACTATCACTGAAAACCAGATTGGTGCCAATCCCACAATATCGCTGATATTAAGAAGCAAGTTAAGAAGCTTACAACAGACAACTACCAGCATTTGAATAAATTGGAGGATGTGGAGAATCATTCCCGTAGGAACAATATGCGTTTGGTCGGCCTACCCGAATCTGTGAAAGGGGGAGTGATCTACCATTTTGTCCGCAACACCCTTCCCTCATTGCTAGTAATAGAGGCGGTTTGCCAGGACATTGTTATCGAGAGGGTCCATAGGGTCAGCCCAACCCCTACTCCTTCCAGACCACGCCCCACATCACCATTTTCCATTGTCTCAATTACCTCCACAAGATGGAGATCTGGTCTGTATCCCATAAGATTAAGGACCTATTGTGGGAGGGCCACAAACTCCATGTCTTCCAAGAACTCTCTAGGGCCAGGAAAGCCTTCTCTCCCATTTGCTCAAAGTTAGCTACTGAGGGCAGGAAGTTTGGCCTACTGTACCCAGTGAAACTTCACATCTACAACGGGTCTTCTTTCAAAGACTTCACTTAACCATCTGATGCCTCTGCTTATCTAAAAGAGCTGAACCACAGGGTCTCTTCTGACATCACCGACATCACTCCCTGATACTGTAACTGTGATGGCTTTATACCTATTTAGGGCCTTTCATGTTCGTTTGCTCCTGCTGACTATACTAAAGTTATTATAGTAATATTTTTCATAACTGATGTTTCTTTAGAGTCACAGGATCATTACACTGTCACATGTTATATATATATATATATATATATATATATATATATTTATATATATATATATATATATATATGTTTCAGAATGGAATAGAGAAGCGCTTCATAGTGTAAAACTGTATTTATTTAAAACACATACAGTGCTGCGGCACATAAAATCAATGTGGACTCGTACCGTTAGGGTAACCGCTGTGGGCTGGTTACCACAAGATTTTACAATAAAAGCCTCAGGCAAAACTCCAACCTCCGTCAGGACTCAGCCGGGTAACAGAACACGCTCACCGCACTGGAAGTGGGGGAAGCGCGCCGGGAACTCCAAACAGGAACGGACACGGTGGGGAAGCCGGGGCACAGGTACAGCAGACGTCACCAAACCCCGCCCTAACGCGTTTCGTATCAAAACTTCGTCAGAGGGCGTGGTTGGTGACCGTCTGCCGGCGGCTTAAAAGGGAGCAGTGACCAATCAGGCTGTAGGTTTGCCGGAGGTGTGTATTTCCAGACAAAAACCAATCAGGCTGTGGGTTTGCCGGAGGCATATACTTCCAAACAAAAAACGGTACATTTGTACAGACAACAAAATATCAACAATTACATAAAAAATATATATATAGCAAGGTGCAACATAATTGCAATAAATGCATATAATATACAATATACAATATACAATAAAAAGACAAAAATACAGTATAAGAATGGACAATATATACATCCAATTCAAAACAGTTTCTGCAGAAGAAAAAGAAACTGACAATGAGAAGCAAAAATACATACAGATGGCAAAAATCGGAGGAAAGGCTGATAATAGAAAATAATTACAATACATTAATAAAAACCATACAGAAATGATTATTCACCAGAATCTGCACAGATATCACAAAACAGTATGTACATAAATGAAAAAAGAGTATTCTCAAAAAAGAAGAGAGGAGGAATTTAGCGATTAATGAACGGCGTGATTTCATACCCTTCATTAAGACCTTGGGGTGCCAGACTACCAAGGGTAAGGATCCAGAAAGTCTCGCGTCTAAGTAGTGTGCGATCTCTGTCGCCTCCCCTTTTCCCAATCGGGACCAACTCAAGGCCCATAACCTTAGTGCCCTCTGGATTACTGTTATGACAGGACTTTTAATGTCGGGGGACACTGTGGTTGACCACGCCATGTTTTATGTTCCTCAAATGTTCCAAAATGCGAACCTTCAAGGGGCGTTTGGTCTTACCTATATAAATGGACCCACAAGGACAGATTAATTTGTACACGACATAGGTTGAGAACCCATCTTCTTTCCTCACCTTGAAGGGTTGCTTCTCTTGCGGCAGGTGTAAGATTTGCTCTTTGGTTAAAAAGAGCTCATCTTTTTTGTCGCATGATGGTACCACTTTTAGAATAAATCAATTTATTAATTGTAACTCAACCTATGTCGTGTACAAATTAATCTGTCCTTGTGGGTCCATTTATATAGGTAAGACCAAACGCCCCTTGAAGGTTCGCATTTTGGAACATTTGAGGAACATAAAACATGGCGTGGTCAACCACAGTGTCCCCCGACATTATAAGTCCTGTCATAACAGTAATCCAGAGGGCACTAAGGTTATGGGCCTTGAGTTGGTCCCGATTGGGAAAAGGGGAGGCGACAGAGATCGCACACTACTTAGACGCGAGACTTTCTGGATCCTTACCCTTGGTAGTCTGGCACCCCAAGGTCTTAATGAAGGGTATGAAATCACGCCGTTCATTAATCGCTAAATTCCTCCTCTCTTCTTTTTTGAGAATACTCTTTTTTCATTTATGTACATACTGTTTTGTGATATCTGTGCAGATTCTGGTGAATAATCATTTCTGTATGGTTTTTATTAATGTATTGTAATTATTTTCTATTATCAGCCTTTCCTCCGATTTTTGCCATCTGTATGTATTTTTGCTTCTCATTGTCAGTTTCTTTTTCTTCTGCAGAAACTGTTTTGAATTGGATGTATATATTGTCCATTCTTATACTGTATTTTTGTCTTTTTATTGTATATTGTATATTGTATATTATATGCATTTATTGCAATTATGTTGCACCTTGCTATATATATATTTTTTATGTAATTGTTGATATTTTGTTGTCTGTACAAATGTACCGTTTTTTGTTTGGAAGTATATGCCTCCGGCAAACCCACAGCCTGATTGGTTTTTGTCTGGAAATACACACCTCCGGCAAACCTACAGCCTGATTGGTCACTGCTCCCTTTTAAGCCGCCGGCAGACGGTCACCAACCACGCCCTCTGACGAAGTTTTGATACGAAACGCGTTAGGGCGGGGTTTGGTGACGTCTGCTGTACCTGTGCCCCGGCTTCCCCACCGTGTCCGTTCCTGTTTGGAGTTCCCGGCGCGCTTCCCCCACTTCCAGTGCGGTGAGCGTGTTCTGTTACCCGGCTGAGTCCTGACGGAGGTTGGAGTTTTGCCTGAGGCTTTTATTGTAAAATCTTGTGGTAACCAGCCCACAGCGGTTACCCTAACGGTACGAGTCCACATTGATTTTATGTGCCGCAGCACTGTATGTGTTTTAAATAAATACAGTTTTACACTATGAAGCGCTTCTCTATTCCATTCTGAAACAGATTTTCCTTAACCCTATGAGTCCTGGGTTCTTTGCTGGAGAAAGCTGCAGTCCGCTATATCTTTGGACTTAGTGTCCCACAGGAATACGCTTATCCTGTCTATCGTCTGGTTGGTGACCACATACAAGCGCAGATTCATCTTCCTTGTTGTTCAACATATATATATATATATATATATATATTTTCTGCCTTGCCTGCCCTTCTCTTTTCAATCAGAAAAGAGGTGGAACAATGTTGTTTTGCGCTCAAATTTTTTGAACCTGCTAATGTAACCCATGTATCCCTTTATGGTAGCTCTTAATTATATAGTTTTCGCTGCACTACTATGGGGGTGGCGGTTAGGTGAGAGCAGCGTTCCCCGGATACTACTTCTTCTTTATCATATACTTTCACATTTCTGCTTATATAGGAAGTTTGACCCCAAATGATAGCGTTAATGGGTTCCTTGTTCTCGTTCTTATTATATTATATTTCTATGTTTTCATCCCTACCTCTCTTCTTCCCCCTCGCCTCTCACCCCCCCCCACTGTTGATTACTCTTTAACCCCCACACACTTCTCCCTTTACCCTTTTCCCCCCATTTTTCTTTCATTTTTTGTACTACTTATTGTTTGTAGTTTGTAAGACATGAATATTATATTGTTAAAATTAACTGGGATATATTGTGCGACTAGTGTGCACACTCAATGTCTACATAAATCTCCTTTCGTGTGATCACCATAGCTTAATATCACACATCTATATTCATACAAGTGTTTATGTGCTGATAGAGTACTGCATCCCAATGTACCATTATCTTTTGCTTTATGTTCCTTGTCTTTTTCATATTGTAAGTTATGTATATATGAAAATTAATAAAAATTGTTATTCAAAATATATAAACACAGAATTTGACAGAAGATAGGAACCATTTGACCCACTGAGTCAGCCAAGAACAAATGCACACATTTACTGTATACACTAGTGTTATTATTATTTGTTTTTGGGAGCCAGTTAAACGACCAATATATTTTGGGATTGTGGGAGGAGTACCTAGTGAAAACCACACAAGCAGGAGGATAATATATAAACTCCACACAGTTTGGTGTCATGGCCAGAACTAAACACATGAGTAGAATGTCGTGATAAACATTGCACACAATTTACTCAAGGAGAAGAAGTTTGTAAATGCATTTTTATAAACACCTTTTAGGAGATCATCTCTAGTAAGATTCAGATGTAATTTTCTCTTATTCTCTTTTCAGCATTGCTAAATACAGTAGGGAATGTTCATATTAAATGCATTCAGTGCAGACCACAACATAAATATCCCCCCATCAGGATCCAGATCACATGTGGGTGATATATCCCTGTTTCAAAATGCTGAGTGATGATGATGATGATGATGATGATGATGATGACCAGGAGCCACTTCAGATTGGCTTATATTGTTTTGATGATGATGATTACTACTACTACAACTATTATTAATATTATTATTATTATTATAGTGTGAGTTCAGCAATCTATACTCATTAGGAATTAGATCTTCAGGAAAGCAAATTGTTCTGTCTTTTTTAAGACATCATTTTCTTAAGAAAGAAAATTAATGTTTATAGCTTTTAAAAATTAATTATTTAATGTTGCATGTGCATATGCATTTAAAATATGTTTGACACTCCAAAATTAGAACGATGCTATAAAATCTATTTACATATATATATATATATATATATATATATATATATATATATATATATATATATATATATATATATATATATATATCTGCAGTGTAATTGTAAATATGTGATCATAGACATTTCACAACCTTTTCTGCTCACTGTAAACATTCAAAATGAACATTTAAGTTAATTATGTTAAATGTGTAGCAATATACAGGAAACACTTATTATAAACCTTTAATTATATGCCACTTCAAAGTGATTTTAGCACCGTACAGGGAAACTTCAATAACACATGCAAAAAATGCAAACAATACAGTTGATCAGTAGCAGCTTGCAATTTGCAGGCATGGATACAATTTAGGTGAGTCAACTTTTTTTAAGCAGCAGTAAATAAAATGACAAACCAAACTGGTTTTGTTGTTAATTTTATTTGTTTTTAAATTATTGACACTTTAAAAATACAGGCTAGCAAAACTCAAAGAAAAAAAATAGTATGTGCCTGCAACTTTCAGAAAAATGGCTAAAAGTTCAAACAGAACATGGGGGGGGGGGATTGTTACATGAGTAGAAGTGCAATGAATAAATCATTTTTTAATCAATATAGTTTCACAGAGAGAAAAAGCATTCAGGAAGTTACAATAACTAATATTTCATCAACCCAATGGAAATCAGCAGCAGCAATATATCCTGTACACACGTCACATGTACTTACTTGGGATAGGGGAATACTACACAGATAAGCACATACTTAGATGCTGCATTAAGCAACATCAAAGGTAGCCCAGAACCACTGTACTTATAGCTATTTTCACGTTGAACCTTTTGCATCATCATGAAAAAAGAATAGTCATTATGGACTGTAGATCCAGAACCTACAGGTAGGTATGTGCCAGAGAATTTGTATATATTGGTTTGTAGAAAAGCGAACCTGGACGATGCAGCTACTTTATTGACTCAAGACAAATGAAAGAGAAGTAGTACTCAAGTGAACCATTGTATAAGAAAATAGTCCAGCTTATTAAAAATGCTCAGACAGTTCAAGTTAAGCAACACTGGTCTATCCTTCACCCCCCCATGTCTATATATTTAATTAAGCAATTAATTTAGTTAACCGCCCTCTAGACTGTAAGCTCCTTGGGGCTCTATACCCTCCTGTTCTTACAGTCCTCGTCTTGCATTTCAACTACAACTTTCGTACTCACCTACCATCAATACCCGCATTTCTTCTCACTTGTGTCATTCATCTACTGTATACCAGTGTTTTTCAACCACTGTGCCGTGGCACACTAGTGTGCCTTGAGCTGTTCTCAAGTGTGCCCCAGATCTAGAGATGACCAAACCAGTTTACAACCACCACCAGTTGTACTGTTATTTACTGGTCTCTTCTTTTCATATAAAGGGCCAATGTATTTTATTTTTGTTACCTGTTGGGACCAGGGTGATTGCTTTGTATATGGGGGCCAATAGGTTGTGGGTTTTTTCCTATCGGGGCCAATGTGTTTTGCCCTGTGGGAATCTCATGGTGTGCCTTGGCAATTTTAAAATCTTATTTTGTGTTCTGCGAGGATAAAAAGGTTGAAAATCACTGATCTATACCAATGTCATTCTGTCCCTGGTAGCATGCAGACAACTCCTCAGATTTCCTACATCTCAGCTGTATTGTGCACAAAGAATTGTGCTACTAATCGTTACCCGTGCTCTGTTAGTTCTGTGTACCCTGTATTGTTCTAATGTGTGCCATATGTACCACTTGTGGTGCCTTATGGGTAAATGTAGTAATAATAATAATAATAATAATAATAATAAAATTAATTACATTTACTACCAACAGTGCTTGTTAGGGCACACTGAGGAAACTGCATACAATTAATAGAACCACACTACAGAGGTCTTCACTTATAACAGTGACCCTTTTTTAAAAGAGAGATACTGTATGATCTCACCGGTACTGGGTTGCCACCAGGACTTAACTCAGGAAAGTAAGAACTTACTCAAGTAACCACGTGACCTGCAGGAAATAGACTGAATTAGATGAAGCACACTTGCAGATGTTAATAAAACAGGGCTAGAGCTGTGATGTAAGTGCATATACATTTAGTAAAAGCAGCAGATGTTATTTTAGCAGACTCTTGAACAAAATAGTAAAGGAAGTCACAAGCAGAACTAGAGAGGCAAAGGACCGGAGTAAGTAGACCGGCCAAAATAGGCAAAGTAGAACTACAGTATGATGAAGCCAGCACAGATTTCCCATCAATGCACCAAGATCAGAAAGTTAAACACAAGGAAATTAAGCTATAACTGACAAGGATGCTAAGCCCTGCTTGCCTTTTTTCACAATAACAATCTGTATGCCCCTAAAGAGACAAGTCTCTTGCATAAAGAATATGCTGCAGGTATGGAGCTGCACATACTGTAGGAGAGCCGCTAGTAAATGCCCCAGCCACTTAGCTTGGACAAACTGCTTGCAGTTGCTGCAACCCAGTCTCCTAGCAACAGCTGGGAAATTCATTGAAAGCAGCTACTGATGCCAAGCTCCAGTCTACTGGTTAAGGTCGGGATCCAAAAGATGGTTGTGATCTGCTGTGTTGTGCAAAATCAGTATATGATATACATACAATCGAGAGATGGAATTTATAAACTTCTCCATGATTAGGGATATGATTTCTTATACAGTTGATTAGCTTCAGTATGTTTGGCATATGCCTTGCTTTCTCACAAGGCAAAGACCTAACATTTTTTTTACGAAGGTGCTCTTTAGATATGTTCATAAGAAGTACACAATTTCTAATGATAACTTTTGCCACCATCAATACATTCATTACAATGGCTCTGTAGTGCACATGAGTACATGAGAAAGCTAGATTACATATGTACAAAAAGCACTGCCACTGAGTATTATGATAACATTGGGGTATATATCTGTAAAATACTTGTAAATGCAAAAAAAGCTAATGTGGTAACCTTTGTCAACATTCAGTAGTATGGATAAACCACTACCATCATAAAAATATCAACGGAAGCAAACTATCACATTCCAATGTCCTTCTTTAGGACTCTGTTGAGTGTGACCTGTCAGAAGTTACTCTTGGTACCTGAATATACATTTTTTTTAGGTTTTAACCCCAAAGGTTATCCACTACAACATTAACATATAGGGTGAAATTTATATGAGTGAGAGAATCAGAAAGTCAGAGATTTGGTAAGAAATTTACAGGGTTTTTTTTTTTTTAAGTGGCAATAATTTACACGGCAAAGTTTGATTTTGCAATGCAAATGTAGATTTCTTACCAAATTTCTCATCCTCTGATTTCTCACTCATACTGTTATTAGCCAGACACTTTAAAATGAAGATATTTGGAACTGTAAAAGTACAGAAAAAATATAAGTAGAAATGTAATAATAAGGTTCATTGATTGATGTAGCCAACAAAGCTATTGGGAAGAGCCAAATGTTTTCAAACTGTTGATAATCTTTCCTCCTGAAAGCAATTGCACTGTACAGGTTTGTGTAATAGACATTGCTTTAGCTACAAAATATCAGGGCTCTGGGGCAGGTGACAATGTTGCATTAGCGGAATTAACTCTGGTTTAAGGTTAAAAAAATGTGCAGATTAAAGATGTGTTGATAGTGAACATCAAAGTGCATCTCGCCCACTCCCTATGCAATCTATTGGTCCAAATCTGGTCAAATTTCAGTTGCTCATCAGGTTATCCTACAACAAGTGGTAATTTTAATAAACAACCTGAAAGTTATAAAGTCTGACACATTTTTCTTATTTTGGATATCAAAAAAGCAATGGAGTTGTTAAGTGTTCGTCAAGCTTTTACAAAGTAGTGCCCGTCTTTTTAAGATCAATATGTGGATAACATCTTGAAAGAACACTTCATTATATTTGACAGAATCTGCTTCTCTGCTGCTGTTAATATTGCAAAAGGATCACCTTAAAAAAGATGATTATGGACTGCTGATTGGCCCTTGAAAGAAATAGTCTGTGTAAGGGACTTTTAATCAATTTCTTCGATACCATTACCGCTACCAACATCCCATAGAGCATATAATAGTTTCTAGTACTGGTTTATTTTTACAGGAATACTAAAGAAGTATAGTATTTACAAACCTCATGCATGATCTTCAAAGTAATAAGTGATTAATTATTTTGGCCTCTGGGTAGAACATAAAAGATTAACATGAAACACTGAAAATAAATTTAAAAACAGCTCAGATCTGAAGCATAACTAAAAATAATACATGTGCATCGATTCACAACATGGTTTTACTGGGTGAAAATGTGTACCCTTCAGCTGTATTTGTACGTAACTTTAAATGAGGACCTTTGTGGATGAGTAAACATATACTACAGGATTTCGATGAATGAGTAAGTATTTATACTATAGATTTAAATTTACATACTTAAATATGTCCTTTAATTAAAAGTACAAAACCACTCCAAAAACAATAACAAGTACTGTGTAATGAAAAGAACATCCATTTTTTCCGAAAAATAGGTTATGTTATGAGTGATATGGGGACTAGAGGAAATATTTATATGAAAAGATGATATTTTGTATTCTGTAAAAATCTAGTTATACTTCTTAGATCCCAATCTAAATCTAGATACTTTAGGAAATTAAATTAAAGATTAATATAAAATGTAAAATGTTAAAGAAGAATGAATCATGTACATTACTGATCCTCGGAGGATTATCCTTGAAGTTCGTTTCGCCGTACGATAAATAAATGGATTCGTTTACAAACATCACAATTAGCTTTTAATCTTTCATTGTGTAATATGAAAATACTGGACAATTTATAAGGAATTCATTTAATTAAATCAGTAGATGAAAATGTTCTTAAAGTTTTACCAACATTCCTTAAAGGATAATGTTAAATTGCGATAATGTAGATTAGTTATTAATCAAAAAAATAAATAAAATTGACATGGCTTATATGATTATCATATCCCCAACATCAACAATTCTAGTAATACAGACTTTAAATCCTCTAATTCATTTTAGATTCCTTATTTTCAGTTCATAATTTTCTAAAGTGTGGGAAGTATCTGTAGTTATGGCATGGAAATGTGACCTTTCTGAATGGAAAATGGCAACTACTATGGGTCAATTCAATATAAATTTATCTTATCTATATGGAAATGTTCACGGAACAATGGTTTGTGAAAAGTATTATATGTGTAAGTGAATGAGAGCTTTGTTTAATATTTAATATTTATATATAATAGTGTAGGGTACAATACTCCAATGAGGGCACTCACCACAGTCTCAAAAGACTTCTTTTAATAAGGGTACTTTACCACTTTATACAGCTTGTAGTCTATGTTTCGGCCACCAGGTGGCCTTTCTCAAGATGAGACATCAATTGACATCCACACAGCTCCAGAGTAAGGATATCCATATGCCACTGTCTGCAAGTATGCTCTTGCATTAAAACTTTCTTCACTTTTTACGTATTGCACAATATATATAAAGGGACAGTTCCTTAGACTCTATAGAAACTGTTCCGATCTGTGAACCTTTTGCCAACAAGCTGAAGACATGAAATTGTTCTTCCTGCAGAGGGGATACCCAAAAGCTTTGATCGATCAAGCTCTCTCTGAAGTAACATCTATGCATAGAGAGAACCTTTTGAAATATCAAAATAAAGACCAAAAGGACAAAATCACAGGCTCTAATCAAAAACAATTAATGTTAATTTCCACGTTCAACACTCATTCAAACAAAATTCGAAAAATTGTAGACAAGAACTTCAATATTTTAAAACAAGACCCCTTATTGGTAGACCTGTTACCAACTAATCCCCGTTTTATCTTTAAGAGAAACAAAACATTAAGGAACCTGCTAGCTCCTAGTTTCCTTAATCCATCAAGGATGTTACTATAGAAGCACCCAAAAACACTTGGCTAGGACAAAAACCTAAAGGCTTCTTTAAATGTGGGGGGAACAGATGTATAACGTGTGATCATATAATGAAAAAATCCAACTATGAAGTGTCCAATAAAGAAGATAAACAATATAAAATCAACTCCTTCATTAATTGCAATACAACATATACAATATACCTACTGTGTTGTCCTTGTGGTCTTGGGTATGTAGGCAGTACCACCAGAACGATAAAAATACGCTTCCTAGAGCACCGTAGAAACATCTCTAAGCGGGTATTGACACATAGTGTGTCAAGGCACTTCGCTGAGGCTAATGCGGGAGATCCCAAGGGACTTAGTCTGATTGGTTTAGAATCTGTGCCTGAGACCCCCCGAGGAGGTGACAGATTCAAGAAACTTAGCAAACAAGAAGTGTTTTGGATGTTTCAGATGCACACAATTCACCCTGATGGCCTCAATGAGGCCGTCGAGCTGAATTCTGTGTTATAAATATGAATAAAGCTCTCTTTCTAATATGGCTCCTCTTTCTCTCCGGTTATATGCTTTCTGAAGCAACACACACTGAAGTATTATTATTATTCTATATGCGTAAATTATCTCTAAGTCCCTAAAAGTGAATATACCACTTCATTGCCCCTCAAATACATTCAGATATGAACTACATTTTGGGGACTGCATCATACACAAACTTAGGTTGTTACCTATATATTAACTATATAATCATATCTGGATGTATATTTAGTTTACATTGTGCTAACCAATAATATGACCAATCATGTATTAGAAATAATGCCTTTTTATCTGGATACGCATATATATCTATTTTTTTTTTACTTGTTTTTCTCCTTTTGACTTGATGATGTTTCATATATATATATATATATATATATATATATATATATATACATATATATATATATATATATATATATATAATTTTCTACTTTATTTACTATGTATTTATTGCTGCCAAGAAATACCTATTTCTAATCATGTTCATAACATTTTGTCTATAACTTTGTCCTATATAAAATATGATTAACAGAACTCACAATCATATTTATGTTGTTAATAATAATGTATAAACTATGCGATTTTTAAATACTAACATTTTTATTATATTGTTTTCATTTATACTTGCGATAAGTTCCAGTTTCTCGAGTGGACCGCATATGCGGGTCAAATGAATACTCACAGTAACACTCATATACCATACTGACAGGAAGTACTTGTTTCCCCAAGATTGGGAAATCAAAAATCAGTTACACACGAATCATTAGTAAACCGTATATATACTGCTCCATTTCTTGCACTATAAATTATGTGACTAATAAACAACTACCTCCGATAGAGGATTGCTACATATTGGCAAATTCATAATCCGACACAGCGCTATACCAATAGCACTGTGCGCTCCATGTGCGTTCCACCCAACTACTGGAAGTACGCAACCGGAAGTCAGATGATGCCGTCCGAGGTACTCTTAAACAAATGTGTTTTCACACATTTGTAATACTCGTTTTTAACTATTAATGTATATACACAATAAAGGTTTGTCTCCTCCTCATAATAAGGTTTGTATATCATTGTTATTATCTTATGCAAGATTGATTGAATTTGTACAGGTGTACATGGTTTGTTAATTGCTTAGGGTATATATACCCCTACTCCATGCCTAACAAAGCTTCCTTGAAAAAGCTGCACTCAGCAGAGAAACATGTTGGGACCAGGCATCCAGCCCCTTCCACCCCTCACGCTGCTGTTCCAGACATCACCCACCTACCACCTCTGAGAATCACCGACCAGAAAAAATGGGGACCCAGACTACATTTGGCAATTTTACACTTACCTGGGTACGGTGCTACCTACTAAAGGAAAGCCACCTCTCTAAAGCACCTACCCGGGTACCCAGTGGACCACCTACAGCTTCAGATATTCCACAATTGGGAGGAACACCACCCCCAACACCTACTTGGAGGATACCACATTGTGTATTGTCTGGAGGATACTTCCGTCATTCATCCCCCCCACACTGAACTGTGGACTCTCACTAAGGTGATGTTTCAATAACAGATGCAGCCTTTCCAATTTCCTGCAATATTTTTTATTTAATTTCTTGCATTTTAGTGTTTTACATGTATTAAATAAAGTGTTTACCATTTAATACTTACCTTTTTCGGTCATCAATTCTGTGCAATCTATACCCCACTCTTTGTATTTCTATACAGGGACTGACAATCCCTTCTTTTGATTGCTGCTGGCTCAACAACCCACACAGGCGCCCCAACAGCTACTCCGGTACCTGTTTTATATATATATATATATATATATATATATATATATATATATATATATATATATATATATATATATATAGGGAAAAAGGGGGTGAGAAAATAGCGCTCTATGGTGTAGTAGTTTTTTGAACCATAATTGGGTTAAAATAATATTGTGCGTACCGTGTGTAAATAAATAATGTGCTCATCAAATCAATTCTTTGCCTTGTGGGTTTTTACCAGGATACTACCCGGATTGTGCAATTTGGACTCCTCTCGGATGTCTCCCACAGATTCTTTTTTGTGCCGATTTAGGGGCATATGCCCACCAGTGTGTTTCAATAAGAAAAAGAAAAAACTCCAATTACAATTAAAAAATGGAGTTTATTTAAAGTGCTTCAAGTGAAATAAAAGGAATAGCTTATATGAAAAAATGATGCTGGAGTGAGAAACGGTTTGCCCTCAATGCGTTTTGTCTCTTAGGCCATAAACCAATGGCTGGACTTCGTCAGACACTGATGTGTGTGCTGATGACGAGCTGAGGCTCGAAACGCCATTGATGCATAACAGTAAACACTGTTTATTTTCATCACAAGTCCTGGAGTGACGTTTTTCTTTTGCTGCTATCCATACATTGGAGTTTTCACCCCCAGAAACGGGCACCTGGGCAAGTCATTATACTGACCTGGCAGCTGGGCAGTGCCGGTCTTTTCACCTGCTACTGTATATACAGTATATATATATATATATATATATATATATATATATACATACATACAATAACCTTAGGTCCGGCACTCCACATGACAAGAAAATACTTGGCCCGGTGCCTTCACAAGTAATAGCATACACAGACAGAAAGGTGCGGCACTCGGGTACATACGACACTGGAGATGTGGGTCGTCAGGCAACGTTTCAGTTTATAACTGTTTTCAAGCAGTGAGACAAAAGTGCAATAAACATTTAAAACATCTGTTGCTTAGCAACCACGGCTCGGCCCCCGAGGAGGTGAGCACGCTGACGGAATGACGTCATCGGCAGCGCGACAGCGTCCACCGGGCGTCACTGCACGGAGGCCGGCATCCCCCATGGTGAGAGGCGGCGGCGATACAGGTATTTAAATGTTTATTGCACTTTTGTCTCACTGCTTGAAAACAGTTATAAACTGAAACGTTGCCTGACGAACCACATCTCCAGTTTCGTATGTACCCGAGTTCCGCACCTTTCTGTCTGTGTATATATATATATATATGTCCAAGACTGCCGGCACTCCAATGCTCAAGCTCAACTGGCCCCGGTGCCCAAAAACAACAAACACCAAATACAAAGAGTGGCACTCGGGAGGCAATAATTGAAGCAGTAAAAAGGATGTGTATTTACATCAATGCCAAGTTTTCGGGGTGTAACCCCCTTCCTCAGGACACAATCCTACAGCAATTTTACAGTACAACATTCAACAGCTAAATGACCTTACCAATAACACTCACCACATCTCCACACTGGGACAACGCCGCCTGCACTGACCAGAAGTCATCACCCAGACATGCACATCCAGGAATAAAGAGCTTCAATGTTGCTAAGCAACCATTAAGCTTGCGTTCCATGGCAGCAATTATCCATGGGAATCCATAGCCAGGTGCCACAGTGCTTACACCAGCACCCATCTGCAGGCAGGGATCATGCGGAGTATACTGGCCAATAACCATCCCCTGGACGTGCACTTCCGGGATGCCAAGCTTCAGTGTTGTTAAGCATCCACTTTGCTAGCATTCCACAGTGGCCATTATCCAAGAAATACAGTCAAAAAGGGGGGGGGGAAAGTCTGCGCTTCCACTTGGATGCTGCTGGGTACCTGGTAGTACCACCTACTACAAAACGTATGTCAAAGAAAAAAGAAAAAGATAGAAACCCTGCGCTTCCTATTGGGGTAAATAATATTTTTGAATGGAATTGGTCTTTTTTTGTGATGGATAGTCCTCCTTCCTTGGATTCACTCCTCCGGATTTGTACCTCAAAGATAAGATGGAGATAATCTCATGGTGTAGATTTCCCTTAGGTTTTAAAATACAGGTCACAATGCAAATATATGTGGGTGCTCATACCCTATCAGGACCTCTCCTTTAGGCCAAGAATTATAGCGTATCGGGGGTCACTCAATAATTTCAGGACTTTTTCCCACATTCTTCCCAGTTTTCTCAAAAATATGTATGGGAAACACTCATCTCGTAACAGGTAAATTTATTCACATAAAAACATAAATAACAAATTATAAGAACAAACAAAGCCTGGTACCATGCCTGGCCTTTCACCAAAGGCTGGTTGTGAAGCATGGGGGGGGGGGTTGTGGTCAGGTGTTATAATCCGGGTAGACTCCTACATAGATTCTCCAAAAACAGATCCTGGTGTTAGGTCCCAGATAAGGTTCCCAGGTGCCTCCAGATCACCAACGCATTTCGACCTCGAAGTCTTCCTCAGGGCGTGTGGAGGCAATCCATCTGCAAAAGAAACAGGAAGCTATGACTCAGGAACTGAAGCTATAACTGGCCTGTGATAAACCAGTTTGATTTTGCAGTGTAAATGAGTGACGCTTTAAAAAATGTGAAGATTTCTTACCAAATCTCTCACTTTCTGAATCTCTCATCCTATAAAATTTGACCCAGTGAGTGTGTGTGTGTGTGTCGCATCAATTACATACAGAAAATGACACCTGTGGTTGGACTCAGGCGATTTTAAAACTGAAATACAGATGGGGCCGGGCTCTTCTTTGCGTGCGAATCGCCAGAACGTCATCGCTGGCGATCTGCCAGCAGCCCGGCTCGCCATCTGACTGAGACGCGCATGCGTCTCACGCGCGTCTCAGTTTCCTTCGGCGGGGTGATGGGAACCCTGTCCTTCTCCGCTTCAGGGAGACGGACAGGGTTAGGGGGTGCGGGGAGGCGGTGGGGACCCTGGGTGACTGCCGAAAAGCCGGCGGTGACCCGGGGGAAGCGCCGTCAGAAGGGGACGCGCGCGCATCTCGTGCGCGTGCGTCCCCTTTCGCTGTACAGATGGCGTTGCCATCCCCTGCAATGATGGGGCCTACCCCATATGTAATTTACAAGGCAAAACCATGCCTTGTAAATTTATTGCTGTTTTAAAAAAGCATCAGAGTACAGCCAGCAATCCACACCTTCAGTACACTTAGACCATATTACTTCCTGCCAAAGGTGTAGTTCCTCTCAGTTGTGCTGTGTAAAGAGGGTGCGGCTTTGCTTTGGGGTGTGGTTTCTTCAGAAGGGAAATGGCTTCCTATCCAAATTCTTGTTTTTACTCCTCCAGGGTTCAGCAAACGTGGGCTGTCTGGGAGACTGCTGTCCCTGCAGTGCTGGTTCCTACACTCTGTGACAAGAGCCAAGTGCTGCGCAAAATATTAGCTCATTGGCAGTGCAGCCATTAAAGTCAACAGGGGAAGCCCAAATTTCCTGAACCTAACAGAGAAATAAAAACAAGGATGTCACAGGGATTCTGGTCTCTGCTATAAAACAGGCTGCTCACTCCGCGGCTCTCAGTGCTGAGTGAGCAGCAGCAGAGAGGACAGCATTAGACAAGGTAAGTATGTGTGTTTTCTTGGTGTAAAAGGGGTGTATAATAAACCTTTACTGTTCTGTGGGTGCCTGTGTTGTTATTTCCACTTTCTTTTAACAGGTGAACTACGAGACCCAGCGAGCATGCTGGGTTTTGTAGTTCACCCATATTAAGCAATGTGCTTTGTTTTATTTTTCCACAGATCAGCCCGACATCCACCTCCCTGGGATGCCGGGGACAGCTCCAGGCTTCAGCCCTGGACTGCGGACCCCCCTTTAATGGGTGGGATTTGGACTCCTCCATGAACCCCGTCCAGGGCTGACCAGCCATGGTGGTCATGATATGGCTTGGGACCTTGTATAAAAAGTGACCCCCAGCTGTGGCATGACACCACTGGCTGTTGGAGCCAGGTGGTGGGTACCAAAATATGGGGTACCCCCAATTTTTTTGTCCTCCAATATTTTTGGAACCAGGACTGGTCCGAGAGCCTGGTGCTGGTTTCTGAAATAAGGCTTACACATTTTGCCTCCTGTAGTTTTTAAACCAGGGCCAGTTTAATGAGCCCGGGACTGGTTATGCTCAGGACAGGGGACCCTACGATGTTGTTTTTTTTATTTTATTTCCACTCTGAATTTTTTTTGGACAGAAACGATGCACAGATCTCACTGATCCATGCATGGTTCTGTCAGACACGCCAGGCTGGACCTGGTCTATTTGTTTTGCGATATTTGGTCATTTTAAAGGGGCAAATTGAACATTCGCACCATATTACATTTGCGATTTTGATGTTTTCATCTGGATGCAATTTTCAATGTACGATTTTTTAGAGAAGTCTAAACGTGCAAATGTTACCGCAATTCACACATCACAGGTGCGGTTTTTTTGGAAACATGCAAATTCGATTGGTTTTGTCTCAAAAAAATCGCACGTGTCTTAAATAGCAATTTGATTAACTCTAAACATGTTTTGTGCACAGAGGTAAAAATTGCACATCCTAAACAAACTGAAATGCCACCTTGGGTCCATTCTAAAATAAACACATTGATTTGTTTCTTGGGGCATACTATATTATGACACTATCCTTATACACTTATGTCATCAACAATGTCATTATATAAATATAGTGGTCAAGAAAATGACTGGACCATTTTTATTATGTTAAAAACCTAGCAAATTTCCCAAACCAAATAGTATGTTTATTCTCTAATTAGTCTTTGTAAATCAGTAAGGGAGCTTTGGCTGTAGGCATGCTCCTGGAGAAATGTACCTAACAGAAGGCTGAACATATCTGAATGTATTATTTATCAACAAGACTAAAAGAATAGTTTTAGTAAACTAACTGCATTCAAATCAAATATATTTTAACTGTTGCAGTAAAATTTAAAATATTTGACAAGTCAAATTAAAGGATTGCAGCAATTTGAAGGTTTTTAATTCTGTGCTATTATAATTATTATAATTTTATTTATAAGGAACAGTACAGGGAGACAAAACTTGGCATAACATTGAATAAATAACAAAAATAGAGGAAATACTGTTATTTAGTTAAGTCCAGCATGAAAATGCTACTACAATACATATCACCACTTATATTTTAAAATAGCATTAGGCACATTAGGATTTTGCCTAAGGGCAACAGAGAAGGTTCTTCACCTACACAGCAAGTTTGTCAATCTTTTTTTTTTGTTTGTTTGTCTGTAGAAAACTACAGTAAGAGAAGCATTTTTAAGAAGAACCATTATTGACAAATATTAAATTAACTGTTGGCTTACTTGAGGAACTTTGTGTATTGAAAAAAGGGATGAACATGCCAGATCCAATCTGATTGGGCCATCCATGCTATGGAACTTCTCTGTGTATAAAATTGTGGCTGATGGAAGCAGATATCTGTTACGTCCATACATGCAAACTGTGATGGACTCCTTTATAGCTTAAAGCATTCCATACATACAGTACTGTACCTTTCAAACATCCCAGTTTCAAAGGGACATTCTCACTGTCATAATCAGGACTGATGTATGTTTAGTCACCACTACATATGGGGTGCTATGTGGAATTATTCACTAAATGTTTTAGGGACTACAGTATGTGGGATTATTCTGTGACATAAGGGGACATTATGTGGCATTTCTATGTAATACCTAAGCATTTGTCATGCTATAATAAATAATTAGCTGAACACACTTATGTTTTAAATTATGAATGGTCATGGCAAGTTGTGGTAGATCAAAGTTACAACCTATTGGAAGTTGTATATGCCTAATGATTAAATGTAGTGCATAGTACAAGGGTTAAATAAAGTGCATGGTACAAGGGTTCATGTAAGATACTGTAGTCTGATGACGTATGCTTTAAATTGGCATTAAATCAAATTTAATTGCAGATTTGTACCCTGTTGCCTACCATCAAAATTAAATTCAACATTTGGCTGGTTACTGTGATGCCAGGCATGCTGTTTATTCTGGGCTTGATTTCCCAGGGGCATGCCACCTTATTCTGGTAAGGCTGCATCGAGTTCATATCATTACACTGGTGATGGTGATCTCATTGCTGTCCCCCTTCCTCCCCCCGTTAGCTATAACTAAGGCATGCACAGCACATTTTATTAGGGAATGCACCATCACAACCTATGGCCATTTTTAACACTGCCGAATGGGTGTGTCTAACACCGCCAATCATGCGTGTCTACCATCATCTATTGGCACTTGCTACAATATAAAACGTCTCTCAGCCACACCATAATCTCCTGCCTAGATCAGTTTTAATCTTCTAATTACTCTGTGTAACAGTACATGCAAATAAAGTCAAAAACATATAGTATATGGATGACGCAGGTATGTAGTGATATGACAATGGTCTCGTACATTTAACACTAGTACTAGATCAAAAAAAGAAAACGCTACATATCTGGTACTATTTAGACCTTGGTGAGTGAGGTACGCCACCTATGGGCCTGTTTTGAGTAAAAGAAACCACTACGGGCATCCCTCCCCCCTTCATAGTGGTGAGTGAGGTATGCCCGAATCATAGAGGTTTTTAATCTCTATTATAAAACCTAAGGGGACTAGTCTAAAAGAGGCACCTTAAAGGTGATACAAAATATATCTTAAAGAAAGAATCCCCATATACCCGCATTACTACATACTGTATTGGTTTTTCTGTTGCCTTCCAGTCAACCCATATACCACATTATGAGCCATTGGAAGAATCGGAAAGGAGGAGAAAAAAGTAAAAGAAACCGTGATAGGAGTCCCTACTATTCTTTACACGTGAGTTACGGTACATTTACCATCGACACTCCTACTTCCAGTATAAAGAAACCTTTATAGGAGTAATCTTGTATACTCCCTGTGAGTTTTGGGTACACTCTCCCCTACTTTAGAAGCAAACTCTGCTTTTTGATTTAAAAAAGATACCTTGATATATGTCCCTCTGCACACTAGCTGGTAAGTGAGGTATGCCACTAAAGGGAAAATATCTGTGTAAAATTTTGCTATACTTTAGAAGAATCTACACATTGCTGTCTGTATTTATCTTTTCATATAATCGGTGCATATCCTGGATTGGACAGCATCTGAATAACCTGGATTGGAGAAAAAACAGCATTCCATCAAAAGAACAAAGAAACCTTTACAGGTTTGAAAACACACGCTTTCAGAGTGAGTTAGGTACGCCCCCCACTTTACCACTAGTTACACTCAGATCACATTTGTAATTTGTGGTATCTAACCATAAACTTTTTATTTACTTTATGTGCACTACATTACTGAGAAATACCACCACACAGAACTTTTCTAAACGGAAAGGACACATTCCGATCCACGTATTGACTTTGGATTTAATCATCTCACAAAGGTTTTTGTATCTTAAATCGTGCGCCTCTGAGGAGCTTCTTCCAAATTCTTCTTTCAACATTTGTTAGATATGTGTTTGATTTAACTGAAGGTGGCTGCTTCTTTTTACTCCTTTTAAAAGTGGCTTCTGTAGTTATGATATGATAAGAAGTAATACAGGTAAAGTGTATAAGACCTACCTGAGCTGTCTCCCAACATCTCTAGCAATACAGGTTGAGTATCCCTTATCTGAAATGCTCGGGACCAAGAACATTTTGGATAAGGGATTATTCCAGAATATTTTTTTACATACTTACCTGGTTCACTGGCGGTCCCCCAATGTCCATGGTGACCATCGTATCTGTCTTCAGCGGCATCCCCGGTGACAAGGATGCATTGCACTGGTGCGCCGGTGACATCATGGTATCACCGGTGCACCAGTGCAATGCATCCTTGTGACCAATTTTGATGGATGCCGTGGACACCGAGGGACAAAGTGAGTATAAAAAAAGTGCAGGTGGGGGGAAAAAGATCGCAAAAAATTCTGAAACCTACGGTTTTCGAAATATTTCGGATATGGGATATATGGATAAGGGAAACTCAACCTGTATTAGCCATGTCTATTGCACCATTTATTTTTTTGTTACTAGTTATAACAACCAGGAAACATAAATAAATCATGCAAACAGGGCCAGTGTAAAGCTTCTCTGCATCGTAGGCAAAAACACAACCTATGGCCCTCCCCCTTTTTACCCCATTGTGCCACCAATACCCACATTTTAGCCACTCAATTGAAAGTGTGGAGTTGGTGTTTTTGAAGTTCCCCAGCCGCAATATATATATATATATATATATATATATATATATATATATATATATATGAACACACAGGTGTCACAACTGAAGGGCTGGATGAAGTTGTGTGGTGTGTAGCAACCGGAGACGGACCAGAGGAGGAAGGATTAAATCGTGCCGGTTTAATAATAGAATTCATAAATGGAACAATACACACTTGAATACTTTCTTTAAGTGGCAGTTAGTGGTAATAATAATAATTGGCCAGCAAGGCACTTGAAAGAAGAAAAAGTTCATTTAAACAATGACAGTTCAGGACACTGAGGACGACAGGCTGGGGTCTTGAAGAATGAGGGAATCCGGAAAGAGAATGTGCTTGCTGGAAATGAGGGATCCTTGAAGACTGAAAGAAGATGGATAACGACTGAAGAATGGGAAGTTGCTTGGAAGCAGACGGCTTGAAGAGCTTAGGCCAGGAAGCTCAGGGATGCAGGCAGAGACCAGACTGTGGAGAGAACTGGCAGCGATGGGGTTAAGCTGAACCGAGACCAAACACAGAGCACTGAAAGCAAAGCACCAAGTCAGGAGAGGTGAGTCAGAGAGCCGGAGTCAGCTGGGAGCTGTGAACGCCTCTGGAGACTCTTTGTACTGACACTGAACAGGCCTAGGCAGATCCCCTATCCCCTAGAGGGCGGCTGCCATTGGCTGTCAGGTCAGTATGGGCGGAAACCTCAGACATGGACCAATCTGCTTATTTGCCCTTAATCAAGATGGCGGCGCCGGCCTCCCGGCGCCCCTACAGCACATACCGCTACAATTGCCGGCATCCCACGCTGCCTGCTGCCCACCAGACTGCCGCTGACCTGGAGACCACTACACGCTAGCCGACGGCGGGCGCGAATGGGTGAGTAGTATGCCCGCCTTGCACCGCCGTGGCTGCGTGTGACAACAGGGGAATAAACCGCGCCCAAGGTAAGAAAATAGCAGTAACTCTAATGGACCCCTGTTAGCCACGTCCAAAATGACAAATAGAGATACAGAAATGGTTTAGAGTGCGCTAAGGAAAACACAACAATTTAAAATTGAACATTTAATAAGTAGTCTTCAAAAAAGACTTCAATCTTTAATACATAACAGGTCTGTTATTGGTACAGAAGATGTTGCAGGCTTAACGCGTTTCGTCAACGAATTGACTTCATCAGGGGCTTAGCGGACATTTAGTCGGCAAGATGTATTTACACTTTAACAGGATACGGGTTTTCATACAGTATCCAACAACTAGAGGTGTATATCTCAACAATGGAATGGACCATATGTAACAATAAAAGCATAAAGTCGCCACTGACATTTAGAGCCAACCGGATGTGTGTAGCAAGGGATCCAAAAATTGGATCCCTTGCTACACACATCCGGTTGGCTCTAAATGGTCTGGTGTGACATTGAAACCCTACCAGATTACTGTGTGAACTGACGATATTGGTCTCAGACCACACTGCTGTGTTATCTGCCCTCAGTGGCGACTTTATGCTTTTATTGTTACATATGGTCCAGTGTTGAGATATACACCCCTAGTTGTTGGATACTGTATGAAAACCCGTATCCTGTTACAGTGTAAATACATCTTGCCAACTAAATGTCCGCTAAGCCCATGATGAAGTCAATTCGTTGACGAAACGCGTTGGGCCTGCAACATCTTCTGTACCAATAACAGACCTGTTATGTTTTAAAGATTGAAGTCTTTTTTGAAGACTACTTATTAAATGTTCAATTTTAAATTGTTGTGTTTTCCTTAGCGCACTCTAAACCATTTCTGTATATATATATATATATATATATATATATATGTCACAGTGGCGGCGGCACTCAGGACTTCGTAGCATTGACAACAAGAGGCTGTACTGGTTCAAAGTTTCAGCACTTGTCGCGCCTTTATCAAGAACAGCATGCTGTTCTTGATAAAAGCATGACAAGCGCTGAAACGTTGAACCAATACAGCCTCTTGTTGTCATTGCTACAAAGTCCTGAGTGCCGCTGCCACCGTGACATATACATTGGGCCCCTGTACATGCAGTGTGCCCCCCGGAAGGCACCAGGCAAGTTTGACACGCATCCGGAGTGCCGGGGATCACCGTCTATATATATATATATATGTCAATGGTAAAAAAGGAACGTCACTCCCGGCTCTTGTTAGGTAACAAGTAATCTTTATCTGTATTTGCCAACGGCGTTTCGAGCCTGTGGCTCGTCTTCAGGACAATAACAGTGTGTACATGTAAAACAGTGCATTATATACCTTACATTCAACAGGTGCCTCCACGCCGCCATTCCGTACACCCTCCGGCTCCGGGACCTACTTCCAGGTTCACACACTGGATGTGACGCTGCGCCTGTTTGCAGGGGACATGATGTCAGCGTGTTGGCACTGTCCCTGTGAAAATACATATACAATATCAAAACTTCATGAATAAAACATGTTATAGCATTTCATGCATGTGCCAATATATAACTGTGTTAAATCAATGACTTTATTCCACTACGCATATGTGTAACTTCTCTCTTATTGTTATAGCCATCCTTCCCAGTTAACACCACTAGATGGTGCTCTATCCATGAGGATGTGTCTCCAATTTTATGTGTATATTCTCTTATGTGTAAACTTGTAAATATTGTTATTGAGCCTCTTCTAATTTCTTTGTCTGTTTGGCATAATTTTTTATTAAGACATTATCCTTATTCCTATTTATGTGTTATTAAGTTGCAAAAAGAAAAAATAAGAAAAGGTGCCAATCAATTTAAGACCCAAGTAGGCTATATAGTCCACTTGAGATATTGTGTGAAAAACTAAAGTGCAAATAAATATAATTGTGCTAGAAACTATTGCAACTCCTGTTGCTCATATGGCCACCACCCGTCAACTTTTCCTATGTCGGCTGGTGGAGCTTGTGAGCCAATCGGTGTCATACATTGTTATACTACAATGTGTGAGGTGACCTAGGTCCCCTCTCCCAATGATCCCGTCCTCTGATTCTGCGGGCCTATTCCCCTACTCATATTCTTAGTTTTCTGATCTCTTATTGTCTCCCTTGGTCGTATTCTCTCTATTGTTGGTACACAAAAACTTCTATTGGTGAATAGTTTTAGGTAGGGGATGTATGATATCAAATGCTGCTGTTGGATGTGAGTCTTATTAGCTGTATTGATCAATATTTTGCAGTTCGAATTGATGCTTTCTACTTTATAAAAAGCAGCTAAAGTTCAACGCCTCGTTAAGACCATTGGGATTGACAGTGTTCAGTTTGCTGATCCAGCGGCATTCCATCTGAAGAAGTCTCTTGTTCCTGTCTCCTCCCCTCTGTGTAGCATGAACATGGTTGATCATTCTGTAGCGGAGGGTGGCCATACTGTGTCGCGCCTCCCCAAAATGTCGTGCCACTGCTTGGTCGCTGGTTCCACTGATCAAGGGATCTCGTATGGCTTTCCGGTGCTGGGTCATACATTCCTTAAATTGTCTCGCTGTCTTGCCCACGTAGTGTAAACCACATGGGCAAGACAGTAGGTATACCACATACCGAGAAGAACAAGTCAGGGCATATTTAATTTTATAAGCTTTGCCCGTGTAAGGATGTCTGAACTGGTCTCCTGTCACCATATAGGTGCAGTTCGCACAGCCCAGACATTTGTGGCACCCTGGCCTCTTTGTCAGGAAATGTGTCGGTCTTGCTTCTTTGAATTCACTGATATCCGTTTTGACAAGAAGGTCCCTGAGATTTGGTCCTTCTATGTAACTTGGCATGAGACGGCTGTCATGTAAGCTGGTTAGGTCTGGGTCAGTGTTCACTATAGGCCAATGTGACTTCACTTTTTTGGTGATGTCCGGGCTTCTGTCTGTATAGTGTGACACCCAAGTAATCATTTTCTTGTTCCCATCCAGAGCCTCCTGTTTGTCTTTACTCTTTAGGAGGTCTGCCCTATTTCTGCTGCATGCCTTGATCTTGGCCTTACTTAGTGCTTCCTCCTGGTATCCTCGCTCCAGAAATTTTTTGTGCATCTCTTCCAGTTGTCTGTTTCGTGTGTCCTCATAGTTGTTTATGCGACATACACGCAAGAACTGGGAGTATGGTAAACTGGAGATGGTGTGTCTGGGATGAAAGCTTTGGCTATGTAAGATCGTGTTCCGATCAGTTGGTTTAGAATATAGCTGCATTTGTATTATTCCTTCTTTTATGGTTAGTTGCACATCTAGAAAATTAACAGTTTCCTTACTCAGGTTGAATGTGAGTTTTGCGGCACAGTCAGATGCGTTGTGTTGTCGTATCAACTCTTCTAGCTACTCTTGCGGACCCACCCACAGTACCAAAATATCGTCTATGTATCGTAGATATCGATAGACATTGCTTGAGATTCCTGGGTCAGTGAAGAATAATTTCTGCTCCACAGAGTGCATGTATGCGTTGGCGTATACCGGAGCAGCCGCCGAACCCATTGCACACCCTGCACTTTGGTTGTAGAATCTGCCATCATGTAGGAAGCAGTTGTGGGTCAGAGTAAACTGTATCAACTTTATGAAGAAGTCAATTTGTGGTCCCATGTACAAACTGTTATCAGCGATTAGTTCTTGTACTGCCAAAAGTCCCTGCTGATGGGGAATGCAAGTATATAAGTTAGTCACATCTATGCTGGCCCAAGTTAAATTCTCAGGAACTTGTTCTATAGAGGCCAGGGTGGCTAATAGCATGGTTGTGTCCTTCAGATAAGTGTGTGTGGCTTGGATGCAGGGTTGAAGGTAGTGATCAATATACACCGCCAGGGATTCACACAGAGACCCACGGGCTGAGATTATGAGCATGCTGTTCTTGATAAAAGCGCGACAAGCGCTGAAATGTTGAACCAATACAGCCTCTTGTTGTCATTGCTACGAAGTCCTGAGTGCCGCTGCCACCGTGACATATACATTGGGCCCCTGTACATGCAGTGTGCCCCCCAGAAGGCACCAGGCAAGTTTGACATGCATCCGGAGTGCCGGGGATCACCGTCCATATATATATATATATATATATATATATATATATATATAGAAAACAGAAGATGCTGGACGGCACTCGCATTCACAACTTAAGCAGTCAATCAAATAAGAGTCTACACACGGAGGTGCAGTCGACGTTTCGGGTCTCTGACCCTTTATCAAGACAGAACAAACATAGAAGACAGTACTTACATTTATAGGTGAAAACTGTGATCAACCCACCCAGTGCTCCGTCTTGCGCTGGCCTCCTGGAGTACTATGATGTCACCTTTGCGCCTTAGCGCCGATCAGTCCTGTCATCACAGGGGGCGTGCCAGAGAACGTGCACCCGTTACCATAGTGACAAAAGTGCAAAACATCTAAGGAAGGAAAAAACAAGAGACATGAGCTAATGATCCCAATGGTGCAAAAACAAATTTCTGCAGTACATTAACAGCAAAGGAGATAATACAGTCTCGGGGATATGGGGCTCAAAGGAAACAACGTTGTAAAAGTGACGGCCTTGGTACATAAGTATGTAGAGACCTAGCCAATTAGTTGGCCAATAAATGGGGAAACATTGAATGAAATGCACACGGAAACAATTAATGTAGCTAATCAGAGGGAATTGCTCACCACCTCTGCAAGGTGTCGAATGTAAACACTGAGACAGGCAAACACAGCTAAGTGAAAGTGCAGAACGGGCTCAGGGCAAGTTACAGAAAGCTAGTAAACGAGAGTTGCTCGTTTAATCCAAGCAGGGACACCGTCTGCAGACGGTGTATCCATCTAGCTTCGCATCTGAGAAGCAGACGATTCCGATCCCCGCCTCTAACGTTAGCAGGGATGCAGTCGATCATTTTATATCTGATGGAGGGAAGTGGGTGATTGTGGGCTTTGAAATGGCGAGCCACCGGCTGGTCTGATCCTTTGTCGGATAGTGCAGCCCTTTAGTTTTGTGGTTAGCAATTCTTTCCTTGAACTGGGTTATAGTTTTACCTATATAAAGTAGCCCACAGGGGCACTTTATATAGTATATAACGTACTTGCTACTGCATGTCAAGGGGAATTTAATTGGTATTTTTTCACCTGTATGCGGGTGGAAAAAATGATCTCCTGTTTCCAGGCTGGAACAAGTGGTACAGCCTATGCATTTGTAGTTGCCATTTTTGCGGGTGGGGAAAAAAGATTTAGAGGTAGGAGTAAATGAACTAATGTCATTGTGGACAACTATGTCCTTCATATTCCTACCCCTTTTGAATGAGGGTAGGATCGAACTACCTTTTAGGGAGGGCAAGGTTTTATTGCTGGAGATCACCGGCCAAAATTCACGGGCAGCTTTCATAAGTTTATTGCTGGCTGTTGTGAATTTTTGTGTCCATATGATTTTATTATCAAGAGGCTGCTTCTGGGAGGAGTTAAGCACCACCATCCTGTCTAGACCCAAAACTTTTTCTTTGGTTTTCTTCAGAAGCTGATGGGGGTAACCACGACTCAGAAAGTCAGCAAGCATTTTGGAGATTTCCAATTCTGCAGTTGTGGGGTCACTACAAATTCTCCGAGCCCTTAGGAATTGAGAATAGGGTAAGCCCCATTTTAAAGAGGGGGGATGGTGACTGGAGCCCAAAAGAATGGTATTTTTGTTGGTCGGTTTCTTGTATAAGGAGGTGGCAATTTGGCGATTGGGCAAAATGCTTACTGCCACATCTAAGAAGTTGGTGGTACTGGAGCTGCAAGTATAGGTGAATTTAATATCTGGGTCACTAGAGTTGGCAGAGAGCATGAGATCATGAAAGGATGCTTCGCTGCCAGCCCAAATTACAAAAATATCATCTATATAGCGATAATACAATTTAATGGCTTCAGAAATGTTGGGATTGGAAAAGAAGATATCGCGTTCCACCTCATGCATAAAAATATTGGCAAGGCTGGGGGCGACACAAGACCCCATCGCCACCCCCGAGCACTGCAAGAAAAACTTATTATCAAAGTAAAAATAGTTCCTGGATAGTACCAAGTCCAGTAGTTGAATGAAAAAGTCAATATCAGGACCGGTGTACATGTTGCTGGAAACAACTGCTCGTCTTACGGATTCGATGGGGGATCGAAGTATACAATGATACGACATTGATAGTACATAGTAGGTGGTTGGCAGGCAGGGCTGGTTGTTTCAAGAGTTCATTGAGGAAGGTGTTGGTGTCCTTCAAGTACGTGGATTGGGTGGTCACCACAGGTTGCAGGAATAAATCCAGAAATTGCGAGACAATGTAATAAAGAGAGTCTCTCGCCGATATTATCGGCCGGCCAGGGGGGTGCATTAGATCCTTGTGGATTTTGGGCAAGGTGTAAAGCAGGGGAATCTTTGGATGATTAACTGTAAGGGCTTCGCTGATTTTCAGCGGAATGATGGATGCCTGCACACTCATTGCCAGTAGAGAATCCAATTCCGTTTTGAATTGCTTAGTGGGATCAGATCCAAGTTCTCTGTAGACAGAAGTTACAGCCAGCTGACGATATATCTCGGTTTTGTAATCACTGGTGTTTTGTACCACCAGTGCTCCACCTTTGTCGGCGGTTCTTATGACAATGTCTTTGTATGACCCCAGATCCTTAAGAGCTTTGCGCTCACAGATTGTGAGATTGTGTTTCTCAGTGTGGACGGCATGTTCACGACTGGAGATCACAGTAGCAGAAGTTGATCTTAGGTTGTGCGGAGTGCCAGGCATCATTTAGACTATATATATATATATATATATATATATACACAGTAGGAGCCTGTCTCATCTGTCTTCCTTTGGCCATGGCGCAGGATGGCTAGCCATGGCTATCCTATTGTTCTCAGCTGCAATACAATACATAGAACTAGGGGATTAGCATAGTAATCTAATTACTGACTTAATCCTATTATAGAGATAGATGGCAGTGGCTCCCACTGTATATATATATATATATAACGCTCAAAGGAGATAAAGATCTCATTATCAGGGCAGCGGACAAGGGGGGTGGTATAGTGCTCTTGGACTACTCCTATTACGTAAAAGAGGCCCTCAACCAATTAGCAGACCAGACATGCTACCTCCAACTTGATCGTGACCCCACGTGGCAATACAAGAAGGAAATTGATAACATTATCAATCTTGGAGTCTCTAATAATTACATCAGCAGAGAGACAGCGAATTTCCTCACTCAGACAAACCCAAAAATTCCAATCCTTTACACCCTTCCCAAGGTCCATAAATCCCTCATATCACCACCAGGACGACCGATCATCTCGGCCAGGGGATCATTATGCCAGCCAATTTCACAGCTGGTAGATTTCTATCTTCAGCCAGAAGTGAAAAGCACAGACAGCTTTATAGAGGATACCTCTGATTTTCTACGCAAACTCAACAGAATTACAGATATTCCACCAGAGACTATCCTTGTAACCCTGGACGTCTCAAGCCTGTATACCAATATCCCCCATAAAGATGGGATAACAGCCTGCCGTAACATCATTACTTACAACAAAGCATATTCTGGACCACCAATTGACTATCTCACACTCCTCATGGAAATCATTCTCAACAAGAACTATTTTCTCTTTTTGAACAGGTTTTTTCTCCAACGCCAGGGCACGGCGATGGGGTCCAATATGGCCCCAGCCTACGCCAATCTGTTTATGACGGATTATGAAAAGCAGCACATAAGCGGTCATTCAACTTACAGCAAACACATGAAGCTATATGTTAGATATATAGACGATTTGTTTCTATTGTGGACCGGAGGAGAGGAAAACCTACTGCTTTTTGTCAATTACCTTAATGCGCTGCCAGGGACAATCAGGTTCACTATAAATTTCAGCCGCCAATCCATCAGTTTTCTTGATGTAAGTATAACCCTCAAGGAGGGCAATTTACATACAAAAGTCTACAGCAAAACCACGGATAAAAATACCTTACTGCATGCCAACAGTCATCACCCAGCAGCACTCAAGAAAGGTCTACCGTACTCCCAGATGTTAAGGGTTTGCAGGATCACATCTGACCCAGAAGCACTGCCTTTGGCATTAACAGAAATGGGCAAAAGATTCTTAGAGAGAGGATACAAAAAACATGATGTGGATGCAGCTCTCCATAGAGCCCTTGGACACAAAAGGGATGATCTACTGGTGCAGAAAAACAAATTATCCGACGAGCCTGAAAAGAGAATTAACTTCTGTAGCACTTATACAGTTGTTTCTAAACTTATCAAGAAAAAAATCCTTGAGCATTGGCACCTGATTGCGAGCGACCCAACCCTGGAACCGGTACTAAAGACACCCCCCAGATTTGCTTATCGAAGGGGGCCCAACCTGAGAGATCAATTGGTGGTAACAGATATTTCTCCAAATATCCAGAACTCCAAAACTTGGCTATCAAGAAAACCTGGAGTCTATAAGTGCTCGGGTTGTACTAACTGCAGCTTCTTAGTCACTGGGAATGAATTCATTAACCCAGCCAATGGACAGAAATACAAGCTACACCACAGATTGGATTGCAACAGCAAATTTATTGTGTATGCCTTAACTTGCCCCTGCAACCTCGTCTATGTCGGGAAAACGACGAGAATGATCAAAGAAAGACTAGGGCAACATAGATCATCGATTAAAAAAAGCTTTATTACCTCCAATGTGGATCTGGACCTAAAACACCTTCCTGTTGCCAGACATTATCTGGAAAAAGGACATAGCATTGGACAACTCAAATGCCATCTTTTGGACCACATACCGCCACTTAGGCGAGGCGGAGACAGAGACACCCTTCTATTACAGCGTGAACTGAAGTGGATTTTCCGTCTGAACTCCCTCACCCCGCATGGCCTAAATGAGGACTTTAAAATGGGGTGTTTCATCTAAGGGAACACCCTACGTACAGTGCCTGAGTGTACTTATTTTTTCTTGCTTTGCTACACAGACCCAGCCCCTTTTGTATTATTAATACATTCCACATACGGTTAAGAACAATGTACACTAACAGTGTTGGAAACAGGCTTGATAACTTTTTTTGATATCTAAGCCGGTGATCCTACACTTTTAACTGCACATCAGACATACACTATGACCCCGCCGTGGGCTCTAAATGCTGGACTATATGTACCACCATTCTTCTGCTTTAGCGTGCACCGCCGAGTGCCATTACTGTAGCTATGACCCTGCCGTGGGCTCTTAATGCTGGACTATATATACCACCATTCTTCTGCTTTAGCGTGCACCGCCGAGTGCCATTACCTTAACTGCAAGAAATGTCTTTTGACTCTAGTGTTTGTTAGTGCTGACATGAATAATGATCTACATAGCCGTATTGTTTGGGTGCCGTTAAGATTTGATCTCATTCTGTTTATCATCAAGCATTGTTACTGATACCCGCTTAGCCTTGACCTTATATGTCCCCGCACTTAGCATGCACCAGATGTCTTTTATTGTTTTCACTGTCCGCTGTCCCCGCTTGTTTAAAACCCCATACACAGGCATCTTATCCTTCACGCAGTCAGCCCACAGTGTTGGCTCATCTCTCCCTGCCCCGACATCCAACAGCCGCGCTGACAGCTAGATACAGCTGACGCCGGGATTCCCGAGTGACGCGTCACTCGACCAAACCCCCGCACCAGGTTACTTAGCAACAGGACGCTCTCTCACACCCCGTGGTGCTGAGTGACAGCGCCTGTTTGAAATTCTAAGGGCGGACTTGGCGCCTTTACCTAATGTATAAAGTAACGTTCACTGCGCACTGTCAGTACCCCTGAAGAGATCTGGATAGGTTCCAGTTCGAAACAGCTGTCGGGTCAGCTGTGATGTCATGTATCTTCCATCATGCTGTTAACCTTGCTGTAACTACGATGCTTTTTCTGTGAATACACGTTTTTTTTCTTCATCAAACTGAGTGCTGGTCTATCTCCTTCCCGCTGCAAGGCAGGGTAAGTGCTACTTCTACATTTCCTACTTTGGACCCTGCACCTAAACTTACCAAAGAGTTCTTGTGAGTGCCATTTTGAAAGCCAGTTTATATATATATATATATATATATATATATGCAAACAAAGAGAACGGGCGCTTCATAGTGCAGATTAAACTTAAAAAAAAATGTATTCACACATATTCCACACGCAGGTATAAAAATGAATTTACCAAGACTGGCGGCTTAAAACGCTGCAGATGAAAAGCCGCACACTGGCTAACACAGATGGAGTCAGAGGGCTGATGAAGTCCGTGTAACAAAATGCATAAGGGCGTGGCTCAGTGTCGGTCAATCAAGCTGGAGTCATGGAGAGTGTAACCACTCCATCTGTGTGTGGCTTGTCCATGCTTTTCATCTGCGGCATTCTAAGCTGCCAGTCTTGGTAAAGTAATTTTTATACCTGTGTGAGGAATATGTGTGAATAAATTGTTTTTTAAAGTACTCTTTGTTTGCATAGAAATTTATCTGCTGGATTCAGGTGCCTTGGGCTAGGAACGGAGCATCTGGGTGGTGAACTACACCTGAGTGCTTTGAGCTGTGTGGGTAAGCACCAGGGCCTGCCTATGTATCTATACTTCCCCCATACTTGAATGTGCCCCCTACTTTCTCATAACCACCTGTACTGCTCTCATGAGACCAGGACATTGATGATTCTATGAAAATGATTTCTCAATATTTCCCTTTCATTAGTCACCTGCAAAGATGTGTTCGTGACTTAAGACTTGTGCTTTAATTGTGTTATGTCTAGTTCTGTGTACCCTGTACTGTTCTAATGTGTTCTATATGTATGGTGCTGGCTGGTGCAATCACCATGTGGCGCCGCTGAATGGCTGCCTGGGTGCTGCACAGCTCAGAAATTATATGTTCCCCATGTCCATGTCCCTCATTAGAGTACATCTAGTATATATATATATATATATATATATATATATATATATATATATATATATATATAATCAGTACTGTTGCTGGCTACCTAGCTGGCTGTGCAATCACCATGTGGCACCGCTGAATGACTGCCTGGGTACTGCACAGCTCGGTAAATATGTTCCCCATGTCGGTGTCCCTTATTATAATGCATCTAGTGCATATCTAAACATGATGTGTATGTGTGATGTATATCTGTAGTGCCATTGTTACTTGTTCCTTGTATTGATAACCATAGGGGCCGATTTAAGTTTTTGCTGGTGGGTGCGCAGAATACTGTTCCTGACATACTGTTTCCCAGGTGGCGGGTCCGGCGATGTGGGTGTTGCAGCTGCAAATTAGCAAGTTAATATGGCTGCCCAGCAGCGGGACTCGGGCCCGTGGGTGCTCATCAATTTCCGTGGGTGCTGGGGCCCTTGAGCACCCACAGAATCGGCACCTACTGTATGCTGATAACCCTTTGTATTACAGTATGTGCATTGTTATTTTTAATGTCTGTAAAGTGCCTTGAGTCCTGTTGGAGAAAGTGCGCCATATAACTAAAACTTACTTACTTTCAACACAGAGCTTGTGAGAAACAGCTGACTGGTATTTGGGACTTGTAGCTCCATGAACTCTACTCTTTATCATCCTTCCTAAAAAAAAACTGATTGAATTTGCACTGTATCTATTTGTTCGAATATAATATATATATATATATATATATATATATATATATATATATATATATATATATATATATATATATATATATATATATATATATATGCAATAAGATGGCACTCCATACAAAAAATATTCAACCGCTGGGGTGACGTCCAGAACTTTCCTTACAAGAAACAAAGTCCATGTATATAAAGACCAAAAAGACACACTCTCCAGACTGTTTGATGCAAAATAAAAAGCTGTGTATTTGTATTCACATAAACATCAAATGTAAAAAGAAGGGTACTCAACGTTAGCGTTTCAGTCCATAAAGGACCTTCCTCAGGAGTTAGGCAACAAGGGCATCCATTTGGGGTGAAGCACAGCGTGGAGCACACAGCAGGTTCCTGGAACCTGCTGTGTGCTCCACGCTGTGCTTCACCCCAAATGGATGCCCTTGTAGCCTAACTCCTGAGGAAGGTCCTTTATGGACTGAAACACTAACGTTGAGTACCCTTCTTTTTACATTTGATGTTTATGTGAATACAAATACACAGCTTTTTATTTTGCATCAAACAGTCTGGAGAGTGTGTCTTTTTGGTCTTTATATATATATATATATATATATATATATATATATATATATATATATATATATATATATATACATGTAAACACTGGTGACGTCACAGGGTATTAGTCTGAATGACCACAGAGAGGACCAGCACTCCCAGCAAATAATCAATCAAGCACTCTTGTGCGTAGTTTATTCAGCATGATAGAAAAAATCAAGAGCCAATACTCATCATCATAGGAGTACAGCGGGGCTGAAGACAGCGGTGGGTACAACAATCCACAATCGCCCCTTATAATTATTGCTGACCTTGCACCCACCTCACTCACTGAAGAGTGTGCGTTCCCTGCTGATCTATATATATATATATATACATATATATATATATGTGTGTGTGCACGTGTACACCGCGGCACTTGGGAAAAACGACAGCTACCTGAACTTCTGTGACATTTCAGCCATCAAGAATTTTGTAAAACTCACCACTTATGTAGTGCAGGACAAAAGGGATCGTGCAGGGACAAACAATAATTTCTGGGCTCCCAGTGCAGGGCACCTACCACGGACGTCATTACTGAGTGGACAGTTGCCGCTGCAACCTGTTTATCATGTGAACTACTGTATGTGTATGAGAATATAGTTTGATGAAAAAAATGTCTTGTGAAACTTTCTATGTAAACATTGCGCGTCAATCGTCACTGCAAGATACCTGGTGTCACTTCAAATCAAACTACAAACTAGGTTGTAAACATTTTTGGTACTTGTTTCCTAGCACGTCGCCCCCCATTTTGATTTTATTATATCTTATACAATCGCATGCAATATAGCGGCATGTGATCCAATGCGATCCGATATTTAATTGTACAAGCACCCTGATGGGTGCTTTTAATGTTAAATGCACCCCCATTGGCAACGCCACCCCCACTATCAACGCCAACCCGAAGCGTGGTGAGCACAGCGAGCCTGCGAGGGGCGTCGGTACGCGTCCTCCAACCTTTTCATACTCCCACTATCCACTTCGGCGTGGAGTTGATTTTAGATAGTGTGGCGAGCGCAGAGAACAACCAAGCCCGAAGCGTGGCAAGTGCAGCGTGCCCCGTGAGGGGACACGGATTACTTTACATGTATTGCGCGTTCACTCGCCACGCTTCAGGCTCGTATTCCGCATCCTCTCGCGGGGCTCGCTGTGCTTGCCACACTATCTAAAATCAACTCCACACCGACGTGAATAGTGGGGGTATGAAAAGGTCGGAGGACGCGTACCGCCGCCGCTCGCCATGCTTCGGGTTGGCTTTTATCCTAGGGGTGGCGTTGACTATGGGGGGCCATTTAACATTGTAAGGACCCATCAGGGTGCTTGTACAATCAAAAATCGTATACGATCGCATCGTATGCCATTGTATGGCATACGATGCGATGTGATGTTTTATTGTACAATATCGCGTCGCATCGCATACCATCGTATACCTTATTTAGTGTAATGGTATACGATGCGATGGGCCCTGCTAGGAAAGAAGTACCCATTTATTTTTTAAACTTTAGCAGGAACAACACGCAATTTATATCAAACATTATTATACTCTGTGTTATAAATATCAGTGAGCCACTCAGTCATACCGGTGCTGTCAATAATGTGTACATGACAATTAGTAAAGAAAAAATACAGAAGAAAATAAAACAACTAAAATAATATGTAATGAGGTTAAAAATTAGCCCCAACTGATCATTATTACTAAATAAAATGTAAAAATTACCAAAAAGTGTACCTTCATATGGTCATAGCTTCAATATTCTAATGCTATGCCTGTCATTAGCTATATGTAGAACCAACCTGTATTTCTCAAATCAAGATATCTATAATTATTACTTGAAATTGTGTACTACATATATATTAAGGAACTGAAAATATGAAAAGATAATATCCTTTTTTCCAGAAGCAAGAAGCACATCCAAATTCCAAACAGCCGCAATTATGGCCAATTTGCTTCTATGGATGTTTAACTCTACCACATTTTAGTATATTAGAGCTGAAAATCTTATAAGAAACAGTGGATCCCCAGTTGTTCATTAAGCCATTTTGGGGCCAATGTATCCAGCTTGAAGATCCACCTTGTTTCAAGTTGCAACTATTTTTTTACCCCTGTCCTCGCCTCTAATAAGGGGTGGAACATGATCCATGATCATATATTTGACAGAGGCTACAGAATGCTAGATCTGCCGTCCAATCACAGCAGTCCCTGTCAATGAAGCAGTTATTTTAATGGACTTTTTTAGTCCACAACTTAGCCCCGCCCCCAGCGCTTCATCCCTTTATCCCCTTTTACCAGGCTTTCTCAACCACAGTCCTCAAGGCACACCAACAGTGCAGGTTTTAGTGATATCCAGGCTTCAGCACAGATGGTTTAATCAGAACCACTCAGGTACTAATTAAGACACCTGCGCTCAAGCCTGAATATCACTAAAACCTGCACTGTTGGTGTGCCTTGAGGACCGTATTTGGGAATGCCTGCCTTATACACTTGTTTGGGAGGCACGCTTATCGTTGCCTCCCAAACTATTTTACAGGATACATATTGATAAAATAATACAAAAAAAAAACTTCTGAAGCACTGCCTCCCCTGACTACACGTCCATGTTGTAACTACTTAAAATACAATTATCTACTGTAGAAATTTCTAAATGACAAGCATTTAGCATTGCTTTTTAAATGATATGGCATTATTTTGTTATTTCTGAAATCATGTTATTATTTTTCATCTATCATAGTCATGTCATAAGACTGAAGTCCACTCGAGTATTTTTTTCTATTTTGCAAGTGTTCCATTTAGAAATCATTTTTAATTGTTCTGTTGTTTTCCAGAGGAAAGGCATAATGAAATCAATTCAAAGGATAACACATTGCATTATTTTTTTTTTTTTAAAAACATTGCAATCATTTTATTAAACTCATCTAGTTTTCAAATAGACACATCAACACTTGACAGTATTAACTTTAACAGCATGTAGCTGTCAAAACATATGTACAAACAATTACCTGATAGTACAAGTCAAGATAGTATTTAAATGTCAACTTTTGAAAACAAGAAAACATCTGCCTTGACAACATTGTAGAGGCATTTGTTCCATTAGTGTGCCCTTAAAAAAATATAAATATACTGCATACATTTAACCATCTCAAGGTTGGCTACAACATATTTATAACAGGTTAGTGATCCTAACTGTATTTTACAATAAATAAATGCATTTAGTTTTTTTAGGGTGAGCAGCTCTGGTGTGCAGCTTAACAGATGTTCTTAAACTGGTATATTAATGCATTGTGAATATCATTGGAATTTCAGCGGCTTGCTTTCTACATGGAAGGGACCTTGATCGGACTTCTTGGACAATTTGGTTCTTCCTTGTGGCTGACCCAACGAAAATTAGTAAGCACCATTAGTAAATGCTGCTGATAGTGTGGCCAGCCTCATGCTATGATTATTTGAATTTATTTAGCCAAAATAATATTTATTAAGATTAAATACAATATCAATCATCTTCATCTTCATCATTCATCATTTTTGTATTGGCAGGATAGTTATCTGCTCCTTCTCCCTAAATATATAGTGTTTGTCTCCTTCTGCTCCATCCTGTACTCCTCCTCTTGTTTCTCACATCCATTTACTTTAATGTATTTACAAGTAGACCATACTCATCTTCAAGGTCAAAGAGAAGACAGGCAGTTTGAGAGATGTAACTTGGAGAGAGATATAGGCGGTCATTCTGGTTCACATGCAAAGCTGCAAAATTAGCAGCTTTGTGGGAGCTGTAAGCGATGCCCGCACAAACGACAGCCCCGTCTTGCACGCTTAATATCCCTGCACACATGCAAATGGAAGTTTAGCAGAAACATTCATTCACAGCTTGCGTTCGGTAAGGAAATCATTCGATGGTTTCTGACCTTCAAATTATTTCTACAGTGCAAGTAGATCTATGACACTCTCTGGTGTCTTATGTATGCGTGCTCCCTGTATGGGAAGAGTGCGGGTGGCTGACATCCGCTGTCCTTTTTTTGATTGCAACTTCTATTGTCTCTGGCGGCATCACCAAGAGAATTATGAATTCATCTGAACAATTGTCTCAGTTGGCGCCCATGTATAGGTGCTAAAGCACCTGCCTGTGCAGATCTCCCAGTTCCCCTTTCCATCCCACCACTACTACGCTTGAGCACTAGTGAGTTTGGTCTGCATTCTTCCAGCTCACCACCACTATGCCAGTGCAAGTGTGTCTTCTCTGCACCTTCCCAGCACACCCTGCGGTACAGAACACTCCTGTTATATTGTGGTCTGATATTATTGATTATATTATTCACACTGATTATGACTTTTATCATGCATGAATAAATCTTATCTTAAACCTGCTACATTTGTCGTTGTCGCCTCAAGTCACGGCCATGTACTCCAAGCTCATCCAAGTCCACAAACAACTTTACCTGTGACACCAAATCACCACCTCAAGGAACTGTATAGGCTTTTGCCCAGGACCACCAACCCCATTGGGCCTTTCTTATATCAAGTTGAGGTTCAGGGAGAAGCATTAAGACCTCTTCTTTAATACAATTTTACAGGACCTCAACATTATTCTCCATGCCACTATGCTGGCTGCAAGACACATCATTATCCAGAATTACCATGGACACTAACATGCAGAGGCAAATCAGTATTCATCATGTTCATCAGGTTCAATAGGCACATTAGCATAAGCAGGGACATTACCATTTGCATACATTTATTTACTCATTTTTTCCTGCTATTTTTAGTGCCCTAGGGTCATTCAGTTGCTTCACTTTGGGGTGCCCCGCGCCCTAGATTTGTACCCCCAAAATGTTAGAGACTTTCCTGACTAATGAGGTCACCATTACTTATGGCCATAACTATTCAAAGAACCTCACTCAAAATGCTAAATTTTATTGCAATGATGATCATTAATAAATTGGTACATTTGAATTGTGCACCTGCAACCTTGTCTTTGTATGCAGTACATATGTACATTCGCACATGTTCATTCTAGGGTTAATTTTATTGGGAGCCAATCAGTCTACCAGTATATTTTTTGGAGTGTGGGAAGAAACCAGAGTACCTTGAGTAAACACTTACAAGCACAGGGAGACTATACAAACTCGGCACAGTTAGGGCTATGGTTGGAAACGAACCATAACTTTGTCTGTGCTGCCTCATGATCAACCCAGTTTCCGCATTCCTTATCCCTTGTTTTTTAGATTTATGAGTTTTTACCTGAGACAGAAACATATCTGGGTAGAAGGGAATTGTCTATCCAAAAGTTGTTGTAAGCACCTGTTCCTTTGGCAAAACAAGAACCTGAACGTGAGGTTAGTCATGACTGATTAACACAGGGTCCAGCAACCAAGCACACACACTCACCAAGAATTTTGCATAATGAACTAACTTTACAATGCTTCTGTAACAGTTCAGTCCTTTCATATTTGATTCCCTATTAAGGGTAATCCAATTGTAACATCAGAAACTTGTTTCCAGTCCAGTAGCTAGAATGTTTTGGTAACAGTCAGTAGTTACTTTGGTTTCAAATTCATTTGGATAAGGTTAGTCTATATTCCTCTATTCTGAGTTAAATGTTAAAATATTTTTGTACCTGCAAAGTCCCTTGGAGGATATCTCTTCTACTATTGGTGATAATACTTCACCGTTATATTATAGTGCTTTTATTTTTGCTAAATTTCAAACCATTCAATTATAATAATATATGGTTACAACAGAAAATTTTTAAAAGTACTCTCCTTTGTTTGGGGGCACACTTTTAACAACAAAGAAATTTCTTTGTAATAATGAATACATTTAAAACTTAGCTTTTAATAATGTAAATTTGCTAAAAAAAAAAACTATTCGTGGACAAAGACACAACACACTACACAAAACATATAAAAGGTGGTTGAAACCACTTTGTAAACTCAAATGAGTTCTTCCAGCGTCCTGTTGCTAGTGAGGATAGAAGTGCAAATTCTAATCACAAAAATATAACACTGTCAATATAATAATATAATTAATATTACTGTTAGACTGAATTATGCACTGTTCATGATCAGCACTGATAGCGAAAATAAGTAAATTCAATTGCCCGGTCACATCCAACAAATTGTATAGTGTGCATGGGGTCTGAGAGATTTTTTATGATCTTTCAGAAAATTCAATAATCCACATAAAAACTGATATTTTTATAGTATAACGCTCTGTCTTTAGGATCAGGTAGCTCTTAGTGGTAGCCACTATACACAGTGATGTAAACATAGAATTGGGTGAGAAATTGTGATTCCACAGGTAAAAAGAAACAGTTACTGCTGCTGTATCAACAGACTAGTCCTAGTCTCTGGTTGAAACAGTGATTGGACTGTGTTGTTAACCTGTATGTATGGAATTCATAGATTGAAAGACTAGCATCTCCTGTCTCCCTCAAGGGAATAAGGTGCCCTGTTGATCTGAGATCAGTGCAGGGTCTAGCCGAATTCTCGATGGTGGGAGATGAGAGTGCTACAGAAAAGATTTAGGGCCTTATTTTGGTTCATTCTTTCTGACAAAATCCTTCTTAGATGGGCAAAACCATGTGCACTGCAGGGGGGCAGGTGTTACTTGTGCAGAGAGAATTAGATTTGGGTGGGGTTTTACTTCAAAGTGAGATCTATATTGCAGTGTAAAAATAAAGCAGTCAGTATTTACCCTGCACAGAAACAAAATAACTCACCCAAATCTAATTCTCTCTGCACATGTTACATCTGCCCCCCTGCAGTGCACATGGTTTTGTCCATCTAAGAAGGATTTTGTCAGAAAGAATGAACCAAAATAAGGCCCTTAGTGTGAGTGCCGAGAAAGTGTGCACTAAGAGGCGGCTTATGTCTAGTGGATTAGTAGGCTGCTGCTCCTCATTGTCCACACATTGGTGGGGAGTGAGCGGTGCATACCAGTAGGCTGCGTTAGTTTTTTAGATGGAATATCTGCTGTCACTATTGATGGGTATAAGGTGCCCTGTTGATAAATTTATCAGAGCAGGGTCCTGCCGAAAACCCTTTCCTTTAGTAATGAGAGTATTTCTAAACAGAAATAGTGCAAAGAGAAATGTAATACTGTATATGCATCTGGATGCATGAGATGAGTGTTACATTACTTCTAGTGTCCTAGGCCTGTGTATGGCTGTCTGCGGGACAGAAGGCTGTAACTTTGTGCTGGCTGTTTTACAGCAATGTTACCAACCAGAAACTTACACCACCTACAGACATTTTAGTCTCTGCCTTCTTCTTCCACTTTTCCTCACTCACATAGTTGCTGCAACATATGTAAAACCTCAAATGATGCCAGCTTTATCCATGACTTTGTTATTTATGCGGACATTAGGGTGACCAAATCACCCCTTTAATCCGGGACACATATTAATTACACAGGTTCTGTGGCAGTTTAAAACCAGGTGAATTGGAGTCTTGAGGTGTGGCAGTTTAAAACCAGATGAAAGCCAGCCACAGAACCTGCGGTAATTAATATGTGTCCCGGATTAAAGGGATGAGTTGGTCACCCTAGGGGACATGTGTATGGCATTTTCTATCTCACTACTTGGCAACCATATGCTGTCCATGGAGATTGTAGCTCCTCCTTAGGCTTAAAGACAAACAAAATGGAGGCTCTGCTGCTGCTGACCTCCATATTGTAGCTGTCAGTGTATCTGCGATCCTCATCCTCAGATGCAGCAACTCCCCTTTAGCAGACTGCTGAAATTCTCTCTTTCCACTAAAACTACATGGAGCTCCTCTTTGCTCTGGAAATCCTGCACCTCAGTGCCGGCTAGACCTTAGCTGCCTTCTGTGCTGACAGTCATCAGGTGATCATTGCTGGTGATCCTGCATATTCTTCTCACTGCCCTTTACTGGCCTCTCTTCTCCAGCTCTTGGCTGCCACTATATTTACAGCATATCTCTCCTGCCAGTCTTACTCAGGCAGCCATCAGGTCTGCTCCCTCAGAGGAACTGCCACCAGGCTCAAGCCCCGCCCACTGGCAATCACACTGGATGATTGACAGTTGGGACACACAGCTTCTAGCATCATCTCCACTGCCCTGGTCACTAATGTATACACACAATTTTTGACCGATACGTCAGTACACATTTACTGTTTTGGTTTTTCTCTAGTGTATATACACATCTATATACATATACAAGTACATTTAATCTCATAAGCACTACACTAATTACAGTGTTACATAAATCTGATACTAGAGTTGAAGAATGTTCTTTGGGCCTGATTCAAATTTGATCGCAAACGCTAAATCTTTCTCAAATGGACAAAACCATGTGCACTGCACCTGGAGCAAATGTAGCCTGTGCAGAGAAAGTTAGATTTATCAAAAAGTGATAAGTGGAGATTGAAAAACAATCAGTCAATCAACTCCTACCTGTAATTTATCAAACCCAGCCTGTAACATAGCAGTTAGGAGCAGATTGGCTGGTTACTTATCACTCTCCATTTTATCACTTTTTGAAGCTTAATACATCCATCCCAAAATGTTCCATGTATAATAATATTTGAGTACAGTTGACTTAATTGGTACCTCAGTCAGTTTGATTTAAACATCTATGCTTAGCCAAGGATATCCTTGAAACATGGACTGACCCTTGAAGACTGCCTTTTGGAACCTCTGGCTTGTAATGTACAAGGCATTAGTAATAGTCGTTTTTCTACAATGAAATCGGTACATTGTAATTACTATGAATTTTATTCCACTAATAATATTTCAAAATCTATTTTACAGGTTTTATTTTTCATTTCATATTTTTTTTTTATTTGACATTAAAATATGATGTTGTAGAAAGCTGGAATTCTCAGTTCTATTTAGATGTAAATCATACAAGATTTGCAAAAATATGTTTACAAATATTTTAATTGTAATATCTTAATATTTCCTGACAATGGTTGAAAAAAAGGAAATGCAACCTCTTACCATTGTAGTTTAACAGTTAAAACCATGCAGCTACTGAGATGACTATTACCAGCAATAGCCTTATTTGTTGTCTGGAGTTCCTGCTGTCTCTAATAGTGCAAGTTTTCGGCTCCGACGGGTAGCCTCAATTGTACTTACAAGAAATGTAATGGGGAAACTGCTTTAGCTGCATCTCTCCAGAGGATGTGAAGCTGTAGATTAACAAACACCTGACAATTCATTTGATAGCTGCGGTGGTGTAGGTATATGCAACATACATACTCTTTTTTTACACAGGTTCTGGCAGTTAGTATGTATGCACACACTGTAGTACCGTCACAACTGCTGATTAGCTGGAGAAACAACTTTTTAATTCAATGTGTCCATTCATTTCTCCATTCTGAGAGTAGGAAAAACTTATTTCTCCTGCCTTTGCAAAAAATAAAATAAAAATCAGTCTGAAGTGACTTTATTTCCGAGTGCTAGGCCGAAGAGAGAGCAGGCGGCTGACGTCCTGTCAAGTCAGCCACCTGCCGCTAGCAAGAATCGGCCTGCCTGCGTTCCCCTGGGAATGATCAGCATTTTCATGGGGACGCCCATAAAATTCTGGGTGTTCCCATGGGCGAGACCCGTTCTTGCCTCTATCCGCCCGTGCAATGAATTGCCGAGCGAGTGTGCAACTCAACAAAGCCGTTCATTGCCAGGGTCTGAGCATGTGCATGCACACACACCGCCACCATCAGAACGGGGCCGATTTCACCCCATTGTGAATTGTGATGAATCTCTCCCTAAGTTTAATATTTACAATCTATGAATAGTACATGTTCACCATTGATTGAATGTACTGGTTGCTAAAAAAAAAAAATTAACATTGAAGTTGTCAGTGAAGCTAAAATCCTTGATTCAATAGAAATAATGTAAAGAACCTGAAATGCTTGTATTCAGCAAGTTTTCTTATTTTATACTTTTAAATACACTATTTTGGTTACACTTATTTTTAGTTTTCCACAATTTTCACTTTGTAAAAAAAAATATACACTGTAACAGGCAGTCAATGATTTTTAAGTAAATAATGTATGGAAGCTTTTTAATATTTGATACAGTACATGAATGTGTGACACTGAAGACGAGGTATTTTACCGTATGACTTTTACCAGCTAAGCATTTATCCTGTCACAAAGCGTCTTTTTTTTTTAAAACATTTATTTATTTTTTCTGTCTGAAATTGCTGGCAAAAAATTATTTTGCCTTTAATTAATTTTAGACTCCTCTGATACACTGTGCAGGACTTGTTTAAATGAAACCTTCTACCGAGGTACAGTACTATAAAAACATCTACAGTACTGTACACTGCACTGCTTACACATGCTGTGCTACCTTCAGTACAAAGATGTATAATGTCATAAATATGTTGAATAAGAAAAATAAATCATATTTCTACATTATTATTATTATGATTATTATTATTATTATTATTATTATTATTCAGAAGGAATAAAACAGTAATGAGAACATAAATACATAGATAAGTGTACTTATTGTTGATGAAGGCAGTACTGTAATTATACATTTTGGTGCCCTGTACCAGAAGGAAAATAGGTGCACCACGGATACTCAGAATAGGAGTTTTCATGGGGAAGGGGCGTGTCCACTTTCTAGTACCAATTCACATTATACTACACATTAATGTATGCTACACACATTACACTACACAGTGTGCACATTCTACGCCAGCTGCACACATGGTCACACTGCATTGCAGCAGATAGTCAGAGAATGTGCAAGATACAGTGTGTTACACCAAAAGACACCAAGATATGGAACTCCTCAGCGCTACCTCCGGAAATTTTCGTGATCCCTTTTACTGTAAGTGGGGGGAGAAAGGTATTCTCCAAACGTGTAGGAAAAAGAAAAGACAACACGATTCTTTCATTAATATAGGTCTGTGTCTAGCATTTCACGGGTACTGAATCCCAGACAGACTCACCTAGTCAAGCTAGGAGAAGTTCCCATAACGGTTTCTTTTCAAGCTATCAGCACATATAACAAAGATAATAAAACTCACCAGGGGGCAGTGCCCTATTTTCATCCAAAGGTTTCTTTTATTGTGTCATCTAACAAGCCAGGAACATATGGATCATCCAGAAAAACTTTTATTCCATTAAAAGCAGGACATCCACCCTCCCACTGTACCGGACTTTTCCTTTCCCACCCGGAATGAGAAAGTTAGGGTCCAGGTTCAGCATAGATGATAACAAGCAAGTGGATAGGGGTTCAGTCCAAGGTAAAAAAAATGTCCTTATACACCAACGCGTTTCGAACTGTTAAAAGTTCTTCCTCCGGGTGTGAAGTCTTCACACCCGGAGGAAGAACTTTTAACAGTTCGAAACGCGTTGGTGTATAAGGACGTTTTTTTTACCTTGGACTGAACCCCTATCCACTTGCTTGTTATCATCTATGCTGAACCTGGACCCTAACTTTCTCATTCCGGGTGGGAAAGGAAAAGTCCGGTACAGTGGGAGGGTGGATGTCCTGCTTTTAATGGAATAAAAGTTTTTCTGGATGATCCATATGTTCCTGGCTTGTTGGATGACACAATAAAAGAAACCTTTGGATGAAAATAGGTCACTGCCCCCTGGTGAGTTTTATTATCTTTGTTATATGTGCTGACAGCTTGAAAAGAAACCGTTACGGGAACTTCTCCTAGCTTGACTAGGTGAGTCTGTCTGGGATTCAGTACATGTGAAATGCTAGACACAGACCTATATTAATGAAAGAATCGTGTTGTCTTTTCTTTTTCCTACACGTTTGGAGAATACCTTTCTCCCCCCACTTACAGTAAAAGGGATCACGAAATTTTCCGGAGGTAGCGCTGAGGAGTTCCATATCTTGGTGTCTTTTGGTGTAATTCTTTGGGTTTGGTATCCCAATTTTTTGGGGTTACTCCCAGCAGCAACCTCTTTTGTGAGCGCAAGTAGCTACTGTCATTTTTGTATAAAGATACAGTGTGTGTCAGGTACAGTGCAGGATACAGGGCAGGTCAGATACAATGTCGGTTACAGTGTGTGCTAGATATACTGTCTGTCATAAAGGGCCGGTGCAAGGCTTAAAGGCACCTCATTGCCAGGGGCTTCTTTTTAAATGCCAGAAGGATTCGTCTCTTCTCCACACTGATCACTGCTTCCCACGCCAGAGTTTAGGACTTTGCCGTGCTGCACCCCTTCAGTGGAACGCACTCCCTTGCTCCATTAGTCTCTCCCCAACTTTGCAAAGCTTCAAAGGGGCACTGAAAACTCATCTATTCATCAAAGCATACCCTTCCACATGCCTTGACCATCTCTGCCTGCTTACATCCTGCCATAAAGCCACCTCTCACTCGCTTGCACCTCATGTAATCTGTCTGTCTCCCTTTCCTACTAGATTGTAAGCTCTTCAGAGCAGGGCCCTCTTCCCTCCAGTTGTGAAAGCCCTCTTCTCTTCAAATTTTACTCACAGCTCTCCTATACTCAAACAATCAGCGGCCATCTTTGTCCGCATGCTCATCTCCATCTTTGGCCACCAGCACCTAGTAGCACATTGGTGAAGTCATCAGTACTTACATTTAAGCTGTAATGTGTATTGAATTGTGGCATTTATTGTACCTTTACTCTATTTTGTTATTTATTTAATTTAAAGTTTTGTCTCCCTGTACTGTTCCTCCCTGTCCGGTGCTGCAAAACTGTTGTGGTGCCTTACAAATATAATAATAATAATAATAATAATAATAATAATAATAATAATAATAATAATAATAATAATAATGATGATGTTCGTTGCCAGGAGATTAATGTTCAAAGGCATTAGAAAAAGGTTTGAAGTTCGCTCCTTCAAATAAGGTAGATAAGTTCGAGGTATATGTAGATCTCCAAAAATTTGTGAGAAAATTGGTCCTAAAACGATTCTTTGATGAGAAAAAATAAACTGAGGAAAATGATGCTAGAGATACAGAAGTCCCTGTGGAGTCTATATCTGATTTCAGGAAAAAATCCACATTTTACCCTGCCCACAAAAGGGGTTGCCTAGTGGAGACCTTTGAAAGGTTAGTAAGGGATGATCTGGACAAGGTACAGATCAAACCCCAAAAAAATCTTAACCTAACTAAGTGGGAAAGAAATGCGATCAAAACCCTTAGAGAAAATGATAGTATAATAGTGAAGCCTGCAGATAAGGGCGGTAGTGTAGTCATACTTAATACAGAAGACTATAACAAAAAAATATACAGGCAACTGTTGGATGCCAAAACGTATAAAAAACTAAGGGGCAATCCAACAGTGTCTGTAAGTAAGAAACTAGAGGTATTTCTTAACTTATATACTTTAAAAGGCGTTGTGGAGGAAAAAATCAAGGAATATATTCTAATTGAAAATCCTCAATACCTGTTATGTATATATTGCCGAAAATACACAAAAGCATGGTAGAGCCTCCAGGACGCCCCATTGTAGCAGGGACCAATTCGGTTTTGTCCAACTTGTCCCACTCTTTGGATACCCTGCTGCAACCACTAGTACAGAAAACCGCCTCTTACTTAAAAGACACCTCTGGAAGTGCTAAAGAATATACAATGGGAGTCAGGTTATACGTTGGTCACATCCGATGTGACCTCTTTGTATACGATCATCGACCACTCGGCAGGTCTCAGTGCCGTTGAATACTTCCTTGTTAAGGAAGGCACTCCAGTTGAAGAAAAAAACTTTATATTAGAGGGGATAGCATTAATCCTCAATAACAACAATTTTTGGTTTAATGGAGATTTTTATTTACAGTTGACGGATACCGCGATGGGCACTAGGTTGGCACCGAGCTACGCTAATTTGTTTATGGCGAGGTGGGAGGAGCTAAACATTTTTGATGGCTCCCAGCTCGGTGCTGGCCTAGTGTCCTGGAAGCGGTACATCGATGATATTTTGTTTATTTGGAGTAATGACGATGTATCCTTGAACAGTTTTTGTGATAAATTGAATGAGAACTGTGTGAATATAAAATTGACCTTTGATAAAAGCCACAGTAATGTGATTTTTTTTGATCTGTACATATATATCGAAGATGGAATTGCTAAAACCAGAAATTACGAGAAAGTGACTGATTGTAATTCATTCATTAATTATGACAGCAAGCATCATATCAATTGGTTGCGCACCATCCCAAACGGGCAATTTCAAAGAATAGGCAGAAAGTGCACCGAGGTAGGGACATATGAGATACATGCTGACAAAATGGAAAAACAATTCCAGAATAAAGGGTATCAACTGGATATTATCAGAAAAGCAAAGGAAAAAGGCCTCAAATCAGTACAAAATAACATCACGGACACACCTGTAGCACCAAGGATAGAAAAGAAAAATAGGGGTATAAATTGTATTACCAAATTTACTAGCCAGTGTAAACAGATTGAGAAAATCAGTAGAAAACACTGGGGTATCTTAACCAGTGACCCCATTCTAAAACAGTTTATTGACGAGAATCCACACTTTGTGTACAGGAAGGCTAACAACCTGAAAAACCTGATTGTAACAAGTACCATAAACACACCATCTCCTCAAAACCTTATAAAATCAAAAGGGTTTTATAGGTGTGGCACTTTTTCTATGTGTCGGGCCTGTAAGGGTGACAGCAAAGTAATAAACCAATACAAATGTACACAAACTAATGAAGTACACACGATTGAGGATTTCATTACCTGCAATAGTAAGTTTTGTGTATATCTGATAGAATGCACGTGCCACAAACAATATATAGGCAAAACCATAAGAATGCTCAAGGTCCGCATGGCCGAGCATGTAAGAAACATTAAAAAAGGTACAGAGACTCATAATGTCTCTATGCATTTCAAAAACACACATAATAGTGATAACAAAACATCTTTTGTCCATTTGTGGCATAAGCATAATTAAAGATAACTGGAGGATCAATGATAAAGAGAAAAGACTGGCTTGTACTGAAATGAAAAAGATCTATTCCCACAAAACAATAGAGCCTAATGGATTAAATATAGGTTTTGAAGTAAAGTGCTTTTTTTAATGTGCAATAATAACATCTCTTTTTATGTGTTGTATTTTTCCCGTTGTACCGAGTACTGAAGGCTACAACATGGCGCAATGTAGAAATGAGGACATATGGAGTTACCATCATAACCTATGTGAATGTAACATACAAAATGGTGACCGGACTCTAAAGGAGGGGATGCGCTTCACATGAAAACATGGTGCATTCCAAAGGGAGGAAGCTTAAGGTCCGCGATGTCAGGAGGAACCATAGGCAATGAGTGGGAACTCATATTCTGCGGCATCTTCCGGAAGTAAAAGACCGCGGAACCAGAAGTACGTTCCCACAGCCGCAATCAGTACTCACAGGTGCTGATTGATGAAAAGAAAATATGGACACTATTCCGGAAAATAATTATAGCATTTGGTCAGCGTATATTGATTTACTGAATAGCCCAATGTATTATAAAGTATAAGTGATGCATAGTGATGTAGAGAGGATCAACTGTTGTATTAGATAGGTATCTAGGAACGGTTTTTGGTGAGTTAGTCCTCCCATACTCCATCCCAGGTTTTATGGTAAACACCTTTTAGGTAAATTAGAGGACAGGTATAAATACCGTCCTACATCATGTACCCCTCACACCTTGAAAAAGGGCTCAATAGGAAGCCTGAAACGCGTCGGAGAGGAGGAGGAGGGGACACATTTGATGGTGAGACCATTGCTTCATTTTTTTCATCTAAGCAACACCTTTCACCCTGTTCCGGATGCAGGGAGGGAGTGTGGTTTTTGGGTCTCACACATCTGTGTGTAATTTTTAATGCTTGTTTTATTGTCTGTTTTTACTTGGAATAAACACCTTTTTTACGGAGTATCCTGGTTGATGGCATTCTCTGTTGCTGGGCAAAGACCAAAAGAAACCTTTTGGTGAACATAGTGCCTCACTTTGAGGTGAGTGGTTGTCCATAGGATCTCTGATGTCCATATGTTTGATGAAAATTGATTGTCAAGTGTTTTGGAAGTTTGGAGTAAAAGCAACCTTTACGTGCAAATAGGGCCTTGCATACAGGTCAGTAAAGGATACTTTTTCAATAATTGAGGATTTAATACAAGGTGTCAGCGGAACTAGGAAGAGCTGTGTCGGTCGGAGGAAATATAAAGATACCCTTATGTGAACATAGGGACCCCACTAGAGGTAAGTAGGGTTCTTTGAGTGTTACCTTGGAGATTTGTTGGAGAGAACACACTATCCAATTGGCTACAAGCAACACTAAAGACCTACTTGTGTCAAACTAGAAATTGAGTAGGGGATAGTGCTACAGTGTATTTTCATTTTTGTTTTAATGTTCAAAGGCAGTTCCACCAAGAGGAAGGGGGGAGCAGGTACTAATTACCTGGGTCCCGGTTTTGGAAGAGCCCGGTGGGGGCCCCGGTCCAAACCCCCCCTTACTCCTCTGTCCCTCCTAGGCAGCAGCAGCACACTCCTACAGCATGTGCTGTGCTGACAGCAGTCTCATGCTGAGCCTGCTGTCAGCACAGCACATGCTGTAGGTAGGTGTGTGCTGCTGCTGCTGCTGCTAAGGGGGGGGGGGGCGACAGTAACACTCCCTCCATGAATTTAGAGTGTTTTTTCAACCCCCCCCTAAACATTTTGGAGGCGTGGCCTAATTGCGGGAGGTGGACACTGCAACTATACTACTGCTCCAGTGGTCAGGATACCAGCATTCAGAATACCGACAATGGCATCCTGAAGGGTCAGGTAATTATTCTTACCCTTCCCCTTCCCCCTAACCTTCCCTTCCAGCAGCCTATCACTATGCCCCCACCACCTACTGCCTGACCCTATCCCTTCCCACTAGTGCCTAACCACCTTTACCCTGCCACCTATACCTAACCTCCACCCGCAGCTTAACCATAATGCCTCCCCTCTAAGTACATAACCCTCCCTCCCTGTAGCCTAACCCTAACCTTCCCCGCAGGCCTGCATGCTCACCACTTGGGATAGTGGTTGCCATTCACTGTTACTGTTGCTGTCACTGTTACTGTTGCTGATGATTTAAAGGCAGTGGTGATGCTGGGATACTGATTGCATATTGATAAAAGGGCTCTCAGTCCTCCACCATCATATGAGGAAATATTTTCCTCAGAAACAGCATTCCTTCTTGTAAATGATTATTTCAGGGGTGCCCTTAGCAATTTAAAAAAAATTTGATTTTGTGCGACTTCAGAACCTTACTAAAATTTTTATCCTATTACATGTCACCCAGTACACCAGAATCACGCACACTGTAATGCCCATTACATATTATGCCACACACCATAATGCTCATTAATTATTATAAACCCCAACTTCCTAATTATGCGCTTAATAAAGGGATAGTTCCCTTTAGTAATGTATATCAATATTTTATCCACGTATTGGACAATTGCAGATTTCTGATGGGTCAGTGTACACACTACTAAATTGTCTGCTTCGGTCCACTATCCGTGGACCACAGGGTCAATTAATACAACTAGGATATTTATCAGAATATTTCTGATTATTTCAGATAAAAATCCCATTACATATTATACAACACATCATAATGCCTATTACATATTATACCATACACCATAATACCTATTACATATAATGCTACATAACTGCTGCTAACCTACATGCTTGTTGCCAGGAGTTACATGCTCATTGCCAGGGGTTACATCTTTTTGCCTCGGGGTTGCATGCTCATTGACAGGTGTTTCATGCTCTTTGCCATTTTTATGCGATTTGCCATTGGGGGTGGTTAAAGTATACTAATTCAACACTAATTAAGTGCACAGACATTTGTTGGGTGAGCTAATATTGTGATATGTTTAGTACAGTATGATTATTTTTATTTGATTAGAATTCACTTTTTAATCACTGCCAGTCTATACTTCTGAAAGCTCTGTATTTGAGACAAATATGTTCTCATGTTATCACTACAGTAATTTCAACTTAATGATCAGCAATTGGAGGAAAAGTTTCTTAAATCTAAACTTAAATTTTAAAAATGTATCCCTGTTTATTGAACCTGTATTTAGTGCCTCATTTATCCAGTGTACTGGATGACTCACCAACAGTTGGGATCCATATGGTCAGTATACCGACATCAGAATCCCGACTTTTCAATTGCTGACAGGCCTGATTCTGACCAACAGGGGCTACCACTGAAGCTGAAAGGTGCTTTTTTGTGCTCCTTCTGTCAGAATACCAGATACCAGGTATTTTGACCGTCGGGATCGCAAAGGTCAATGGGTCAGATGTAATAACATTTCTTTAATGTTTGTTATTTTTTGTTCACCACTTCTCCTGCCATAACGTGGAGAAGTGGGAACCCTTTTCCCCCTAATCATTAATGTGTAAACATCTAGTCAGTGATTAACGTTAGTCATTAATTCATGTCTGTGCCGAAATGTATTTATTGCATTTTTTTTACATCCCCGTTATGGACCAGCTGCCATAGATGGAGCTACCGCTGATGGTCCCCCTTATGGAGCAGCCACTGGTCCCGCTGATGAAGTGACCGCAGGTCCCCTTACTTCCCTTTGGAGCAGGAGACCTGCGGCGGCTCCATCAGTGGGACCAGTGGCAGCTACAGCAGTGAGACCTGCAGCTCGATCAGTGGGATATGCTGTAACTGCTTTCCCTCCACCGCTGCAGCTGTCCCCCCATCCCTGCCAGCTGCTGTAGCTGCTCCCCTACCCTCCTGGCCACGACAGCTGTTTTCTCTCCCCCCTGGCTGTAGCAGCCACCCGGGTCCCCCTATATAAAAAACAAGTATAGGATATGACCTTTCTATGGCGCAATGCAGCCTCTAGTCCGTACTAGTCCTCGGTTATCACCCAAATAACCAAACACAATAGTAGACAAAAAACAAAGGGTGGACTTTCCAAACTTTTAAGGCGCAATCAGTCCAGATGTTATCCGACCGTTTCAGGGGCTCATTCAGTCTCTCTTGTCTGATTGATCCAGGGGTTCTCGGGGAAAATCAGAGACAATAGCGACCATCAGTTAGATATAAATCAACAGGGGACGGTTTTTAACTGTTGGTGAGGAGATGAAGAAATGTAAGTGGGCGTACCCTACTCACAGTGTGACAGGTGGTGTAAATACACGTAGCGGGTACTTGTCCTGCCAGTGGGTCTTCTGTGGTCTCTTTCAGTGGAGATGGCGATACGAATATATGTGGCGGGTATTGGTCCTGCTGATGATTTTCCTAGGAATTCCACTCAGCCTCTCAATAACGTATATGCCGTGTGAAGTGAAAATAAAAGATAAACAACAATATGTGACTCTATTATTGTGCACAAATTATTTTAAAAGTGTGTCTTGACATTAGAGTGTCTCCATAGGCGCACCTCACTCACTTGAAATCAGGGTGAGGTACACGTATAAAGGTTTCTTTATATTTAAAGATAGGCGCACCTCACTCACTTGAAAACAAGGTGAGGTACACTCATAAAGGTTTCTTGATAATCAAACGATATAAAGTGCAGCTAAAGGTGATAGGCGCACCTCACTCACTTGAAATCGGGGTGAGGCACATTTATAAAGGTTTCTTTGTGCTCAAAAAGTATTTGGTGAAATACAGGTGATAGGCGTACCCCACTCACGGTTCTTATGAAGATTCGAAAACCCGTAGCGGTTTCTTTGCCTTTGTGGGTGTTAGGTTAAGACTTTCTGATAATTATCAGGATTTTCTCCATCCGAGGGGTGTATATGAATAAAAAAGAAAAAAACAATGTGTAGACCTATAACAGGCTCCCCATAAATCTGTTTAGGGCAAAAACTTTTTATTCACCCACATTAAATTAGTGAGATTACTCAGAGTGCTCTCGTACCGAAACTCACACTGGATGGTGCTTTTTACAGATGCATAAAGGTATCTTTCTTATGCGTGCCACAGCTCCGTGAAATCTTATCCGTCACCAAAAAGGGAAATCAATAGTACCCCGTGGTGTTAGGAGGACTTGAAATGATGCTGGCGTACCCAAACTTACAGTTAGATAAGTGTCTGAACTCCTATCATGGTTTCTTTAACTCTGTATCTGCTGGTCATCTATTTCAGAGGTATTTCTTCCAGATGTATAGCCGGCATGTACAGAGTAAGAAAAAAAAGGGTTTTCACAAACCAATCCCACCACGTGGGATTATCTCAATACTGTGACAATAGACTCTTTTCTCCTTCATAAAAAAATTGATTTTATTCTTGCTAAAAAAGATCCTCCATCCCCATGATGGCTGGATCACACAATCCAAAACAGATAGTAAGACCCACAGTGGTCAGACATAGAGTATAAAATACCACAGGAAAAAATAAAATAAAAATATATGAAAAAATAATAAAAAAATTCAAAATCTCTTAAAAAAGTTTAAAAAAAGAAATCCAATACATACATCCAATGTTGGGCATAAAGAGATGATGGCTGCTCACTCTCCACACTGGCTGTCGACGCGTTTCGGTGTTACCACCTTTCTCAAGACATCTGTCTTGAGAAAGGTGGTAACACCGAAACGCGTCGACAGCCAGTGTGGAGAGTGAGCAGCCATCATCTCTTTATGCCCAACATTGGATGTATGTATTGGATTTCTTTTTTTAAACTTTTTTAAGAGATTTTGAATTTTTTTATTATTTTTTCATATATTTTTATTTTATTTTTTCCTGTGGTATTTTATACTCTATGTCTGACCACTGTGGGTCTTACTATCTGTTTTGGATTGTGTGATCCAGCCATCATGGGGATGGAGGATCTTTTTTAGCAAGAATAAAATCAATTTTTTTATGAAGGAGAAAAGAGTCTATTGTCACAGTATTGAGATAATCCCACGTGGTGGGATTGGTTTGTGAAAACCCTTTTTTTTCTTACTCTGTACATGCCGGCTATACATCTGGAAGAAATACCTCTGAAATAGATGACCAGCAGATACAGAGTTAAAGAAACCATGATAGGAGTTCAGACACTTATCTAACTGTAAGTTTGGGTACGCCAGCATCATTTCAAGTCCTCCTAACACCACGGGGTACTATTGATTTCCCTTTTTGGTGACGGATAAGATTTCACGGAACTGTGGCACGCATAAGAAAGATACCTTTATGCATCTGTAAAAAGCACCATCCAGTGTGAGTTTCGGTACGAGAGCACTCTGAGTAATCTCACTAATTTAATGTGGGTGAATAAAAAGTTTTTGCCCTAAACAGATTTATGGGGAGCCTGTTATAGGTCTACACATTGTTTTTTTCTTTTTTATTCATATACACCCCTCGGATGGAGAAAATCCTGATAATTATCAGAAAGTCTTAACCTAACACCCACAAAGGCAAAGAAACCGCTACGGGTTTTCGAATCTTCATAAGAACCGTGAGTGGGGTACGCCTATCACCTGTATTTCACCAAATACTTTTTGAGCACAAAGAAACCTTTATAAATGTGCCTCACCCCGATTTCAAGTGAGTGAGGTGCGCCTATCACCTTTAGCTGCACTTTATATCGTTTGATTATCAAGAAACCTTTATGAGTGTACCTCACCTTGTTTTCAAGTGAGTGAGGTGCGCCTATCTTTAAATATAAAGAAACCTTTATACGTGTACCTCACCCTGATTTCAAGTGAGTGAGGTGCGCCTATGGAGACACTCTAATGTCAAGACACACTTTTAAAATAATTTGTGCACAATAATAGAGTCACATATTGTTGTTTATCTTTTATTTTCACTTCACACGGCATATACGTTATTGAGAGGCTGAGTGGAATTCCTAGGAAAATCATCAGCAGGACCAATACCCGCCACATATATTCGTATCGCCATCTCCACTGAAAGAGACCACAGAAGACCCACTGGCAGGACAAGTACCCGCTACGTGTATTTACACCACCTGTCACACTGTGAGTAGGGTACGCCCACTTACATTTCTTCATCTCCTCACCAACAGTTAAAAACCGTCCCCTGTTGATTTATATCTAACTGATGGTCGCTATTGTCTCTGATTTTCCCCGAGAACCCCTGGATCAATCAGACAAGAGAGACTGAATGAGCCCCTGAAACGGTCGGATAACATCTGGACTGATTGCGCCTTAAAAGTTTGGAAAGTCCACCCGGGTCCCCCTGCCTGTCACCCAGCGATGCCCCCATGTGATTTCTGCGCTCAGCTGTGTTACCCCAATGGCATCTGTTCACCCCACCCCCGAGTTAAATGAACCAGGTGGGCAGCACTGCCCCATCCCTCCCCTTCTGTGTGTCCAGGTGGCCCGAATCTCCCACTGCTGTGTGTTCCACTGATCCCCCTCAGCGTGATTGGCAGCATGTGCATCTCCCTCCTGCCACTGTATGTGATGTTTAAATAAAGCCAAAAGATATACAGACAACGCCAACCCTTGGCTGGCGATTCGGGTGGGGCACCTTTTTTACGAGCGATGTATGCCAGCACCGTAAACACCAGTGAGGCTTCCCCGGACAGAGGCACTAAGCGGTAAGGAGCAGGCTGCACTTAGCGCACGTTAAGTACGTTAAGTACATTTAAGTACGCTATTTAATACATCTACCCCAATGAGTCATGAGGCCAGATTAACAATGGGCCTGATGGAGCTACAGCTCCAGGCCCACTGTCCAAATAGGCCCAGGGCTTTCCAGCGAGCCCAGCCCCACATCGCTAGCCCCCCAGAAACCTGAGATACCACCAGGCAAAACTGGAACATTTTCTCCATAGGATAACATGGGACACTCTAATTCCGACCCCCACTCAGTTTTAACAGCTGCCAGTTCCCTCCTCCGGTATCACAGAAGCTGTTGATCTCATTTGAACCCAAATCGCTTGGCCTTCAATCTGATACCAGGTTGGTCCGTATGGGTTCATTAGTTCTAGAGATATTACAGGTACTGTAAACCGATTTTTTCATTTACAAAATGTAATTTCATGTCTGTTCATGTTGTCTGAGGACAGATTTCTCTGGAACCGAACAGCCCAGTTTCAACGGACCAAAATCATTCGAAGCCCATAGGCAAATTGGTCAGTAGGTCCCGAATATATAGCAGGTTGCTTAAAGGGTGTGTGTGTGTGTGTGGAGGGGTGTTCTCTACCCCTTACACCAGAAAATACAGGGACTGCACTGGTGTAAAAGGGGGGCCAGCCCGGAAATGTCCCTGCATGAACCTGTGACTATATTCCTGAGTAAGTCCCTGCATTTTCTGGTGGGAAAGGGGTATTATTTCAAATAGCCGGGACCTGCAGTGCTCTGAATACAGCCGGGCAGCCCCCTGCTCTCTGTCCGGCTGTCAATGGCTGTAATTTGTCATTCAACGGCTGTCCCCCCAGTTATCGCAAGCATGTATTCCCCCTTGGCAATAAACATGTAATCCCATATGGCAACGAGCATGGAACCCCTGGCAATGAGCATGTAGGTAAGCAGCACTTATGTAGCATAATGTTTAATGGGCATTATGGTGTTTGACATAATATGTAATGGACATTATGGTGTGTGGCTATAAATGTAATGGGCATCATGGTGTACATTTTTTAATGCGCACCTTCGGCGCGCAATGCCCCTGTTTGTGAAGCATATTGTGCACTATTGCTCAATCTCTCTGGTATAGTGTGTAATTTGGCTCAATCGATGTGGCAAAATGTGAATTTTGCCTTAATCTGTGTGGAATAACGTGAATTTTGACTCAATCTGTGCGCCATAGTGTGAATTTTAGCTCAGTCGGTGTGCATTTTGGGTCATTCCATGTGGCATAATGTGTAAGAGGCAAGTACAGTATAAGGGGGTTACTATTGTGTTGCATGATTTGTATTAGGGGTATATGGTGTGGTAAACTTAGGTGACCACATAAAAGGTGCTGAAATGTTGTCTACCAAGTTTCAGCTTTCAGTATTTTTTTATATGACTGGAATGCCGCCTCACCCCACAAGTATCTTAGTTCATCTGCATCCTGTGGGTGCACCTTTGGAGGGCACCCACCAATATATCTCCTTGCATTTTTCCTACGCCAGCTCTCTGCCTTTTCCAGGCATATATAATTAGTTGAAAGTATGTACACAAATAGAGACACACCCATGAGCAGACCACCCAACCAGAACACTGGTCACGCCTCCCACATTATTAGGTGCTGAACACAACCCCTATTATTGTGCATAATAGGCCCTTGATAATTTTCAGCTCCTGGCTCATTTAGACCTTAATCTAGTCATACCAAACCCAAATTTCCATAGCTCTTGTCACTTTCCATAAGAATTTCCATTATAGTAGTATTTCAATGACTCTTTTCTTTTAAATCCATTTTTGTATTTCTTTTTCTTCATTTTGCTGTGACTCATCCCCTTTGTTTCTATGCTCCTTAATTAAGCTGAGCTGTTGTTTTGCAGAAATGTCTGTAATATTGCAATCACCTACTGGCAACAATTATAAACTACAGGGACTGTCAATTTTGAATGTTTAAGCATTAGTTATACAGGTATGAATTGCTCCTTACATTGTGCCCAATTTTGATTCATGGCATTTGTAAAGGTATTGCACAGATGCTAACTGTCGATAATTGGATGGACAAAGCATTGGTTTATTTTTGTCTCAGACAATTTATTTTGACATTTCTAAAGCAGATATTTCACATAGAAGATGTATATTTGTTAAATAGCAAGTTAAACACCTCTTACAAATATGTTTGCTATTTTTTATACAAGTAGTTAACAGTGTGTATTTTGTACAGAGGTGAATGGAAGGCAGTTTGTGTTTGGCAGGATTCATTAGAAGGAATCCAGCAGAGTACAAAAAATGTTTTTTGCACTGCATGCATCAGCTAATTTATCTCCACTGATATGATAACTTGGATATCGTGTGTAATGAGACCAATTGCAGTATATTTTTTAGGGTGATTTTAAGTTTGAAATTTACCTCTGCATGTGTGTGGCAGAGAGGAATATGGAATGAACTGTATGCTATACAGACCCAGAGGGGGAAATTTACTAGCAGAAATATGCATAAAATAGGCTTATTCGTATTAAAAATACACATATTTTATGCGTAATTATATTTTTGGCATTTGCTATGCCAAAAATACTGCAATTTGTATTCGGATTCATGGCACATTCGTATTTACCATCGAAAGAATCCGAATAGGAATCACCATTCAAAAAGATTGGTGATTCCTAGTTTACTAAGCAGCCATATATAATGTACGACCAGTATTATGCGGGATACGGCCGCTAATTGCCGGTAAAATACACCTAATTTTCCAGGTGTATTTGTCAGAAGCCTGCACGGATCAGTTAGATCCGTGCAGGCTTCAGTGTAAAAAAAAAAAATAATAATTGAAAAAATAATAATTAATCATTTTAAAAACATGGCATGGGGTCCATCCCCACAGCCATAACCACTCCCTGGCTAAAAGAGCTGGTCCTGGTTCTAGAAATTCACCGGCCAAAACACATAGGGGTCCCCCTGAATTTCTACAACCAGCACCAGGCTCAAGGGCTGGTCCAGGATCCCAAAATACAGGGAACAAAATAAGCAGGGTTCTCCCGTATTTTGTGAACCAGCACTGGGCCAAACCAGCCAGCAGGGTAATGCCACAGCCGGGGGGAGACTTTTTATACAAGTCCCCCTGCCAAAACGTTTTTAGCCTTTGAATTTTTGTGACCCAATTGCATCATTTAGCATTATTTGGCATCAAACTGTAATTTCCATGCTCTTGACCATTGATTCAGTCTACCCCGATAATCAACCACCATTTTATTTACCCCTCTAGTGTTTCTAACCTGTAGCATACCTGTCAGCACCGGGGTGTTCCCGGCTGTGACCGTGGTGGACCAGTGGAGGGCCCTGGAAAGCAGGAGGCTTGATATATGACATGCACAGGTAACCAAGGCACAGCGAACCAGAGGGTTGACAGAGACCAGAAGCAGGGGTGCGGAGTCTAACTTGCCAGCGGTATTCACCAGGGAGCCCTGCAAGGAACTATGGACTGCGTCTGACAAGCAGGTCGTGGCCCCTTGCCCTGGTTCTCTAGACGCAGGCTGGGACTGAGGACACTGGAGACTTTAGGGTATATTTGGGGGGGGAAGGGGAATAGGGAGATTGCTTTTGCACAGGTAGGTACTTAGTGTATCCAATAGAACAAGAAAAAGTGGGATATAGAGAGCGCACTGTGTTGATTCAACACTTTATTTTGTATAAAAATAAAATATAATAAAAAACAATTTATTAAATACAAAAACTTAGTGTATCCAGGGGTGGCCCCAAATTCTTGAGGGTATGTCTTGAGACGGCCTGGGAGCTGGGGATGACAGTGAGCAGCCTGGGAGCTGCGAGATGGCCTGGGAGCCGGGGATGACAGTGGACAGCCTGGGAGCTGCGGGTAGGCCTGGGAGCTGGGGATGACAGTGGGCAGCCTGGGAGCTGTGGGACGGTCTGGGAGCCCGAGGTGTAAATGTCAGTATCCAGAGGGAAGTTTGGTAAAGTCTCTGGGAGCACGTCAGTGCAGAGTCGACCAGGGATGTCGGCAGTATGGATGGGATGCAACAAATACTGTGGCACAGCAACTGATGGTCGTCGGAGAGGACACAGGTGGTATTGGTCACTAGGAGACGGCAGTAGCTGAGAGTTGACCTGGATTTTGACAGTGCCTGTTGACAGATCAGGACTGAGATGGAGAAAGTCACTGATGGTAAAAGCAATGTGGCCAGGGAGCCACTGGAGTCTAGCCTGGAAGCTAGCAAGGGATTGCTAGCCAGTGCCAGCAGTGTACTCTGCTGGGGATAACTTCCTCACTCAACCGCAGAAGTGGAATTAGCAGGAGTCTCTGGAAGATGTACGGAACCAGGTAAGTAGCAGCAGCAGGGCACGTGGAGATGGTATTGCTGGTAAGACTGGATAGCCAGGAGCCTTGGGAACTTCTCTGACACAGGAGTACACTCAGGGAACAGATAAGAGCAATTGCCCAAGGCCTGAACTATATCCCTCTTGGCTGTTCATGATTGGCTGCAAGCCGCAGCATCAATCAGATCCAGGAAGTGTCAGTGTACACCTTGATTCTGCTACAGGTGTACAGGTCACAGTTTAGGCCAGCGGGCAGTGTGATTGGCCTACACAGTCAGCTGACCACAGGTGTCATGGCGGCGCTCATACTGCATGGGCCCAGTGTGAAACTGGCAAGGGGCATCGCCAACTGCCCACGGGGGCACAAGGGACATCACACCACGATCCACCACCTGAGGCGGCACAAGCATTGAACCTGCAGCGCAGGGCAGACCAGCGTGAAGGTAGGGGATGCAGTCCCAAACGGGGCTGCACACCGTGGTTTGTGACAATACCTTTGTGCCATTTGCGAAAGGGTATACTTTCAATTTAATATCATTTGCAATGTCACCAATTCATATATTAAAAAGCACTGGTCATAGTACAGATCCCTGGGATACTCCACTGATAACATTACCCTCCTGTGAATGCAATCCATTTACTACAACTCTCTGTTTTCTATCCTGGAACAAAGATCTATTCTATTAATCCATTTTAGCATCCAATCCTATGCATTTGAGTTAATTTAGCAGTCTGCAATATGATTCAGTGTAAAAAGCTTTACTAAAGTCTATGGCCCCTCCTTTATTATGTTTGTTTGACATGAACTCCCCCAAGTAAATCCATGCTGTTTGGGATCCTTTAAATTGATTTGAGATAATCTACATTTTCTTTTAAGAGTATTTCCATCATTTTCTCTACTACTAATGTAAAGCTCACTGGTCAGTAGTTGATTCCATAATCCTTGCTTCCACTTTTGTGCATTGGTACTATGTTTGCTCTTTTCCAGTATTCTGGAATTACTTCTGTAGCTAGTGACTGGTTAAATAATTATGTGAATGGTGCAACCAGCACCCCTATAAGCTCTTTTAGTATCCTTGTTTACAATATTGCCAAGTCTGCCCTGGTAGAATTCAATTGTTTCTTGCATCTATTTATTTATTATTTATTTACAGTTTCTTATATAGTGCAGCATATTCCATTGCACTTTTCAATTGGAGACAACAGTGATTAAACAAACTGGGTAGATACAAACCGACATGGAGGTAGGAGGGCCCTGCTCGCAAGCTTAGAATCTATAGGGATAATAGTAGGTATACATAGGGATAGAATTCCATAGCATGGCAGTCCCATCAGATTACAAGACTGTCCTTATGGGATGCAATTAGATATAAATGCTACTGGAAGTTGTGTGGGGGTCCTGAATATGATAAGCTTCCCTGAAGGTGAGTTTTCAGGGAATGCTTGAAAGTTTGGAGGCTAGAGGAGAGTCTTAAAGTGCGTGGAAGGGCATTCCATAAAGTGGGTGCTGCCCGACAAAAATCCTGCAAGTGTAAGTGGAAGTAAGTAATGAGTGTGGATGAGAGACGCAGATCTTGTGCAGAGTGGAGAGGTCAGGTGGGGATATATTTTGAGATAAGCAAATAGATATGTCAGAGTAATGGCTTTGTATGTAAGTAGAAGTCTTTTATAATGAATGCGGTAATATACAGGCAACCAATGGAAGGACTGAAAGAGTGGATCAGCAGACGATGAACATCTAGCCAGAAAGATCAGCCTCGCAGCTGCATTCAAAATGGATTGTAGTGGTGAGAGTCTTTTCTTAGGAAGACCGGTAAGGAGGCTATTGCAATAGTCAATGTGTAATATAAAATGAGTGCATGGATTAGAGTTTTTGCAGTGTCTTGTGTAAGGTATGGATTAATTTTGGATCTGTTTTTTAGATGCAACTGCAGCTTTCTTTTAAAGTGACTAAGTACTATTATATTGTTTTCATTTTCCATCACTTTTCCAGATTTCTACTCAAACCATCTGGAATGGTGAGCAGATATCCATCCAAATTAGGGCTTTGAGGTGCAATAACTTAGGGCTTGGAGATGCAGCTGAAACTTGACTGTAGTTTAGTATGGGACAAACAATTGAATTGTTTATGTGATTTGTTCCTGTTATGGTAAATAAGAAGAGTGGGAGTGCCTTTTATTTGTAAACTCTGAAAAACTGAAAACTGAAACCCGATCCTGCCTCCATTCATTTAATATTTATAAGTGCTGAATGAACATGTCTGGCAGGGATTCAGTATTGAATCCCGGCGGTCGGGATCCCGGCGTTCAGAATCCCGATGCCGGAATCCCGACAGCCGAAATGCCGACAAGGGGGGGACGTGGATCACCCCCCCTTGCGGGCTCGCTGCGCTCGCCACGCAGCGGGCCTGGTGCCTCGCTACGCTCGGCACGCTATTTTATTCTCCCTCCAGGGGTGTCGTGGACACCCCAGGAGGGAGAAAGTGTCGGCATTTCGGCGGTCGGGATTCCGGCGCCGGGATCCCGACCGCCGGGATCTTAACTGCATCCCGTCTGGCAGTTACTAATGTAGTAATTTACTTAAGCAACAGAATATACAGTAGACACAAAACAAAATTAATAATAGGACAAAAAAAGAACAGCCAAAACCAGCTATTATAGTCAAAGAATGATGTACTGAACCTATTACTTTAAAAAAATATATATATTAAAAGCGGACTTGGATTATCTGTATGTTACTTACATTATAATTTCAACTTTAAATCATATAATGAAATAGTGACTTACTATCAGTGCAGTATTTTATTGGTTGTGGTGATTATACAGCACTTGTCAGAAGGAACTTGTTTTAATCAAGTCTATGCCAGGATCTCTGCCAAAGGGTAATGTTTCATTTAGTTATGAAGCATATTTAGTCTATAAATCTTACATTCATCACTTTAATTGACCGATATCTTGTGTTTGTCTTTAAAATGCAAAAAAGACAAGCTCATTCTACAGTTATACAACAATATAAACCATGAAGACACAGCTAATTGTTTTGTGGACCAACTCACTGTAAGAAAGAAAGTATGAAACTGTTGCAATTGCAAAGAGGAACTTTTTTATTTTTTTCCATTTTTTAATTTAACAAAACAAACTATTATTATTATTTATTAATAATTTCTTATATAGCGCACACATATTCCGCAGCGCTTTACAGAGAGAATATTTGAACATTCACATCAGTCCCTGCCCCAGTGGAGCTTACAATCTATATTCCCTACCACATGTACACGCACAAATTCATTCTAGGGTTAATTTTGTTAATAGCCAATTAACCTACCAGTATATTTTTGGATTGTGGGAGGAAACCGGAGTACCCAGAGGAAACTTACGCAAGTACGGGGAGAATATACAAACTCACAGTTACGGCCATGCTGGGAATCGAACCCATGACCTCAGCACTGTGAGGCAGTAATGCTAACCATTACACCATCCGTACTGCTCCAATTATTATTATTATTATTATTATTATTATTATTAATTGGACCTGGAAGTCTGGACTTACAATAGAAAGCTGGCTCAGGCATTTCTAATAGGCTAGTGACTGGCCATACTGAGCATCACTCATTTGTCCTGCTTATTGATACATATCTAAAAAGTAAACTTTACATTACTGCAGGCATGTCCAAACTATGGCCCTCCAGCTATTGTGAAACTACATATCCCAGCATCCCTTGCCATAGTTTTAGCATTCCCTAGAAGCAAAGCTGTGGCAAGGCATGATGGGACTTGTAGCTTCACAACAGCTGGAGGGCCATAGTTTGGACATTCCTGCATTACTGGGATACATTGCCCCCAGCTAACAAGTATATATCAAGTGCAACATGGGTGGGCAGGCAAAGTTGGAGCATTTTTCCTTTTTTTTTTTAGAAGTCTTCTACTGTCATTTATGGCATTGAGTTCAACTATATTTTTAGGATATGCAAACTAAATACATAATAGGGTCTTATACACAAATCTGACACATAAAATATTTCCAACTATTTGACTAACAACTGCCCTCAATGTTTCTGGGATGATCTTTCTCACATTACCCTCTACAAATTGTCCATGTTTCTGGTGCCTCCCCAGATCCTATGTGTGCCTACCTGTTTTTATGCAGATGACACTACTGCCGATATCCAGATATCTGGCTACTATTTTTAAACTGCTACCTTGCTAGCACCAGTTTATCAAAGCAACATCAACCTACTGTACTTGGAGGACTGCTCATAGTCAATGGCCACAATGAGGTATTATTTGTCTCCAACAGAAATATTATACAGTGTATTATTCTTATTTATTGGCAGGTATTCATATAGTGCACACATATTCTGCAGCACTTTACAGAGGATATTTGAACATTCACATCAGTTCCTGCCCCAGTGGAGCTTACAATTTATACATACATGTATTCTTTGGTTAATTTTGTTGGGAGCCAATTAACCTACCGGTATAATTTTTGGATTGTGGGGGGAAAACCGTAGAACACAGAGGAAACCCACGCAAGCACGGGGAGAATATACAAACTCTGCACAGTTGGGGGGGGGGTGTCGAACCCATGACCTCAGTGAAGTGAGTCAGTAATGCTAACCATTACACCTTCATGCTGCCATTACAATAAAGTGGCCCATGCAATAAAAAACTTTATATTTATTTGTATTTTTTTATACATTTTTGAGAAAATAAAATAAGAATAAATTAAAATAAAATATAATAAGTAGCTAACTTGGACTCCTATAACGGCCAGAAAAAAATACCTTGGAAAGAAAAAACTAGGATGCATAAAACTGAATTTTGCTAAGTAAAGACCTCACATCAAGATGCATTAGTTTAAATTGCATTGTCAATTTTGTATCCTGGAATCCATAGAAAAATGGCTGAGGGCTGCATAAGCCCAAGGCCAAATAAGAGCCCTAACTTCGGTTCATTCAGAATTCAGATAGGGGTGAAAGCTACAGTAGCTGCAGTTTTTTCTGCCCGGTGACATCAGGGGACAAAGTGGCGTACTCATCATAAGGGGTATATAAGAGATGGGAGCAGATGACTACTTCCTCTTACCTTTTTGGAAGGCTTGGTGTTCCTGCGCTGATCCGGGTAAGGTTGGTGACATTATTGTTTTTCATTGTGGTAAAGTCTGTGTCCAGTAGTTAGTCAGTATGCATGCACCCCCCCGCCGGCTAGTACATGTGGCTCGCCCTCTCTCTGTGTCCGGGTAGTACCGTCCCAGGGTACGTGTAATGGCGGTCCCGGCCTCCCCCTTCCCCCCGCTGGCTCTTGCTTGGAGTCCGGCTACAACGTCTGCGCAGGCCACGGCTTCAGTGAGCTCATAGCCTCATGTGTCTTAGCTCCCGGCAGCGGACCCTCCTACTCCCCCTGCGGGGAGCTCGCCATCGCACGCCAGGCATAGTATGAACGCGGCCCCCACCGCTCGCTGGGCCAGGCACCCCCCACTCCCCGAGGACAGTCCGCACTGCAGGGGTCCCAGTGGTGATGTCAGCGACAGCCGGTGAAGCATTGGGAGGGAGGACGGCCCGGGGGTCTGGATACTGGCTTGGAGACCTGGCCTGTGCCCCTTGGCCCAATATCTCACCAGGGGGTGTCCTTTAGCTCACACAGTGTGGAGCCCGGTTGGTTTAACAGTGCCACCTGCAGGCCTGGCTTGGTTAGTGCAGGTGGTATCTGCTGTGCAGCTGCAAGGGCCCCCGACAGTGGCTTAGCCTCCAGCAGCTTTTGTGTGTGTGTGTGTGTGGGGGGGGGGGCGGTGGCCACCTCTTCCTGGCAGCGGTCTCAGTCAATTTCCTTGGCCCAGGGTTCCCCCATGATGGGCCTTACTTCAAGACCCCGAGCATTGGGGGCCAGTCCACATGGTCTCAGAGTGCCCCTTGGGAATCACTGACCACTTCTTCTGTTGCTCCCCAGTATATGGCAGCCTACTCGGGGGCCCCTATTGCTCAGCTCCTCCTTTGGTTCACGGGTGTACCCATCACTAATCCACCTAATCCCACCTGTACCCCACCTGGCAGTGGGGTACAGGCCCACGGCACCCAACAATGTCTCACCCTGTTTTGTTGCTGCAGAATGGGGATGTTTCGGCAGTTCCAGCTTCTACGAGGAGGAGGGGAAAGTGGAGAGCAGCAGCAGAAGCAGAGGTTTCAGCAGGTTCGGGGTTGGTCATAGCAGCCGACTAAGTTCTGTTGATGTCTGGTGCAGGTGAGTTGGCAGTTCTTGTGGTTCCGCTGATAGAGATAGTAGCAGTGTGTCGTCTGATTCTTCTTGATGCCCACGCAAGTTAGCTAGGCTTATAGCGCAGCACATGGTGAAGGCTACTAATAAGGATAAGGCTCCAGGCCCTGGGTTGGCTCCTACTCCCCCAGAGCCCCTCTCTTTACTGAAATGGTGCACTGTGATAATACGGCAGACAAGAGGGTACTCTTTACCTAGATGGGCGCCCGCGATTGAAATCGCGGGCGTCGGGGGTAAAAATCGCGGTCATCGCGGCCATCGCGGGTAAATCGCGGGTACATAAAAATCTGCTACCCGCGATGACCGCGATTTTCCCATAGGGAACAATGTTAAAAAGGTTGATTGAGCGCGATTTTCATGGAAAATGCCTCAATGCCCGCGATTTGGCCATAGGAATCAATGTTAAATGGGCCACAGAGCCCAAATAGGCACAATTAACCCTTAAAATGTCCCCCCAAATTTTTAACGCCACCCCACGATCCACGCCAACCCGAAGCGTGGCGAGCGCAGCGAGCCCGCGAGGGGCGGCGGTACGCGTCCTCCGACCTTTTCATGCCCTACTATCCACTAGGGCGTGGAGTGAGAATAGAATAGTGTGGCGAGCGCAGCGAGCCACCGAGCCCGAAGCATGTCGAGCGCAGCGTGCCCCGCGAGGGGACGCGGATACCTTCACAGGTAAACGCGTCCCCTCGCGGGCTTCACAGGTGTCCGCGTCGCCACCGACACCTGTGAAGCCCGCGAGGGGACGCGTATAACTGTGAAGGTATCCGCTGCGCTCGCCACGCTTCGGGCTCGGTGGCTCGCTACGCTCGCCACACTATTCTATTCTCACTCCACGCCCTAGTGGATAGTAGAGCATGAAAACGTCGGAGGACGCGTACCGCCGCCCCTCGCGGGCTCGCTGCGCTCGCCATGCTTCGGGTTGGCGTGGATCGTGGTGTGGCGTTAAAAATTTGGGGGGACATTTAAGGGTTAATTGTGCTTATTTGGGCTCTGTGGCCCATTTAACATTGATTCCTATGGCCAAATCGGGTCCATTGAGGCATTGAACAGTAAAATCGTGTCCATCGGGCCTTTTAACATTGATTCCTATGGCAAATCGGGAGCATCGCGTCGCGGGCATCGCGGGTACATTTATGGCCGGCCGCGACGCGACCGACACGATTTCCATGTTTAACATGGGTTTCAATGGGAAATCGCGGGCATCGCGTCGGTCGCGTTGCGGCCAGACATAAATGTACCCGCGATCACCACGACGGGCGCCCATCTAGGTAAAGAGTACCGACAAGAGGGGGCTCCGAAAGAGGATGAGAGTGAAAATCAAGAAGGGCAAGTATGTTGACATGTTCACCCTTACTGAGGACATGAGGCACGCTTTTGATAAGGCTAGAAAGGCAGATGGCATTGGAGAGAATGCTTTCCGGAACTTCCACCGGTATTCCTGGTGTGATTATGATTTCCGTATTAAACAGGATGGTAAGAGCATTTTGTCCATGGGCTTTAAGGATGTGGAGGTCTGGCTGGAAGTTACATAACAGACTAGGCCACCAGTGGAGCCCCTGGGCAAAAAGGCCCCAGTTGCAAAGGGTCAGAGTGCCAAGGTCGCCGGTAATGGTAAATGTTTTGCATATAATGATGGCAAATGTAGCAGGGGGGCTAGGTGTCGTTTTTGTTACACCAGTAGAGTGTGTGGTGCCGGTCACCCAGCAAAAGATTGTACTGCAGCCCCGGCCGGCAAGCAAATACTTATGACCTCCACTAGCCTCAGTGGGGTCCACTGAGGCTAGTGGAGGTCATAAGTAAAGTTAATTCACCCATTGTTTTGCCCAAACTGAGCAGGTGGCTTGGTTGTACCCTGATGTGGCTGCCTCACGTTTCTTGTTTGAGGGTTTTAAGTTTGGTTTTCGTTTACCCATTGAAGGAACCGTCCATGTGGTTTTCCCAGAAATTTGAAGTCAGCCAGAGAGTTCCCCCGGGTGGTTCGTCAGAAAAGTAGATGCGGAGATTAGCTTGGGGCGCATATGTGGCCCGTACCCTGTTCATCCTATTCAAGTGTTGTGCATTTCCCTGGTGAAGGTGGTCCCTAAGAGCACCCCGGGGAAGTTCAGATTGATACAACATCTGTCTCACCCGCAGGGGAGTTCTGTGAATAATGCCATACCTGAAGCGGTTTGCAGAGTTAGATATCAGTCATTTGAGGAGGTGCTTGATTTGGTGCATGAGCGTGGCCCTATGGCTTTGATGGTGAAAGTAAATGTGGAGTCCGCTTTCCGACTGCTACCTTTGCACCCAGATTCCTTGCGGTTTTTGGAGTTTAGGTTAGAAATGTTTTTTTATGGAAAGGTGTTTGCCAATGGGATGTTTAGTCTCCTGCACCTATTTTGAAAAGTTTAGTTCATTTTTGTATTGGTATATTCAGGTGGCATCGGGCCAGCAGGGGGTCGACTTGGATGACTTCCTGTTGGTAGGCCCTGGGGGCAGTCCCATCTGTAGCGACATGTTGGAGGTGACTAAACGGTTGTTTGTGTCCTTGGGGGTCCTGATAGCGGCAGTCAAAACGGAGGGCCCAACCCATTGTCTTAGTTATTTGTGGATTGAGATAGACACGGAGGTGGGCTGTTGCCGCCTGCAAACCCCTATGGTGCAGAACCTTTTGGGCCTGATTGAGGACTGTTTGGGGAAGTGCAAGGTGCGTTTGAAACAGGTTCAGTCTTTGTTGTGGTCCTTCAATTTTGTGTGCAGGATTATCCCTATGGGTTGGGTATTCAGCCGTAAACTTGAACGTGCGATGGCCGGGGTGGTAAGGCAACACCATACGGTGTATCTTTCTCAGGAAATTAGGGACCATTTGCAAGTTTGGTCTTCTTCTTTGGTGTCTTTTAACAGGGTAGTGTTGTGGCCAGAACCTCCTTGTTATAACAATTCTTTGCAGCTGTATACCGATGCGTCCGGTAGTGTAGGTTCTGGGGCCTTTTTCAGGGATGAGTGGTGCGCAGCCACTTGGCCCCAATCATGGTTGGATCGGGGTTGGATCGGAGTTTCACCAGGAACTTGTTGTAGTTGGAGTTGTTTCCAATTATTGTGGCCCTGGAGCTGTGGGCTCATGATCTGGCTGAAAGGCAGGTGGTGTTCTGGTGTGACAACATGGGGGTGGTACATGCCATCAATAACCAGCGGGCTTCTTGCTCGCAAGCCTTGCGGCTCCTCAGGCATTTGGTTTTGCAGTGTTTGCGGTTTAATGTTAATTTTGCGGCCTGCCATGTCCCGGCATCGATAACAGGATTGCAGATGCATTGTCCTGCTTTCAGTGGGGCAAGTTCTGGGAGTTGGTGCCTGGGGCAGCGACAGTGGGTTTACCATGCCCACCTTATATCTGGCAGATTATCGAACCGGTATAGTAGGATTGGCCAGAAACGCTTTGGCCCCTTCCACGCAACTGGCTTATGATGGGGCTTGGAGGGATTGGCAGTCCTTTCTTTGTAGGTATGGTCAGGAAGGAGTCACTGGAGGATAGATTTTGGGGGTTTGTGTGGGAGCATTATAAAGCTGGCAAGTCAAAAGGGGCTAGTCCGCTGCCCTTGCGGGCATTGCATTTCATGCTCATTTACTGGTTCAGGAGGATCCCACTTATTCCTTTGTGTTGACAAATGCAATGGAGGGGTGGGCCAGGGCGAATCCGGTACCTGTGGATTTGCGATGGCCCATTGATTTGAAATTACTGAGGGATTTGTTGAGGGCTCTGGGGAGTGTAGGGGAGTCTTCATATGATGCCTCGCTGTTTCGGTTGTCATTCGTCTTGGCCTTCTTTGGAGCCTTTAGGGTGAGCGAGTTAGTGGCTAGTAGCAAGATGTCCAGGAACACAGGTATCCTCTTGAATAATGTCCAAGTGCACTGCGATATTGTGCAAATTGTGCAGTCCAAGATGGATCAGGTTGGGCGAGTCGTTGAGTGACCTTGGTGGCACAGAGTGAGGTGGGTATATGTCCAGTATGGTTGGCACAAGGCTATTTGCGACTCCAAGGAAGAGGAGGACAGTTGCTGGTGCATGCTGATGGGGGGCCACTCACAAAGTTCCAATTTTGCTTGTTTTGTGTTCTTGGGGCTGTGGCCTGAGGACTATGGGTTGGCTACGCAGGCTGCAGTGTCTGGGTCTTCTGCAGTGGAGATTCAGGCACTGGGGTGGTGGAAGTTGTCCGCCTATAAGTCTTATGTGCGTTTGGATAAATTGTAGTTTCGACAACCCTAAAACTATGTTTACCTTTGGTTTTTGAATGACAGTATTCTGGAATCGAGGATGTGAAGGTAGCTTTTACTTTTTCCTCCGAGGGAGCCTTAATTCATTTGGCTAACCATGGTCCATGGGAGTTTTTTGAGTTTTCTCCTTCACATGGGTTGTGATAATGGTTATGTTGTGTTGTTGGTAAGATACTGATAGTAGGGACTCTTCTTTTTCAGTTGCTATTGAATCATCTGGACAAATATGGCTTATCGGCCATTCTTTCATTTTTTTGGGCAGAGAGGCATTCAATGGTGAGGAGGTCACAAGATTACATAGGTGACAGTGTAGTCATGTGGATAGGTGTCCGGGGTCTCTGTTGGGTGGATTTCCCGCAGGTCCTGTTCCGACACGAGCGGCGATGGGGTCGTCCTGCCTGGCTGGTCATTCACCTTGGGGGGAATGACATGGGCCACGTTAAGGGCATAGATCTAATCCAAAGTATTAAGTCAGACTTGGTTGCCTTGCGAGCTCACTGGCCAAGTGTACAGATAGTGGCCAGAGATCATTTCCCGGTTTCAATGGCAAGGGGCAGTTCGGACCTCAGCAATTGAAAAAGCCAGTAAAAAGGTTAACTCGGCTGTCGGTTTGTTTGTTAGGGCCATGGGAGGTTTTGTTGTGAAACATCCCTTGTTAGTTCTCAATAGTTGCAGGTACTATAGGGAAGATGAAGTGCACCTTTCCCCTGTGGGAAATTGCATCTTTCTGGAGGATAATTTCCATTTGTGGGCTTAAGATCATTTTTCCGAGGTTTGTTTTTTCTGGTTTGGGATAGCTGCTGTCGTTTGTAACCTTGTTGTGGTGGGAAGTCGCTACCAGCCTGCAGTCAAAGAAGGGCATAAGTGGTCATTGTGGGGCACCACCCTTTTCTTAGGATGTGGGTGTGTCCTCCCTAGCAGGTGGACAAGGGGCGTTCCCCTGCGGGAGGACCCATTGGCTCAGCCAGGTTAAAGGGTGGTGAGTCCCGCACGATGCAGGTTATGCAGGTAGGAGGCAGCGGTGAGCCCCTCCTGGAGTCTTTTGGTTGTAGATCAAGTTGACTGGGCTGGCGTTGGTAGCGACTTATTTTTTGCCATCCTCCAAAGTTAGTTTAAAGTTAGGGAAATCTAGTTTAAAATTCCAATTACCAAATTTAGTAAATTTAGTTAAACACGGTCACCAAACAATAAATAATTTGTCACACGCCGCTGCGGCGCCAGGTGTGGCACTGCCTACTCACCCCATCGGGTCCTCCGGTCCTGGCGCCGCGATGGTGCAGGTCTGGGTGGCTCTGGGGTGCGGGCTGGCACAAGGGCTCCCCAAGTCCTGGCGGGTCCGGGCGCAGCGCAAACGCCGGCTCCCGGGACTGGGCGCCGCCATCTTAGCCGGGTCACGTGACCGCAGCGCTGAGGGTGATTTATCCCTTCCCTGATTATGGAGGCTGGCCTAACTTGCTGGACTGGGTATAAATCCCAGCAGCCCTAGTACCTCAGTGCTGGTACAACTCTGAAGCAGCAGCATAGCTCTGCAGCAGCCCCCAGTGTTCCTAGTGTGGTACTGCGCTCCCAGTCTCTCCCTGTGTTCCTGTGTCTCCCATCCCAGATTCTGCAGTCCTGCCGTGACCCTGTGTATCCGGTTCCCAACCCGAGTTATTCCTTCCCTGGACCCTCCAAGCCAAGTCGGCCATTTCAGTTGTATTTATTCCTTCCCTGGACCCTCCAAGCCAAGTCGGCCATTTCAGTTATATTTATTCCTTCCCTGGACCCTCCAAGCCAAGTCGGCCATTTCAGTTATATTTATTCCGTCCCCGGACCCTCCAAGCCAAGTCGGCCATTTCAGTTATATTTATTCCGTCCCCGGACCCTCCAAGCCAAGTCGGCCATTTTCAGTTTATTAACCCTTCCCAGAACCCTCCGAGCCAAGGCGGCTACCTCAGTTATCGTTACCCTCTACTGGACTTCCACTAGCAACCCGTGGTCTCCTCAGACCACCCCCAGTCCTGGCTATAGGGTTCTCCGAGTGAGGGACCGCGACCTGCTGTCCAGACGCAGCGAAACCCAAACTTCCTTGCGGGGGTCCCTGGAGAAAACCGCTGGGCAGTTAGACTCCGCGCCTTCACTTCGGAGCTCCCGTCTAACCCTTAGCCAGGTATTTATGCAGAGGTCCTACATCCACCCTGCCAAGTTCCAAGGGCCTCCAGTACAGTCCTCTTTGGACCAAACACCTGAGGTGGGTCCTCAACCTCCGTCGGCCGTGACAGTTTGTACCAGCCACATGGATCCTGCCTCAGGAGCTAACTTTAGTGCAGAACTACTCCAGCAAATTGCTTCTCGCCTAGAGGGTTTGGAAAACTCACAACGCCAATTAGCCCAGGGTTTGCAAGATATTTCGCATCGCCAAGATCTTCTTCAGTCTTCTTTGCCTAAAGCTCCGTCTCCGTCTCGAGCCTCCGCAGACGCAGTCCGACCATCGCTCAGCAGTGCCGCCGCTTCCGGTCAACTCCATCTGCCACCTCCAAGCAAGTTCGATGGTACGCCCAAACAATGCCGAGGTTTCTTGAATCAATGCGACGTGCACTTTTCTCTGCAGCCGGGACTCTTCCCTTCAGACAAGACCCGAGTAGCGTACATTGTATCCCTACTAACCGGTACTGCCTTGGAATGGGTTTCTCCATTGTGGGAGAGAGACGACCCGCTTCTGTCTAATTATCGGGAATTTCTGGCTCAGTTTCGCCGGATATTCGATGAACCAGGGCGTTCGACTTCCTCTGCTATGGAGATTCTCCGGGTTAGACAGGGGAATCGCTCGGTGGCACAATATGTAGTACAGTTCCAGACCCTGGCCTCCGAGGTCAGGTGGAACGACGAGGCCTTACTGTCTGCATTCTGGTCCGGGCTGTCCGAGCGAATCAAGGATGATTTAGCAACCCGAGACCTTCCTGAGACCCTGGATGAGCTAATCTCTCTCTGTAATAAAGTAGACCTGCGATATCGTGAGAGACAAGCAGAGAAGTCTCGAGGGGAACGGAGCCGTACCTTTCCGCTTCCTCGAACACCTCCCGTTCCTGCTCCAACCTCAGAGGAACCTATGCAAGTGAATCGGACGCACCTCTCTCAAGAAGAGAGACAGCGCCGCCGTCGTGAGAACCTGTGCCTTTACTGTGGGGAGTCCGGCCACCTAATCGCCCAATGTCCTAAGCGCCCGGGAAACCCTCGGTCCTAATGGGGTCCGGAGAGGCCCGATTAGGACAAGTCAATACCTCTCCGACTCGTCCTGAATCTCTACTTCCAGTCCAGCTTCTTCTTAAAGACAAAGTCAACATATCTGCCTTATTGGATTCTGGAGCAGCCGGAAATTTCATTTCCCTTGACTTGGTCCAGTCTTACGAAATTCCCACTCAAGCATTGAAGGTCCCAGTCAGACTAACGGCCGTGGACGGCAGCTACATTCCTCATGGCCTGATTTCATGTAGGACAGTTCCCTTAAACCTGACCGTGGGAGTCCTCCATCACGAACAGTTGGAGTTTCTAGTTATCAATCGAGCTTCGTTTTCCATGGTTTTAGGCCTCCCGTGGTTAGAGAGACATAGTCCGCATATTGACTGGGTAACTATGCAGATACTCTCCTGGGGGCCCTCGTGTGTGAATTCTTGTCTAACCAAAGTTTTACCCATATGCCTCTCCGAGCCCGAAGATTCAACTAAGATTCCTGGGCCATATCGTTCCTTTTCGGATGTGTTTAACAAGAAGGCTGCTGATATCTTACCTCCACATCGGGAGTGGGACTGTCCAGTCGACTTAGTACCAGGAACAATGCCTCCGCGTGGCCAGATCTATCCGTTGTCACTACCGGAGACAAAGGCCATGTCCGATTACATTACTGAAAATTTACAAAAAGGCTTTATTCGTCCATCTTCTTCTCCAGCAGGGGCAGGATTTTTTTTTGTTAAAAAAAAAGGACGGTTCTCTCCGCCCCTGCATCGATTACCGCGGCCTAAATGAGATCACCGTTAAGAACCGCTACCCGTTGCCCCTCATCCCAGAGTTGTTCGACAGAATCAAAGGAGCCTCCATCTTCACTAAATTAGATCTGCGGGGGGCGTATAACCTAATTCGAATCCGAGAAGGGGACGAGTGGAAGACGGCTTTTAACACTCGTGATGGCCACTATGAGTATCTAGTGATGCCATTTGGCCTTTGTAATGCCCCCGCCGTCTTCCAAAACTTTGTAAATGAGATCTTTCGGGACTTGCTCTACTCCTCAGTAGTCGTATACCTAGACGACATTTTAATCTTCTCCCGTGATTTGGATACCCATCGAGATCAGGTCAGAGAGGTCTTACGACGCCTTCGAGTAAACCACTTGTATTGTAAACTAGAGAAATGCCTCTTTGAGAGGGAGACTGTTCCTTTCTTAGGTTACATAGTCTCAGGACGGGGTCTACGAATGGATCCGGAAAAAGTATCTGCTATCCTCGATTGGACCCAACCATCTACCCTTCGAGCCATCCAACGTTTCCTAGGGTTTGCGAATTATTATCGCAAATTTATCCTAGGGTTCTCTTCTATCGTGGCCCCTATCACCGCGCTCACTAAAAAGGGAGCTAACCCCTCTCAGTGGCCGCAAGAGGCCATCGAAGCCTTCCATAAACTAAAACAGGCCTTCATCACGGCTCCTGTACTCCACCAACCTGATGTTAAACGTCCATTTGTCCTAGAAGTCGACGCCTCCTCTGAGGCCGTAGGGGCAATTCTCTCCCAGCATGGGGAGGATGGGAAACTGCATCCGTGTAGCTTTTTCTCCAAGAAATTTGCTCCCGCCGAGCGGAATTATGCCATAGGGGAACAAGAACTCCTAGACATAAAACTCGCCCTAGAGGAGTGGCGGTACCTCCTAGAAGGGGCTCAACACCCCTTTACTGTGTTCACAGATCACAAAAATTTACTTTACCTGCACACGGCCCAATGTCTCAATCCCCGCTTGGCACGTTGGGCTCTCTTCTTCACACGCTTTGAGTTTAAGCTTTCCTTCCGCCCGGGTTCTCGGAACACCAAGGCCGATGCCCTCTCTAGGTCCTTAGGTTCCCTCGAAGAAGAAGTACCTCCTCAACCCGTCCTTGATCCCCTGGTCTTTGCTGCTACCCAGCTCCGCACACCACCGGTAGGCAAAACCTTTGTACCTCCCGCATTACGACCAAAGTTGCTCCGCTGGACTCATCAGTCCAAATTCGCTGGCCATTTGGGTTCCCAGAGAACTCTGGAATTCATTCGACGATCCTATTGGTGGCCCTCTTTACCAAAGGATGTGCAGTCCTTCGTTGCATCATGCCTCGTCTGTGCACAGCATAAGTCCCCTCGACAGGCACCCGCAGGGAAACTCCGGCCCTTACCTATTCCAACGCGCCCCTGGTCCCATCTGGCTATGGACTTCGTTACTGACCTCCCAAACTCCAACGGATATACCACTATTTGGGTCATAATTGACCGATTCTCGAAGATGGCCCACTTCGTGCCCCTAAAAGGATTACCCAGTGCCCCTACCCTGGCCCAACTATTCCTCACGCACGTGTTCCGTCTGCACGGGCTTCCAGAGGAGATCATCTCCGATCGAGGGGTACAATTTGTAGCCAGGTTTTGGAGGGCTTTGTGTTCAGTTCTTCGTATACAGCTCAAGTTTTCAACTGCCTACCACCCGCAAACGAATGGGCAAACGGAGAGGGTAAATCAAGACCTCGAGACATTTCTCCGACTTTACCTGTCCTCATCCCAGGACAACTGGGCGGAATTACTTCCCTGGGCGGAGTTCTCCCATAATAACGCTTACCATAGCTCCAGTCAAACCACCCCGTTCCTTGTAGTTTACGGTAGGCACCCCAAAGTACCCGAGTTTTCTCAGCTCCCGGTTAGTGACGTCCCAGCAGTCAACACCTCGGTTCGTTTCTTTGCCAACATTTGGAGGAATGTCCACTCGGCCCTCCGTCAAGCATCCACCAGATATAAAAAGTTTGCAGATCAGCACCGTTCAGCCGCCCCAGTCTATCGTGTAGGCGATCGAGTCTGGCTCTCCACAAGAAACCTCAGACTTAAAGTCCCGACCATGAAAATGGCTCCTAGGTACATAGGTCCCTATACCATCACCAGAGTGATCAACCCTGTAGCAGTCCGTCTAAAACTCCCCTCCTCATTTAAAGTTTCCGATACCTTTCATGTGTCCCTGCTCAAACCTTTAATTTTGAATCGGTTCCGCAAGATCTCTCCCAGGTTAATCTCGCCCAAGGTAGAGAGGAGAGTTGAGTTTGAAATTAAAAGAATCGTTGATGCCCGTCGGGTTCGGGGCAAACTTCAGTTTTTGGTGGACTGGAAGGGATACGGACCAGAGGAGAGATCATGGGTACCGGCAGTAGACGTCCATGCACCGACCCTGGTGAAGAGTTTTTATCTCAGGAATCCGGCTAAGTGTCCTGTGGCCACTCCTAAAAGGGGGGGTACTGTCACACGCCGCTGCGGCGCCAGGTCCGGCACTGCCTACTCACCCCATCGGGTCCTCCGGTCCTGGCGCCGCGATGGTGCAGGTCTGGGTGGCTCTGGGGTGCGGGCTGGCACAAGGGCTCCCCAAGTCCTGGCGGGTCCGGGCGCAGCGCAAACGCCGGCTCCCGGGACTGGGCGCCGCCATCTTAGCCGGGTCACGTGACCGCAGCGCTGAGGGTGATTTATCCCTTCCCTGATTATGGAGGCTGGCCTAACTTGCTGGACTGGGTATAAATCCCAGCGGCCCTAGTACCTCAGTGCTGTTACAACTCTGAAGCAGCAGCATAGCTCTGCAGCAGCCTCCAGTGTTCCTAGTGTGGTACTGCGCTCCCAGTCTCTCCCTGTGTTCCTGTGTCTCCCATCCCAGATTCTGCAGTCCTGCCGTGACCCTGTGTATCCGGTTCCCAACCCGAGTTATTCCTTCCCTGGACCCTCCAAGCCAAGTCGGCCATTTCAGTTGTATTTATTCCTTCCCTGGACCCTCCAAGCCAAGTCGGCCATTTCAGTTATATTTATTCCGTCCCCGGACCCTCCAAGCCAAGTCGGCCATTTCAGTTATATTTATTCCGTCCCCGAACCCTCCAAGCCAAGTCGGCCATTTTCAGTTTATTAACCCTTCCCAGAACCCTCCGAGCCAAGGCGGCTACCTCAGTTATCGTTACCCTCTACTGGACTTCCACTAGCAACCCGTGGTCTCCTCAGACCACCCCCAGTCCTGGCTATAGGGTTCTCCGAGTGAGGGACCGCGACCTGCTGTCCAGACGCAGCGAAACCCAAACTTCCTTGCGGGGGTCCCTGGAGAAAACCGTTGGGCAGTTAGACTCCGCGCCTTCACTTCGGAGCTCCCGTCTAACCCTTAGCCAGGTATTTATGCAGAGGTCCTACATCCACCCTGCCAAGTTCCAAGGGCCTCCAGTACAGTCCTCCTTGGACCAAACACCTGAGGTGGGTCCTCAACCTTCGTCGGCCGTGACATAATTGAAGACCTTTTAAAAACTTAGCTCTCAGTTGTCTGTGTCTTTATTTATGGTCCGTGTGAATTATTGGTGTCCGTGTCAGTTATTTTAGTTAAGCTGTTTTTAATTAAGGTAAAGGTATGTCACAGTAAGGTATGGGCGCCTTAATAGTATAATATATCAAGTGGCTGTATGCAGAAGACCATGGAACACTAGGATAAAATACAAATTTTAAGATATTCGATGACAGTAAATATATATACAAAAATGCATGTTTAATATTAAATGATTCCAAAAAAATGTAATGCTATTTTGTATGAGATTGTGTAATTTAAACATAGGATGTTGTATCACATATTTGAAAGTTGTATTACAATTATTAATTTTAACTCCTATTACAGCGTAAAGTAGATTTAAAACAAAGCTTTTTTATATAAATTAGCTAGCTGTACTCTTGTTTTATTAAAATGCTACTACTGCAGGAAAGTTATGACAAATAGTGTAAAGTTCAACTGTGCGACAATATGTATCAGGAAAAAATGGCTACTTGTGTTTTACATTTACAGTATAAAGACATGAGCAACATTTTTTTTCCGATGTCCCTTGACTCGCCCCTCACATTTCAATAGGTCTGCCTGTCATAGGTCAATTGCTTCAATGATGCTAGTTGGTTTTATTCACAGCCTATTGCCTTTTTTAAATGTCATGCTGTTGGTTCATGCCATTAAACAATAGCCTTTCATATCATAATTCATCCCCACTTTACAGAGGGTAGCCGGCTATACATATAATATAGTAACAAGTCCTCGGTAATTCTACATTCTACATTTCTTGAGACTTTTATGAGTCGCACATTTCTATAATGAATTAATAGTGATTTTATTTTACAGTAGAGAAATGGTTAATATATTGTCCATTTAAGAAGCATAATTGCAGTATTTGATTTTGGATTTTAGTCACACTCTGATGTATTTGGAAATTCTTGTATGTATGTAATATATGGGTGTCAACTTATTGTTATATTTTTATATTATTATTTTAACATGTATTTTTTTAAATAATGCATTTTATTAGAGATCTTTGGTTTTGTATCTGTTTTGGTTTTGTATCTGGATCCTGGGCAATGCAATGGTAGGGGCCCATGATTAGGGGCTTGGCTAGCCATTTGAGAGTGCATGATCTGGGCCCCTAGATAAATAAATATATAGTAAACACTGCTAGTGCATATATGATAATGTACATGATTAATAATAACAAAGCACTGTAGAGAATAGAACATAGACCAGTGCAGTATAATGTAATGCAGGGGGGGGGGGTTGCATGGCACACCCTAATATCTGGCAGCCTCCTCACTATCATCTTTTGCAATGATCACCGATTACTCCCCCCCCCCCCCCTTCTTCCCTGGTTTGCATTACTTGCTGGTCACCACTACTACTGTGTGTTAGTGCTGAGGGCCAGGCAGATGGCTACAGGAGGTGAGAGGGGTAGATGTGCCAGCCCCCGCTATGTGCCTGTGATGCTAAGGGTGAGGGGGATTGCATGTATCTTTGTGGAGAGTGAAAGGGTGATGTCAGAACCCGGCTGATGTGTGTGGAGCAGGGAAGGGGATGTCAGAAAGTGTGTTCTGGGGTGTGGTGGCTCTCCCTGGCCAATGCCTATTGTGTTCTAGGGAGGGGGGTTTCTTGTCTTGCCTGTAAGTTCCTGGCCAGATGCTGGAGGGTTGTGCAGAGTTGGCCATTTTTAAGTGCTTGGGGTAAGGGGGGAGTTTAGAATGGCTTTTGTGTGTGTGCTGGTTGGTTGCTTAACACTACTGATGGGTTGGTGGGCAGATGTATACTCACAAAATTGCTTTCTCCTAATCAATATATATGTTTCAAAGGAGGGGTGGTGCAGGATTCAGGGTGAGGTTGTGGGTCAAGAATAACGGGGCAAATAAGAGATTTCAGTTTACTGGGCGATCCAAGAATTATTTTTCCTCTGTATATATATCTATAGTTATAAATAATATATTAGCTAAGCCCGCTCAAAGCAAAAGCTTTGAAAGCTAGTCTGCTACCTTGTGATTGCCTCTGTGTTTCTGTCTGTGTGAAAGAGATGTATTTTCACCCGCTGCCAGCAGATGGCAGTGTTTTGGTTACACATGGACATTAGATATAGATAGATAGATAGATAGATAGATAGATAGATAGATAGATAGATAGATAGATAGATAGACATGCCTACCCTAAACTGTATAGCCCAACGGAGGATTCCTTGTGCCCCATGCCATGTAATTTGTACCTGTTTTCCTACAGTATAATATTTATTAATGTCCTGTCATTTCCAGTATGAAAATACACCTGAAATAATGAGGGAAAGATTTACATGTAATACAAAACACATGAGATTTACACTTATTTTAACATATGCTCTATGGCAGGGGTAGTCAAATGCAGTCCTCGAGAGCTACTGTACTAACAGTTAACATTTTCCATGTATCCTCACAGAATCACAAGTGAAGTACTGTATTTAGCTCCACCTGTGGATCTTTTAAAATGTGTCAGTCAGTAATGAGTGTACCTGCGAGGTGAGCTGGAAAAAGTGAACTGTTGGTAGCTCTCTGGAGTTGGTTACCCCTGGTCTATGGCATTCTCACAGTGTTATACAGTTACAGTATATGTTAATTTTCCATTATTCCCTTATTGTACCCACACACTCACCAATCTCCCACACACACATGCCTTGAGTTACATCAACTCATAGCTGAAAGTGAGGAATATCTTGCGTCAATATGCACACACTGTGAACCTTTAGGATGGGGATGATTCCATCCAATACCCCTACTCAACCACTAACCTTGGAAAAGGCTGCTTTTCCAGCTGAAACGTGTTGTTGGGGTACCGCTGGTGAAATTTTCTTCACGGTAACCCCTCCTATGAATTGGAGGAAGCATTGAATAGCTCTGTTTTTTATGCTTCATGAATAGAGCCCCTTATCCTGTATCATTCCCACTGTCATAACTGACTTACACTTCACCTGTATGCCTATAGTGGGAGAAAATGGACACACACATCTTAACATAAACCCCCTCTTTTCAGTGGCCGACTGTAACTGCTGTATTGACACTGGAGCAGAAGGTAGCACACCATCACTGCTGTAGTAGAATCCTATGAGTACTGGTAAGTCTTCTTGACTCTACTCCCAAAGCTCCATTCCTAAACCCATTAAGAAGATTTACCCAGCTTCCCATATCCAAGTTCAGTGTCAACACCTGCTGAGAAGGCTGTGTATGTAGAGGGGTCTCCACAGTAACAGCAATGTTGGGGTCAGACCAAACTACAGCAGGGCTCATTTAACATTGTAGAATCAAGTGTGTTAATTCACCCGAAAGTGGCATTCTGGATTAAAACTGCACCATGCATTTTATCGTCCCTTAAAATTAAAGTAAGTTTGCTCTGTCGTGTATGTTCTACCTTGTGTCTTAAATGTCATTATGAAGTGTTATATCAAGCAAAAATATGGGAATGACACAATAAGTGCCACTTATTCAATATAAATAGTGTGATAGTAATACTACATATTCCTTTCAATTTATTGAATGTCCTTTGGTGACTGATTTCCACATGAATACTTCAACTTCTTAGGTTCTCATCAACATATAAAAAAAGAGAGTCTAAATGGTGTAATATATTCTAAACCAATTCAGTTGTATTGATGTAGTACTTGATACAGTCATACATTAATAGTGATGAAAGTTTATGAGGAGATAAAATATTGTAAAACCAGATCAAAAAGAAACCACAACATTGAAAGGCAGCCACTTATGAAACGCAGCTGCTTATGTAGGAGAACTTCTATTCATTAGACTTAGATTGTGCACATCAGGATTTCTTTTAACTTGAAATGTGTCCTTAAGTATACACATCTCCTTCATATTAAGGGTCCTCCACATGTTAATATATAAAGTAAGAAAATGACAGAACCAATGCAATACAGTAATTTAATAGCACTCTATTTATGTAGATAACAAAAGCTAAATTGTTACTTATTACTATTCATTGCAGAAGTTTGATGTTATATATAGCTTTGTGTTATGATGACCACTAGGTGGTTCTAGGTTGCACTATTGCTCTTGCCCAGCAGTCCTTAACCCCTTCCCGACATTTGACGTACATTTACGTCATGGTCGGGAAGCACTTCCCGACACATGGCGTAAATGTACGTCATGGATTTAAACTGTCACCGCGTCTATAGACGCGGTGACAGTTTCAACATGTCTGCTGTCCCTGACAGCAGACATGTCCGTGCATGCCCAGGGGGGGCTGCGATGCCGCCCCCCCGTCGGCGATCGCTGTGATTGGCTGTTCAGTGTGAACAGCCATTCACAGCGTTTTCCTGTGTCACCGGCGAATAACGTTCGCCGGTGACACGGGATCAGAGGTGATTGGTGCTGTAAAGTACAGCACCAATCACCGCGGGGTGTAAGGGTGACACTGGTGTCACCCCACCTCACCCCGCCCGCCCCCAAAGGCCGTGATTGGTCCGTCGGACCGACGGACCAATCACAGCCAAGGAGGGGGATTTAAACTAACGGTGACTGCACTGCAGACGCCATTCCGGTCTGGAATAGCGTGCAGTGCGGTCACCGTACCCCCCTGCCGCCATACTGACCAGAACCTTGCTCCATACTTGCTCCATACTTACCTGATCGCTGCTTCATCACTGCTTCCTGGATCCTGTTGCTACTTGTGCCTTCCTGTGAAATTGTGCTGCTGCAGTGTACTAGCTAGATAGAGAGATAGATAGAGAGATAGATAGAGAGATAGATAGAGAGATAGAGAGAGATAGAGAGAGATAGAGAGAGATAGAGAGAGATAGAGAGAGAGATAGTGTCAGAGAGTGCTATATTTTGTGCTGCTGCAGTGTGATATAGTTATAGATAGAGAGAGAGAGATAGAGAGAGAGAGATAGATAGAGAGGCCTAGTGACAGAGTGCTATATTTTGTGCTGCTGCAGTGTGATAGTTATAGAGAGATAGAGAGAGATAGAGAGAGAGAGATAGAGAGAGATAGTGACAGATTGTGCTATATATTTTTTATATAACTGACTGCTGCCCCCTCCTTTTGTGCTGATCAGTATAAATTAACTGATCAGCAACTTTTTGGGGGCGCAGGTTTTTTTTTATATATAGATATACCTGTCAGTGCTGCTGCTGCAGTGTCATAGAGTGATAGATAGTGAGAGATAGAGAGATAGAGAGAGATAGTGACAGAGAGTGATAGAGAGTGCTAAATTTTGTGTCTGCTGCCCCCGCCTTTTGTGCTGATCACTATATCTGAGGTGATCAGCAACTTTTTTGGGGGTACAGAGGTTTTTTTTTTTATATATACACCTGTCAGTTGCACCAAAGGTTGTGCACCTGCTGCACCTCACTGGTAATCAGTGTCGCATCACTGATCACCTTTTTTTTTTGTGTGTGTGCTGTGGGGTCTTTTTTTAATTTTTTTTTTACACACACTGTGATTTTGTGGGTGTCCTGTGGCCGCTGTGCGCTGATCAGTGACGTACATCACTGATCATCTTTTTCGGCACAGGGTTGATCTATTTTTTTTTTTTTTTGATCAAATTCCTGTTGCCTTTGAGCGCTGTTCAGTGACAGACGTTACTGACCAACATCTGTGCTCAATTTTTGGCGCAGGACCTTTTTTTTTTTTTTTAACCCCTTAAATTTTTTATTTTTAACCCCTTCATTTTTTTTTTTTTTATTGGTATAAAGTATTTTTTTTTTCTGCACCACATACACACTACACACTACATACCCCCCGGATTGAAATAAAATTTGAACCCCCCCCTACACTATACACGTGTTGAAACATTTCACTACCAGTAACACAAAAATAAAAATGGCATCCCAAATGTCCTCCCAAATGTCCTCCCAAATGTCCTCCCAGTCATCCAGGAGAATGTATTCAGTGGAGGAGGCATATGCCATGCTTGCTTCTGACTCTGACACAGCCAGTGATGCAAGCGGGGAATTTGAAGGATTCGCCTTAAGCTCCTCTTCCTCCTCTGGTGATGAGGGACCCCCTCAAAGACGCCCCCGTAGAGCAGCTGAGACCCCCCCCCAATAATTGATCTCGTATGGACCCCACCACCAGACAATTTTGAGCCCCAGGTTCCTGAGTTTTTGGCCATGCCAGGAATCCAATTTGATTCCACAGGTCTCAGAGAAATTGACTTTTTCAAATTATTTTTCTCTGATGATTTTATAAATTTAATGGTGGACCAAACTAATTTATATGCCCAGCAGTTTATTGCTCAAAACCCCACGTCATCATTTGCTAGGTGGACCCCTGTAGATGCAGTAGAGATGATGACGTTTTGGGGTCTGGTGTTTCATATGGGCATAGTAAAAAAGCCAGAAATTAGGCAATATTGGAGTACAGATGTTCTGTACAGTACTCCATTTTACCGTATGGCCATGACCCGGACTCGATTTGAGACAATTCTTAAATTTATACATTACACCGATAATGCACAGTGCCCACCCAGAGATGATCCCACCTTTGACCGGCTATTCAAAGTCAGGCCGGTCATTGATCATTTCAGTGCCAAATTTGAAGAGGTGTACATCCCTGAAAAATGTATTTGTATCGACGAGTCCCTTATACATTTTAAAGGAAGGGTTAAATTCCGCCAGTACCTTCCCAGTAAGAGGGCAAGGTATGGCATAAAAATGTATAAACTGTGTGAAAGCACCTCAGGGTACACCCACAGGTTTAGGGTTTATGAAGGGAAGGATTCAAGAATTGAACCGCCAGAATGCCCCCCCCTCCCTCGTAGGTGTTAGTGGGAAAATTGTCTGGGATTTAGTGCACCCCTTCCTGGATAAAGGTTATCACCTCTATGTGGATAACTTTTACACCAGCATCCCCCTGTTTAAGGCCCTTGGTTCAAGAGGTACAGCAGCTTGCGGTACTGTGCGCAAGAACCAAAGAGGCCTCCCAAAAACGCACATTGCCCAAGTAATGAGAAGGGGTGAAAGCAGGGGAATATGCAACGAAAATATGTTGTTGGTCAAATATAAGGACAAGAGGGATGTCCTTATACTGACAACAATTCACGGAGACAGTACCACCTCCGTCCCTGTACGAGGTACCAGTACCCACACCTCAAAACCTAATTGTATCCTGGATTACAATAGGTACATGGGCGGAGTGGATCTTTCAGATCAGGTACTGAAGCCGTACAGTGCCCTGCGGAAAACAAAAATCTGGTACAAGAAGGTGGCCGTGTATATCATCCAGATGGCACTGTATAACGCTTACGTGCTATTCCGTTCTACCGGCCAGAGGGGGACATTTATGCACTTTCAAGAGGAAGTCATAAAGGGCCTAATATTTGGGAACCAGCAGGCAGAGGGCCCCAGTACTTCTAGTACTGGCCCCCGTATTGTACCAGGGCAGCATTTTCCTGATGAAATCCCCTCCACTGGAAAAAAGGGCAGGACACAAAAAAGGTGCAAAGTTTGCTATAAAAAGGGAATAAGAAAGCAAACTATTTTCCAGTGTGGCACTTGCCCCGACAAACCCGGCCTATGTATAAAGGAGTGTTTTAAAATATACCACACATCTATGGAATATTAGGTTCATAATTTCACCGTGCTTCGGGGGTCTTGCTAATGCCACATAGCACCCACCATTCATTCCACCAGAATCTGAGCCGCAAAATCCAAAAATCACTCCTTCCCTTCTGAGTCCTGCCATGCACCCAACTGGTATTTTTTGGTCACATGTGAGGCATTGCCGTACTCGGGAGAAATTGGGGCACAGATTTTGGGGTGCTTTGTCTCCTTCATTCCTTGTGAAAATGAAAAATTTTGAGCCAGAACTGCATTTTTGTGTAAAAAAATGTAATTTTTCATGTTCACTGCCCACTTGTATCAAAATTGGTGAAACCCCTGGGGGTTTGAAATGTACACTATACCCCTAGATGAATTCCCTGAGGGGTGTAGTTTGCAAAATGGGGTCACTTGTGGGGGGGTTCCACTGTATTGGTGCTTTGGGGGTCTTGCTAATGCGACATAGCACCCACCATCATTCCACCAGAATTTGTGCTGCAAAATCCAAATATCACTCCTTCCCTTCTGAGTCCTGCCACTTTTTGGTCACACATGAGGCATTTCCGTACTCGGGAGAAATTGGGGCACAGATTTTGGGGTGCTTTGTCTCCTTCATTCCTTCTGAAAATGAAAAATTTTGAGCCAGAACTGCATTTTTGTGTAAAAAAATGTAATTTTTCATTTTCACTGCCCACTTGTATCAAAATTGGTGAAACCCCTGGGGGTTTGAAATGTACACTATACCCCTAGATGAATTCCCTGAGGGGTGTAGTTTGCAAAATGGGGTGACTTGTGGGGGGGTTCCACTGTATTGGTGCAACATAGCACCCACCATTCATTCCACCAGAATCTGTGCTGCAAAATCCAAAAATCACTCCTTCCCTTCTGAGTCCTGCCATGCACCCAACTGGTATTTTTTGGTCACATGTGAGGCATTGCCGTACTCGGGAGAAATTGGGGCACAGATTTTGGGGTGCTTTTTCTCCTTCATACCTTCTGTAAATGAAAAATTTTGAGCCAGAACTGCATTTTTGTGTAAAAAATGTAATTTTTCTTTTTCACTGCCCACTTGTATCAAAATTGGTGAAACCCTTGGGGGTTTTAAATGTACACTATACCCCTAGATGAATTCCCTGAGGGGTGTAGTTTGCAAAATGGGGTCACTTGTGGGGGGGTTCCACTGTATTGGTGCTTGGGGGGTCTTGCTAATGCGACATAGCACCCACCAAAATTCCACCAGAATCTGAGCTGCAAAATCCAAAAATCACTCCTTCCCTTTTGAGTCCTGCCATGCACCCAACTGGTATTTTTTGGTCACATGTGAGGCATTGCCGTACTCGGGAGAAATTGGGGCACAGATTTTGGGGTGCTTTTTCTCCTTCATACCTTCTAAAAATGAAAAATTTTGAGCCAGAACTGCATTTTTGTGTAAAAAATGTAATTTTTCATGTTCACTGCCCACTTGTATCAAAATTGGTGAAACCCCTGGGGGTTTGAAATGTACACTATACCCCTAGATGAATTCCCTGAGGGGTGTAGTTTGCAAAATGGGGTCACTTGTGGGGGGGTTCCACTGTATTGGTGCTTGGGGGGTCTTGCTAATGCAACATAGCACCCACCAAAATTCCACCAGAATCTGAGCTGCAAAATCCAAAAATCACTCCTTCCCTTCTGAGTCCTGCCATGCACCCAACTGGTATTTTTTGGTCACATGTGAGGCATTGCCGTACTCGGGAGAAATTGGGGCACAGATTTTGGGGTGCTTTGTCTCCTTCATACCTTCTGAAAATGAAAAATTTTGAGCCAGAACTGCATTTTTGTGTAAAAAAATGTAATTTTTCATTTTCACTGCCCACTTGTATCAAAATTGGTGAAACCCCTGGGGGTTTGAAATGTACACTATACCCCTAGATGAATTCCCTGAGGGGTGTAGTTTTCAAAATGGGGTGACTTGTGGGGGGGTTCCACTGTATTGGTGCTTGGGGGGTCTTGCTAATGCGACATAGCACCCACCAAAATTCCACCAGAATCTGAGCTGCAAAATCCAAAAATCACTCCTTCCCTTCTGAGTCCTGCCATGCACCCAACTGGTATTTTTTGGTCACATGTGAGGCATTGCCGTACTCGGGAGAAATTGGGGCACAGATTTTGGGGTGCTTTTTCTCCTTCATACCTTCTGAAAATGAAAAATTTCGAGCCAGAACTGCATTTTTGTGTAAAAAATGTAATTTTTCATTTTCACTGCCCACTTGTATCAAAATTGGTGAAACCCCTGGGGGTTTGAAATGTACACTATACCCCTAGATGAATTCCCTGAGGGGTGTAGTTTTCAAAATGGGGTGACTTGTGGGGGGGTTCCACTGTATTGGTGCTTGGGGGGTCTTGCTAATGCGACATAGCACCCACCAAAATTCCACCAGAATCTGAGCCGCAAAATCCAAAAATCACTCCTTCCGTTCTGAGTCCTGCCATGCACCCAACTGGTATTTTTTGGTCACATGTGAGGCATTTCCGTACTCGGGAGAAATTGGGGCACATATTTTGGGGTGCTTTTTCTCCTTCATACCTTCTGAAAATGAAAAATTTTGAGCCAGAACTGCATTTTTGTGTAAAAAAATGTAATTTTTCATTTTCACTGCCCACTTGTATCAAAATTGGTGAAACCCCTGGGGGTTTGAAATGTACACTATACCCCTAGATGAATTCCCTGAGGGGTGTACTTTGCAAAATGGGGTGACTTGTGGGGGGGTTCCACTGTATTGGTGCAACATAGCACCCACCATTCATTCCACCAGAATCTGTGCTGCAAAATCCAAAAATCACTCCTTCCCTTCTGAGTCCTGCCATGCACCCAACTGGTATTTTTTGGTCACATGTGAGGCATTGCCGTACTCGGGAGAAATTGGGGCACAGATTTTGGGGTGCTTTTTCTCCTTCATACCTTCTGAAAATGAAAAATTTTGAGCCAGAACTGCATTTTTGTGTAAAAAAATGTAATTTTTCATTTTCACTGCCCACTTGTATCAAAATTGGTGAAACCCCTGGGGGTTTGAAATGTACACTATACCCCTAGATGAATTCCCTGAGGGGTGTAGTTTGCAAAATGGGTTGACTTGTGGGGGGGTTCCACTGTATTGGTGCTTGGGGGGTCTTGCTAATGCGACATAGCACCCACCAAAATTCCACCAGAATCTGAGCTGCAAAATCCAAAAATCACTCCTTCCCTTCTGAGTCCTGCCATGCACCCAACTGGTATTTTTTGGTCACATGTGAGGCATTGCCGTACTCGGGAGAAATTGGGGCACAGATTTTGGGGTGCTTTGTCTCCTTCATACCTTCTGAAAATGACAAATTTGGAGCCAGAACTGCATTTTTGTGTAAAAAAAATAATTTTTCATTTTCACTGCCCAGTTGTACCACAATTGGTGAAACCCCTGGGGGTTTGAAATGTACACTATACCCCTAGATGAATTCCCTGAGGGGTGTAGTTTGCAAAATGGGGTCACTTGTGGGGGGGTTCCTAACTTTTAGCATCTTATGGTGCCTTGAAACCTACATGGTGCCTAAAAAATAATCTCATAAAAAGGAGGCTCCAAAATCAAGTAGGTGCTCCTTCTATTATGAAGCCTGTGGTTTGGTCACCGTGCACACTAGGGCCACATATAGGATATTTATGAAAACAAAAGAATTGGGGGAATCAATTTTTAGTCACATTTCTCTAGTAAAATGTACTGTGTTCCTTATAAAAATGTATTAAAATTGCAAATCTGCAAAAAAAAAAGAAATTTTGAAATTTCACCTACACTTTGTTTTAATTCCTGTGAAACACCTAAAGGGTTAACAAACTTCCAAAATGCTGTTTTGAATACTGTGAGGGGTGCAGTTTTTGAAATGGCATCATTTATGGGGGTGTCTCACATACAAGTCCCTCAAAGTCACATCAGAACTGAACTGGTCCCTAAAGAAATCAGTGTTTGAAATTTTCTTGAAAATTTGAGAATTTGCTATTCATATTGTAAGCCTCCTAGTGTCCCAAAAAATTAAAAGGAAGTTGAAATAATGATGTCAACATAAAGTAGACATATGGTCTATGTTAGTTATTCACTATTTTGAGTGGTAAGATTATTTGTCTCACAAGCAGAAAATTTAACATTTTGCAAATCGCTAAATTTTCCATTTTTTCACGATATTTTGGTATTTTTCACAAAAAAACACAGACTGTATCGACCCAAATTTACCACTAATTTGAAGTACAATGTGTCACGAAAAAACAATCTCAAAACCACTGGGATAAGTAAAAGCAAAAAAAAGTTATCCCCACTTAAGTGAGACATGTCAGATTTGAAAAAAAGGGCTCTGTCAGGAACGCAAAAACTGGCTCTGTCAGGAAGGGGTTAAAGCCTCCTGTGTGTCAAAACTTCACCTTTAACAGCCAGTTTCCCCCTCAGATTAGGTCCACCAGGTACTGGGTTGCAACCAGGACTAACCTGGGGACAAGGCTGCTACAGGAGGTTGGGCAAGGTAAGTACAGAATTGGAGTCAGGCTGGGACACAAAGGAAGGACCAGAAAGACAAGGAACAAGAATACACTAAAGTGTGTGACTGGCATCGGACCACTGTGTCGAATGGTGCCCACTTGCATCACTGTACTGCAGATGTTAGCACAAGTACAGGGTAGTGGACCACAATGGCCAATGTACAATGTAATGGTCAGTGATTGCGTCTAAGTGCAGTATAGAAGGACTACACTAGTTACTGGCAACCGGACTGTGAAGCAGTGCAGTTGCAATACACAGACATACAGAGCCAGACTGTGGTAATAGAATTAACAAGCAGCTAATACCAGTAACTCACTGACAGACAAACAACTGGCTACAAAATCTGCAAGCGGAATAGATGCTATATTGACACGGGTATGGATCATTGGCCAGACAGCAACTAGGTCGACATGCCTCAAGGTCGACAGGGTCATTAGATTGACAGTCAAAACATCCACATGTGGTTTTTCACTTGTCCTGAATTTCGACACAGTTGACATGGACACTGAAATGTAGAACCGTGTCCGCTCATCATGCTTCGGGCACACTATTTTATTCTTCCACCACCCACTCCCTAGTGCTGGGGTAGCCAACCCTAGTCTTTGCAAGCTACCAACAGTGCATGTTTTGCAGGTCTCCTCACAGAATCACAAGTGAGCTAATTAGCTCCATCTGTGGATCTTTTAAAATGTGTCAGTGATTAATGAGTGCAGCTGTGCAGCAGCTAGGTTGTCTGGAAAATGTGAACTGTTGGTAGCTCTCGAGGGCTAGGGTTGGCTTCCACTGTCCTAGTGGATGGTAGGGCATGAAATACCGCCTATCGGCACATGTCAGCTAAAAATAAAAAAGTGAAAAACCCCATGTCGACCTAATGACCCTGTCAACCTAACCCCCTGTTGACCTTCAGTCATGTCGACCTTGAGGTGTTGACCTAATGCTTGTTGACCTAGTGACCATATCCTATTGACACAGACAGGACAAACAGATACAGGGCCCATACTGAGGAGAAATTCTTGTTTATATACAGGACACAGGTATATTCCTAGGATACAAAAAGAAGCTCCAATGGAGCAAGTATCAGCTGGGAAAAACTGGACAAAAACACAGAACATGCATATGAAGGGTTAAGTAGACTCTGGGGAACCAAATCCAGGTAGGTGAACAGGGGCTGGACAGGATCAAGATCAGGGCATACAGACAAGAACTGAGTCAGGATACAGGATAACATAGGTTCAGTCAATGTGAACCCAGACAGATCAAGGTTTATGAGGATTTGCACATCAACAGTATACCTCCCAACATGACCCATGCCAGGAGGGACAAAATGCTCTGCTTCTGGACTTTCGTCTTAATGTATGATTGCCATCACCTGTTTTTGAACAGGTTAACTAATAAGAGCATTTTGGATAAGGGATTTTTCCATTTTTTTGGAAAAACATTTTTTAACATACTTACCTGGTTCCCTGGTGGTGCCCCGATGGTCCCCCGTTGTCCGAGGTGTCCCATGGCGCCCACGGCGGCCTTCAGGATCCTCTTCAGTGGTCCCATGGGTACATTGCACGTGTGTGACGTCACTGGCGCATCCGCGCACTCAAACAATGCACCCCTGGGACCGGAGATGTCGCTGAAGAGGATCCTGAAGCCCGCCATAGATGCTGGGGGATGGTAAGTATGAAAAAGGGGCTGGGGAAAAAAACACAAAATATTCAGAAAAACCGCAGCTTTTGGAATATTTCGGTTTTTGGATATAAGGTTAAGGGATATTCAACTTGTATAAAAAAAAAATTGTAAAACTATTTGATTTAAGCAGCATTCTGACCATAGAGATCCCTTTGTTTGTAATCTGTCGGGATCCTGACCATATCCCAACTATTAATATAGTGCCTCAATCCTTATACATAAGAGATTCATCATTTCCCCCATGAGTCAGGTAAATCCCACCCCCAAACCAGACCCAACACTGAAGTAACTAATAACATTGGAATCTTGTTGTAGCCATTTAGCAAACTTGTTATTACAGTAATTGAGGTTTAATTTGTGGCTAAATGTATATTATCATGGAAAGTGACGGTAATAATAACTAGAATATAACAATGAAATATAGACCTGTGCACAACAGCAAGATAATGATACAGTAGGACACATTATACAGACTAATTTGCACACAGATGTATAAGCATTGTATATCAGATTAATCTGGTTAAGCAGCTTTGTTGCATATTATTGTTTAATTTGTGTGATTAAGATGCACATTTGAGGAAAAAAGACACTTGGGACCAGGCTGTTTGGCACAACTGTGGCAGTAGTGTATGAGGACACAGCTGTATGAGTGTAGCTGACACTTGGAAATAAGCCATTGTTCAGGGCTGCTGTGCATCTTTAAAATCTTTCCCTGTCTCTTATTATATATCTGTGAACAGATTTGACTGCATCCATTGCTCAAATTAGTTTATTCAGACATTGCGCCAATAAACATAAAGGTTTAAAAAATTGAATAAAAATTAGATAAACAGCACTTTTTAATTGAATACTAGGACTTTGAATCAAATTGGCTGTGGGAATTTGGCAATATTGTCAAATTCAGACCTAAGCAATGCTCATTGATTAGCATAAATTATAGTTACCTACCCTCCTGCATTCTGCAGGAGACTCCCTGAAATAGCGGGCAAACTCCCTCTCTCCCTCATTAGTCTAGCAATCTCCCTCATTTCACCTAGCACACATTACACTGTTACATTTTTGGGAAAAAAGGGAACAAAGGAATGAGAAATCGATACATTTACATTGAATAATCAGCACCATCTCCCAGCATGATACCAAGTATAGTAGCTCTTACTAACTGCTTTGGGGCTCATTTGGATATAAGTCATTTTAAAAGATTCCTCTCAGATGTACCAGTACACACCAACGATTGTAGGTGCCACTTTCACAATCTCTTTTCACAATCTCTACATATATGGAACTAGATACGCCCTTTGGGTGAAGCATGACACACCCCCTCAATGGGGTGCTGTGCAAAATTCTACTACCAACTATAATCTCCCTGAAACTAGTTTCAAAAGTAGGCAAGTATGGCATGAATATTCTAGAAATGTTTACAGTTTCTACATTTCCATATTGAAGTACAGTAGTTTTATATTAGCTGTACAGACAACAGAACGTTGAGCAGTCAGAGAGCTGCTTACACTGCCAGTAAACATCTGTCAATCTACTCGCCTACTTTCAGAAATTATTGATCATTTAATGTCTAGAGAGAATGCGTGTTGCCACAGTTCACACAACTTTAGACAGCATTCTTTCACTATTTGCTTTCCTTAATGGACCATTACCTTAGTAGGAAGTAAAACTGTGGGAAGTAAAGAGCTTCTTGTGGCTGTAACTGAATGTACGTGAATGCCTAGAAAAGTCATTATGGAATTTGAAACACCATCTCTAAGTACCTATACAGTAGGTCAGTTCCCTTGACAACAAGTGAGTAACCATAGAAATATCAGTGTCATGTATTTTTTCAAGCTCATATTGTCCAATGTTTTATTGTTTTGTTTTAAAGAACTTTACGTTGTGTGATACTTTATTAATTTATAAGTAAGAAACTTGAGGAAACATTACTTCAAAGAAAGGGTAGTGCAGGGTAGAAAGTGGAATAACCTCCTGTCAGAGTTGGTAGAGACCAATAAAGTACAGTATTAGTCAAGGGGCAGAAAAGATGGACCAAGTGGTTTTTTTTTCTGCTGTCAATTTCTATATTTCTGTATTTTAATGTTTTCTAAAAGATCTTGGTTCTAATGTAATAGACTCCATGTTTAGAGAACTGTGAAGGTTTCAGCATGGTGGTTGCTAAATTTAAATGTGACAATTACATACCTCCCAACATGACCCTCTCCAGGAGGGACACAATGCTCTGTTTCTGGACTTCCCTCTTTATTTATGATTGTCATCACCTGTGTTGAAGCACCTTTCTTATCAAATAATCTGTTTAAAACAGGTGATGGCAATTATACATTAAGTGAGAAGTCCAGAAGCAGAGCATTGTGCCCATCCTGGAATGGGTCATGTTGGGAGGTACTGTATGCAATTACTTATAAAACAAAACCTGCCTTATAAAAGATTGCCACTTTAAATTTATGATATATATATGATATATATTACAAAACTGGTGTACTCATATTGGGTTTATTAAGTGGTCTCTCTTATCCCCTAAGGGATTGTTTGCCGAGTGGTGTCCTATCGACATCACAAGGGACGCTGGCCTGGTTACCTGCAGCACTGGGGTCACGCTCTGGCATGCATTACATGTCAGCGCGCTAGGCTTACGTCCTCTGGTGGACAGGGCGCCGGGTTGAAACCCCCCTACATTGCTAGACGGCGCCTGGCACAAGTGACAATCGCGTCACTGGGCAGCCGTCACCTAGCAACACGGCAGATGTGGCACAGGAAGCTCATGGGGATTCCACCGCCTTCACCGCCTATACCAGCAATCGGCAGCGGCTGGTGGGGTCCCCTGGGCATCCCTAGCTGCATTGAGACCCCTGTGAATATACCCTTAGCAGGAATATTTATAAAACCCTTAATGTTCATTCCGACTTCTTAACCTTCCACTTCCGGGTCATGTGACCATTGATTAGAGAGACCATGTGTATTTATCTTTCATTTTTGTGATATTAATGCATTTTCTGACAGCCTATACTGCCTCATAGTCTGCCATATCTCGTAATAAGGTTATTACAAGATGGTTCTCATGTTTTTTAACAATATGTTTTTTTTTACGTGCACCATCTCACAGGTGCACTAATTGAGCAATTAAACTGCTGCTATATATACTGAGCCCTGACTCTCAGTATATATAGCAGCACTGACGTTCTGCCACTCCTGCTTCATCTAGACCTCAAAGTTTTGGGATACCTGCACTATTCCTAATATTCCAGTAAAAGGAGAAAACACGCCAAATAGAGAGGCCTGAGCCCTTGAAATTATAGGGCAATCAAGGACATATCAGTGTCACTGCTCTCTGGACAAACTAACCATTCCAGGAGATTACAATGGATGGTAATATAAAACAACATTCTTTCAACTAAAAAACACAAGATGGAGATCTCAATCTAACATCTATATATCCCTGTGATATTTAATCATATTGCTCAATTTCTAAATCGATCTCTCTCTCTCTCTCTCTATATATATATATATATATATATATATACAATTTTTATCCTTTATATGTCGTGTGATAGATGCACATTAATTGCCGTTGCAGTGCCACTCCTAGATGAGCCATGTGTTTGGCTTTGCATAGTTATCCAGCTACCTCAGTGCAACCTTTTGCCCTAAAAAACTAAATATTGTGAGGTGTGAGGTGTTCAGAATAGACTGAAATTGAGTGGAAATTAATGTTATTGAGGTTAATTATAGCGTAGGAGCAAAAATAAATAAAAATTCTGTGATTTTAGCAGTTTTTATGCCTTTTAAAAAAAAAATCAGAACCCAAAACGTTTAAGGGGTGTTTTGGCAAAACCAATTAGAACCCAAAACCTGAAGGTAATTAAAACCCAAAACGTGAAAAGTGACCGGTGCACATCTCTACATATAAAATGGTGCACTGATAAAATAACTTTAACCCCTCTACTGGCAATTTTTTTGTTTTTATTTTTAAATACCCCTTGAAGGGTGACTTTCAAATTTTGCCAGGTGGGGGAGTCGAGTGGCATAAAAATGGTGGGCGATCCCATGGGTAAACGGGCATCGGTTGGGTTTGGTTTGAAAAATGACAGGTAGGAGCTGATTGACAGTTGTTTATCACTCTCCACTTTTTTAAGCTAAGAATGTCTGGCCATAACACTGGAAAACAATGTGAATTACATTTTTAAATACATTAATAAAAGGGATATTATTACATACAGCTGCATCACTCTCAATATACACTTCTATATATATATATATATATATATATATATATATATATATATATATATATATATATATATATACAGTGGCAGTCAGGAGCGGCACTCAGTAAATAATCAGACAGGTAGAAGTCAGCTTTTGCAACGTTTCGATGTTTAATTCACATCGTCATCAGGCAATGAAGGCTTCTATATATATATATATATATATATATATATATATATATATATAAATATCTGGGAGGCGATACAGCTCTCAACTGGCGAGAACAGCTGGACACAGAAACAGTTTTTTTCCCCCAAGCAACTTCCATAATAAACTCAAAGGTCAGCGATTCCACCCCATTGCGCTAATCTCGGCACTCGACCCATGAATCTAAATACAACCCTGATGCCCTCCCCTTGAAATGATCCTGTTTTGTATTGGTATGTTATGTATGTACACTGTGTGGGAGCAGTGGTTATCGGAAACAAATTCCATTTCCATTTACTTGGCAATAAAGGGATTCTGATTCTGGAAAATTATAATAGGAAAAATATATGGTTTACTTTTATAATAACTGATAAATATTCAAAAGAGATCTTCTTGGGGTACAGGTTACACACATCAGAGTACTATTCTTTTGGACATATAGGGATAAATATACTAAGATGGGAATTCTATTGAATGGGATGTTGCCCATAGCAACCAATGAGATTTTTATTCTAGAAAGTGCTAAATAAATAACATTGCTATGGGTAATATTCCATCATTAAAAGAACTACCATCTTAGTAAATGTACCCCATTATCTCATATACAAGTCCAAGCAAACACTGCGCAAAGATTTCATTGAGAAAAAAGTGCAGTTTTACTTCAGAAAAAAACCCAGAGCATTTTAGTTTTTAGTTTTCAGTGTGTGTGTGTGTGTGTGTGTGTGGTAAACACACATAGGAGGTCATTCTGATTTCATCGCTCTGAGTTCTGCACATGTTCATAAGCATTTATGCACATGTGCAGCCACTTGATGCGAGTGGTGACCATCTAATGATTTCCTCCTCGCACACAAACTGTGAATGGATGTTTATGCTAAACTGGCTCTGAGAGCAGGTCAGGCACTGACGTCATGCAACATCAGCCGCCGACCCCGGAAGCCTGCATTCACATGGGGACGCCCAGTGTTTTTCTGGGCGCACCCACAGTATTTTTGGGTGTGCCCAGGAAATGTTGGGTGTCCCCATTCGTCCCCATGCGCCAGCCCTTTGACCGTCACCATGTGTATAAGCGACTCTACTACTTTGTTAACTGTAATCAGTGCTCTGTTCTGCTTATAATGTTGACAACTAGAAAATCTACCCTCCCCACAAGCTCGTTGTCTAGGGGTCATTCTTGACTTTAAAGTGTCCTTTGTTTCCCAGGTACTTGTGTAATTTCACGGCGGCAGGGAAATCGCATGCAAGCGCATGAGATCTGATCGCATGCGATCACATGCGATGCGATGGTATCTTTGTACTGTAGTTTCACGTTACCCCTGCCCGCTGATCACATCGCATCACATGTGATCATATTGCATGCGATACGATACGATTAAGCACACATAGCACTCCCACAATATCCACGCCACCCCAAAGCGTGGCGAGTGCACTGGTACGCGTCCTCTCAACTTGTTCATACCCACACTATCTACGTTGGTGCAGAGTTGATATAAAGTGTGGCGAGCGCAGAGAGCCACCGAGCCCGAAGCGTGGTGAACCCACACGGAATACACGTCGCTGCGCTCACCATGCTTCATGCTCGGTGGCTCGCTGCGCTTGCCACACTTTATAAAATGAACTCCGTGCCGACGTGGATAGTGGGGGTATGAACAAGTCAGGAGGACGTGTACCGCGTCCCCTCACGGGGCTCACTGCACTTGCCATGCTTCGGGGTGGCATAGATAGTGGGGATGTGCTAAATGTGCTTAATCTCATCGCATCGCCTGAATCGTCCTTTGAAACTTGCAGGCGAGTAGAACTGGGTAAACTAACATATTTGACTGCTATCCCTTGCAGCTTTTTCAAAGGTCAAAGGACAAAATACAGTCTTTCTTTTTGACATTGCATGATAATAATAAAACCAGTTCTTGTCAGATCATGCATGAACTAACATGCATAACTCCCTCCGCATACACTGTTCATCTCAAAGATTCTCTCTACATCAGCCCCATTATAAGGTAGATAACCATGGTGGTTATTCTGGTTCACTCCTTATGGCAAATTCCTTCTCAAATGGACAAAACCATGTGCACTGCAGGTGGGGCAGATATAACATGTGCAGAGAGAGTTACATTTTTGTGTGGTTTTACTTCAAAGTGAGATCTATATTGCAGTGTAAAAATAAAGCAGTCAGTATTTACCCTGCACAGAAACAAAATAACTCACCCAAAGCTAATTCTCTCTGCACTCGCTAAAAACCATGTGCACTGCCCCCCCCCCCCTGCAGTGCACATGGTTTTGTCCATTTAAGAAGGAATTTGCCAGAAGGAGTGGACCAGAATAACCCCCCATATTTGTGTAAACAGCATGATGGAAACAATGAGCACAACAGTTGTGTACCACTTTTCCTGGTTTTGTCACTTTTTCTATATTAAAATAAATGTGTCTCATATATCTCATATCTAGGATAATTGGCGGTAAAGTTAGAATGTCAGAATTGTGCTTGTAAATGCCACATTGAGAAGCAGTTATTCCTGTGTGACTGTTTGTCTGCAGTCATCCAGATTGATACAAAAAAAGACTACATGAAGGACAAGTGACAATTGTACAGTTTCTGGTTCATCAAATCCCTAATCTTTTGTTGGCTTACTGATTGTCTTTAGGCAGTGACAGAAAACGGATGATGAATAACCCAAGCTTGATTCTTGCAGTAGGGATTTAAAACGTTTATTTTATTACTCTACTGTATTTATATGTTTTTATGGTCCCATCACTGAAACTTGAAGAGTTTTAAATTAGAAATTAGAAAACAAAACTTAAATTCTTTAGATTTTGGCTGTTGCAGAGCCCTTAAATGAAGTTGCATAATGAAGTGCTTGAACATCATGTATACGGGAATTGACCATATACTTTACAGTATATTGCACAAGAGTTGCTTTGCATTTACTTGTAAGATTGACGCAGAATTTGGGGCAGCTGACATCGCATAATGTCAGTGGCTGCCCCGAATTCGGTGGAAAGCTGCTGGAATGAAAGTCAGTCCTCTAGACTGATATTTATTACCGAAGGGGAGAAATATAATTTGATGGGCAGTGTTTAGCTCTAACCTCAGAAAGATACAACACTCCAGTCACCTATTGTTTATGTGGAAGCTTTGACAAGGAGCTGCTCCTGATGATTTAATTCTCCAACCGCCATCGCCTGCCAGCCGCCACTTTCCACCAGAAGGGGGCGTGCGCGCACGATTTGCTTGCGCGCCTCGTTCTGCCCCTTTTTCTGCTCCCTGCCCATCAGCAGCAGACTGTCCCTGCTCCCTGCCCGGCTCCCTGAAGCGGAGACAGGCAGGAAGGCTGCCGATCACCACTCCCCATCGCTTTGCGGACTGGGACAAGCGAAAGCCTCACTTGCTCGCACATCCCAGTCCACCAGTCATGCGCTACATCTGTACACTTTTAAAAAGCACAAATCTTCCACAATTACTTGGTATTTGATTTCTAGGCTGGTGTTCAATTGACAGCAATTGAGAGACTGGAGACACATTAGGGGTTCATATAACAGAGCAGCTTCTAACATATTTTTGAAACACAGCCTGTAAAATGACAGTTAGCAGCTTATTAGTTTCACTTTATCTCTCTCCAATATTTGATAGGCGTCCATTTACAATATTTTCAGGTCTCCTGTATCTCTTTTATTCTACCAGGCATTACTGTATTTATTTATAATGTTACCCCTTGTGCTGAATTATCTGTGTTATTATCAGTGTTTCTTTTCTACAGATATCATGTTTAGAAACATTACCATTATGAATTAACTTTCTTTGTACAGTAAACATGACCCCTTGAGATTTGAGATGGCTATGGGAATTGTGTGAATTGAGCATCAGTGTGCACCAAGTGTGACAGGGATGCAGAGTAATATAAAGGATAGGCTTTTAAAGAATTTCTAAGGACGGTTAATTTCCAAAATCAATTATATGGAATTATATGAAAAACTAGGCATGGTTCATGCTTATACTAAAGATAAGACATTAAATCAGTCTTACAGAGCATGAAACATTTTCTATTGAAACATGAGATGATCACCGTGGGATTCTTGAGTCTAATGGAAACAAAGTTTCTAAAGCTCATTGGAACAATTATTTTATAAAGACACTCATATCAAAGGGACAATAAAAAATCGAACGCATTGTCAGAAAAAAAGTACTGTCCTACTAAAATGTATATAAGTTGGCATCTCTTTACCCACAACTTTCTAGGAAGTGTAAAATGAATTGTGACAAGGAATCACATACTGTACACTGGATGCGATGAAATCCTTGTCTTTATTTTGTAGCAGGTACACAGCTTATCATGTAATCAGCATAAGCAAGGAAGGTTACAGCATTGCTGTATACAGGTGTCACAGCATAGTACAAACTCTTCAGAAGGTTTAATTGGTCTTTATTATAGCCCACAACACAGCCCATCACTTGGGCAGCTCTTCCACCATCAAGAGCAATGACCCTATGCCCTGGAAACACTTTTATTAGGAAGCCACAGGTGCTGCTTAATCAGCATAACTTTGATCACATCAGTTTTCTTGCTGCTGCTGCTGCTCGAAAACCTAGACTGGATCTTCCACATTACTTTAATGTTTCAAGATGCTGTCTCTACCGCAAGAAACTCCTGAATAAATTCTAGCTATCACTCATGCCATCAACATGTGAAATCCCTCCACAAGATTGGTGCTATGGTGATGATGATTATTATTATCATAATAGTTTAATTAAAAAATGTTGCTTGATAGTGTAATTATCACCTAGTTGGCCTGCATGCAGATTAATTTGTGTCTATTTGTGACAAAATTATATAAACATGTCCTTACAGTATGTCACTTGTGCTATTCCTGTCTGCTCCAGTTCTACCTCTTCAGTCAGTTTTATGTCAGGCATCCAGGTCAAAGCATATGTTTTGGCTTTTTTATAAATATTTCATATTTCAAAGTTTTTATAGCAAAAATTCAGGGACGTTAATCATTTTTTATTATTAAGATGTACATTCGTTTTTACATCTACATTAACATATACATTGATTTAAGATATTTTCAAAAGTAAAGTGAAATGTGTAAACCACACAGTTTCATTTAATGGCAAAATGTAAGAGCTAACCTTCAAATAATTCCTGAATTGCTAGCAATGAAAAGCGAAGTTTGTATTTGGGAAGTTAGTGTGCGTCCTATTCACAGGCCATTACATAAGGAGGAAAAGTGTTTCAACTGCCAAGTTAGATAAAATTTCACTGAGTCAAATGCAAAGTAGGGAATAGAAGCGTGACATTTACAGGACACAAACCCATAAATCATAACCACTCTGACAGAAGAAAGGAAACTGAGAAAAATGTACGTACTAGAGCTGGGCATTTAAAGGACAATACACCATTTAGAAAAGTAAACAATTATTGTGCTTATGTAAGTTGCCACTCATCTCAGGTCTACTACACTGAAGTCTCTACTATTGCTCTCGCTGCATCCAGTTTATGCATACTTGATTAATGACTGTTGTAGAATCTATTATAGCTGGGTAAAAGACAATTTAATTTGCATAACATCTAAGTTTAAAGATGCAAGCATCAAGTCCATGGAAAGCAGGACAGATAAATCCTTTAAACATTTTATTTGAAAACATAATCTGACACTAGATTAAATATCATGCTGAGAATGTGCAGTTAGAAAGAATAGCTAATTAGGGGATGCAAAAAGAAATACAAAAGAAACTAAAATGATTATGTGTTAAATCGTGTTACTTTTAAAACTCTAATTTGTCACCTTCCCAATAAGTACATTTGTTACATTTTCAAAGCAGAATTTAAAATGTTTTTTTTTTTTTTTTAATTTTCCCTAATTATATTAATTTTATCAAATTGGTCATCAAAAATGTATTCTTGTAATTAATTAAGAGTATTTAAAAAAAAAACTCAAATAGCACTCTATGCCCCCATTGATGTATTTCAATGGCATTACAATTTGCAGGGCTGCCACCAGAAATCATGGGGCTCAGGCCTGCTAAAATAGGCACCCCCCCATTGTCACAAAAAAAATATATGGTAGCCAGGCTCAAGCAGCAAAGGTGTAACAAATATTAAGTGACTACCTAAAAAAAAATGGTGAAATACTGTAAATAATGTTTTGTTTTAAGGGCTCACTTGATATTTATAATAGCCTTGCTGCTTGAGCCTACAGTCTTCACACACATACAGACAGCAGCAGCAGCAGACAGCTACCCTCTCCCCCTCCCAGTCCCTGGAGTGTTACCATACCTTAAGCACAGGGGAGCAGCCACACACTGTCCACACACTGTTACATCTCTGCTGCACCACATATGGCGGTGCCGGCTCCTTACATGGCACGCATGGTGTGACATCATTAACGTAGCACGGTGGGGGTTCCTGGCTGGCATGCTGCCCACGTAGCAGGCTCCGGCTCCAGCTGGGGATCTGTGATGATGTGGTGGCTGCGGCTAGTGGGCGACTCTGTGTAGCGACGGAGGGGGGGTGAGTCGGCTTTGGCCAGCGGGGCGCCGCTGTGTAGCGATGGAGAGGGAGGTGCTGAGGCCATGGGGGACAGAGCAGCCCGGGCCCTACCCTGTGTTAGAGCGGCTGGGCCCAGGACAGCTGTCCCCATAGCCCCCCCCCCCTGATGGCGGCCCTGACAATTTGCAGTGGTACTGTATTTTCCAACAACTTTGTAGTTATATACACCCCTCAGTGTTATTGCACTTTTCCAGTATAACTTACGTCATAGCTGCCATCCGTAAAATCATATAACATTTTTTATATATTATCAAAGTTGTATAATTTACTATTATATCCAATTTATGTCAGGACATTAGTAATCTTTAGATATTTTTCATTGACTTGTTTATAGAAATCGTGTACCATTATGCATTTTTAAATAGGTTCTCATGATAAATTAATAATAAATTGTAGACAAAAGACAACCAAAAGCATTTGACCTGATAAAGTAAAGTAACATTTTATTGATGTTTGAGTTCGGTTTTGAACATTAACAGATTCATTTAGAGTTGACTGCATTTTTCAGGAGAAACACAGACTGGTATTAAATGCACATTTAGCAAAGCTTAGAGAGCTGGACAAATCTTCTAAAGCATCTAGATCTGCAAAGGTAACAAATACAGTAGACCAGTTTTACGCTAGTAGAAAAATTGTTTTAGGTTGATTCCAAGAGCTGTGTTTTAACAGTGGTAGTGATTGCTAAACTTGCAATTCATAATTAAAACCCAGTATAGTAATTGTATTATGTATATTGTACATCAAACTGTTTATTAATGTTTGGACAATTACTAAAACTTTTACAGTCATTAAAAAGACATATTTGAAAAACAAAATAAATGTTCAACACTAATGTACTAATTAAGTTTTAGGTTTATAAAACATCCATTGTATTCTCTATAAAAAAGAACAAAATAAAGCAATGTTGCAGTGTAGTGTAAAATTTTTAAAACAGAATTGTGGTGTTTCATTAAAATATTAGCTTGGAGGAAACAATTTTACAAATGTCACAAATTATAGGAAATTATTTCCTCTAACCTAATACTTAGCTCTATCCTTTGTTTTGGGCATACTATATGTCGGTCAGTCAGTCATGTAATCTAAGTTTTTGTATTAGTCTTGGATGGAAGGATCTAAAAAATGTGTTCATTTAAATGACCTGGCTGCCCTGTATAGAAAGGTTGCACCACCTGACTTTGGAAGTTTCCTAACTTTCAGCCAGCTGGTGTGTATGGGGTAGTCTCTTACTTACTAAGATCTACAGGATCATTTCTTTCAGTCATCATGTAATCATTGGTTATACTGTACCTATAGATCAGACATTTCATATTGAGTGTTGAGACATAACGCTCCTTTTAAACAATTGTGCATAGGGGTTATCCCCCCAAAACATGTAGTTTCTTTCATATATAAATTACCCCCCGTCCCCCATTTCCCCCATGCGCTGTAGAGTTCTGTACCCAGGACTTCCCACTTGGTTTTTAGATACTGATTGGTCTAAAGACTTTCATTTTATTCATGCCTCTGTTTCGGATCCTGTTTTAGGATTTCAGTTTCTTATTCCCACTTTAAAATGGACTCCTGCTTCACAAATTATACCACTATGTTACTGCATCCTTACTGAGATGCAATACTACTCTTGGACCAGTCATTCATATATGGTGAGAATGTACATAAGTGTCCTAATGTTGGAACACTGTGCTATCCCTGTTAAAAGAAAGTGTTGCGATGGATGTGCCACTAGTCCTAATTTCTGACTACTCTCATACTGTAACATTCTGATTTCTATTAAAAAAAAAGAAAAAAATACATGAATATTGCAATGTCCTTTGATCACTTCTATTGGAGCATTATTTGACTGCATCAAATTTTTTATGTTGATGAATGACATTATCATGATCTGGTTTTCATAGATGGAATTTGAGCTGTCCCCCTTATTTCTGCCATCTGGAATCCTAAGCTCAAAGTTCACAACACTAGTTGGCACGGACTCACCTTATCAGCTAAAGTAGCTTTGTTACCAGTATACATCTCTGTTGACAAATTCACATTGGGGGTTATTCTAGTTCATTCTTTCTGACAAAATCCTTCTTAGATGGACAAAACCATGTGCACTGCGGGTGGGGCAGATGTAACTTGTGCAGAGAGAATTAGATTTGGGTGAGTTTTTTTGTTTCTGTGCAGGGAAAATACTGACTGCATGATTTTACACTGCAATATAGATCTCACTTTGAAGAAAAACCCCACCCAAATCTAATTCTCTCTGCACAAGTTACATCTGCCCCACCCGCAGTGCACATGGTTTTGTCCATCTAAGAAGGATTTTGTCAGAAAGAATGAACTAGAATAAACCCCATTGTTGGCTCCTGTCCTGGCCCTTCCCTTCCCCTCACTCATAATTGATCTTCTTTTTTCTTATTCTCCTTTTTGGATAGTTTTTGTTATACATAGTTGCTTCTATTTATCATGCTTCTTATGTCATATTGTACAATTAAATGACCAAATTGTTTTTTATTGAATAAGATTAAAAAATAAACAATATATAAAAATGTAAATTTGCCTTTGTGCTATGAACTACATTCATATATGAAATAAATAAATGCCGATCCATCACAGCAACTGATACTAATACTAATAGTATCAGTGGGTTTAAGATTCAGTCAGACTGTCAAAAGTGGTTAATCATCTGTGAAAAACTTTCACCGTAAGTAAAGCACCAAGTTTTATGCATCCTGAGGGTGCATATGCAGCTTCAATGTATGCTGCATGGTACGCATTTGCAGGAACAATTATAAGTCTGAGTAATACGGAAAAAAGTAGCAATTCTTGACAAAAACAAAATGAACTACAGTGGGAAATGTGGAAATGGCTAGTGCTGCAAGTAAGATTTGTTGTATCTGGCCTGATCTGGCAAGCACTTGTTGGGGGTTGCATACAATACATTGTTTGCTAAAGCACCACATATGATGTATCTTCTGCGGTCCAGCTGCTGGGGAGATTGGTGTTGCTCCCTGGCAGGCAGCGTCACATGTGAGGCTGCATGCAATACCTCGGATAAGTGTATAGGTTCTACTACTACAACAACAAAAACAACAACTACATATTGTACTATGTATGACTTGTATGTGACAAATAAATTTGATTGATGATTGATTGCTACTACGACTACTACTACTACTACTACTACTACAGGTTGAAAATCCCTTATCCAAAATGTTCGGGACAAGAATAATTTTGGATAATGGATTATTCCTTATTTTGGAATATTTTTATATTTGAATGAGGTATCTTGAGGTATCATGCATTAATGTTGTACTAGCTGACCCGCCCAGCGTTGCCCGGGAATTTTTTTTTTTTTATTTCCAAAATTGCTGAAACATTTTGTCTTCATGCTGTGCTAAAGGCCCAATATTGTAATTTGTTAAAACCTCCACCATAATGTTAGAATATGTTTGCATTGATACTCAATGACAGCAATGAAATCAGGTGCAGTGTTATTGTTTCAAATACAGCACCCCTGACTTAATAGCTTGTGTGTGTTTCCACTCCTGAGATGCATTTATTTTTATGTGTTCTGTGTGTTTGTGTGTTGTACCGTTTTTGTGTGTGTTGTAGTGTATGTGGGTGTGTGTTGTAATGTGTGTGGTGTGTTATGTATGTATGTGCTACATGTGTAAATGTATGGGGTGCGCTATGTATATATGTGTGTGTAGTGTGCTGTGTGTGTCTGTGGTGTACTGTGTGTGTATTCAGTGTGTACATGTGTGTGATGTGTGGTATATGTATATCCCCTAATTGGGTACTTGTTTCCTAGCACGGCCACAATCGAAATCGGTCGCGGCTCTTATTTAGTGCACTATAAGGGCCGCGATCAACCCCGACGGACGCGATGCTCTTGAATTAATCAATCGCAGGCAAAGTGTACTATGGTTCAATTACCGCGACGCGACCGACGTGATAATTGAAGTCTGTGATAAAATCAGTGGCATTGAAAGCCATCGGTAACATCGGGTGCACTGTATAAGCGTATTCAATCCCCGCGACCAACGTGACTAATGATCTTTCTGCAAATGTCGGGGGCATTGAATACCATCGCGTACAGTGTACCCGATGCGACCGACGTGATTTCTTCATTGAACAAGCACCTATTTCATGATGTGACATGGGTGCTTACAATGAAATACCCCGATAACAACAGTGTGACACCCGTACCATTTTTCTTAAACAAGCCGTACCAATTTATCCAATACTTTGGCCGTACCACTTTTCCTAACCTACTCCCGTACCCGTACCAATTTTTCCAACACTTTCCCCGTACAACTTTTCCTAACCAACTCCCGTACCAGTTTTCCTTGCACTTTGCCCGTACCACTTTTCCTATCAACCTATACTACTTTTCCCAGTTTTTTCCGTACCCGTACCAATTTTGAAAAAGCTCTACTACAGAGCGAAACGCGTTGGTGCTTCCATCCAAGTGACTGACCTCCAGCACAAGCTATACACTACTTTGACCACCTGAGAGACCGGACCAGCCTCCAGACCTTGTTTTGGCAACAATCTGGGGAGAAGACCTAAAACCAGGTTATTTTTCCTGGCATCCAAGGAACAGCAGGAGTTCCACTTACTCCAGAAAAATCAAGCTGCGATTCCCTCCCCCAGCCAACCAGGTCCTCCTTACTGAAGGCACAAATAGGAACGGATCCAAGTGGACACATCACGTTGTGCCCCCCATATAGCTGGACTCATTGCCCTATATACGGTACCGTATGGACATTTATATTTTTTCAGTCACCTTGGATTAATTTTTATTCCTCCAATTATCTTTTTTATATCATATATTCATTGTTCGTTTTTTATGTGCATAAGACATGTAATTACATTCACCTTTTAATATAAGCTGCTATATTTGTTTATCCCTCTATTAAATTATGTTTAAATTTTAGGTTACTGGCATTTAATTATTTTTATTATCTACTATTAGCGCAGTCTATTGTTTTTCTCTTTGCAATTTTTAAAACTGTTTGCCCGTACAACTTTTCCTAACCAACTCCTGTACCAATTTTACCAACAGTTTGCCCGTACCACTTTTCCTAACCAACCTGTACCACTTTTCTCAACACTTTACCCGTACCACTTTTCCTAACCAACCTGTACCACTTTTACCAGTTTTTAACCCAATAACCATTAAAACTAAAATATCTTGTGTATTATCACGCCACCACCAATATAAATATGAACGCCAACCACTGCATTGCATACCATTGCATGCCTTTATGGTTTGCAATGCAGTGTGTGCCGTGATAGTACACAACTAAACAAATTGAAAGCCCAATACATTGCAGTACATTCTAAACAGTCTACATTACACACAATTAATTATTGTACTACATTACAATAAATCAGACGACACAAGTAAATAAAGTTAACGGGTTTTTATTTAACTTTTTTTTTTTTTTAGGCCGTTCAAGGCAGAATTTTTTTTTTAGGCCGATCTTGGTAAAACCTTTTTTTTTTTTCTTAATTCAATTTTTAACTTTTTTTTTCAAGAAAGAGCGGGGGAGGGGGGGGGACCAAACATAGGATCATCTTTATGGGGAAGTTGATCGAAAAATACAACGAAAATAGATGCCTGACTATCACAACCAGGCAAATTGAAATGAGGCAAATGGGAAGATAACAGCACACTAGAAAACCGTGCCCACTCATGAAAACATTCACATGAGTCCGGAAGAAAATACAAATATGCGGAACAGTGGTTAGTGAAGGAGCACAATGAGTACGGTCATCACAAACTTCAGGAAGACCGCACTGCAACCTTCACAAACCGAAATTGTGATACATGACCGATTAAGTTCATTATGGAGCAAAAACAGAAGAACAGGAACAAGAACATTTCTGTCAGATAATAAATTAACAATAAAATCAGCCGAATTGAAACTAATAATTATAATACCGATCATCATCTGGGGTGGGGGTCTGCAAAGTTCTCATGGCAGACAACAGAGTCCCAGACAATGACAAGGGATCAGTGTCAGGTGGCATAGGGGGTCCCGGCAGATAATAAGGGGCAGGCGGAGGAACAACCGGCGCACTGAACATGGGGGGGTGATGTGGGTGCTGGGGTGGTGGCCCTAGTTGCCTTGCGTGCGTGCTACATGATGGTAGTTTGCACTCACCACACAACTCATCCTGTGATGCGCGCAACATATTGTCATATAGCAAATGCTTGAAGTTATGGTATGTGCTTGGCTTCCACTTCCGCATCTCTGTGGCAACATGATTCGCTAACATTTGGAATTCATCAGGGGGGTTTGCGAGAGCTTCCTCCTTATAGCGTCAGCAATGCTCTTGGCCACCGGCAGCAGGTCTCGTTGGCTATCTCCTCCTGCGCCTCCTGGGGGAAGCTGATGATGTGCTCACCACCGCAGGAGCCGCCACCTCCGCCACCGACTCAGCTTGCTGCACCGACTCAGAAGGAACTGCCTAGAATAAAAAGAAATTTATAAAAAATGTAAAATCGTTACAATACACTTTCAGTTACATGAAAAACATATTTCACCACAATACTTACTACGTCCGTGCTCTCCTGTTCACTGGATAAAGAGCCTTCATCCGTAGCAGTCCCCTCTGTTCCTCTCCTTCCTTGTTGCTCCACAATGAACAGCATCCGGTCATAGTACTACAACTTCGGCTGGTAAAGGTTCTCACGATCGGTTCCCGAAGCTTGCGACTCCCGGACCCGATTATGCTCCTTCACCAACACTGTCCACATATTAGTAAACTTCCTCCGGACCCATGTGACGTCCGCATGAGGGACACGTCTCCTAGCGTAAGCCGATATCTTCCCAAACACCTCATTCCGCTTCGCCTGATTGTGAAAGTCCATGTGGTCCTGCTTCCACAGGCATCTATTCTCCTTGTAAAGGTCGATCAACTTCCCCATAAGTGGTCGATCCACACAACGGTCCATGCTGAAAAATATCAAACACAAAAATTAACCCATAAATTTAAAAAAATGAAGAATCCCCTGCAAAACACAATGCACTGTAGTGTTATTCATTAATATGCAATCTAAGACCACTAATATTTACCTCATATATTTGGCAGATTATGCACAAATTTATGTCCAAAAGACTGTATCAACAACTGGAATAGAAAGGGAAAAAAAAAGCAAAAAATAAATCTTACATGCTACTTTAATATTACATAATAAGTGCAATGTGCACCACATTTCAATACATGCTAACACAAGCACGGACATATAGCAAACGGTTATGTACCACCAAATGCAATCCAATATTTCATTCTACAAGAACACAGTGTAACATGCTACAAAAATGTTTAAAAAAGTGTGTCACCCACTATCCACGCCATCCCGAAGCGTGGCGAGCGGCGGCGGTACGCGTCCTACGACCTTTTCATACCCCCACTATCCACGTCGGCATGGAGTTGAGAATAGAAAGTGTGGCGAGCGGACGCGGAGACCTTCACAGGTATCCGCGTGCGCTCGCCACGCTCGTAATAGGACACAAGTAACACAAAGTCTACTCCAACAGTTTATCCCAAAAAAAAGACACCAACTTGCACATTAATACTAACAGGACACATCATGCTGCCTGCTGCACCATTCCAATAACAACTACATGACACCTCAAACAGCTATACCTATATATCTGTACCAAGATAACATTACAGTCTAGTCACCCTGCATTACTATTACAAATGACAGGCTATTCTGCATGTATTACACCACACAGTACATAATTTCCATGCACATGATCCCCTCTGCACATAAACACTTTTTACACACATGTGCATTATTCACATCACCCTAAATCCTGCACCTCATCACCCCCTTCACATGATCACTTTCTGGCCCTATACATGAAAATTCAAAGGTTTCGTTCAAAGATGGCGCTGATACTACACCAATGCAGCCCACCTCACACTCAAGACCTTCACCACAGGCCTAAGGTTAATACGTATACAAGAAAAAGGGAATAGTGTGCAAGGGCGCTTAGGTGATACAAACGAATAGAGGTGATATACATACAAATAAATGCAGAATCCGCCTGTTTGATTCAGGGTCTAATTAAAAGACCTTTCACCTTTATCATAACAAGTGAGAAGAGTGAGCAAATCACATTACTGCAGCGTGCTGGCATCAAACAGGAAACGGACAGTGAAAGGAAGTGGCCAGGCAGTGGATATCCTGCTGTTGGAACACACTTGTTATGATAAAGGTGAAAGGTCTTTTAATTAGACCCTGAATCAAACAGGCGGATTCTGCATTTATTTGTATGTATATCACCTCTATTCGTTTGTATCACCTAAGCGCCCTTGCACACTATTCCCTTTTTCTGGCCCTATACATGACCAGTACCCCTGAACATAAACATGATCCACGCACAATAGTATCTGTACCCCACCCTGCATCTCATCACTTCTGTACATAATCAAAAATCCCCACATATTTACTTGATCTCCCCACTGCCCCCTGTGCCCCCCCCCCCGAACATTAATACTTGTACCCCACCCTGCATAACAGGGCCCCTGCACATAATAAAAAATAGCCATATGTACAAATCATTGCCCCCACCCCCACCCCCTGAACATTAATATATGAACCCCACCCTGCATAACAGAGCCCCTGCACATAATAAAAACTAGGCATATATACATATCATTGCCCCCCAAAGCGCACCCCCCCCCGGACCCCCAGGGTCCTTTAGGCACCTTTGCCCCAAGATATTTTATTGTAGAAGTACTCTGCAGCACTTATCATGTACGTCACTTATCATGTACATCGCGTCGCTAGCGTTAAACTGTACACCGCACAGTAAAACCCAACCAACGCGATTTACCTGATAAGTGCGGCGGAGTACTTCTAAAATGAAACATTGCGTCGGTCGCAGCCCTTGTACAATGGGCCCGACGCGACTGACATGATAAGCACTGTATAGGGCTTATACAATGAAATATCGCGTTGGTCGGACGCATTGAGCTGTAAGGTTTACAGCACAATGCGTGCGTGGACTGCCTATACATTGAAATATTGCGTTGGTCGGACGCATTGCACTGTAAAGCTTACAGTACATTGCGTCCGATGCGACGTACTTTTCCACATGTCGACATGTGTACCATGTCGACATGTCGACTATGCATGTCAGCATGAAGTTGATAATATTTAGTGTGCTGATCACAGCAACCCACTGAGCCTAAAGCACGGCGAGGGCCACGAGCCCCGCGAGGGGACGCGGCTTATTTTGCAAGTAATCCGCGTCCGCTCGCCACACTTTCTATTCTCAACTCCACGCCGACGTGGATAGTGGGGGTAGGAAAAGGTCGGAGGACACATAACACTGCCCCTCGCCACGCTTCAAGAATGGCGTGGATAGGGGCGGTGTGTGACTACAATCCATTCCTCCTTCCAAAATCATTCAGCTGAGACAGGAAAGACAAGTTTTTTAAAGCAGTTTTTAAATTTTACTAAAAAATGAAAAAGGCAAGAATAAAGGCATTTCATTGCAAAATAAACATATGACAGCAACAATAATGGGGCAATTTTGAACATTAGGGGGGAAGTGTTCTGAGTTCAGTCTTTGGGCAACAAAGTTAGTCCATGTAATATACGTGCAAAGGGGTCATCACGTGCGAGGCTCTTCCACCACATGAACTCTTCAAGATAACTTTACAACATATGCCTGGCGGTGCCCCGGTGGCGTTTATTCCTCCATTTGCATGCCCCCCCACATACGTTCGATATTCTGGGTGTGAACCCCTGTTGTAGGGTCCATGAAATTATATCTGTGGTTGACCCGGGCATGGTCATATCCTGCCGCTCGTAGCTGGTCCCTACTGTAGGCCCTCCAACAGTCTGTATAAACAGTAGACCCAGGCTCCACAGACTGTAAAATAGCCCCCATGAGGGTGTTGGCGTCCCAAGTAGCCACTTTAGTGGCAAAGCACTGTCCGGTTTCCCGGCAAATTCCGCCAAACACCCATTGCTGGGGTAACACCCGGCCCACATTCGCCTGCCTCTTCACTAAGAGAGTCTCGTCGACCTCGACTATCTTGTCGTGATCCAATCCGGCGCTGCGGCTGCGCCATGAGGTCAAGCAGGCAGGCCTCCCGCATGTACTTGTTGTACAGTACGGCCGTTTTCTTGGAGATGCCCAGGTGCTTGTCACAATACTCCACACTGGTCATTTCCTCGACCCAGGAGAAGATAAACCGGACCAGCGTCAGGAACGGCAAGCGGCAGCCAGGGAAGAACATCACCGCTCGGAGACTCCTCTTCAAGCGGCAGTCCCTCACATTGCAGCGCCACATGGTCTCCTTAAGATTCAGCCGCATGGGATGGCCATTCCCACACGTAGCCTCCGCTGGCAGCAGATGATGGCGCTGGAGAAACGCCACTGCCTCCTCCTCACTTGCAGGCAGCGAGAAGAAATTCAACTCAGCCATATCAGAGGACAGGAAATCCACAGCACAGCAATCCACAGCACAGCAATCTACAGCACAGGACTCAGGATCAGCAGGGCTCAGGATCAGCACAGCAATGCACAGCACAGGATTCAGGATCAGCAGCAATCCACAGCACAAGACTCAGGATCAGCAGCAAATAGTATTCAAAGCACAGGATCAATCAGGAAGATATCACCAGCAAAGGATCTATCAGCCAAAATATCACCAGCAACTGAATACACGTCTCACTCCAACCAAGACAAAACCCACAAGGAGCTTGGGGAAAAGCTAGCAGAAGGGGCCGGATTTGGAAGGGGCCGGATTTTCAGAGTAAATATTGACAGTGATGAGGTGATATGCTGTAACTGTGCAGATTACAGAGGGCAGATTTAATGTTTACATAGAAATACACAGTATAACTGTGCAGATTACAGAGGGCAGATTTAATGTTTACATAGAAACACACAGTAAAACATATGTTACTAGGAAGAATTTATAGGAGGCAGGACTAGAAGGGTTAATTGGGCCTATTACAGATTTACATCGCATCCATCGCGACCATCGGGTGCATTAAAAGTAACATGCGACGCGACCGACGCGATTGAGCCAATCTTTAGCTAAAAACGTAACCATCGGGGACATTGGGTCCATCGCGTGTACATATTTACAGGTACCCGATGCGATTAACGATATGCCGATGTAAAGGCCGACCGAAAAAAGTCAATCGGGAGTATCACAAGGGTCGGGACCATCGTTACCTTACCGAAATGACCCCGATGCGACGCGATGCTAAAGATGGCCCCGATCTATATCGTTGTGGCTGTGCTAGGAAACAAGTACCCCTAATTGTTGGAAGCCTCCACCATAATGTTAGAACGTGTTTGCATTCATAGTCAATGCCAGCAATGAAATTAGGTGTGGTGCTGTTCCTTCGTGATCTATTTCGGAGATCGTCTTTTTTTTTTTTTTTTTCAGATCATCAATCATGGCAGATTGAACCTTGGTGTTTTTTAAATTTCTAAGTGAAATTTCCCAAAAACGGCTTTGTGGTGCACACCATCGGATCCAGAGGTACCTTTTTGCCAAATTTGGCTTCTCTGAGTGCTACAGTTTGTCTGCAATGCAACTTATTATATAGATAAGCCCATCAAACACATGAAATACACACAAATATATTTTATTTGTGCATGTAACAAGGTTTAAAGCGTGAAACAAAGTTTGTGTACAAACTCAGACACTGACTTTGAATGCTAAGCAGTCATGTCCTAGCACATATTCAGTGTCAATTACATGTCATTTCCCCAGTCCTGCCAGTTACAGATGTACCCAGTTGGTTTTTAACAAAAATAATAAGTAATAAGTACATGTTGGAGACTATGGTTTTTTAAATATTTTGGATAATGGATATTTGGATAAGGGATAATCAACCTGTACTACTACTATTACTACTACTACTAATAATAAAAAATAATAATAATAAGCCAAAATATAGCACATCTTTATCACTTTAATAAGTTTATAACATTAACCACTTAATATTACTGCAGGGTTTAAAATATCTCACTGTTTTAGAGGGAAGACATGTCTATCAAAGCATATTGACCATTGCCATTTTAGTTAATTAAAAACTTCAATTAGAAAGAACAAGATAAATGAGTGAGCGCTACTAAATAACAAATGTTTTGATTAAGTATCTTGTACAGACTTTCTGCATCTAGAGTCTGCCCTCCTGTCTCTTCGTCTCTACTTTTTTTCTGTATATTGCTGTCCATGCACTCCAGGCTCTACGGGTTACGTGGAATTTTTTTTTCAGTTCATTGCTGTATCGTAATATTCTGCTACTGTACTTCTGTACTGTACTGAGTTCTTAACTCCTATCCTCAAGGTCTGTCTTTGGAAGTATTAGGGACAATTACTGACCCAGCAAAATAGGTCCACTTATCTGTGCATGCTTAAAGTAATTCACAAAATATAGTGTGGCGACTGCAGCGAGCCACCGAGCCCGAATCGTGGCGAGCGCAGCAAGCCCCGCGAGTGGACGTGGATACCTTCACAGGTATCCGCGTCCCCTTTAAGCATTGTAAGCAGCCCACAGCTTCTCCTTGTTGCTGGAGTCTCAGATCTCTACAGCGCACCAGGTGCTTAAGCTCCCGGGTGCTGTACAGGCCTTCTCTGCTGCGCTGCGCCATTGTACAGCATACAGTACAATACAGTAGTCTCAAAATGGCGGAGCGGGCGTCCTAGTAACACATGCTGTGTGCGACACATGACTTTCATCATGCGTCCCAAAACTTTATTTGAAAGAGTGTGTGTACAATCCAATGACATGTAACTTTTATAAATAAAGCTTTTATCCCTTACCTTTATCTTATTTATTTATCTATTTATTAATTAACAGTTTCTTATATACTGTAGCGCATACATATTACGCAGCGCTTTACAGATAATACTGTAGTTGAACATTTACATCAGTCCCTGCCCCAGTGGAGCTTACAATCTATATATCCCTACCACATGTACACGCACACACAGTCTTCCATAATAATAAAAAAATATTAATACTGTGTCTACTGTATACACGTTAGTCGCATGAGCGAGCCATATGAGAGTCTGAAATGAGTCATACTGTATGAACGCCTGAGACGAGTAGGCGTCTGAGACGGAACTCGGTTTAGCATCTGAGTCGAAAGACACATTGTATGAGTGTCCAGGACGAGAGCCGTACGAGCGTCTCAGACTACTGTCTCCTGGTGGAGGGGAGGTGGCGGTTGACTTCAGCTCAATACACATTACTCCCTGGAAGAGACAGTATTGCATTGCAGTTCATCCGGGTCACCATGTAAAATGTGTAATAGACAGTAGAAATGGAAGCAACAAATTGTTATGGAAACAAACTTGTTATACAAGTTCTTTTATGTACTGTACTGTATGTCTTAAGTTTTATTACAATTTCACTTTCCAAAATATTCGAGTAAAAGAAAAAAAAATTGACACCGTATTCGACCACGGCTCTCCAGCATGAAGAGCCGCGCAGCTATCTACACTACATATCTAACTACACTACGCAACACAGTGATGTGTATGGTCTGTAGAGTGCTGAAATAATCAGTGGCATCCGCAGCCCTATTGGCGAAACCTGAGTCCGGCAGCGTCTGAGATGGCCCGCCCCTTCACGGATTAGCGCTGCAGGAGATGTTGTAGTGTAATGTCCTGTATTTCAGGTCAGTGCAAGCCCCTCCTCCCCTGGGGGGGGGGGAGGGGAGGATACTGTTGACTTCAGCTGCATACACATTACTCCCTGGAAGAGACAATGGTACTGTAGCCAAATCAAGTCCTCTTACTCTACAGTACCAACACTTCATGAACACCTACAGTAGCTGGGGCACAGGTGTACTCGTTACTGACTGACACATTATAAATGATACACAGGTGGAGCTAATTACTTCACTTACAGTATGATTTTGTGAGGAGACTTGTAAAACATTAACTGTTTTATTTGTCTAGTTTTGTTAAAACGGTTACATTTCATGGTCTAGTTTTATTAAATATCACTCTACAAAATATGCGAATACAAGAAAAAAAAAATTGACACCTTAATTGAACACGGGTCTCCAGCATGAAGAGCCGCGCAGCTATTCACTACACTACGCAGCACAGTGATGTGTTTGGTCTGTAGAGTGCTGATATAATCAGTGGCATCCGCAGCCCTATTGGCGAAACCTGAGTCGCGGCAGCGTCTGATACGGTCCTTTAATGAATTAGCGCTGTAATGTGATGTAATGTACTGTACTGTATTTCAGGTCAAGACGACCCACTCCACACCTGGAAAGGGAGGAGGCGGTTGACTTCAGCTGCATACACATTATGCACAGTACCAACAGTTCAAAATATTCAGCATCGGCTATGTGAACGTGAAGGTAAATGTTTGTATAGGATCATGACACTACACAGCCCTTTTGCACGCTCCGATATTCACGAGCAACTCATTGGCATTGGCGTCTCATTTCCTATGAGCGTCTCATCATGCGTGAGCGGCTCATACTGTTAGCGCGCTCCGTATGGCGAATGGCGGGATTCCATTGGCACATTACAGTATACCACTCCGACTCTAGCTTGATGGAGCATTAGCCACCCAGTGGTGGTGGATTGTATTGCATGGCGTGCACCATGCCCCTTGGCGGACGCCGGCGCAAGAAAAATAAAGCGCCTGAGCCTCCGCCATGGTGGCCTGGCGGCAAGGATGAGACCTGCCCCATCTGTACAAGAGGCCTGTCATAGCCTGGCTCTCCCTTTTATCACTGTCTCCCTCATCTCTTTAACACCCCCTCTCTCGCCCTCTATCTCCCCCCCTTTCTCTATTTCTCTCTCTCACCTCTCTTTTTCTCACTGATCTGCTCTCTCTCAACCCCCTCCATTTCTCACCTCTCAATCTCTCTCTGCCCCACGTCTCTTTTCTCCCTCTGTCTCTCTGCACCTAACCTCTTTCCCCACAATTCCCCCTCACTTTTCTTCTTGGGGGGGCCTGGCAAGATTTTTGTTATGGGGCCCTCAAGCTTCTAGTTATGCCCCTGATCACATCTACCAATCCCCAGTCGCTTAGAAGCCGGTTATAGGGGATTACATAGTGGAATACACCACCTGAACAGTAGCTTCCAACCAGCCAAAACTGGAAGTGACATTCCGGGACGCTGGTGGAACGCACCGATGCCCTCCAGCTGATTACCCAGCATCCCGCCGCTCGGGAGTGAGGGACGATGACGCGCACCACCAGACCTTCCTATTTCATGTTTCAGCCGATACCGGAAGTGCGTCATCTGGATTGCACGGTGGAACGCACCGGAATTCCGGAAGTGCCTGAGATTGTTATATTCACACTTCTATTATGTTTTAATCTACATGCACACTATACACTTTTTGTGATGCTTGCAGAATGCCACAATCACTATTAGAATATATTGGACAACAGTGTCTTAATGCCCTATATAAGCCTATATAGCATATATCCTCATTCCACATGACAGGAAGTGAGGTCATTAAGAAAGGGGTATATTAAGGAGCCCCACAGAGTAGTCAGCACACTGGCTCCCTGGGAACTTGTGTCTCACTTTGAGGTAAGGTTGCACCCTTTATGGACTCCATATTTGTAATGCACCCTATGCAGGGCCGGCGCCACCACTAGGCAAATCTAGGCATTTGCCTAGGGCGCCGGCCACTGGAGGGCGGCATTTCCCCCCCCTTCCCCTGTGCCGCGGGGGTACCTGTCCTGCGGCTGTGTATAGAAAGCTTGCGGCGGCGGCAGCAGGGGGGTCCCTGCAGTCAAAAAATAACGAGCGCTATCTGCCTGGCTACGCGGAAGCGCTTCTGTTGTGGAAACACTGGCCGCACGCTGATTGGCTGAGATTCAGCCAATCAGCGTGCGCCGTGCGGCCAGTGTTTCCACAACAGAAGCGCTTCCGCGTACCCAGGCAGATAGTGCTCGTTATTTTTTGACTGCAGGGACGCTGCCGCCGCCGCCAGCTTTATATACACAGCCGCAGGACAGGTACACCCCCCCCCCCCCGGCACCGGGGCGCCCCCACCCCGACTTGCCTGGGGCGCTCCGGTGCCTTGCACCGGCCCTGACCCTATGGGTGCATACCTGTAATAGATTTTTGATATAAGGCCTGTTTCACTTTAGAGGCTATTTTTTTTACTGTGGACAGAAGAATGTTATCCATTTGTCATTGAGTATATCTACCGAAGCTTTGTTGGACCAACTGTTAAATAGGTATGCAAATGCTTTTTAGAAAGGCTATATATATCCTGCTTGTGTCAATCTTTCTCTCTGTTAAAAAAAAATTGTGGATGTTATATGGCAACACTGCATATATGTATATATATATATATATATATATATATATATATATATATATATATATATATATATATATATATATATATATATATATATATATATATATGTATATATATATATATATGTATATATCTATATGTATGTATATATGTTTATAATAAAGAAAAATCGATATACTGTATGGTGTAAAAGCCACATGTAAAAGCCTCTTAACTATTCAGCTAGTGACTATTTTTTAAAACCTTGTTCATTCATTCCCTAGGGGTTCCTAACTATTCTACAACCATTGCAACAGTTTACTGCAATAGTTACCTTTAAGCTAGTGGATACCTCCATTCACGCATTGTGTAAAGGACATATTACTTTTGGGTATGCAAAAATTACATGTACCATACCATCTCGTTCATCATTTCTTCCTCCTCCTTGATTAGTTATCCTCCACTTTTTATTTATTTTTATCATTATATAAAGAAATGTATATTTACTATAAAATTGATGTGTATATTTTAAATATATTATTGTATTATATGTGTGGCAAACTTTTTACTGTGCACTTGTATAGATTGATTCATTGCCCCTGATGAAGTCCTAAGGGACAAAACGCGTCGGGCCGCGGATTCATGTTATGTGTGGCATTCATAAGAATATCAAAGTGTGGATGAATTCCTATACTCTGGACAATAAATGTCCATTTGTTTTAAAAAATCATTTTGTATTATTACATGTACATAGCCACGAAGTGGTGATTCATTATAGCGCACCTCTATTAGTTTTTCCATTTTTCTTATATTTTTTGCCTTTATTAACAAGGGGTGCTGCTTTCTTGAGTGCATTATTAGGGCCACAATCCTTTTATATATATATATATATATATATATATATATATATATATATATATATAGAGTTAAATGGGGTTGATCCGGCTCTCCCTGTATTTGGCTGGTCTGCGCCGGGTGCCCGCTCCAAAGCATAAATAGAAGGCAGGGGGGGGAGAAATACAGCACTCCAGGCGTCTTGTCAGAAAAACACGATCAGGCCATCCAATATGGACAACGTTTCATTGCTTTTATTTCAGCAATTTCGTCAGGTCATGGCATCAACAGTAAACAGCGTTCATGTCCTACCTTATATTCACCCCAGTGTGTGACAGCGTCTTCCGGAGTCGGGACCGCACGCCCGTCCGATTGGCGCTGTGTGATGACGTCACCAGCGTGTACGTCCTGTCTGTGCTCCCGTCACCAAGGCAACCAATCAACAGGAAAGCGCACCGTTACGTGCGCTGCTATGACAGCATTAGAAAGCTGCCACTGGGTGCATCATCACTCCATTACATGTATTGGAGCCTGTATGCACCAGCGCTTTGATTTTACTAATGCGGTTATTATTGTTACTGTCATAGCAGCGCACGTAACGGTGCGCTTTCCTGTTGATTGGTTGCCTTGGTGACGGGAGCACAGACAGGACGTACACGCTGGTGACGTCATCACACAGCGCCAATCGGACGGGCGTGCGGTCCCGACTCCGGAAGACGCTGTCACACACTGGGGTGAATATAAGGTAGGACATGAACGCTGTTTACTGTTGATGCCATGACCTGACGAAATTGCTGAAATAAAAGCAATGAAACGTTGTCCATATTGGATGGCCTGATCGTGTTTTTCTGACAAGACGCCTGGAGTGCTGTATTTCTCCCCCCCCTGCCTTCTATATATATATATATATATATATATATATATGCAAAAGAAAGAAGAAGGAGCGCACCATGTAATATATAGTGGAAAGGACCTGTCACCCAGGACTTGAGTGGATGCTGGTACTTGCTCCGATGCCTCCTTGTGAGGGGAGAACACCCTCCCAATATGTACAAGTAGAAGAAGTGGCACTCGGAGACTTCAGGTAGCGGTGATAACAGTGGATCAACATTTCGGGGTTCGGCGACCCCTTCCTCAGGATACAATAAGCAGTATACAGTGCAAGTGGGCATATAAATATACATAAAGATAATAGTGTTACTTACTCTCCACCCCTGTGCAGGCTGCCCTCAGACAACGGCAGTGGACCTACGTGGTTGGCATCTTCTGTGACACAGGAGATGCTGAACCCAGAAGTCCACTGGCGGTGTATGATGGCAGCCTGCACGGGTGGCCATCAGACACAGGAGATGCCAAACACGGAAGCACCATGTGCTTCACTGGCTGGAAGGCTGCAGGCGGCATGCATTTCATGGACCGTAAATGCTGGGTCTGTGGGCGGGACATGCGCTCCGCATACCGAGGACACTGATACAGGGTGGATCCTTGTCAATTAGCACTACTACATGGGTATTTAAACCCTTTTTTGCACCCAATGAAAGTCTGACCTTTTTCTCCTGTGTGTAAAAAATCAAACACACCTACCAATTTTATATCTTATCTTTTCATGCATCTTCCATCAATAATATGAATAATGAGCATGAATCATCACCAACACTGAAAACTACATGAAAAGATAAGTATATCTGCATTTTCAATTATTCAGCGTCATCTTTTCAAGACCCTACCCCTTCTCTCTGAATACGTTTGTAGGATCTTTCTCAAACCTACCTCAAAAACTGGTGCTCTGCCATCGTTACTATTCATCATCGGTGCTTTGCCATCATTTACTACTTGCCATTGGTGCTCCGTCATTGTTATTGCTTATCATCCGTGCTCTGCCATCGGTAATCCTCACCATTGGTGCTCCACAATCTTCAACTTCATTGGTGTGTTATCCATCCATTCACATCACCATTGCTGTTCTACCATCACAGCTAGTCATCTGGATGATATTCACCACCATCAATTAACTACTTTGATTATCATCATCATCAGTGCTGCATCAGCGCTTCTCTATCTCTTCTGGTGATTGTCTGGTCTACGCTCATTACCACTGGTCCCTCAACACCGTGACCCATCTCCTCTGGTATTCATCTGCTCACAGTGGTCAGTATTCAATCACCAACTGCATTATCAGTTATACTTTTGACTTCTTCTGTATTCATACACAGCTCCAGTACTTTTTTGCCACCATATATTCTCTGGACTCCATCAGTGCTATTTGCACTTCACCAGCTTCACCCCCACCTATGCTATATGTTGTTGGACTTCATCAGTGTGCATACACTGCAACTAATACCATCACTAGCTCTTATCGTTTAATACATATTCTTTACTGCCTGTGATCTTCTGCAATACTATACCATTATTCAAAGTTACCAGTTATTATTGTCTGCTGTGGTCAATAAAGTCTTTTATTTTGTGGCCACATCTTGCTACTGTCTGGGGTCTCTGTCTGGCAAGCCCAATACCCTCATCAAGGCTCCCAGGTTTCAGTACCACCCAGCCCCTATGTGGTTCCAGCCAAGCTATAACCACAGGTGTCACACTCTGATATACTCTGATACACTCTGATATATATATATATCTTGTTCAGCCCAGCACTCCTTATACTGATGAACAACAACCCGGGTGCCTTCTGGAGGAATTGATAATCTTCAGCCTGGATACAAACAGCGGCATTCCCAGGGGTTTTTAAAAAAAAGTGCTTTTATTCGTGCTCCAACGTTTCGGGGTTCAAGCCCCCATTTTCAAGGAGGAAAACAACAGTGATGGTGTACATAAATAAGTCCTACCTTAAATACCTTGGGCAGGAGTGGTGTATGTGTGTTCTGTCCGTGGCGCGCCTCTCAGCTGGCTTCCAGGCAGCGGGGCTTCCTGCGTGCGTCTGATGTCCTTTGTTTATGCATTGCTAGGCTGCAGGCTACTACAGCGCTGCCCACTGTGTAGTATTCTATCACCCTTGGTTGCTGCTGACTGGCGGCCATGGAGGGAGCTTGTAATGTATTACATTACCGCACCAGGTCCTCTCCTAATTGAAGCTTTTTACTCACATTTTGTGTTAACTGTGATTTTCTTTACTTTGGAAGACATCACTTTAGAAGGACATCATAAATGCATCTACTGTACATCTCCAGCAAATACACTCCATTTCCGCTGATCTTTAATGTGAAGCGATGTACAGGGAACTGACAAATTGGTTTCATGATCAAGTGCTGACCATGTAATTTCACAACAGTTGCGTACTTGGTCAAGATTTTACAAAGGCAATAATATTTGATGACAAATCATGAATACATACAGTATATCAAAACTACACGTGTTTCAATCATAAATAGTAAAAGTGGGGTACAATAAAGCAAAAGTGTTTAGAACCAAACCAAGTCAGGAATTGAGCAAGATATGATATCACTGCAATTTCGGTTAATAAAATAATAATTATTGGATAGTAAGATTTGAGCCGTAAAAACTACTTGAATGAGGGGTATAGTACATTTCTCATGGCAAAGCATCTGCAGACTTTATTTTAAAAAATGTTGCCAAGTGTGATCTCTTGTAAATTTGTAAGAAACTTACATTTAGGAAACCATTGACCCCTGTCGTCTGAACAAAAGGTTGAATAAATTTAGCCTGACTTTCAATGTGACCGTCTGCAGCCAGTTCTGAACAACATATTGTGAATTCTCTTGCAGCCTGCTTCTCTTTAGAGGTTAGAAAACAATATTTTCTTGTCACAGTCTTATTTTTTTCTTGCATATTACTAGTATATTAACGTATATTTTATTTTACATGTATTTTAACATAGTTATTAGAAATAAATAAAATAAAAGTTATAGTTATTAGTAATACAGACTACAATAAACCAAACTATTTTCAACCATCATACCTGCCTCTTTTCCTAGGGGATATTCTCACACTTGTTTCTGTAATTTAAGTTTTAAGTGTAAGCAGTGCAGTGTAAGGGTGTTACTGTATTTTCAGACCATGACACACTTTTTCTCCCCAAAAAAGTGGGGGGGAAAGTGTGTTTCTTATGGAGTGAATACCAGTCGCCAGTCAGCAACGTAGAGGCCGCACAGTAGCGTCCCGGTGCCCCCCATCCATATTATACAGCAGTGGTAACCTGACCAGCTGCCATGTGCTGTGCACCTGCTCCAGGCACTCTCCCGGTACCTTCCCCCCTCCTACCTGGGAAAGGCATGGAAGTGATCTGGCTGAGCAGCAGGGTCAGGTCGGCAGCGGGGCCCTGCGATGTATGTGATATCAGCAGCGGGGTCCCTGCAGCAGATGGGAACTAGTAGTTCCCATCCGCTGCAGGGACCCCGCCGCTGATATCACATACACCACAGTGACCTGCTGTTGACCTGACCCTGCTGCCCAGCCGGAACACTTCCCTGCCTTGTCCAGGTAGGAGGGGGGAAGGTACCGGGAGAGTGCCTGGAGCAGGTGCACAGCACATGGCAGCTGGTCAGTGGGGGGGGGGGGGGTAGGATGCCTGGGAGGAGAGAGGCTGCCTGCCAGCACTGACCCTGCTGCCCAGATCCCTTCACTGCACTGGCTGACCCTGCTGCCCAGATCCCTTCCCTGTGCTGGCTAATTCAATGATTAATATTGTGTTGTTTGTTATAAGCATTAAATAAGTTTATTATTATTATTATTATTATTATTATTATTATTATTATTATTATTATTATTACAGTATTATTATTATATTGGCACAATATAGCATTACAGTGTCAATGATATTGTACTGTACCACATCAAATTTTTCACCCCCATCTTATGTGCACCCCATTAAATAACCAGATGTAGCCATGCAATTCATCAAGTGTTGAATTAGGTGAAATTGGGTAACTGATGGAGGAATAAATACAGTCTCCATGTGACTTATGTATGAGACATCTTAAGCTGATGGTAATATAACCTCTCCCTACTATTGAGATATCTATATTTATGTATGTTTCCTGTTATATGTCTTTTAATTCTACAGTACAGTATGTTATGAATTTAAATTGCCTTTTTACTTCCAGGAGTGTTGTAATGCTTTAGACTAGTGGTTCCCAAACTTTTTTGAATTATGGCACCTTTAAGCATCAAAAAATATTCACGGCACCCCTAGGCTGAATGTTTATTAAGAAATTCAGAAAGAAATATAAAATTAATAAAAATTGTGTTTATAAAGTATATTTAATATTAATATTCTTCTGGTGGTTATTTTTTTGTTAGTCTGCTTGTTGACAGTGTTATTCATTGTGAAAGAAATAACTAAATCTTTTCTTTAATTTACTAAACTTCTTTTATATATTGGTTGTAGTTACCTGAAATCTCATTGGCACATTTCATTGGCTTTTGCTACTGATAGTTTTTTTTTTTTGTTGTTTTTTTTGGCTGCTATTTTGAATTATGCAAATTAAATGTTCATGTAAGATTTACTAGTAAGCCCGCTCAAAGCAAATGCTTTGAAAGCTATTCTGCTACATTCTGTGTTTGTGCGAGAAAGAGATGTAGTTTCAGTCTCTGCCAGCAGAAGGCAGTGGGCCTTATTCTAGTTCACTCTTTCTGACAAAATCCTTCTTAGATGGACTAAACCATGTGCACTGCAGGTGGGGCAGATGTAACATGTGCAGAGAGTTAGATTTGGGTGAGATATTTTGTTTCTGTGCAGGGTAAATACTGTCTGCTTTTTTTTACACTGTAATATAGATCGCACTTTGAAGTAAAACCCCACCCAAATCTAATTCTCTCTGCACAAGTAACATCTGCCCCACCTGCAGTGCACATGGTTTTGTCTATCTAAGAAGGATTTTGTCAGAGAGTGAACTAGAAGAAGGCCCAGTGTTTCAGAGACTCATGGACACAAGACATATATATATATATATATATATATATATATATATATATATATATATATATATATATATATATATATATAGCAGTGGTGGCGTTAACACATGAACTGCCGACGTACCAATATGTATATGGTGTAGCAAGGTGTTAAGTGCAATACACAGGAGTAACAATACTCAAAAGGTGGTTCACACAACAAATGATACTGTGTGATGCCCACAAGGGGTTAAGGAGAAACAGCCACACAATGACCTCTCCAATGTAAAGGCTAGGTGGAATACCCAATACACTGGAGGAGGTGAACAACTATTGTGTGGGCTGCCAAGTTGCAGTCAAGCTCTGGGTCTGTAAGGTGACACCACAGATCCCAGATCCCTGCCTAAGCTGTAACCAGACAAACTCCAGAGGCAAACAAACACACACAGGCTGAGCAGTTTCTATCCTGGCTACCTAGCAAGGATTCTAACTGAAAAACACACACAGGCTAAACAGTTTATATCCTGACTAACTAGAAAGGATTCTAACTGAACTGGCAGATATTCAAGGTAACACTGACAGGAAGCTGTGAGACAAATTCAGCAGCACTTGTCTAGCCAGAAAGGAAGACTTATAAAGCAGGTGCTGCCCACGCCCCCACTCAGACATCACAAACTGTGAGCACCAAAACCAGGGCCGGAGTTCCTGCTGTGAACAGATTGCCTGTCACTACTGAAACAGCAAAAACCTGGACCGGAGTGCATGCTATGCTCAGGTTACTTACTAACAGTCAGAAGAAACAGGCAGCGGCACTCAATAGTGATTTTCTCAGTGTATATATTTTGTAAAAAGCAAAACCAACGTTTCGGGGGCTTTATCACCCCTTTGTCAAGGTGCAAGTGCAATCAAAAGTATAATAAACAGTGCTTACCTTAAATAGCAAAGTGATGTGGGTTAGGTCACGTCACTCAGGGCAGACACGCTGGCGCCGGGGAGCCGGAAGTTCATAACTTGGTAGAGGTGGTCCAACAAGCGGATTTCCACACCTCGCACTGCACTATGGAACGCAAGCCATCTAGGGGTTATGGAAACGTCTGCTGTGTCAGTGATGTGGGCGGGTTTGGCATCGCCCTCCGGCTGTCAGTGGAATTAGATTTGGGAGGGTTTTTTCTTCAAAATGAGATCTATATTGCAGTGTAGAAATAAAGCAGTCAGTATTTTTCCTGCACAGAAACAAAATAATACTTATTTAGTTATTCCCAGTAAGAAATAACACATAGCGGAGTATTCAATGCGTTTTTTTCTCGATGTGCAGCAGATAAGCCTTACTGCCTGCCCCAGAGTTTCTGGGGAAGAAGGAGGGCTCCCGGGGACACAGGCAGCAGAAGCTGCCCCCCCAGGAGAGCTGCCAGGGGACAGGGGTATGGAGTCTCTTCACTGGTCCCGCTGGTAATAAACCGGGACCAGCGTGAAGTGAATATATGAATATTTAATGAGTGGCTCCCGGCCCCCTGCTGGCGAATGTGTAAAATAAAATGTCAAAAAATAAAAATTAAATATATATTAATGTGCTTCAAGCACATTAATATAAATAGCATGCCCCTTCACAGAAAAAAATTTCAGATTTTTTTACACCAAAAAAAACAAAACCTTTATCTTTAAAGATCACTTTCCAGTTCACCTTAAAAAGATGTTGAATGCAAAACGGTGAATCATGGCAAAAATCAGGGGGAAAGCCGTTCTCCATCCTAGCATTGAATACACTATTGGCGAATCCCAGTGAAAAGCCCATTGAAATACAGCGAATTGCAGCGAGCATGAAACGGAGAACTGGCCAGCATTCACTGTTCGCTTTCGTCAAACAGTGAACATTGAATAGGGTGAATCAGATTTTCAGTGAAAAAGATTCAATGCAAGGAGTGAAAACAGCCAGATTCGTCGAAAACAACGGTGAATCGGGAGCATTGAATACTAGCCATAAAATCACAAGGGAAGACATTGTATGCAATCCAAAACATGCAATACAGGTTGAATATCCATTACCCAAATTATTCCAAAATACATAATTTCAAGATTTTTTTTTTTTGCTACAAGCACTACTGGGTACATGATATGTAGCTGACAATAAATACTGTATATGCAAGAAAATGATTGCTTGGCATTGAAATTCAGTGCCTGAAATAATACACAATCTTTTGTTTCATGTTTTGAATCCTTGTTTCATGCACAAATAAAATGTATTTTATGTGTGCACATCGCTTTATACAACATAAATGCATGATACATCAAGGTACTTCATTGAAATATAAAAATATTTCACCCGGCAACTCCAAATCACCTGTATTCCACAGGTGTACACAATTCTATAGGAATAAACAAGAGCGCTCCATAGTGCAATATATAACAAATAGACAGGGTTTTATTTAAAACAGTTCTCCACATATAAGCAGGTGCTGGGTAACGTACCACAATAGGCGGTTCAACAACTGTGGCAGAGATCCGATATTGCTGCCACACCACGAGGGTCTTGTGAGACACAATGGCAATCAGCCGCTGGGACCTATTGAGGTCAGACACTCCAGATGCCAACACCAGAGAGAAGCTCACACGCCAGGTGTAACACACGCTGCTGCCGCACCGCCCTACTCCTAAGCAGTGCAAATCTCGGGGTGCTAACGGTCCACTTCAAGACCCCCATTAACAGCTGAGCAGTGAATCATCAAGGACTGGTAATATAATACTCATTGCCCACTTTGACATTATACATATAAGTTTGCCGGGCACATTGGCTCAAATTGCTAAAGCGCTGGATGCACTTCTAAAACAGTCAGAGTTTCATCAATTAAGATATCTGCAGCTTATTCACTACGTACGTAAAGACATACTATTAGAACCCGGACGCAGGTGACTGAAATAAAGTTTATGTGTTTATCATTAAGCGGGTAATCAAGTGCTGCTATCTGGTTTTGTCATTTTGGTTAATTACTTTTAATATTATTTCTATCCCACATATTATTTTTTATTTTTATTTACATTTTCATTTTTTTATTTTTATTTTTATGTTTGTTTTATTTTTATTTATTTTTTCTTCCATTTAATTTTCATGATACAGATGGAGCCAGGCTCCGTCTTGCTGGCGAATCACCAGACTGTCTCCACTGGCGATCCGCCAGCAGCGAGGTGCTCCATCTGACTGAGACGCGCGTGCGTCTCACACGCACGCGCGTCTCAGTTTCCGTGCGGCTGGGCGACGGGAACCCTGTTAGGGTTAGGGGGGTGCGGTGAGGCGGTGGGAACCCCTGGTGACCGCCGACAAGCCGGCGGGGACCCGGGGAAGCGGCGGGGACCCGGGGGAAGCTCCGTCAGAAGGGGACGCGCGCGCGTCCCCTTTCACATATCAGATGGTGGCTGGCGGGGGATGGCGGCTGGCGATTCTGCCGCCATCCCCTGCAAAGACCAGGCCGGCTCCATCTGTATGTTTATGTTCAGTAGTGTGTGTGGCATTCATGTTCTTACAATGCTTGGGCATGCTGCTGATGAGGTGGTGGATGGTCTCCTGAGGGATCTCCTCAGAGACCTGGACTAATGCATTTGCCAACTCCTGGACAGTCTGTGGTGCAACAGTCTGTTGGTGGATGGAGCGAGACATTATGTCCCAGATGTGCTCAATTGGATTCAGGTCTGGGGAAGGGGCAGGCCAGTCCATAGCAGCAATGCTTTGGTCTTGCAGGAACTGCTGACACACTGCAGCCACATGAGGTTTAGCATTGTCTTGCATTAGGAGGATCCCAGGGCCAACAGTACCATATGGTCTCACAAGGAATCTGAGGATCTCATCTCGGTACCTAATGGCAGTCAGGCTACCTCTGGCGAGCACATGGAGGGCTGTGCTGCCCCCCCAAAGAAATGCCACCCCACAACATTACTGACCCACTACCAAACTGGTCATGCTGAAGGATGTTACAGGCAGCAGAATGTTCTCCTTAGGGTCTCCAGACTCTGTCACATCTGTCATTTGCTCAGTGTGAACCTGCTTTCATCTGTGAAGAGCACAGGGCGCCAATGGTGAATTTGCCAATCTTGGTGTTCTCTGGCAAATGTCAAACGTCATGCACGGTGTTGGGCTGTAAGCGCAACCCCCACCTGTGGATGTCGGGCCCTCATACTACCCTCACGGAGTCTGTTTCTGACCGTTTGAGTAGACACGTGTAAATTTGTGGCCTGCTGGATGTCATTTTGCAGGGCTCTGGCAGTGCTCCTCCTTGCACAAAGGCAGAGGTATCGGTCCTGCTGCTGAGTTGTTGCCCTCCTACGGCCTCCTCCTATGGCCTCCTCCATGTCTCCTGATGTACTGGCCTGTCTCCTGGTAGCGCCTCCATGCTCTGGACACTACGCTGACACATACAGTAATCCTTCTTGCCACAGCTTGCATTGATGTGCCATTCTGGATGAGCTGCACTATATATATATATATATATATATATATATATATATATATATATATATATATATATATATATATATATATAGTGTATGGCGGTGGCACTCACAGGGCTTCAAGCATCGGTAAAGAAAGCACAGAGGCTTGTCACTTAACAGGCAGATTGAACCTGAGGAATCTCAGAATCAAGGGTGCTGGACCCTGACTTCTCTCTCTCCCTCGATATATATATTATATATATATATATATATATATATATATATATGGGCAGAAATACAATGTGGCACTCCCGGGATTTTGCAATAGAAAAATTTTTTAATAAAGCAGAATACACCAACGTTTCAATGCCTACTTGGGCATTTTTGTCAAGGCTAACGACTAATACATAGTGTGTCCTACCTTAAATACACCAAAACACAAACACCGCAGTGCCGCGAACGGGACCACGCACCCGTGCGGCGGCGCAGACACAGTGACGTCAACCCGCCGACGCTTCCCCTAACGTCAGCGGCGTATGTCGCCATAGCAACCTATATGAACAAAAAAGAAAAAAGAAAACAGACATTTAAAACCACATTAATCAAAGCAAAAAAGGCTATACATTTCATAAAGCATGTTGGAAATGTCACGATGTTACAGAATTAAAGATAACGCAAATATCCAAAAAAATAAATAAATAAACAGCCAAAATTACTGATTAGCCAAGGCACAAAACGACAACCCTCAAACTTTGAGGGTAAAAGTATAATGACGTTATTATGGTCTATGAATAATCCAGACCAATGGCATATAAGCACATAACGTATAAGAACATCAACGAAGTCCCCTGCACAAAAGAAAATTAGTTAAAGGCATAGTATAAATCTCCACAAAAAAGCAATTGGGAAGGTCAGGAAAACAGAAACTCAAGATGAATATTAGATTTCACACTGATAATACACTAATACCAGAGTGGTCATTTAGTCCGTTGGGGGTAACGGTACCCAACCTCAGGATCCACCTCGCCTCACACTTAAGCAAGATAAGACCCCTGTTGCCACCCCTCAATGAGTCTGGAATATGATCTATCATCCGATACTTTAGTTGAGACATGGTATGGGATGACGTCACCCAATGACGGGCTACAGGTTGTTCACTGCTACCTGATAGTAAGGCTTTTTTAATAGCTGACCTGTGGGCTGTCATACGTTCCTTGAATGACCGTTCTGTTTTGCCAATGTATGACAACCCACAGGGACACACTATTTGATACACCACATACCGGGTGTTACAGGTTAAGGTGTGGTTAATGTACATACTTCTACCGGTCTGTGGGTGTGGAAACGTATTACCCGTCATCAGGAAGCGACAAGTGGTACAGGTACAACGAATGTTACCTTTGTTAGACCTCTTATTACTGGGGCCAATTAGGATATTAGTTTTCACCAGTGTGTCTTTTAAATTTCTAGGTCTCTTGTAACATGCTAGAAGGTTGGTGGATTGTAAACCCAAATCCGGGTCTGATTTAATCATATGCCATAGTTTTTTTGAAGTGGTATTAATGATGGGGCTACTAGAGTTGTAAGTAGTAACCCAGGGCATTCTGTCCCCCAAGACCTTCGCTGTGGGCTTAGGTATCAGCAAATCTTTTCTATCAATACCATCGACCTTGGTTTTAGCTGAATCAAGGACTGTAGATGGATATCCCCTATCCTCAAATTTTGACAACATGTAATCCATTTGGAGGGCCGCTCGCACAGGGTCTGAATTAATACGTTTAGCCCGCAACAGCTGTGAATAGGGCAACCCCCGGATGGATGATTTAGGGTGACAGCTAGAATAATGAAGCAAATTTGTTCCTGTCTGTTGGTTTGGAAAACAAGCTCGTGGTCAGTTGACCAGCCTCATTCCTAATTTCCACATCTAAGAATGTAATCACTTCTTTACTATGTGTGAATGTAAATTTCACAGGGCAAGATGTTGCATTATGCTGTTCAATATGTCTTATGAGGTCCTCCGCTGGGCCCCTCCAGAAAATCAAAAGATCATCTATATAGCGGGTGTAGAAAAGTATACGACCCGCTATATGATGATCCTGGAAAAAGATTTCTTCCTCCATCTTGAACATGAAAATGTTCGCATATGAGGGAGCTACCGCCGCCCCCATTGCACACCCCGTTAGTTGAAGGTAAAACCCCCCATTGTAGATGAAAAAATTTTTTGTCAATATCAATTCTAAGAGTTTTAACAATAGGTCTACATCTGGTCCAACATAGGCAGGATGACCTATAATGTATTCCCTAACCGCGGCCATCCCCAAATCATGGGGAATGACCGTGTAGAGACTACATACATCAATTGTAAAGAGGCTGATGTCCTCTTTGATCTCCACAAAAGATTGTAGTTTACACAATAGGGACGTAGTATCTAACAGGTACCTGGGATGTGACCGTATGCATGGTTGTAGTACACTATCAATTAAAATCGAGGAAGGTTGAAATAGGGACTCACGGGCAGAGATTATAGGACGGCCGGGGGGATCAATCAGGGTTTTATGAATTTTTGGGATGGTATACATAAGCGGTACTAGAGGGAAAGCTGGTAGTAATGCTTCTTTCACCTGAGCGGTAATAAGCTTTTTGTCAACCGCCTGCTGTAACACACACTCCAATTCCGTCCTAAACACTGCAGTAGGGTCCTTAGGCAATTTACAGTATGTAAGTCCATCATTCAAATGAACCATGACTTGATCATGATATTTATCGCGGTCCTGCAGGACAAGGGCACCCCCCTTGTCCGCCGGGCGGAAAACAAGTTTGTCATTTTTAGACAGTTCACTCAGGGCCGTACGCTCTGCTTTTGTCAAATTGTCCCGTGTAGGAGGTTTCTTGGGAATTTCCATAGATATATCCTTATCCAGTAGTCGCATATACGTTTTTATAGTCGGATTGAACGACTGCGGATCAAATTGTGATTTGGGTAAAATTCTTTTGAGCTGTGCTGGTATAGTATCCCAACCAACTGTTGGTACCTTTGTGCCCACTCCTGCGTCTCTTGGTTTCGAGAAATAATCTTTAAGTCTTAATTGCCGGGCTAATCGATGATGTTCCACATTCCAGTTATTCTTGTCAAAGTGTGCAGTCGGGATGAAAGATAGGCCTTTGGCCAGGAGGCTGGATTCCGTTGGAGTAAGTGGGTATGAAGACAAGTTAATAACTAATTCCTGCCTCTCCCGATTGGAGGTCTTTTTCCAGCGTTTTTGTCTCTCGGCCTGGCCCCCCCTACGGGTGTAAGGTCGCCACCTCCTCCTTGGGGGTTGCGTTTGGGACGAACCCCTAAAGGGTGTAGTTGGCTGGCAGATGATGGTCCCTCTCCGACACATTCTCCCTCGCTGTTAGAGGAGTTAAACTCAGTGGAAGACCCTGGATGTTTGTCCGTACCTTTATTGTGTCTCCGAAAAAACGGTTTCCTGGGGCCCCCCGACCGTTGTGGTGCCGTCCACTGGTAGACCAAGTTCTGGTCGTAATCTGCGTCCACTTTGGTTTTCTTATCACGTTTAAATTTGATTAGATTACGTTTATACACTTGTAATTGTTCGTTGAGTTTTGCGTACCAATCTGTACTGGGGTCTTCACTGAGGCTAGTTTTATGGGCGATTTCAAATTCTGTGATTTTATCTTTCGCCAATTTTACTTCCTGAGTAGAGTACTCGATTATCAGAAGCATTAGATCAAATGAACATTTGTTCATAATGGAGACCCATTTGCGACAAAACGTAGAGTCATGTCTCCCAATTGTGGGGCCATTTTTCATACGTAGCCCCCTCGGGATTTTTTTAGCGCGATAGTACTCGCTGAGTGATAGACCATGATAGTAATAGTCTATCTCGCGTTTTTTCAATTTTAATAGGTCTCTGTACAGATCCTCAAACGATGCGGCTTCTGACAAATCCTCTAACAGGCTGCTGTACAAAATGCCCTCCGCTTCTTCTGGTGTGTAGCTGTGGGCTGCACCCACCGGATATACAATAGGGCAATAGCCTCCCCCCGATTGAGTAGGAGCAGCTTGTGACATACTACAGTGAAAAAGCCTTTGATACTGAGGACCTTGCAGATCCACACAAAAATAATTAAAAACTGAGAGTGGGGAACACTCACGGTTGCAGCCCGTCGTCCACGGGTAGCAGCACAGTCCTTGGAGTACACAAGGTACGCAAAATTGGGGGTGCCCCGACAGATGATCCAACAGCACGCTGGTACACCAATAGATACAAAGCACGGGGTCCGGCACAGCCTCCTGAAGAAATAGTTACCCGGGTGCCTCCAAACAATCAAATGGATAGGCAGAAATACAATGTGGCACTCCCGGGATTTTGCAATAGAAAAAATTTTTAATAAAGCAGAATACACCAACGTTTCAATGCCTACTTGGGCATTTTTGTCAAGGCTAACGACTAATACATAGTGTGTCCTACCTTAAATACACCAAAACACAAACACCGCAGTGCCGCGAACGGGACCACGCACCCGTGCGGCGGCGCAGACACAGTGACGTCAACCCGCCGACGCTTCCCCTAACGTCAGCGGCGTATGTCGCCATAGCAACCTATATGAACAAAAAAGAAAAAAGAAAACAGACATTTAAAACCACATTAATCAAAGCAAAAAAGGCTATACATTTCATAAAGCATGTTGGAAATGTCACGATGTTACAGAATTAAATATATATATATGGGGAACAGACTCTTGTTTCGCGCCACCTATTTAGTGATTACTGTGTTTGGGCTGCCGGACTTACAAGCACCCCTGTTGGATGGGGACAAGGAGAATGTGGATAGCAGTTGTAAGTTGGCACCCCTTATTTAGACCTTTAGTGATTAGGTCTGTATAGCCTTTTGACAAATTTCAAAGCAATAAAAGTAAAGTCCAGAGTTCATACACATTTATTAAAACGTCTCTTGTTCCACATAACAGTGGTGATTGTTTCAGACCACAAAAAGTTCAGTGGTATAATTCACAACAGCGAATAGACGTACCCAACGCGTTTCGTCCCTACATGGGACTTCATCAGGGGTTCGCTATAAACATAAAAATACATACATTCTTTTTTAAAATACATAACAGTTCATACATTTATTACTTAACAATGACAAAATGAATAAAAGGACTTTACTATTAAAGAAATTATTTGATTAACGCTTAGTTGGTGTGAATCAAATAATTTCTTTAATAGTAAAGCCACTAAACAATGTGACTCATGTCTTCTGATCCTTGGCCACTACTTGTAGATCAGCCACATGAATTAAAAAAAAAATGATATTGCTTATTACAATTTCATTTATTATAAAAATGCAATAGCATTGCATCATTGTTTATTCAAATAAGCCTTATTGAATTCAAATAAAGGAATAGTTATCTCTGTGTAAGATCCTCTTTTGTTTATTACAAGCTATTCATAGCTCATAGAGTATTTTTTTTACTCCCCCCTTGTTAGTTTGGATGAAACACAGATTTCAAACCTGCTTGGTATGCTAATTGCACATAAAGAAACCCTTTGTTCCCCCCTATCTTCCTCATGCTATACAATAGCACTTCTTTTTATTATAGAGCTCTGGAATAAAACAGCATGGTGGCTATGATAAGCTTGGTTGACAGGTTATTTAGCATGCAAAACATGTTGTTGTCTATCATGCTAAATAGCCTTATTGACATACATTGCCTGATTCTTTGCCGCATTTCTGCAAATATGGAAGCCTGTAATTAACAAAAATAGGATATATTGAAAAGGTGTACATTATGTGCAAATGAAACAAAACAAAACAAAAAAAAACAGTGAAAACATATGAAGAGCTTCTGGGCTATTTAATGAAGTGCTAATACTGTGGTAGCCAACCTAGTCCTCGAGAGCTACCAACAGTGCATGTTTTGCAGGTCTCCTCACAGAATCACAAGTGACCTAATTAGCTCCATCTGTGTATCTTTTAAAATGTGTCAGTAATTAATAAGTGCAGCAGCTAGGTTGTCTGGAAAATGAACTGTTGGTAGCTCTCGAGGGCTAGGGTTTACTACCACTGTGCTAATACTATTTAAAGTTCCTCACAGGTGGAGTTACACCTTATAGGCCTGACTTCATTTGGAAGCATCTCTGTGAATGAATGCAAACAAAGTGTTTTTGCACATAGAACTTGCACATATTCATCTTTGATACTGTTAGTCAGTCAGACATAATTTGGCTGGATATCTCTATCACTTAGACCATTTCAGCAGCTGAGGAGCAACAGTGTGAGCACATGGAACTGCATTGGCTTGAGCGAGTGTCCTATGCATGTACAGATGTAGCCACGGTCAACATTGCCACGTCAATTGCCATGTGTGACATACATGGCGATTAGCACAAACCTGTTGCCATGCTCGTGTTTCTAATTTGCTCCATAGGCTCATAGAAATTGAAATGCAATGGTGGGATTAGCGAGTCAGGGCTGTGGGTGCAACTTTGCTGCACCAAGTGGACATGAGTGGCTATGGCGCACCAATAATGAAAGCGGTTACATCTGTATCTAAAACTTTACGCCATTCTGAATGATGCATATGGGAAGGAAAGTCTGTACTCTTTACCTAGAACGGCGCCCACGATGTCCATCGCGGTCATCGGGGGTAAAAAATCGCGGGCATTGCGGCCATCGCATGCACTAAAAAAACAGGTGCGACGCGATGCCCGCGATTTCCCATAGGGATCAATGTTAAAAGTGTGATTGGACGCGATTTTACTGTTCAATGCCTCAATGCCCGCGATTTTTCCATAGGAAACAATGTTAAATGGGCCACAGAGCCCTAATAGTCCCCCTAAAGTCTGAAATGGCCCCCACAATTGTTAACGCCACCCCACGATCAACGTGAACCCGAAGCTTGGCGAGCGCAGCGAGCCTGCGAGGGGCGGCGGTATGCGTCCTCCGACCTTTTCATACCCCCACTATCCACGTCGGCGTGGAGTTGAGAATAGAATAGTGTGGCGAGCGCAGCGAGCCACCGAGCCCGAAGCGTGGCGAGCGCAGGGAGCCCCGCGAGGGGACGCGGATACCTGTGAAGCCCGCAAAGGGACGCGTTTACCTGTGAAGGTATCCGCGTCCGCTCGCCACGCTTCGGGCTCGGTGGCTCGCTGCGCTCGCCACACTATTCTATTTTCAACTCCACGCCGACGTGGATAGTGGGGGTATGAAAAGGTCGGAGGACGCGTACCGCCGCCCCTCGCGGGCTCGCTGCGCTCGCCACGCTTCGGGTTTACGTTGATCGTGGGGTGGCGTTAACAATCGTGGGGGCCATTTCACACTTCAGGGGGACTATTTGGGCTCTGTGGCCCATTTAACATTGTTTTCTATGGAAAAATCGCGGGCATTGAGGCATTGAACAGTAAAATCGCGTCCAATCACACTTTTAACATTGTTCCCTATGGGAAATCGCGGGCATCACGTCGCACCCATTTTTTAGTGCATTTGATGGCCGCGATGCCCGTGATGGGCGCCGTGCTAGGTAAAGAGTACCGGAAAGTCTATTTCCGATAGATCACTTGAACCTAATTTTGGGATGTGAATTTCTAATGATTATGAAAAATCAATGGGCAGCATGACTTTCTAAACATTCTAGTCATCCGTCCTCCCAACTGCCTCTGGCATTAGAGTAATAGTTTTTAAATTCAAGAAACTGTTACAGGCCAGGTTGTCAGAGCAACCCAAAGGCAGCATGACACAGGGGGGCGTGGCTCTAGCAAGGGAGAGGACACCGCCCCGGATCACCATAGCAACTGGGCGGGGCACACTCCCTGATGTCTGCAGCAGCACTCCCTTTATAAGGCTCATTAAGAGAGCAGGGGGTTGCTGCTGAATTTGTATGCCAGAGCTCTGCTGTGTATTGTACCTGTTAGCCTGTGTTAGAATTGTATTGCCATTGCTACAATATAGGTGATTGAGTCAGTGACGGTTTTCCCCCACTGGATTGCAACACCTAGTAGCAATATTGTAGGTTCAGTCTCTGTTTATTCCTAGCTTCTCTTGCTGGTTTTTCCATCTGGCCAGTACAGGAGAGTGGAGCAGGATTTGGAAAGGATTGTCATCTTCCTCCAGAGACTGAACTCTGTCACTTCTGTGTATTGGTTTCTGGTCTGGTTCTGGAAGCTGCGCTCTGCTATCTTCATCAGAGCCAGTGTTTCAGCTCAGATTCCACATCCAGAGTTTTAGCTCTAAAACCATCTGAGAGCAGGTGTCTGGATTGATCTTGGGCTCTGCTGTTCCCTCCTGCAGAGTAAGTGCTTCCAATACAGACTCCATTCCGTGATTTACTTCCAGTCTGCCTGTGGTTCAAGTGTGTCAGTTTCATCTCACTTTTACACTTGAACGCAGAGGGAATTCTTCCTGGCTAGGAAGTTCATGGTTTTGTTATTATTAACTCCTTCCTGAGCATTGTTGCTCCTAGTGAAAGCACATTATATCTTGCTAGTTCACTTTATCTGTGTCTGTTTGTTCCCCATTTGTCCCCAGTGTTTGTCTGTCAGTGACACTCATAACAGAAACAGGCTTATTTCCCCTCAACCTATTGCCAATAAATGAAAAAAAAATTTTTTTCCATTTTCGCATATTTAATGAGGTGCGAAAATGTGAAAAAAGTGTGATTTTGACCAACAAGTTGGACAAACTGGAAATGCAATGGCTGCTTTTCGCAGCACATCGCATCCAGATGTTTTCACATGAAAAAGTATAAACCGTTTATGTACAATGTCAGGTTGGTCAGACAGGCTCCGTTATTTCTCAATCTGGGAATTTATGGGATTCCCTTAAACAAGCACAGTTTTATTAGGTCATATCGACTAATAAAGCTCCACAATGTTGTGTGCTATAATTAAGGTAACTATTGGCAACAATAAGTGCAGTTTGTATCCAATGTATCAATCCCCAGATTGGTTACACTGCATTGGCTCTATTATACTGAAAATGTCCTCAAACCTGAGGATTGGTTGTACAGAATTCGGCCTCACACTATATAAAATGAGTATAGGGGATTTATAACTATATTTTATTTTTATAATTGAGGACATTTTCAGTATAATAGAGCCAATGCAGTGTAACCAATCTGGGGATTGATACAGTGGATACAAACTGCACTTATTGTTGCCAATAGTTACCTTAATTATAGCACACAACATTGTGGAGCTTTATTAGTCGATATAACCTAATCAAACTGTGCTTGTTTAAGGGAATCCCATAAATTCCCAGATTGAGAAATAACGGAGCCTGTCTGACCAACCTGACATTGTACATAAACGGTTTTAAACACACACAACACGCCCGCACGTGTTAAGTTTTAACACACTCTATTTGTCTTGTGTCTGTCTATCTGTGTTTTTTTAAATTTTTCTCTTGCTTCTAAATATAAACGAATAAAGGTTATATTTTATGTATACAATTTCTTTTTGGTGCACCACACCAGGACAAATCCTCGCTCTCCCTGTTTTTCTTGAATTATCATTATGGGCCAGGTGCAACAATCTTCAAATAGTGATGAAGTGGATAGTGGTAAATCACCAGCTAATTGGCCCCTAACTGTCACCGTCAAACCCAGCCTGTAACATGATAGTTAGGATATTTTGTTAATTTCTAAAATGATTTCTTAGATATGTTTTTAAAAATTTAATATGAACAAAAAACATATTGAAATGTTTTGTTTGTTATTTGGATGTAGAGTTATTTTATTAAGCAGAAATTGAGGCATTAAGGAGTCAATTTACTAAGATGGCAGTTGTGGACTGGATGTTGCCCATAGCAGATCTATTGATTATGTTTTAGGAGTTGCTAAAATAATAAAAAGTAGAATGTTATTGGTTGCTATGGACGACATCCCATCTTCAATAGGACTCCCATCTTAATAAATTTACCCCTAAAAATCTGCTATGATTTGACCCAAGTTTGTAAACCTGTATTTAAATGAAACCGTTAATTTATGCTTCCTACTCTGCTGTCATAGTGTGAATAGCAGTTCAGTTTGTAGCATCCCCGAGTCACTGTACATCATTGGTTCTGGGTGTTTAGCTGTTTCCTAAATCTAAAATTTTGTATGACTAATTTGACTGGCCTTTAGAGTGATACATTTTTACATTTTGGAGAAAATAGGCATACTGTAAGTTTTGAGTTGTGTAGAGGGATCCGATACGAAATCCCGGCGGTCGGAATCCCGACCGCCGAAATCCCGACATGGGGGGGACGTGGATCGCCCCCCCTTGCAGGCTCGCTGCGCTCGCCACGCAGCGGGCCCGGTGCCTCGCTACGCTCGGCACGCTATTTTATTCTCCCTCTATGGGTGTCGTGGACACCCACGGAGGGAGAAAGATTCGGGATTTCGGCGGTCGGGATTCCAGTGTCGGGATTCTGAACGCCGGGATCCCGACCGCCGGCAAATTGACCGCATCCCGTGTAGAGGTGCTGCATTTTTAGTATTGACAAATTAATACACTAGGGCAGTGGTTCCCAAACTTTTTTGCATCACGGCACACTAGATTATCAGAATATTTGCCAAGGCACCTCTAGGTGCAAAGTTTGCTACAAAGAATTTCAGAAAACAATATTAAATTAAATAAGTTGTGCTTATATGTCATCCTCAGGTCCAGTTATGTGGTGAGGGACAGAATTCACTTCTGTTTATCCACATATTTAAAAACTGGAAGCCACAAGCACTGATTTTGCCTATTACATTGACCATAATTAATTTTAATCGGTTCTGGACAACCAAACCGAGGCACCCCTGCATGTGCTCCGAGGCACCGCAGGGAGCCTAGGCGCACAGTTTGGGAACCATTGCACTAGGGGCTAGATGTAATGCAGGAAAACTGGCCTAACTTTGAGGGTTTTTTAAAGGGGAAATCATTTACAAGGCAAAACCATGCCTTGTAAATGACTGCCTGTGTAAAAAAAAAAAAAAAAAAACCTTATGCCAGCATTCCACTCGGCTCTGTACTCGTAACAAATTATATCCCACCCCATATTTAAGTTGCACATTATTTAAATGTGCGCACAACAAGAAAAAATCTGCAGACACATATTTGCTAGTATACAAACTATTGCTCATCCACAGAAGGGATCCTGGGTCCTAAATTTAAAAGCGTGTGTTCGCAAAGGACATGTCTTATTAGGAGAGGTGTCATATGTGATACTTATGTAGTACATATGTAATTAGTATGTATTCTGTAAGTGGTGAGATGACCACATTGCAGATACAATGCTAAATACATACCACCCACAATTCTTGGTCACAATACATTACATAATGGTTCCAAAGATTGCATAGTGTATAAACTATAAATCATGTATTCTAGGATTGTATGATTTTAAGAAAAATTGTGCGAACCATCATATAACGTGTTACATCATTCAAGTGTGTATTAAGCTTAAGTCATCCACCATAAATTAATGTAGAAGCAGACACTGCATTATAGAGATATTAGAGAACATACTAAAATGTCTCAAATCTTCATGTCATATCATTTATTAATGTTTTATTGATGTAAGATGTAAGATGCACCTAATAGGCATTTCTGGTTGACTGCATGCATTGCAATATATCCCACAAGCTGTTAGTAAGAATTACATTCTACAACACAGCATATGTTTTATTAATTGGTTCCACTTGCTTAGACTTCACATGCTGTGAAGTGTTAGATTGCATTTTCCTCTATCCGGGCTGACTTAAATGATCTTTCTTTGTAGCTATCTTCAGAGTACCCAATAGATTAATATGTGGTATGGTGCTACGCACAACCTGTGGTCTAGAAGTAATTATATAATCTACAACAATTATATGCATAAAAGTTGTGCCCTCCATTAAAGCTCTGTTGCTTACAGAGACTGATACTGGCACCTTATCAGGGGTGTATTCAGAATTTTGTGGACCCCATAGCAACATATTGAAGGAGCTCCTGTCCCAGTGCTTCTTGAGAGTCGCCTCTCTACAGCAGTGATAAAAAATGATTTGCCCAATAATAATACCCTAGTTCGGTTTATGCATCTTTGTAGTTACCTAGTTTACATGAAGTCACATTGTAGGCCTGCCAGATCTTATGATCTACAGCAGCGGTTCTCAAACTGTGGGCCCTGACCCCAAAGGGGGTCTCGACCTTCTTAGCATAGGGTCACGACTCCATGTTTCTGACCATTGGGCAGATGACTTTTCTAATCTCTGTAAGGGATTCAAGGAGTATGGAAAATCTGTTGAAGTGTCTGTTATTGTATACTCCTCCCATCATTTTGTGCCTCCACGATGTTGCCATGTATGTTCTGTCTGCTGACTACCCATGTGATGTGATGACCTTCTGCAGTAAATTGCTGGGGTCCTGTCATTATTTTTATTGTCTGATGGGGTCCCAGAGAAAAATAGTTTTAGGACCCCTGATCTACAGTATCCCCAGTTCATATTTTGCCACAATACAGGCACTGTGACTGGCAAACTCAGTGCTGCATGGCGGCTCGGCTGACCAGCCGTGTGGGCGTCTTCCAAGCACTGCATCCTCTATCTGTTGTCTGTGATTACTGTGTGTTTTACTAGTCCTTTTCCTTTTCAGGACTCTAATGTATAAATGTTTAGTGTCATATTTAGCTACAGCCTAGCCGCCATGCAGCACTGAGTTTGTCGGTCAGAGAACGCTGGTCTGCCCGGCAGTCTGCATCTCCAGACAGGGAACACTGCTTATGGCGGCAGCGTATCCAACAATATTTTTTGATATTTATCAATATGTTAGACTTATCCTTACTACAGCCACGTGTTAGCAGTTTTTCCAGCAGTTAGATAATACGCAAAAGCGTTTATGATACTGTAACTGCTATACCAGTTGGAAGAGTAAAGTGTCAATCACTCCATAAAGTGAGAGCTCACATTGAATAAGATTGAACGTGTTTATTTGCACTAACACTCTCCTTACATACTTTGCGGCACCCAAAACCAGTTTGTATATGGCTATTCCCACATTATAAGGGACTATTATTACTGTAACTACTACTCAAAGCAAGCTGCAAGTAGCTACACATTGATTATTTTTGAACAAAGTAACAGACAAGCTCTCTAACTGACACTCTCTTGACACAAGACTATATTAAGTGAATTTAACCATTTAACAAACCTTGAGTTTGCAGGACTGTTCATCTGGAAATTATTACACACAGACTTCACGCTAACCTCTCCTCTTATATTCATATATTCAGTGATACTATTTATCCCTGTAAAAGGAAGTAATTATAAGTAGAGATGTGCAGGTTCTGATTTACTCTGATTTACTCTGAATTTTGAATTACTACACATGTGATGTGATGACCTTCTGCAGTAACTTGCTGGGGTCCTGTCACATTTGTTTACTGATTTTATGACACTATGAACTGTTCTATATTTGTTAAATGTTCTTGTAATCAAATTAGGATTGCAAAGGTGATAAAACTAATGTGTCTTCATGGGGAATTGTGGGCAAAAAATAAGACATCAGTCACCTGTTTGTGCACTTGTCTTACAGGAACAGAAATATAACACACCATTGTTTTTTGTTTGTTTATTTGTGTGACCCCAACATTTTGTTTTTTTGCAGGATCTTATTGGCTATCCCAAATCACATGACAGTTGTTGACAGTTGATAACCAATAAGATCCTGCTTTGAAATCAGAGTAAATCAGAGTAAATCAGAACCTGCACATCTCTAATTATAAGGTGTCACCCATACAAATAGGGTAAATACACAAATAGAGGCAGGTAACTGGTGACCCCGCACGTGCATTTTAAATTGCACTGTATTACTTGTGTTTGTGTTACATGTTGTTTGTCATATTTCACAGCTTTTTAACGTATAATTAATAAAAGGTATATTTGAATATTATTTTTATTTTCTTCAACTGGTGCACCGCTTAGTGACAAACCATTCTCTTTCCTATTTCAATTGGTTCTTAATTTAGCATGGGGCCAGCGCAGGTTTTCATGGTGCAACCAATGGTTATACATAATCATGCACCAAGTGGTATTAAAGAATACATAGATTTTGAAAGTTGGTGACTCTGTGCTTGTACAGTCATACATTCAGATGTACATCAGGGATGGTATTATAGCACTATATGCCATAAAGACAACGATGAACAGCTGCTTCTGAATTAGAACCAATGTGATTAAAATGAAAATAGTTCTTGTCTCTCTCAGATAAATCGTAAAACTTACTGTGTTGTATGCTAAATCCAATTCTGCCAGTAAATAACAAATGGAGAAAAGATCAGTAATAAATACGCAAATTATATGCACACACATTTGTTTACTGATTTTATGAAACTATGAACTGTTCTATATATATATATATATATATATATATATATATATATATATATATATATATATATATATATATATATATATATATATATGTTAAATGTTCTTGTAATCAAATTAAGATTGCAAAGGTGATAAAATGAATGTGTCTTCATGGGGAATTGTGGGCAAAAAATAAGACACCTGTTTGTGCACTTGTCTTACAGGAACAGAAATATAACACACCATTGGTTTTTGTTTGTTTATTTGTATGAACCCAACATTTTGTTTTTGAAAATGCTACTAGTGTATCCATTAGTTTGTCAAAGAAAAAATTTATGGGCAGGTTTGACAAATGGATTTTAGATAGCAACAAAAAAAAAACCTGCTACAGATGGCTGCAATGCAGTTACTAGGGTCTGTTTGTCGCAGCAAGTGGCATCTGTAACATGGAGCGCCGCACTGCCTTGAGCTGCTGGCTAATGTATTTTCAATGAGTTGTGGGTGCGACATTTGTGCGCGTTACACATATCGCACCTGGCCAAAGCTAGATGAGGCTAGCTACATCTCAGCATCTCTTTATGTCAACATTTTAAATCCATTGATCAAAACCATCAATGGTGGCTTTGATAAACTGAAAGATAACTGAACTAACCCAGTGTATTTATTTCTGTGTTTAAGTTGGCATGCAACATTTTTTTGACACATCTGTCATATACCATACACTTTGCACTAAACATAATATAATGCTTAAAAAACTGTCAAGCACTTGGTGTATCCTTTACTAAATAAACAACCTTTACAGTAAAACTTTCCTGTTATAATAAAACACTTGTAGATTATTTTGTGCTTCCAAGTACAAATTTTATTTTTCTTCATTTATGTACTCCATAAAGCATAATACATAAATTAGGATGGTAACAGCTAAATTTAGTATTTTACAGATATTTTCCTTCATCAAGGACATAGTCTATACACTTTGATGCTCATTCAGTGTTTTGTTTTTAATGAGGCTTCTCAAAGTCCTTTACAAACAAAATAAACTAATTGATGATTATGGATTTTTCCAAAGTTGACCTTTTCTTACAAAAGCAACTAACGAAATTAGTAGAATTTTTATTTTAAAGTCAAACTGAATTGACTTTTAATTTAGGCATTTATTAGAAATCAAGAAGGCATGTCCATTGTATTAAATACTTTTCAATATTAGATTTAGTTTTAATTATAAGGTACACTGAGAATTTATCTAAGACATAATTTAAATATTACTTAATTGTAACTAGAAGGACTTTAGATATATTTTGCCATTATTTTGCAATTATTTTAAATGTACTGATTGGTTTTGTATTCATACTGGAAGGAGGTACGAGGCTACATAACAATAAACATAACTTGTAGTCCAAAATACTGTGGGCCCACATACCACTGCCAGGTGACTTCATCAGGAGTGTTCCCCCAATCTAGTGCTCTGAACTTGAACTTGAAGAAGGTCACTTTGCTGTGGTTGGTGGGCCCATATTTTTTAGACAAAAATTATGACGAGAACCTCCATTTTAATATTATTATTTAATGTTACATTTCAATATTAATAATAAAAACTATTTCATTTATATAGCACTCTTTCTCCTATAAGACTCAAGTCACTTATAAAAAATGTATATTATACAGTACAGAAACAATGAAGTACAGAAAAGCTTTTCTGAAAATAAAGGGGTGGTAAGTTTACTAAGAAGGTAGTTCTATTGAAGATGGGATATTGCCCATAGTGACCAATCAGTTTCTACTTATTATCTTCTGGAAGGTGCTAAATAAATAAAAAGTAGAATCTGATTGGTTGCTATGGGCAACACCTCATCTTCAATGGAACTCCCATCAGAAAATGTATCCCAAAGAGCATGGCGATATTAAAAGGCCAAATATGGAAATGCTTGAATTAAAAGGAAAGTCTTGAGTTTGTTTTTGACGGATTATACAGTGGGAACCTTTTGAATTTTCTAGGAACATTAGATCCATAGATTTTGAGCTGCATGGCTAAAAGTTCAACCCCCAGTTGAATTATGTGAGATTTTAGGTACTGCTAAAACTTTTTCCTCTACAGATCATAGCAATTGATTAGGGCAGTATGGAATCACAAGCTACTGTATGCTACAAGCTACATGTAGTGCTTTGAAAGTCAGTAAGCTGATCTCGAAGACGATTCATCATCTGACAGGTAGCCAGTGGAGGGAGTGGAGAATGGGAGTTATGTGGCTGGAACAGTACTGGTTGGTTAACAGCCTGGAAACTGCATTTTGTAACAATTCTTTAGCTGGAAGGCCAAGGTAGAGTGCATTGCAGTAATCTAAAAAAATTTAACAAATGCATGTATGACTTTTGGCAAATATTCAGAAGGAAATAAGTGCTTGATTCTGGCTGTGTTCCTCAGATAAAAGAATGATGGCTGCTATCTGATATTTTAGTGGGAGGCCACTATTCAGGACAATGTTATGATTCCGCACATGATCAGTGGTTTATAATTCTAAATCTAAAAAGTGTATATTCAGTTGGTTGGCTATGTGGAAGTCTTATTTTTAATGTTGAGAGCATATCATAAATCATAAGGGCCTCTATTTTATCAGGATTCAGTAGCAGACAACAAACACTCCTCGAGCTCAGCTGGACAGCCAATTCAGTTTGTAATTGGGTTCTCATTACCAGGAGCAAAGGACATAAATACATGATACAGTTGTGTATCATCTGCATAGCAGTGGTAGACCAACCCATGGCATCTAACTATTTCACCCAATGGTCGCATGTATAGTGCAAAGAGCATGGGGATAATTAAGAACCTTGTGGTCACCACATGACAGTGGCAATGGTGACAATGAGTATACTCCAGATAAAACTCTCTGACCTGCAAGTGAGGAATGATAGTTGTTCTGATTGCCAGTGTTCTTAGTGTTTAGAGTGTCTATTTTTTCAATTATACATATTACAATAACATGGAATATTATCTAGTTAATATATCAATACAACTATGCCAACATTGCTTCCTGTATATTTTTTTAATACGCTTGTCTACAGATGGTTCTCTGAGTTTGTTCATGTGATCAAATGGAAAATTGTATAAGGTAAGTTCCTTGTGCTGTTCAGCAGTACTGGGCTGTTTAGGTATCTATCTATGGATGTTGACTTATTACATTGTGCTTATGCAAGAATTCAGTTACTAACAGTATACTAACATGGAAGCATATCATTTCCATTGTTCATATGTCTGCAATCAGAGTGCGATAAACACTGCCTATTTTGACATCTCCTCTTAACTAATCTGCAGCTGCATGGAGGTAGAACATAGCACTCACCTTAGGCACAAAAAAATTAAAAATGGCACTTGGTCTTGGTCTTCTTACTAAATCAAATAGACTGCTACATTAATTTATTTATATTAGTTATATATCCTTAGTATTACAGTGAAATACATCTGGAGGCAAATATTCAGATTCTAATGCCTGTAAATTATTTTTTTTATATGTGTTTATATTTATATATATATATAATGTAGATTTTTTATGTTGGCACTTGTTTCCTAGCATGGTGCCCACTACTCCATTAAGGTAGTGGGCTATTCCGGGTAAGGAAATCGCATTGCATGCCATTAATGGCATGCGATGCGATTGTTTATCGCATTCTGTCTTTTTAATGGGCTAAGTCAGTGAATACATGTAAAAGATAGGAGGCGAAAAAAAAAATAGGTTTAACTCACCCCCCCCACACACTATCCACGCCACCCCGAAGTGTTGTGAGCCCCACGAGGGGCGGCGGACCACGTCCTCCGACTTTTTCATTACCCCACTATCAACGTTGGCGTGGAGTTGATTTTATATAGTGTGGTGAGCTATAGACGCGGAATCCATGTAAAGTAATCCGTGTCCCCTCGCCCCATGCTTCAGGCTCGGTGGCTCGTTGCACTCGCCACACTGTAAAATCAACTCTACGCCGACGTGGAGTGGGGGGGTGCATTAAATGGTACTTGTTTCCTAGCACGGCGCCCATCGCATTGTATACCATAAGCCTTACAATGGTATGCGATGCTATGCAATGTGACGCGATGGCACCCGATGTTATACAATTTAAAATCGTATACCATTGTATATGGCATACAATGCGATGGTATACAATTTTAAATTGTATAAGCACCCTAATGGGTGTTTTCAATGTTAAATGTTCCCCCTATAAGATTATTAATTGTATAAGCACCGTAATGGGTGCTTACAATGTTAAAAGCACCCCCACGCCACCCCCAGAATCAACACCAACCCAAAGCGTGGCGAGCGCAGCGGTACGCGTCCTCCGACTTTTTCATACCCTCACTATCCACATCGGCGTGGAGTTGATGTTAGATAGTGTGGCGAGCGCAGCGAGCCACCAAGCCCAAATCGTGGCGAGAGCAGTGAGCCCCGCGAGAGGACGTGGAAGACATGTAAAGTAATACATGTCCGCTCGCCACGATTCGGGCTCGCTGTGCTCGCCACACTATCTAAAATCAACTCCACGCCGGGGGTGGGGGTGGAGTGGAGGTGCATTTCACATTGTAAGCACCCATTAGGGTGCTTATACAATTAAAAATCGTACAGGGGGGCCATATAACATTGAAAACACCCATTAGGATGCTTATACAATTTAAAATCGCATTGTATGCGGCTATATGGCATAAGATGCCATACGATTGAAAATCGTGGGCGCCGTGCTAGGAAACAAGTACCCATTAAACCTATTTGCGATGCAATATACTGGGGTACAATGCCAAAAGAAAACAAAACATTTTAAAAAAAATTGCATGGCATCGCATGTGATCCAATCGCATGCGATGCCATCCGATGCGATTTCCTTATGGTGCCGTACGTAGAAAATCTGGGTGCCGTGCTAGGAAACAAGTACCTTTATGTTTTATTTATATGTGATACAAATAAAATATGCTTACTTATGGTGAAAAGCGCACTCTATTATTATATATTGATATTGTTTTCTGTTTCACTGGTAATCAACAATACCAGGTGGGAGCTGCAATTCACATAAATAGGCATTTCTTATAGTCTAAAAAGAAAAGTTTTTTATCAATAGTAGTATGTTATTGCATATAGCGCCTGAATTTTTTGTGTTTTCTACAGCCATCATTAGTATTGGAACTTACAGAAGCCCCATGATGAGTGCAAGAGATCCAGCTCAACCAGATGCTCATCTTCGTCCAAACATTGTGAATTACTGTAGCACTGAAGTCACCTGGCACTCAAACTAATTTGCCCCACCTGCAGTGCAACATAATTTTACCCATTTAAGACTAAGGGGGCCGCCCAGGCAGCCGTGACCCTGGCCTGTTTTTGTTTTGCTCAGCCGCAAATCGCCAGGTGGAATTTCAATGTCCTGTCTGCCGATTGGGAAAAAGGTGGCATGTCCGTGTAAATGACCGTGGATTGTCAAGTTCCGGCCGTGATTGCGACAATTTCCATCGTTCTCAGCAAAACGGGCCCAGCAGCTTTTAAAGTCGGGCCCGTTCTGTCGATGTACCTTTTCAATGCTGTTGGGCAAGACAGCATTGAATAGGCGACTGCCGCAATTTCCCCCATCGGAAATAGCGTCAGGGATTGAAAACCCTGCAAATGTGCTTTGCAATCAAGTCTGAATTTTCCCATAGTCTCAAAGTAGTATATTTCTATTATTTGTTTTTAGCACCTTAATAATTTTTTTCTAATGATCCGAACATGATTTTATTCTAAATATCCATTAAATCATTACGGCCTGAGTGAGTAGTTTTAGTCAATATAACATTTACACCTGATTAGTGAGTAATCCTTGTCACAAACATGAAATTATCTAAAATGAATGCACTGCTAAATATTTTGGTAATTCTTATTATTGCTCAATGAGCTATTTATATAGTTATTGTAAGGGGCCAGGGGTAAGTACTGGTAGTTTGTAATGGTGACCTTCATCTCACCTATCAATGTGATCACAAAATTGGGATAATGCATAGGATTTAAATCATAGGTCAATTGCTTACCCAATATGAACTGAAAAGGGGAGGGGAGGCTGATACCTGGGTAGGTTGCTAAAGTTTGGTATGCTGGTATAAATCACGTCATTAGAAATACTGTATAGAACAAGTGATATAACAAGACAGAACCTGCATCTCAATGGTGTGTCACTTCTGCTGTTCTCTTGTCTTGCCCTTGGGTATAGGACAGGGAATAAGAGGGTGGCACGCCAGCCTCAGGTCTGAAGGGATAGATGCAACTTGAGGTATCAATCTAAGGAAATGGTAGTAATCGGTCCCCTTTGGACCAATGTATCACCAGATCAAACAAATTATCACCAGTACAATTCCATGGTAAAGCAAACAACAGTGTAGAGATAATTCAACACAGCACATAAGCAAGCAGTAAATATTTACCAAATTATTGCTAGACCTTGCTATAAATCCATGGGCAGCAGCAATGGTACACAAAGAGAAATATAACACCGTTGGTACAAAGATGTTCGCAGTGAATAAATGCCAGTGTCTGCCTATGTAGTAGCTGCAATTTTGACTTTAAACTGCACAGTAATAATAAACCATGTGTTAAATAATGTATTAAAGTAGGTGTGGAGATGGAAAGTGTTTGGTAGAGGAATATGATACCACAGTACACCAATGTTGACATCTATAAGCATGCTGCATGTTGTAGAAGTCCGCGCTGCTGATCGGCCCAGCACTACTGGTCACATGTGCATAACTTATTGCCAGGCAGAGCTTCCCTGACATATGTTTCACAGCACTTGGTCACATGGCTGCATAGAAAATATAACATTATTTCATATCTAGAATAATGTGCTATCCCTCATATACGTACAATATCACACCTGCCAACTGTCCTGATTACTGCACATTGTACCTCAGGAGGTGACAGTTGATGGTGCCTGTAATCACTGCTGCTCTGCTCTACTAAGCAGCGTTGATGACTGAATAGATGCCGTGCACATGGCAATGATCAGTGCAGGGAGTAGAGCAGGGGGACGTCCAAGCTGCAGGGCATGCACCACAATGGTGACAGTGGGGGATTGTGGGGGGTGTAATGTCCACACCACTCAAGGCCCTGCCCTCACAACTCAATCCCCAACCTTCATGCACGGCTCCGATGCAGAAGGTCCTGGGTTGCTATTTGCAGAAGTTGGGAGGTATGAGTATGTTTAATAGCGAAGCTAAAGGAAATGGAAAACATGATATAAAGGCTTAATAGCTGAAGAACAGAATAATGTAAAGGTGTGTACACACTAGATGGTTTTTAAATGATATGCATAATAAAGACTTATTATAATGACATATTGTGTATATGGTCTAGTGCAGTGGTTCCCAACCTGTGGTACGCGTACCCCTGGGGGTACGCGTCCACCTGCTCGGGGGTACGTGGTGGCCCGGCCTGTAATGGCGGCCGCAGCAGTCAGACGCGCCGCCAGCTTCTGAGACTGAGGGGAGGCTTTTCCAGTCTCCTAAAAAAGCCTCCAGGCTCCCCCAACCCGCCGCAGCCTCTCTGCGCTCCCCCCCTCAGTGCGTGCCGCCATCCCCCGGTGCATGCTGGATATTGTAGTCATCCCTCCCTCCCCGGCTTTTACTTCCTGTAAAGTGACTGCCCCGGCGCATAAAGTGACTGCCCCGGTGTGTAACACTTGAGCGGCAGCTGGGGGTGAGGGAGAACCCACTGTTCCACGAGCACCTCACCTCATTTACTTCCATGGACGGTGTCGGCCTGGTCCGCAGCTTACAAGAAGACAAGTCCCCGGCTGCCTTTAAGGTATCTGTTCTTCTGACAGGTTAGTGGGGTTGGGTAGGTTACACTTGTACTGGGGATGGCAGCGGGTAGAGAGATATACTCACAGGGATACCTCTCTCTCTCCCCCTCTCGCTCGCTCTCTCTCTTCCTCTCTCTCTCTCTTCCTCTCTCTCCCTCTCTCCCTCTCTCTCTATCTATCTCTCCCTCTCTCTCTCTCCCTCTCTCCCTCTCCCTCCCTCCCTCTCTCCCTCTCTCTCTCTCCCTCTCCCTCCCTCTCCCTCCCTCTCTCTATCTATCTCTCCCTCTCTCTCTCTCTCTCCCTCTCTCCCTCCCTCTCTCTCTCCCTATCTCTCTCTCTCTCTCCCTCTCTCTCTCCCCCTCTCTCTCTCTCTCCCCCTCTCTCTCTCTCTCCCCCTCTCCCTCTCCCTCTCCCCCTCCCCCTCCCCCTCTCCCCCTCTCCCCCTCCCCTTCCCCCTCTCTCCCCCCTCTCTCTCTCTCTCTCTCTTCAATTGAGGCCACACCCCTTTTTAGGCCACGCCCCTAAACATTTCCACGAGGGGGTACTCGTAAATGAAAATCCTAATCAAGGGGTAGAGGAGACAAAAAAGGTTGGGAACCACTGGTCTAGTGGACAACCTCCCTAGACCACAAAACCTTGCTCATTTTCAATGACTGCTTTATTTTTCAATTGTGAATTTGCCTTTAATTTTATTTTCCTTTTGTATTGACCAATAAAACTTCCCTTCCCCATTCATTCATTTTAGACCACAATATGTGTTTAATAAACTCAATAAAAAGCAAAATAAAACTTAGAAATCCTTGTGTCTGTAGAAGTGTCTAGTTTAAAAGTCTAGTGTTCCATTTTTTTCAAACTGGTGGACTAGTTACTTTCTAAGGTACATGTTTTCTTCCTCCAAACATGAGAACTGTGGCACATGACATCCTTCTGACCTTGGCTCGAATGTGTCTAACCTCTGTCTATCTTCTTTCATTTCTTTTGAAAACTCCATCTCAAAACTTCATATTTAAGATTGCAGAATGGTAAAGTAAATATGTGATCTTGGAATAGAAGGTTTTCAATATAAGTAGTATACTTCCATAAAAATATTAGATTTGTTGGAAAAAAAAAATGGTACTATCTGGTTTACGACACATGGCTGCATATAAAGTATTACATAAATACAACATTCTTTCATCTCTAGAATACTGTGCTATCCCTTCATATACTGTAGGTACATTATCACACCTCTCAACTGTCCCAATTACTGAGGGAAAGTTTTGCTAATTGGTTTGTCGCAGTGTCCCACAGGTGGGGGAGGTGAGAGTTGAGGGAATCACTACTGGTTTGCTCTACAAATTGGTGATGACCGAATAGATGCCGGTACATGGCATCGATCAGTGCAGGGAGTAGAGTGGGAGAGAGTGCCCAGCTGCAGGGCATGCACCCAAAATGACAACAGTGGGGGTCATGCTGTGAGGGAATGCCCCCACCACTCAAGATCCCCCCTCATAACTCCCCCCTTGACCCATGAGTCTGATGCAGCAGGACCTGGGTTCCTATTTTCAGAAGTTGAGAGATATGAATATGGTTAATAGTAAAGCTAAAATAAATGGAAAACTTATGATATAAAGGCATAATGGCTGTAGGGCAGAATAGTGTAAAGGTGTGTACACATAAGATGGTTTTTAAATGATATGCGCAACCAATAAAGACTTATTGTAATTACATAATCGTGTATGTCATCTAGTGTGTATGCACTGTATTGTTAATGATTTGCACTACCACAGGTAGTTAATGATGTTCTCCACCATCTGTACATGCAGGATGACAGGGGTTATTGCTAGATTGAGCTTTGTTGTGGAATGCAGCATGGCACCCTCCTCCTGCTCCTCTGTTGCTTATTGTGCCCAGAAACGTGAAGTGTGTATGAACTTGCCAATGCTGGCTAATCGTTATAGTCAGGTCCCTTCGGCATTTGCCCCCAGGTTAGTAAATTTTCAGTGGTACAGGGCTGTTGCAGCCTTGCTCTGCACACAGTAGATTGGGCCATCCATGGGCAGACTGCCAGCTGCAGCATACTGTGGCTGCTACCGTCCATAGGTAGACTGTCAGCTTCAGCATGCTGCAGCTGGCAGTCTGCCCATGGTCAACCCAATCTACTGTATGCAGAGCAAGGCTGCAGCAGCCTTGCTCTGCATACAGTAGATCGGGCTGGCCATGGGTAGACTGTCAGCTTCAGCATGCTGTGGCTCCTGCTGGTTGCAGGCAGACTGTCAGATGTAGCATGCTATGGCTGCTGCCAGCTGTTCTTACTGTGCACTAATACTGGAGTGATGAGGAGATTGGGCAAGGTAACGTGGCGCTATCTGGAGGGATCTGCCTGATGGATCTCTCAAGGTGTATCCCAATTTCACCTCAGAATAAAGACAGTAATAGAAGGGGTGTGGAGATCCACTCGTGGGCGCTCCCTGTGGTTCGGAAAATGAAAAAGAGGGGAGAAATGGAGAAGGTTACTTCCCTTTGTCTTCCTCTCCTGTGTGGCTATTTTCTCCTGTGAATATTCTTAGGTTTGGATGTTCTTGATTCCAAGTGTGTCTCGGTGATCATAGGAAAAGGATGAAATAAAAAATAGGAGAACCCACAATGAGAAGTATTCCTGAGATAAAAAATGTTAATGGAATGTCACTTTGAGCTACGGTGGCGTACCGAACTCACTTGTGACAACAAGGATAAAAGTGCATCAAGGTATCTTTTGAGTTGATAAAGAGGGTGGCGTACCCTTACTCACGTGTTGGGACGTAAATCAAAGCGCATCAAGGTTTCTTTAAATATCCGTATTTTTATTGGACACAGTTAAAACATCAGGGGAATAAAATGGGAAAGAAGTTGTAAAGAGGAAGGTGAGGTGCCTTACCATGTGATAGTTGGGTGAAGTCAAACCGGATAACATGCACCCAATTTCTCACAGGTTAGCTGGACTCACCTTCACAACTTTTCTGCCTCCTGGGGGTACACTAGATCTGGGCCTGATCTTCCCCTGATGTTTTAACTGTGTCCAATAAAAATACGGATATTTAAAGAAACCTTGATGCGCTTTGATTTATGTCCCAACACGTGAGTAAGGGTACGCCACCCACTTTATCAACTCAAAAGATACCTTGATGCACTTTTATCCTTGTTGTCACAAGTGAGTTCGGTACACCACCGTAGCTCAAAGTGACATTCCATTAACATTTTTTATCTCAGGAATACTTCTCATTGTGGGTTCTCCTATTTTTTATTTCATCCTTTTCCTATGATCACCGAGACACACTTGGAATCAAGAACATCCAAACCTAAGAATATTCACAGGAGAAAATAGCCACACAGGAGAGGAAGACAAAGGGAAGTAACCTTCTCCATTTCTCCCCTCTTTTTCATTTTCCGAACCACAGGGAGCGCCCACGAGTGTATCTCCACACCCCTTCTATTACTGTGCACTAATACTGTCAGAGCAGCCAGGGCAGGCTGCTCCACATCCCCGAGCTCTCCCAGCAGGTAGCACACACGATCGTGCCAAGATTTGCTTGGCTGCATGCCACAGGGGAAACTGAAGCCATCTAACAAGTAAATATGCCCACAGGAATAGAAATATTATGCTAAATATAAAGATGGTCATTTAGTGCAGACACTAAACATCGCTCCCCCGTGCAAACACATGGGTAATCAATGAAATCAGAATCACCCAAATAGTGCACAAAAATAAGTGAAATGACCAACTTTATTTTGAAGAAGACATTTATTTCCTAATTTTAGGTACTAATGGACTCCTAAAATTGATTGTCTATTTGTTTTTTTGTTTCACTGAATATTTTATATGGTTTTACGCTATCTGGTGCCTTCTTGTATCTTTTGAGGTCTTGTTGAAGAAGTTTATGCTCCAAACAGAGAGAAGAGAATATTTCTAAGGAATCATATATCTTAAATTGCCTTATTAGGCCTAGTAGAAACCAAAAAAGGGTACGGATTACTTACATATTGTCGTTGCACACTGTGGTTCTGTTAAATGTATTATAGTCAATTGATTTTCACTGTGAGAAGAGATTTTCTCATGTCATTGAGGTGCTCAAATCTGTTAACTCTTCCATTGAAAGACCTGAATGGTGAAAATTATTTTTTTAATATATAAAATGTGTGGTGTCCCTGTGCAAATGCAGTCTAAGTAAGTCTAAAGGTGCCCACACACAGGGCCTGATTCTTGTTCACTTGCAAAATCAAACTCCTTCTTTAATGGACAAAACCATGTGCACTACAGGTGGTGTAGATGTAACATGTGCAGAGAGAGTTATATTTGGGTGGGGTGTGCTCAAACTGATATGTGCAAACAGGACGGTGAACAAGCAGTTCACCAAAGCCCATTCGCACCATGCGGCTGCACATCTGCATAAAAGTATATGTAAATGTGTAGTCACTCACCATTGCTCCCCTGGGAGAACACACAGAGGAATATGGTGATTAGAATCACCCCCAATTAGACTTGCAGCAGTGCAGGGGCAAACTTTTTCAACACCATCACCCACACAACCCCACTTTCCAGAACCTCAGGTGAAAGTGTGGAGGTGGCATCTTAGAAGTTTAATACCTGCCATTTATATTAAGTTCAACAACAATCTTTCAGTTATCCTTAATTTTATGATGGTCCCATGGGCGACCCCCCCCCCTACATTCTGGGGCCCCTTTGCAGGCAGATCTTCATTTCAATGAGTTAGCTTACTTTATGTTTATGAAAAGGATGTCATACAAATTAGCAGAATATTGAATCCATTTAAATATACTCTAAAAGTACAGTATACAGTAATGTTTAAACACATTTTCAAGACTCTATATTAAATTATATTTATACATTAAACTTTTCAAACTAATTGAAAAGTAATAAAACCTGTATATTTGTAGGAAAAAAGCACAATGAAAACTTGTTGGAATTTAAGGCCGGTATTCACTGAGCTGTGGTACCTTACTGCGAATAATTAATTTGCCCAATATGCAGCCCTCAGTGCTGCCGTAAGTACATAGGTCCATGGCTTGTTGCGAAACATGTGTATTTCACAAGAAAAAACAGGGGGTACTTGTGAATTATCATGGCGCCCCTTACATAGTTAGCATAGTGTCCCTGCGTAGTCAGTACGTTTATGGCTTACGTAGTTAGCGCAGTCAGTCACTGTTACGCAGTTAGCGTAGTCAGTCAGCGCTTATTACATTGTGTGGGAACCATAGACCATTTTAACCTGCCTGACATGACAGGTGTGAATGTGTTCCTAAAACACGTCGTCCCAACCTGTTCAAATCCCCACTATCCACGTCAGCGTGGAGTCAATTTTACAAAGTGTGGCGAGTGCAAAGAGCCACCGAGCCCGAAGCATGGCGAGCACAGTGTGCCCCACAAGGGGATGCGGATTACTTGATGTGTAATCTGCTCGACACGCTTTGGGCTCGGTGGCTCGCTGCGCTAGCCAAACTTTGTAAAATCAACTCAACGCCAACGTGGAAAGTGGGGGTATAAACAGGTCGGAAGGACACATACTGTGTCCCCTTGCAGGGCTTGCTACGCTTGCTGCACTTCGGGCTGAATGAATAGTGGGGGTTTAAAATGGAGGTATTTGCCAGTATGTAATATGGAGCACTGACAAATGCGTCCTTTACAAATTGCTGAGACGCACAAGTGTATGAGACGCTCGTGCATCTCAGACAGATGCACCTCTTCACCGGCGCTTGTGCATCTCAGGCAGATGCACCTCTCCACTGGCACCTGCATGATTGTCTCTTCGCCAGCATCTGCCAGCACAGGGGATCTGTGTGATTGGCGCTCACTAGGCTTGCCAGTGTTCTGGCGTCTGACAGTGCACCCGATCCTGTGGACACCGGCAGCTTTACTCGTTACTTTACACTATGCTGCTATGCTTCCCTTACTACGAGTACGCTGGCTGACACTGACTTCAAGCTCATGTATTAACTCTTTACAGCAACAATGATTTATTTAATGCTGAAAATAAATTCAGTTCTAATAAGCTAGCTACATATAAAACCTAAGACTGGCTGCACCACTATCACACTTGCTCCTGAGGAAGCCAGAGGTACATATTCTTGGGAAACGCATTGAGCACATCTAAAATTGCTGACTTCATCCTTTAAAGTGACCAGTTCATCATCCCTCTGACATCCATTACTGAACATCTGGATACAATTCTATTTGTTACAGCATTATCCCTAATTCAATCCAAGAGAAAAGGAAGATAGTTGAATGGGAGTCTTGAGCCTTTGAAATTATAAGGCACTTTAGAACTATCATTGTCACAGACATTTGGACACAATACTACCAGGAAAATTGGATGGTAATATTTTCATTACATCTGTCAGCGCTAAACATTCCCCTATTAAGGGATTATCTATATGAGATCATACTCCAAAGTGATATAATTTTTAAATGATTCACTAGTATCGGATTATTTATCCTTATTTTTATTTTTATTTTCCATATTAAATGTAATTTATGTATTTTATATGTTAATTTTTTATAATAAATTAATTCAGAGAACCGTGTAATTATTGAAACAGCTAGCGCTGGAACACATCTTTCTATTTTCTCCATGTAAAAAATGAGTTTTACAAAAATATTAAAATACAAAAAAAAAATGGGAAGTCTGGAAACAACACATTGAACATGAGGGAGAACCCTTCTGGGAGGCCATAAATACCACTGATATATAAGAAACAAAATATCACACTCGAATATAAGTACAAACTATTAAAAGAAAAAAAACCCTGTCTTTGAAAAGTGTAAAACCCCGACTTCTGGTGTGTGAATGCGGGCAGAATTTTGGACATTAGTTATGTGAGAGATAACTATGTCCAGATGTAAATGGAGATATGTTAGGAGGGCGAGAAGTTATGTAAGAGATAATGAAGCCCAAACGCATTAAATTTTTACATATGTAAAACTTTGACATTGTATATGTAATGTATTGTATGGTTTTTAAGCTTGGTGAGATGTTATATGAAGACATGAATGAAATATGAACATGTCTGATGTATGTCTTTTTGAAAAAAAAATGAGTTTGACAATAGACCAACTGTTATATGGATAATAAAATTAAAATATATTTTAACAAGAGTGTTGTTTATTTTTTCCTTACAATTTATCTTTCAAACTTCCTAATTCAATTATAAGTGTTTACATAAATGTTAAATACTAAAGGAAGAAGAAGGAGAAAAAGGAAAGGAAAAGAAGGAAAGGAAGAAGAGAAGGGGAAGGAGAAGAAGGAGAAGAAGAAATGACACAATAGTTATAAATATACTCTCAATTTTAAAAAATATATTATGAAAAAAATCTGAAAATACCATTCTCTTTTGAACTCTTATCATCATTTCTATATTAGTACACTTGTAGTTGAGTTAAATATTTTGTATTTTTTACCCAATATATTTTAAGAAAACTGTGTTTTGTCAATAAAAATAAATCACATAAATTACCAAAAAAAACACTACTCTGCGTTAGCCAATGTTAAGATAAAAAAAATAAAAGAGATACAGTACTGTACCAACCTGACAGATCTTTGACACAGTGATCAATGTGACAATCCAAATACTTTATTGCCAGAAATATTTTCCAGGAGAGCAAGGCAATCAATGCAAGATAATAAATCTAAACTAGATACGGGAGCCACTTATTGTAAATGGATAAAAATATGTGGCACATCATATCTCAAAAGACAGATTTTACTTCTTGAAGGCATACTTTTATCTTACAGTACATCACCTTTTTATAGTGCCATCAAATGCATATGAAATGAACAATAGTCTAGAAAATGTATATATCTTCTATGGCTATTTTTGCAAAATAGTGGTTTCCAGCAACTACGAAAGTCATATTTAAATTTTTAAATAACTTAAAATGGAACATAGTCAGATTCTGAAGATAGTTTTATGCAGAAGAATTATGACATAGTAACATAATGCATTTACATACAAATGAAATGACATTTTTGCAAAGTTTAAAAAGTATAGGAACCGAAAAAGTGAAATACCGGTATTGCATCAAAAATGTAATCTTCAACATACAGTAAAGTACCTTTATTGGACATTGTTCACCACATTGATTGGTACAGCACAATTAGCTTTTGCCCCTCCTAATATCTAGAATTTGATGCTCTGTCATTCTTTCAGTTTAAGTAGACTTTCACACACACACAGGGTTTTTTTTTTTTACTAAAATGGGAGTTCTAATGATTCTATTATCTTCTAGAAGGTGCTAAATAAATAAGTAGATTATGATTGGTTACTATTGGAAACATCCCATCTTCTATAGAAGTCCCATCTAAGTAAATAAATCCACATTCTCAGGTCTTGATTAAGTATAATTCATAAAGTAAATGTTTGATAAGATTCATATATGTTGAGTGTGCAGCGCATAACTAATATTTATAAAATTAGTGGATATGGTCACTAGGTCTAAAACAACTAGGTCAACAAGCATTAGTTCAACACCATTAGGTCGACATGCATGAAGGGCAACATGGAGTCATTAGGTCGACAGGGACATTAGGTCGACATGGGGAAGGTTGACAGTCAAAAGGTTAACATGGGGTTTTTCACTTTTTTGATCCGATATGTGCCGACAGGTGGTATTTCATGTCATACCATCCACTAGGTTGTGTTGGGAAAATAAAATAACGTGCCAAACGTAGCGAAGCACCATGACTGAAGCATGGTGAGTGCATAGAGCCATGCAAGTAGACGCAATGTATTTTTTTAGTGTCCATGTTGACTGTGTTGACATTCAGGACAAAAAAAAAGTGAAGAAGCCCATGTCGACCTTATGACTGTCGACCTTTCGCATGTCGACCTAATGACACTGTCGACCTAATGACCCTGCTGACCTAACCCCATGTAGACCTTCAGTCGTGTGACCTTCATGCATGTCAACCTACTGGTGTCGACCTAATGCTTATTGAACTAGTTGCTGTCTATCCAATGATTCATACCAAAAATTAGCATCATGCTCATCAAACCATTATCACCCTGATGAGCAGTTAGGACCTACATGCATAACAAGCAGTTTATCCATTTCTCCATCATCTATATATATATATATATATATATATATATATATATATATATATATATATATATATATATATATATATATATAGTTCAGGGTAGTATGGATAGTGAAATGGTTAGCATTGCTACCTCACAGCACTGAGTTCATGGGTTTGATTTCCACCTTGGACCTAGTTTGTATATTCTCCCCATGGGGGTTATTCTAGTTCATTCTTTCTGACAAAATCCTTCTTAGATGGACAAAACCATGTGCACTGCGGGTGGGGCAGATGTAACTTGTGCAGAGAGAATTAGATTTGGGTGGGGTTTTTCTTCAAAGTGAGATCTATATTGCAGTGTAAAATAAAGCAGTCAGTATTTTCCCTACACAGAAACAAAATAACTCACCCAAATCTAATTCTATCTGCACATGTTACATCTGCCCCCCTGCAGTGCACATGGTTTTGTCCATCTAAGAAGGATTTTGTCAGAAAGAATGAACTAGAATATACCCCCATGTTTGAGTGGGTGTCCTCTGGGTACTCTGGTTTCCTCCCACAACCCAAAAATATACTGGTAGGTTAATTGGCTCCCAACAAAATTAACCCTAGAATGTCTGTGTGTGCAAGTGAACGTGGTAGTGAATATAGATTTTATGCTCCACTAGGGCAGGAACTAATAATAATGATCAAATATTCTCTGTAAAGTGCTGCAGAATATGTGTGCACTATATAAATAATTGGTAAAACGAGAGTTATGGTAGACTTACCTTTGTTAACTTTCTTTCTTTGAGATTCATGGTTCCCACAGGGATAACATCAGGGTTGTAGGCAGATCCAGAGGACCGGACACCAATCACCTACTGTAAGTTTTTGGAACTCCCAGGATGCATGGCTCCTCTCGCAGTTATGTTCACCAGTAGGCAGCAGGAAGTGGAGAAGGAAGAAGACAGGTGATAACATAACAGTACATTCGCACATAAATAGAGTGAGAAAGACTAGTAACCAAGGTCATAAATGTCACTCAGTGATAGACCACTAGAATTCCTGAGGCAAGAAATAGGGTGGGCACCCTTTGGAAACCATGAACCTCGAAGAAAGAGAGTTAACAAAAGTAAGTCTACCAAAACTCAAAATTTCTGATCCCAGAAATTCATGGTCCCAAAGGGATAGCATTGGGGATGTTTTGAAACAGTACTCATGAGGGTGGGGGGTACTTTCCTGAGGAACCAGAAGAATCTGGTGACCAAAGGAAGCATCTTGAGAGGTAGACATATCAAAGGCATAGAACCTCATGAATGTGTGGATAGAAGACCACATTGTTGCTTTGCACAATTGTTTTGTGGATGCCCTACGGTGTGCCACTCATGACGGTTCAACATACCTAGTAGAATCTGCAGTAAAAGAAGCAGGTATTAAAAGCATAGCTTGTTCATAAGCCTACTTAATTACCAGTCCAGTCATATCCAGCAAGCCAAAGTTTGTTTGCTGACTGGCCAACCATGTTTGTGAAATCCATAAAGGACAAACAATACTTCAGATTTTCTTATTAAAGCAGTACTTTCCACATAGAGTTTTAAGGCTTGAATCACATCTAGGGACTGCTCCATTGGAGGTAAATCTCTATAATTGAAGGCAGGAACCACAATAACCTTATAATTGAAGGCAGGAACCACAATAACCTGGAACTTGGAGACTACCTTGGATATATGTGTAGGTCTCTTTCTAAGGACAGCTTTGTCCGTGTGAAAAATAAGAAAAGGAGACCAACAGAAACGTGCACTAAGGTCAGATACACATCTGGCTGATGCTATGGTAAGTAAAAAGACTTTGCAGTGAGCCATTTCAAATCAACTGTTTTTAAGGATTCAAACAGATATTTCCCTAAAACCTCCAGGACCACTGTTAAATCCCACGGGGCCATTGGAGGAACATAAGGAGGCTGAATATGTATTACACCTTGAAGGAAAGTATGTATATCAGGCAAAGAAGCATTTTTTCTTTGAAACCATATTGAAAGGGATGAGCTATGAACCTTAGACCCAGATAAAAAGTTTTTTTTTGAAGAAAAGCAAGTCTTGATGTTATATTATCTTGATGCACACCAGGAGAAGTAGGTACAGTATGCCATACTCTATAGTGCAGTATATCTTTGCTGAAGCAGGTTTTCGAGCCTTAATCATAGTTTTAACTACACTGTCTGAAAACCCTTTTTGCTTCAGCATAGTAGTTTCAAGTGCCATGGTGTCAAAGACCGCTGCTGCAGATCTAGATGCAGGCATGGACATTGGCCAAGAAGGTCTGACCTGAGAGGTAATAGAAGTGGCTGGTCCGCTGACAGACGATGAAGGTCAGTGAATGTCCAGTGATTGGCGTAGTGCATTGTACACTGCCTACCTATGGATAAGGGAGCTTCGGCCCAGTCCATTTTCCTTGTAAGGATCGGGATTCTACTATGGCACCCCGGCCAGTTGTTGATCCAAAATGTCCGTCTTTGATTTAGGTGATGAGCATTTAGCCACCATGTCAAAGATCCCGACCCTACTGGAGTCAGAGTAATAAATTGTGACCTGATACAATGTGGCTGGTCATCCCAATCAGATACAGTAGTGTAGCGAGAGTTGTATTGCACACATTCAACCATGGCAAACAGCGACACCATCAGGCTAGAATTTGCATCGCCTGATGAATTGAGACCCTGGGGTGTCGGATAAAAAGACATATTTTCATCTGCAAGTTCTGACACTTGTCTGGTGTTAGAAAGAGTCAGTGTGCACTGGAATCGAGTATTGCACCTAGATGTAGAATCCTACATAACGGGACCATGGAGGATTTTTCCTAGTTGAGAATCCACCCATGTAGTTGAAGAAGTGTCAATGTTGTTTGTAAGTGTCTGGACAACACCTCAGGTGACCTGGCTACAAGTAGATGGTCAGCCAGGTAAGGAAACACTCATATGCCCTGATGGGGAAGATGTGCTGCCATGATATTTGTGAAAATCCTTGGTGCCATGGCGAAGCACATGAAACTGGAAATGTTGGGACAATAGTGAAGCGGAGGAACCACTTGAGTGATTGAACAATAGGGATGTGTAAATGGGCATACTGTATATCAACGGACACCATGTAGTCCCCTGGTTCCTTTGCCAACACTATTCACAGCAGATTCACAAATTTGTTGAGTGATTTTAGATTCAGTATGGGCCTGTACATATCCTTTGGTTTTGGGACCAAAAACAGGGGTGAATAATATCCTAGATCCTTCTGGTGCTGAGGAACATGCACTTCGGACTGTAGCAGGGATTGTAATATCACCTTCAGATTGTCAGCTTTGTGACGCTCTGACGGGTGGCCAATGAAGAAAAATTTCTGGGAAGGGCACTTTTTGAAAGACACAGAGTACCCCTGTGACACAACTTCCTGCACCCAAGCATCTGTAGTGGTACTGATCCATTCCTGTGCAAAGCACAGAAATCGTCCTCCCACCCCACTGGTCCAAGGGTACCTAGTGGCCCAGGACCAGTATCTTAGGCTTGGTGGATTTAGAGGCACTGGAGTTATGGGGAAAACTCTGCCCTCTGGCTTTCCTATGAAAATGAAAGGACCAAAAGGGAGGAGCCTTAGGCATGTATGGAAGGGCTGAAGGTAAACCAGCAATTTTGGCAGCTGCTAAGTTGACTACAATATTTTTGAGTTCCTCTCCAAATAGTACATCCCTTTTAAAAGGTAATATTTCTAATGTCTTTTTGGAATCCAGATCAGCTTTCCATGGGTGCAGCCAGAGCATGTGATGAGACAGCACTGAGTTTGCTGAGGCCTTAACAGCAAGCCCACCTGTGTCAGCAAGAACCTCGTTAATGTAGAAAGCAGCCTGTCTAATATGAGAGAGGCACAGCTTACAATCCTCTGAATCATCTGCGGGCAATGCCTCCTCTATTACTTTGAGCCACAGTACCACAGCTTTAGCAGCCCAAGCTGCAGCCACAGTGGGCCTACAGTATGTATAGCCCCTGTGAGTGAGTAAATAGATTTAAGAGACTGCTCCATTTGTCTATCAGTTGGGTCTTTTAAGGAAGAACCCATGGTAAATGGGAGTACTGAAGGTATTAGCAGACAAGTAACATGAGAGTCAACTGGGGAAGGAGTCTCCTATAATTTAAAATCTTCTGGTGGAAGAGGGTATCTATTTCTTTGATATTCCTTTTACCTAATGGTTTCCACTGTTATGTTCTGATTTCCATCAGATTGTCAGAATGTGGAATTTGAGTCTAAATGACCTTGTGTTTTCTGAAAACATCGGTCTGCTTTGCAACTGGTGCAGGTTCCTTGCTCTCAGACAACAGCACCCATTTAACAGCAAGCATCAATTAGGGCAGGTACATCAACTACTATTTGAGATGTTGTTTTGGCTACCTTTGAATCAGCTATAGAGAGGATAATGTCATCCTCTTCATCAGCCTCCTCCTCTGATGTCTCATTTGTATCAGACTCTAGAGTGGACTGAGAGGAAGACATAGGTAGTGGTCACCTAACAGCCTTACTAGGCAGCAAAGTCTGCATTGCTGCTGTAGTCTGTGACAGGGTTTGCACAGTTGTAGACAATATGTCAACCAATGGTGGCGATGGTTGTACTTTTGGTGGAATAACCTGCATAGGAGGACCCATAACAGTAGGAAGTCTACTCCACTAAAGTACCTAGGAGCTGTTAAAAAGTAAGCCCAGGGAGGCTTCTTTACAACTACAGGAGCAGAGGGCTTACCAGGAAGAATGTAACATTTTATATATAAGCCATCCTGAACAGCATTCTGTTCAGACAGAGCTGCAGCACAAGACCTACATAAGAGTAGCTTGGGAGAATGTGCCCTCTTTAAGAAGTCATGAATGGAAATCTTGGTGCACACGTACAGTACATACAATAGGAATATCTCTTTAAGGGAAACCTTAGTGGTATATAGTATGTGACTTAAGAGGACTCAACCTCTAGCACCTGTGGTTACAGAGTGTAGGTAACCAGAGTATACAGCAATACGATATACAGATGTAGCAGTTCTCAATGGAGCTGCTGCTCACAATAGTATCAATAATCGCCACTGTGCGCCATCTGACAGAAGGGGGTGCATGCACAAGAGGCACTCCTGCGCCCCATTCTGTTGGTGCCCATTGCCACCCTCTGCTGGCTCCCCGTAGCTCCCTGCTGCTCCCCTGTCACCTCCACAAAGCCCCCACTCACCTTGCCATTCTCCCTGAAGCAGAGATTGGCAGGGAATCTGCTCCCCGCCGCCATGCTGACTGGGATGCGCAAGCGTGTTAGACGCTTATGCATCCCAGTCAGATCAGTCAGCTCTTGTCCGCCAGCCTGTGCCAGCTAAGGAGAACTTGCAATTCATCAAGTTGGCTAACAGGCACTCCATATTTAGTTAGAGCAGGTAGCACAAACAAACTAGCACAACAGTCACATACAATGCGGAATATATAAGTCCAATACTGGTACAAATACTGTAACTGCAAATGCACTCCAATCAACTACTGTGACACTTAATGAGCAAGTAGGATATGAATGCTGTAAAAACAGTCATCAGTAGACGTGTTTACAGGGGAGACTAACCCAAAACACTCCTGGAGACTTGCTGCTGCATGCTGAATCTGTCTGCACGTGTCTCTGGGAAAGGAGCAGGGAATACAAACAGCTTGAGGGCTGGAAACCTCACAGTGCATCGACACCCATGGGGGATGGAACTTACAGCTCCTCTATGCTGGTCTTCCCGCACATGGTTCTAATGAGCCCTGTGCAAAATGAGTGATTATACCCAGCCTGTGCGCCAGCCAGTGTGTTTGAGCTGCAGTGCTGTAATCACTAGGACTAACAGGGCTGCATGCTCATCAGTGTAAAAAAGAATCACAGTAAAAAAAAAAAACTTATGGGGTTGCTCCAGCAATCCCTGCTGAATAACATGGTGCACCAGCTTCCTGCTGGCACCAACAAAAAATTATGAGCTGAGCATGGAGGCGGTGTTATATAGGAGAGGGGTCATGCATTCTAGGCATCCCAAGAACTTAGCTGATTGATGCCCAGTCCACTGGATCCGCCCAAAAACCCCAAAGTTATCCCTGTGGAGACCATTAATCCTGAAGAAGAAGAAGAAGAAATAAGTATGATAAAGGGGTATGTTCACCACTAAACATCGGACACCTGTGATATTTTTTAATGCAGGTATCATTTTCACCCGTCTCCAAGTGCCACCTCCTACTTTCAGTCTTGCACATTTGATGAAGGCACCAGGGCAGATGAGACAAGTCCGAGGAGTGGCAGACTGACACTAATATATATTTTGTACAGTAGCATGCGGGCAGCACTCAAACAGACTTCACAAGCAATGCAATAAAAAAGCCTTTAATACAACAGTTTTTCGGAGCCGCAACCCAAGGACAAACGGTACATGTTGAACAAATGCACACATTTAAATACACAGAAATCGCTCTCCCAAACATATGAATAGGAGACGGCTATACTCATCATCACCCTGCGGCTGGTGTTAGCTCCACGGTGTCCTTCCCGTACTTCCGTCTCAGGATGTGCTATGCCAAAATTCCACACCCCTAGGATGCAGCTAATGTGTTCCAGGTCATGCCTGACAGCCCAATCCAAGCCGTACATACAGCCACATTATCCACTGACACTGTCATCCTCTGGGATTGCAGGGGAGCAATGTGGTTACTAAGCAACCTAATAAACAAAGAATAAAAAATTCATAAATAACAACAAATATAAATATAATAAACTAAACATAATAAAAGGCAATATATGTATATAGATACAGCATAATGCTATTATACTATAATCTCTCAAGCATCTTTGTTATATAGAGAAAGTAATCCATTATATATTAGTATACTTAGTACAGGCCACTAGATACATACAGCACTGAAATGCTTAATAAGCTGCTGTGGGTAATAACACTAATAACATGAATAACAACCTATAGCATGAAAGAATAGAAGATAAAGATACTGACTGAATTTATCAACCTTGTATGCAAACCACCTATTATATAAAACATTAGAGCCCCAAGGTTTTATTTAAGCACCTATGGGTTATTGGTGGCTAATAAATCCGCCTACATAACTTTCTTTTTGAAATAACAACTTGTTTCTATTGCCACCCCTAACCAACAGTGGAACATGATCAAAGATGATTGATTTGATGCTGGTTACAATGTGGCCTAGTTTCAAACAATGGGGTGCCACCTGCTGATATCTTGTACCATTGTCAAGTGCCATATGTATGCCTAAATGTCTACTAGGTTTTCCCTATATAAGTAAGGCCACATGGGCAGGTCATCAGATAAATGACGTAAGATGAATTGCATGATAAGGGGTAATTTATTGTTATCCTCCTCCCAGTATGGGGGTGACTACATGATGTGGATAATTCAGGTTGGTTTATAAAAGCAAACTCCTTTTTTAATTGACAAAATCATGTGTACTGCAGGTGGGGCTGATGTAGCATGTGCAGAGAGTTACATTTTGGATGGGGTGTGCCAGTATTTACTCTGCACAGAAACAAAATAACTCACCCAAATATAACTCTCTCTGCACATGTTAAATCAGCCCCAGTTGCAGTGAACATGGTTTTGTCAACTAAAGAATGAGGCTGTGAATGGATGTTTATGCAAAACATCCATTTGCAGCCAGGCAGGGAACTTGGCAAGCGAGGGTGGGTGGGCGGCTGTGCAACCGGCGGGTGGCGTTACATCCACACACAACACTGCGAATTTCACAGCATTGCATGTGGACCAGAATAAGGTCCTGAGCATCCAACTCAACAAATGTAGTGACAGTGAATACTTAATTACCAGAGCATTTCAGTATTGCTCAGATACATTAATACCTTTATCTATAAAATGCCATTACCATTACTGAACAGTGCTGATTGGATCTGACTTTGAAATCCACAGTAGGATCTCTCACATAGAAAGAAGTGGGGCTCCGTAAACCAGCACCATGAAGAGTTTGAGCATAAACACGACCAAAATGCCACCCAACGCATTGTAAATAAACCTCTTAAGGCCTAATTCTGTGTGGATTGTTAATTATAGAAAAAAACAGTTGGCTGTGATCACAAAGTCCTCATCTAGTATTAAAAAATAAATGGCAATTGCAAAATTAGGAATACATCACAAATAGCGATGCTTTCGTAGATCCATTCTCAAGAAACAAAACATCAAAGAGTTTTTCAAACATCAAAGTCAAAAATGTCCTCTAATCTGCTAAAGAACCAGGCTGGTAGTGGTCATTGCAGACATCAGAGACCCACCCATAAAACCCTTGATAAACCAGCATTTTAACAAACACACCCATAAAAAAGCAAATTCTCCACCCCTTAATGCTGGCTTCCAGTCAATCAAACTGCAATCTGGCTGCTATGTGTATGGATATTTATTTGCAATATGAGTACATGCATGAACAAAATGAACACTACGCCAGCGCAGATAATTAGAAATACATGATGTATTTGTGTGGAAGTGTTTTTATTATATTTCTCCAAAACTTTGAACAGAGTGAGTGCATTTGCAATTAAGAGACAGTATTGTATTTAATGTACAGTATAGTGCTGATGGACGCAAATGGTTGTACAATAACCTAGCTTAGAAGATAAATATTCCTAAATTATAATGAAGTATGTAGTTGTTCAATAGCTACTTTACTTTTATCAATTTATTATTGCTGTTTATGCCTTTATAGTCATGGTAACTTTAGTTTTCCTATGAGAAAACAATAAAAATATAATCACTTAAATGATGCAGAAATTCAATTAAAATCAAAGTTGTTTTTTTGGTTTGTTTTCTTTCTTAGCACAATAACAAAAGTTTTGAAAATTAACAAAAGAAAATAATTTCTAATACAGTGTTTGGCACAGCGGTGAGGATTAATAAGGTATTAGCAAGATGAGAGACATACACTGCACAATAAAAAGTAAAAAAAAATAATAATAAGAAGAAAATAGAGATGGGCCAGATAAATGATTTAACATTGTGCAGATGCCAATGGGAAACATGTAAAATGTTTCATATAAATGAAAGTACAGGTTCAATAAATTCCTTATTTTTTAATTAAACTGTCAAAGAACCACACTTGCAAGTTACATAGGCCCTTATTCTGATCGGTGCGGATATTCCCGCATTCTTACGGTGCGGTCCGTACGCCACGGTGTTTTGCCGCGTGCGGCCATCGTCCGTAGAAACGCCCACGTGTCCTCCGCATTCGGACGGACTCACTCTTTAAGAACAGGGCGTGTTTACGGACGACATACAAAGCATGCGTGTGCGGGAGAAACACTCCGATTCGGCACGGTATTACAGAGTATTACAGTGTATGCTCGGGAATACCGCATCCGAACGGGAGCCAAGCGGTGCTACCGCACGTAAGCGGAGTATTTACGCCAAACAACCCACTATGAAGTATCTTCTGCAATACATCACATGACCCACTTATTCAATTACCTATCCTCATAAAAAACAGCTTATTTGGAATTGGAATCAATTAGATTCCAATATATCCTTACAAGCATGCCTAACACATGCATTGCACACATTAACCCTTACAGCAATTGAAGCAGCAATGGTTTCAATTAAAGCACTGACAAGCGTCCTATTAGTGAGTAATGAGTAAAGGAGTAGATTCTATTGGGTTC